>NW_027205048.1:0-1200000 GCF_024711535.1 Dipodomys merriami | reverse complement strand
TCTCAATGTTGTTTTGATTTGCATTTTTTTTATGGCTAGGGAGGTTGAGCATTTTTTCATGTGTCTATTGGCCATCCTTCTTTCCTCTTCAAAGAAATTTCTCTTTAAGCTTTGAGTCACAGCACCACTTTTGATTTTCTGGTAGTTAATTGAAAATAAGAGTCTTACAAAGCTGGGCACCAGTGGCTCATGCCTGTATTCCTTGTGACTCAGGAGGCTAAGATCTGAGGGTCGCGGTTCAAAGCCAGCTCGGGAAGGAAAGTCTGTGAGACTCTTAAGTCCAATAAACTAGAAACCCAGAAGTGGTGCTGTGGCTCAAGTGGTAGAGCACTCGCCTTGAGCTGAAGAGCGCAGGGACAGTGCCAAATCCCAGAGTTCAAGCCCCAGGACCACCAAAAACAAATAAAGTCTTACAGACTTTCCTTCCCAGACTGGTTTTGAATCATGATCCTCATAGCTCAGCTTCCTGAGTAGCAAGGATTACAGGCGTGAACCACCAGGACCTGGTTTAAGCTTACCTTCTTTTTAAAATGAAAATAAATATAAATGTGGTCATTTATCATTAACATATACCAATATGTTTGGAGAAACACATTATATAATTTTATCAAATATTGTCAGAATGAACTGAGAGATTATGGCCCACCACTATAATATGTTCCTAGGACAGGGAATAGCTAATTGCCTTAGGCTATAAACATGCACACTATGGTTCTATACTGAATACTATAAGCTAATGTAGCATAGTGGTATTTGTTTATAATAGTGCATCTAAACATAGAAAAAGTATAGGGAAAATATTAGGTGAAAGGTACTTTTGGCTCTATTATTATCCTATAGGACCACTTATTGTACATGGGTTTTATTTTTTTCTGACTGAAGCATTGTTTTGTGGCAAGGGCACATGACCAGAGAAATAAAATTGGACTATTGTTCCCATTTGCTGTAGTCAGATAGGGCATGCCATCTACAACACAGTAAAATTTAATTATCCCTTACGATCACAAAGAAACCTGACATAAATTCTCTTTTTTCTGTACTCAGAGAAACTAGTGAAAACTAAAATAAAATTATTGCATGGGAAACCCCTTAAAAAAAAAGAACCGATGAATATAATTGAAACATCTCACAATATTTGATTTGCTTTTGCCCTATAACCAAATGTTTCAATTAAGCTCATTTGTATTAGCATGGCTGAGATCATTTCCAACATTTTGTTTAAATTACCACAGGCTTATCATCTGGAATATCAAACTGACTTCAGAGGACACAGCCTGGGCTCTGGGTAGTCTGTGGATTGAATGTAATGGGGATTTTTATCATTCCCACTTGGGAGTTCTCATTAGTAAGGGTAAGCAATTTTTTTCTTTATACTTGAAATAAAAACTCTTCCACAGAAAGCTAATCAGCATCCACAGCCAGCAAACAGAATTCTATTTAAAGAGGTGGCTGGTTTCACACGTGGTAATAGAGGACGAAAATACTCTCTCTTGCTTGCATTTTGGACCTATTCAAAAATATTAAGATGTTGTATAAGCAGAACTGAAGGAGAAGGTCAGCTCTCCTTTGGGTTCCCTTTTCTGTGTTTCTCCTAAAAGGAAAAGCACAAACCACAGAAAAAGGTATGGTCTACATTCCAGTGTATTTAATCACTATGTTTTGAAATCAGGAATTTAATATTTAACACCAATGAAAATTCAAGCAACTAGATAGACATATTTGGAGCACAGGGGATCCTAAAGTGTACCCACACAGTGAAGGAATAGTCTATTTCCTAATCATAAATAGTCTTCAGTTGGAGAAATAGTTTTTCCGTAGCATAGAAAGATCTGGATAGATCTTTCTATGCTAGAACCTGGATACTGATTGAAATTCCATGTCCTTTGATACCAGGAATCAACACATACTTACAATTGAAAAGAAGCAAAAATACGACAGTTGTCCTGTAGCTGACAACTTGAGACTAAGGTAGAGAGGAGTCATGGTCCAAGGAAGCAGAAGGTTTTTGTTTGTTTGTTGTTTTAAATGGAGTCATGAATGGAATTGAGACTCTAACTATCTCAACCTCATTCTCTGTCTTGGTGATTTCATTAACTAAGAAGTAGTGATCACTGATCTCCATACATTTCAAGTTAAGGCGAACTTGTTAAATATAAAACAGTTGGGAGATGAATCCCATTTTATTTTGCGATGAAGGTTAAAAAACAAAATCTGAAAAAAAAACAAATAAAACAACAAACAAACAAAAATCTGAGATGTAAAACTCTCCCTCGAATGACCATAAGATTTAGGAGATCAAGGACTCATTTGTCAACTTCACATGTTTCTTTTTGGACAGTGCAATTCTTTCCTAGATATAAGTGCTCAGCCATTGTTGGCCAGTGCAAGACTGAATACATATTGTGATTCTTTATTGTTTTTCCTGTAAGATAATGGGGGGAAAATGATGGTTGTCTGCAGAGTACCTGAGGATGTCAGCATGAACCTACTCTTTTAGAAATAGGCTTTTGAAATTCTTCTTTCTTCCTTTCCTCTTCCCACTGGTGCTGCACAGTCACGGAGGATTCCAAAGCCTTTTACACACCTCTAGTTCTTTGAGGGGAGGGATTGTTTGAGGACCTAGTCTTCTTTTACAGTGCCATAAAAATTAATCAGCAAAGGTCAGTCTGGTCTTCGAGGTATGTAAGGATTCTTTGACTCAGCCAGAAAAATTTGTCTTTATTAATAGATTTGACTGGCCACTGATGATATCTGCCTATAATCTTCGTTATTCAGGAGGCTGAGAGCGAGAGAGCCATGGCTTGAGGCAGCATGGGAAGAAAAGTTTGTGAGGCCCTATCTCAAAAATAATTACCAAAAACCCAACTAGGAGGCATGGCTCAGGTGGGAGAGTTTCATCCTCACAAATTCCTGGTCCTAAGTCCAAGCCCCCATACCACTTCCAAATAAGTTAGTAAATTAGATAGATAGATAGATAGATAGATAGAGAGAGAGAGAGAGAGAGAGAGAGAGAGAGAGAGAGAGAGAGATAGACAGACAGACAGACAGACAGACAGACAGACAGACAGACAGACAGACAGATAGATAGATAGATAGATAGATAGATAGATAGATAGATAGATAGATAGATAGATAGATAGATAGATAGGTAGACAGACAGACAGACAGACAGACAGATATATTAAATAGTAGGTATACAGCAACATCTTTAGAAACTTACCACTTATTACCTATTTATCCATAATATCAGAACAATTTTAATGTTATCAGTGATGAATGTTATTTCCCACTTGACCATTGTTCTTGTAAGTAGTAACTTTGCTATAGTTGTTTCCTAATTCTAGAGTGTATGATCATTTTTACTGTACCAAAGTGATCACTGGGAAAAAAAAGAAACAAAAGAAATGTTTACAGTGTCATTTTCACCTATCCAAACATGAGAGGAGATTCACTCCCAAATGTGACGAACATCTCAGGTCTAAGAAAAGGGAGAACCTATTATTGAAATAAGGCTCAAATGAATATATAAGGCATACGGTATTGTTGTTGCTGTTGTTATTACCCAGAGTTGCTGTGTGATCATTAGTTGGCTTATAATTCTGACAGAGTGGCTGATCTAAATGTACCTAATCATCTAAGAAAAGCAAAAGATCTGTTTCAAAAAGGCAAGGGGTTGAAGGGAAGGAAAGCTAAGATAGCTCTGGCACTTGGATTTCTACTTAAGCACACCAGAGCCCAATGTAAAAAATAAAACAGAAACTGCCAAGTGATCTCTCACTTGGGAGAGATTTAGTCAATTTTAGTCAGCCCAATTTATGTTCTTTGTCTCATCTGCAAACTCTTTAGAAAAGTTTATTCTTTCACAGTCCTTGTGACCTGATGTGGCATTGAACCTCTTATGGAATGCTGCCCAATTGATGAAACACCAAAGTCACCAATAAATCCCTTAGATTTTAAGGAGCCAAAGCTCATCCTTTCACAAATATAGAATGCAAAGTTCTCAAATTTGTTAAGCTAAGCTATTAGGTACCATATTTCTAGGTTACAATAAAAATACCATTAACTGAAGTTGTTTAAAAGATATTTCTAATCTTTATATTGGTGTTTTACTTTCGATGAATACACACATTTTTCCATCCCTGTTGGAAATAGCTGTAATATTAAAATGAACCACATCAAACCCATCAATTTCAAGCAATGTCAGAGTTTTATAAATCTAATTACCCAACCCAGAACTCACATTACAAAAATATTCTCACAAAGCAGTAATAACTAGTTGGCATGAAAAGGGACCTTTGTTTCTTAAAGTGTGTGAACACAGTAGGGATTTGCAAGTATAGTCTTTTTCCTGCATCAAATGCTTTATTTGTGAAGCACACAATGTGGAACTCTGGTGAGACATGGCAGTAATGATACGATTGGTTTACAGTTTTGATTCAAGGAGAAGGGAGCTCAGCTACTAGAGGTTTCGAAGAAATATTCCTCCAAAGTTGTGAGAAAATGTAGGGCATTCTGTTAGCCAAGTGCAAAATTGGTAGGGAAATGAAGGTCAAAAAAGTTTCCCATGTTGTACAAACAACTTAGAAGAATAAAACAAAGAAACCAAATTCTAACAATACCATGAACAGGAGAAAAAATCAAACCTCATAAGGTGATACACTCTTTTCCCATGTAAGGATGCTCTCCATCACATTCTGTACTCTATGGGAAGCAGAGATGTCTTCTACCATTCTTTTTTTTTTTTTTTTTTTTGGTCCTGGGGCCTGAACTCTGGGCCTGGGCGCTGTCTCTCAGCTCTTCAGCTCAAGGTGAGCACTCTACCACTTGAGCCATAGCACTACTTCCGGCTTTTTCTGCTTATGCAGTCTCATGCACGCAAGGCAAGCACTCTACCACTGAGCCACCTACCCAGCCCTGACTTCCACCATTTATAAGATAGGAAAAGGAGGTCTGGGAGAAGCGAGGCCCTTTATGATTGGATGGCATAGAGAAGTGAATAATGTACATACGTACTGTGAAAAATTATCTTGTAATTTGATGTATTCTAACATCATCTCTTCTAATTGAAATTTCAATTTAATTTCAATTCACTCTCTGCTAGTCATATTCAATCACGAAAGATTGATCGGCAGCCTCCAATGGGCTAGCCAACCCTCAGGACTAGAAGCACAGGGCGACACAGCTGTCTCTAATGACCACACAACGTAGCTAGGAAGACAGGTGAGAAAGCACCCATTGTGAAATTTAAAAAAAAAAAAGCCAGTATTGAGCAAAAAGTGCCGTGGAGCACTCAAAGGACCTCAAATGGAAGGTTCTTTAATATCCCAGTATTCATGGAATATTTCTTGTTAACCTCTTTTATTTGGAGATATTTTGTTTGGTTTTGTTATGTTTTGTTTTGTCTTTGAGACAAACTTTCACTATAGAAAGCCCATGCTGGCCTCATTTTATGAGCCTCCTGCTTCAGCCTCCTGTGTTCAAGGATGCTATGTTTCTCTAGGTTTCTTGTTTGGGGCTTACAATTTTACCCTGGCTCAGCTCATAAATTATATTAGCACCTGATGTAACTGATACTAATTGATTAAAACCTTTTGTACATTTAACTTATATGACTCATCTTCTGTATAATTGTGTGATGAATTCTATCTCCACTCTAGAGCATGTCATCAAATGATTTTCCTAAACCCAGATCTAGCAAAATCATTCTCCAGCTATAAACAGACTTCATTAGACCCTACTTTGTGGGATAAATCTCCACCATCTTATACAATTCATAGGAACTTTCCATCCGGTTTCAACTTGTCTACTATTTTTTTTTGAAAAATGAATCAATAATACTACAAATTAGTTCTTCAGCTATGGTAAACTATTTATAGGCCCCTGTGCCTTGACTCATGCTGTTCCCACTGGGTTTATTGCTCTTACTCTTGCACTGATCTGTATGATGGATATTTCATTCTTTTTCTTCATCATAATGTATTTTTTAATATAAAATGTGCCCAACTGAGTGTCAATATCAGAACTTTTATCACGATGGATTGGTTTAAGAGTGATCTAGCAAATCCATAATTATCCATACATTACTGCAAGATTAATCTTAGCTGTGTATTGTTTTGCATTTTGTGGTTGCATTTGGGGGCTTTTCTAAAACATCATTACATTTTTCAAGAGATACTGCTGAGAAATTTTGATTTTCTTAGTATGATCTGCCAAATGAAAGGGGAAATAATGTCTTTCCCAAATGGCATAATAAATCAGCTAGAAAAGATTTCTGTTTTGTCAAATCCAGGCATATCCCAATATGAAGCAAATTTGTTATTTCAATAAAAAAAACAGTGACATGGTAGGTGGGGGTGTATACATGGCAGAGCTTTTGCAAGGCCCTGGGTTTGGTCCATAGGATTACAAAGAAACGTAACAGTGTTAGATCCTGGGTAGTTGATATTTCATTATTTGAATCTACTTTGTGCTGAGTCTTGCAATGAGATCCACTGTCTTTCCAGAAGAGGTCTCTATTGAAGGAAACCACACTTCTACAGGATGGCCTCATGTTTCCCTCAGGTAATATGAAGCTGTAATAACTAAATTCTTACTGTAAGCCATAAGTGTAAGCTATAAGGTGCTCTAAGTTGACTCCTGTCACTATACTTTCCATTGACTTGGAAAAAAGACTGAGGTGGAAATATTCAGCATCATAACTATAGACACAATTATGTTTTAATAGTTTTCTTTGTTTTAGTGCTTCTTTTCTTTAATTTCAATAATTAGTCCTTGAAAAATCCAAAGCATACATTCAAAAATAAAATTGCAAGAAGAACTTTGTCTCCTACGTAAGATTTCTAGTAAGGTCATTTTGAATATGAATCTATTTTATTTTCCTCTTCTCACAGTCAGTTACCATTTATTTTTAAAGTATATAAATTCACCGCTTTGCTAAGCTATCACTATTCTTGATTATCCCCCTTTAAAACTGATTTTAGGAAAATACCATATCTAGGAAAATTCTCAGGAGTCTTCTCACCAATAATGTGACCTATTTTTCTACTGAGTAACAGCTTAGTAACAAAGGCATTTTCAAATAGGCATCCTTGATACAAATGGTAGATTGCTTCCTCTCCAATCCTGGCAGTGGCCTCACAAATCAATAGAAATTCATGGGATCTGAAAATTAAATCTTACAGAACACCTTTTTTTCCATTCTGACTTTATACTGATAAGGTTATAATCCTTCTGCACCATTTTAGCAAGTTCAGGTAGAAAAGTATTAACATTGACATTTGGAAATAAATGTTAGCTAGGATGGTGGAGGAGATGTAAAGATTCCTATTTAAATTTCATAGACTTCAGGAAGTTCTGTTCTCTGGAGATGGTTTACTGTTGTTTTCCCTTTGTGGTACCCAAATGCAAGGCACTAGACTCAACCAAAAATGGAGAACACTTGAAGCTCCTTCTTTTTCAATTAAGAAACAGCCTATTTAGGTCATCAAAAAATTGAGTTATTGTGGGGGAAAAACACACAAGAGAAACAAAAATATCAGATAGTATATTTTAAATACATTATATGTACATAGCTTTTGACCTTTTCTGCTTGTCCTAGACTTATACTAGCATCTTGTGTGTGTGTGTGTGTGTGTGTGTGTGTGTGTGTGTGTGTGTGTATATATATATATATATATATATATATATATATATATATATTTCTAATTTGGGGAAGGAAAGGGAAATAAAATGCTGAAATAAGAATACAGGTTGACCCATTGTAACAATGAGATGTACAAGACACTGTTGAACTTGGTGGGAGGGGGAGAGAGTAGCTGTGGAGGTGGGAGGGAAGGGATGGTAGGGGAAAAACAGAGGAGGAGGTAACAATGCTCCATGGTAAATGTACTCCTCACCTTACTCATGTAACTAACCCCTCTGTACAGTATTTTTCCAATAAAAAGTATATATAAAATTGAGTTACCTTGCAAAAATCCAAGGTAATTTTCTCATTACAGTGTCCAGAAACTCGCCATCTTTTTGTCCTCTGCTGTGTCCTCCATCCCTAGAGTCTTACCACTTGAGCTGCACCCCCATAGTCATGTTGGAAGACCAGATTCCAAACCTGAGGTCTCGGAACTTCCAGCGCAGCATTGCTCCTTCAGCCTGTCCCGTCTCCCATCTGGTGAGCACACAGTTTCTTTGACTTTACTCTGAATTAATGATTCTATTACAGTTTACAACTCTTCTGTGTCCATCCTGGAGTTTTTTTTCTGATGAGACGAACAGCTTTTAGACCCTTAGATCCCTTGACCTAAATCTGTTAACATTACCACTCCTACCAGCCTCAGGGTGGTGAATGTGGCTTACTCGTGGAGTGCTTTCCTAGTGTGCCTGAAGCCCTGGGTTTGATTCTTCAGTGCCATGTCTACAGAAAAAGCCAGAAGTGGCACTGTGGCTCAAGTGGTAGAACAACTGGCTTGAGCAAAAGGAGCTCAGGGACAGTGCCCAGGCCCTAAGTTCAAGCTCCAGGTCTGGCAAAAAATAATCCAACTAGCCTCAAGGAAGATATTTTATAACTTACTTTATTTTCTCTGGTAAGTATTTTGGAAAGAATTAATCATTTTTATAGCCTTGTTTACCTTGGTCACCAGTCGAATGCTCTGCTTCTATACCAAAATTGCCTTTTTGTGATGAATATGCATCCCTTAATTTGATTGAATTGTATAGCACCCATTCTCTTGGCACCCTTAAGATTTTATCATCTTAAACATCATCAAACACTTCTCTTTGTAATTTTGCCAATTTTGTCCATGATCAAGAATAGTATCGTTCCCTTCTAACTGAATTCAGTGATTCCCTTTGGTTCCTATGAGGTGACTACTAGTTTTTAAAATACTACACCCTCTAGACAAGTGTTGGAAAGGAGATCATGTCTTGAATCCTGTCATTTCTAGAGCTTCGCACCTCAACAATCTCTGTTCTTCTGAAGTGCAATATCATACTAGAATGCTAGCCACGTTTCTAACTGCAGTGATCTAAGAAACTTCCGGTTCAAGACAGAGGTTACTATCTTGATCCCTAATTTCAAACCTTTATTGGGAACAGTTAAGTCATGAGGACAATTCATTATAAAAACTAAGCATCTATACTTTTGCTATTGAACCTTAACTTGTCCTTATATTTGGTTACTTAGCCAACATTACAAACAATAACTTCTAAATTTCTAAATTTCAACTTCTGATTTTCACATCTTTTGTCAATCATCACATCCTGCATTTTGCGCTTATTTACTTGATTTGAACCTCCAAACACTTTATATTGTTATTTCCACCTCCTTCTTTTAGCTTATCCAATTATTTTCCCCCTAGGCAGCTTAGATTCCATGGTGTTTCACTATAGTATGTTGTTTTTATGTTTTCAATTTCCTTGACACCACCTTCTTCCATCCCCCAACAATATCACAACATCCTAACACGGCTGAACTACAGCTCCATTTCTTCTCTGTTCCTGTTCCATTGGAGTCATCAGTGTAGTTCCCAGAGTCTAAGGCTATCAGAGGCTTACTGCTAGGCATAGATTTTAATTCGTAGCGATTGATTTTACGTTAGCTTTCATAACTACATAGAATTGTCCAGGCACCTTCTTCATCTTCTCCAGTAAACTCACTTTCTCTCTTACTAGAGTATTTCTCTTGGGCACAAAATTAATAGAAAAAGATGGTTAATAGAAATGGACTTTATGAATGGCCACAGGGATGAAGAAACAATGACAGCTGAAGTCACAGCACAGTGGTCCTCATGAAGCCATTTTCAGAGCTAATATATTTAGAAAAAAGCTAAGGAGGGCATATCATTGAAATTGATTAATATTCCAGTACCTTGGTGGTGGTGGGGGGTGCTTGACAAAGAAAGCCACTCACAGCACAGATGACTTAAGAACGTTCTACTTGTGTGTGTGTGACTAAAGACTCATTTTCAGCTAAATTTCCAACTGTTACTTGTGTGATTCTTCTCTGCCTTCAAGGGTGTTTATCAAGGGAAGGGGCTGTTTTTAATCTGAAAAGATACAAGTAAAAATTTTTTGAGTATCTCCTTTTCCAAATCTCCATTATCCTTAGCAAAATCCATACAGTGTCAGAACTTTTGCTCTGACCAGTAGCTAAGCCTGTGACTTCATATATCCCTTGATGAGTTATACTCAGGTAAGAACACCAGGAGGACAAGCTGTCTGAAATTAGGTTTCAAACTACCTTATAAAGCTAGAATCAAGTTCTATTTTATGTTTTAATAATTATTTTATTATTTATGATTATTTTCTCTTTCAGTATCCTCTATCCCATCCCAAAATTTAATATTTTTTGTTTACCTCTTCTCTCTTATTTTGAAGTTTCTTTACATTCCCTTCCTTTCCCTTTCCATTTCCCTCCCTCTCTTCCTTCCTTCTTCCTTCCCTTTTCTTTTCTTGTTTCTATTCTTGAATGGCATAGGTAGCTATGGAGGACAAAGTATATTGAGCCCAATTTAATAATCAGATTTAAGACTGTTTTAAAAATTGTCCTTCATATCACATGGAAAGGGCATTTGGAAATTATTAATAGCATCACTTTATGTAGAGTGTAAATTTTATTGAATAGGCATTTACATGGCTTTCAAATGTCTGCTATTGCAGATGGAATAGGCCATGCTGAATTCCTGGTTTTTTTTTTTATTTCTCAGTCATAGTCTATTTCACTCTTTATATACTAGATAAGTAAATGCAGTGAAAAGTCTTAATTCATGCTTCTAAATAGCTCACCAGTAATGATATCTTTCTAGTGGGGGTAAAATTAGAGGAATAAAGAGAGGAAGGAGAGAGAGAATGCAGTCATAAAAGTCAATGCATACCCTACAAAATTAAAAAGATGGAGAGAAGGGGAGGTTGAGAGAAAAGGGAGAGAATGATGAACGTGGGTTTGTTGACCCAGACGCATTGTACTCATCAGCTTCTGAGTTACATGGCAACTGCTTTGCACAACTACTAAAAGATAATTTTTAACAACTACGCTTTAATACTGAGCAGCTTTCAGTATTTAAAATATAGTGGTGAAAAATCAGTGAGGTCTGTGAAGCTGCTATGAGGAAATGCTTCTAAGATGTGAGGCTTGAGGACCAGGGGGCAGAATGCACTCCTGGCCTGACCTAAGAGCTGGAGAACACAAGGGTTATACTGTACACCATATGCTTTGGGAGAGATACCTACATCCACAACCTACACAGCAATGGAACAATGCTGACGTTTGGGGCTGGGATGGAGCTCAGTGCTTGCCTAGCAAGTGCAACATCCTGGGTTTGATCCCCAGTACCAAAACAACCCCCAAATACTAAAGTTTTAATCGATTTGTGTCTATTAAGGATAGATCCAGTCTGGCTTTGGAAAGTCATTCAAAGGATTAAAATTTACAGGATTCACAAAACAAAGTGTGAGAAGCAGGGTGTGTTTTGGGAAGACTTAGAGGCGAGATGGTCTAACCTGGAAATCTCTTGGAAATTCCAAAGCAGTGGCTCTCAAACATCAGCACCCCTAATATTTACCTGGGTTTGGGGGGTGCTGTAGGAGGTGGCTTCCAGTCGGAGGTTGAGATTCAGCAGAGTTGAGCTGAGGTCCAGGTGACTCTTGAGGAGTTGCTCAATATGCTGCATTTTAATCATTCTTAATTTAAAGGAAATTTATAAGTATCCCTTCTTTAGTCCCTCAACAAACAGTGAGGAGTTAAATTTAGGTGCATTTAAATATAGTTTTAAGAATGCTTTTAAGGCTCCCTCCGATGGGAGAGAGATACAGCTAAACAAGATATCTTGTTTTTCTTCATAAGGGATTGGTTCCAGCAGGGAACTGAAGATCCTCTGCTTATTTTTAAACCATCTCTGACCCTAGGCAGGTGCTGTGTGCTGAGTCTGAAAGTTGGATTTCTGTTCACCAGTCTACTGCTCACCTCTTTACCCTCCCTTCTTTGGACCATCAACAAGCACACTCATTTAAAGGCACTCTGTAGCTGAAAAGATAAAGTTGGATTTCTCTAAGCTGTCTCTTCTCTGCAGAAATTGGCTCAGAGTTGTTGTATACAGACAAAAGCATTAGCATCAGATCCGCTTTATCCAGCTGCAACAGGAGCCCTGGTGTTTCACTGCAGAAAGCTAGTTCTTGGTGTGTGCCTGATGATAGGAACTTCCCCTTGCTTGACTTTTTCTAGGATCAGTGTGCGAGCTTAAGTGTCCAACTGTGTTGTCTGTTTCAAATGCCTGCTCAAAGCCAGGCTGCATCTACTGACTAACATCCAGAATTCAGTGCCTTCTGAATGGAATTCCTTCTAGAATTCAAAATAGAACACTCCTTTTCTTTGGTCTTCAGCATTGGACTCCAACAATCATTCCAGGTTTTCCTTCAGTTATAAGGCATCCCATGTGTAATATTGTGCAGTTTTAGTCCATTCCAGTGTTATGGTTCTACTATGAGGCTAAAAGAAGCAAAACAGACACTAGAGTGTAGACACTAGGTAACTTCTCCTGCTGCCCTTTGTGGGGAATAAGGAGCAAATTCCTATGTTACTTAACTGCAAGGCAGGTAGAAGAGCTGGGAAACTATTGGGTTTAGTTCCCTATGGTTATTCAGAAGACTTGATCTCATTTTGCCTCTGCCAGAAGACTAGTCTTGGTGTTACCTTATCCAAACAGAACCCTGAGAGGATGAGGCATGATATTGCAACTCCACTCAGGAAAACTGAAATCCACAGTAAATCAGTTAGGAGAGACCCCGGACACCCTCCTTTTAGTTGACAGGTACCTCCCCTGGGGTTTTCAGCTCTTGCTCTCACTGGCTGTGCAGCTGCTGTTAGACTATGTAATGGAGATCAATTTGCAAAGTTATGTTTACAAAAGCATAGACAGTGGAATTTTAAAAACAAAACAAAACAAGAACCTTTATTAGCTGCCCCTGGTGGCTCATAACTGTAATCCTAGTTACTTAGGAGGCTGAGATAGGAGGATCGCGGTTCAAAAACAGCCCCAGCAGGGCTGTTCTGGTTCAAAAACCAGAAGTGGCGCTCAAGCCCCACAATCAACCAAAAAACCCCAAACCAAATCGAAACAAAAGAACAAAAAAACTTTAGTAATTATTAAGAAAACACAAAAAATGAAAACAAATAGAACTGAAAAAAATTCTAAAAGACATCTGTTAAGCTTATAGCTGAGTCCTCTTTGGGTCAATAGTGAAGGTAAAATGAGCCTTCCATTTCTTTAAGTCTCTCATTGTGTTGTTAATTGGAAAGAGGTTTAGACAAATTATGTAATATATGCATATATATGCATATATAAAAAGGCTCAATTTCTGATATACAAAACAACATTATTTTAGTCTATTATTTCTTTCAATTTTCCATTTTGTTGAATTTCCACTTAAATATGACCCTTTCAATGAATTTTCAGGGGCTGTATACGACCTATCTTGTGAAGAAAAATCAGAAGTCTAAACCTGAAAACAGCTTTGAGACTATAAGCCTTCAGTCATGTTCCAGTGTCCTCCAATCACTCTGCCTTCAACGTTATTACTTTTGCTACCAAATGGCTTGAAGGGCCTCTAGCATTTTTGGGCTCCTTTTTCAGCTTGTCAAGCGTCCACAATTATTCCGTTTGTTATTTCCCAGCAGAGGGATGGAATTGTCCCATATCAGGGCTATTTCAATGTTCTTATGCAGGAAAAGATCAGGTTCCAAACATAGAGGACCCTAGGATATCAGCATCCAGGATGAGGGCTATGCTTACCCAGGACAGATATTTCTTCCAATGAGATTTTCTTTTCCCTCTACACTCTCTCATTCTCTCTCTCTCTCTCTCTCTCTCTCTCTCTCTCTCTCTCTCTCTCTCTCTCTCTCTCTCTCTCTCTCTCACACACACACACACACACACACACACACACACACACACACACACACACGCCAATTGTAGTCATTGGCTCAAAAGGCTTAACCATTTAAAGACTGGACCTGTGCAAGACCAACATTTGTATCAAGCAGAGACAATTCGTCAGTCCTTCCGGAACAATACATCCCTGTGTTTGACCCCTGCCTTGTTGGCATCCTGCCTCTGGGTCCCCAGTAGCAGGTATACTTTTCATGCATCTCCCTATTCATTTTATTTTAAATAAATAATATAAATATCAGTCTTCCAATTTAGAATCTGCTGAGAGCACTTCCTTGGTGCACTGGATTAGAAATCTCTTGGTTGATTTTAATTTGTTTACTTTAACTGGATAATCCTATAGCACCATAAGACACAATGGAATTTCTTCATAAAATAAATCCCTTTTCTGTAAGTGATGGTTCTCTCAATACAGTGACAAAAATAACTTCATGATTTACCCCAAAGTAAGAAGCAGCAACAAAGGAATATACATTGTTCCGTATCTTATTCTTTAATTCTCCATTTTTTATTCATGCAACTGAACTGCAACACTGGGGAGAAATTATAGCTAAAGTAGGAGTTATTGAAATGGGAGAGAAATCCTCTTTCCCCACCTTGATGATTTAAGGAATCATGTGAATGCTGCTATCTGACTTGATAGATTCATTCTTACTAGAACAAAGATAACCAAGTAGCTGTTGCCATCTGTTGATAATCTACATTTTTCTGGGCACTTTATGAAATAGGTTATGAACATTATGTCATTTAATTACTATGTACTCTCCAGAGTCAGTGGCTGTTATTATCCCCACTTACAGAATGAGAAAAGTGGTGGAGAAAAGATAAGCTATTTTCTCTTTCTCTTGGATATTAAGTCTGATGACTAAAATTTGAACCCGGGCTAAATCTGACCCTGGAGCTTCTCTCTACCACTATCGGTAGTGGTAGAGAGGTACAAGAATCTTGTGGTTTGACCCTTTATATCTCCATAGAATTCGTGAAATTAATAAAAAAATGATAGCCAAGTTCAAAGAAGTAAACACTCTGGATTTCTTTTTTAAAATATCCGACGGGTTTTCAAAAACTAATAAACATATCTTGGGCTTTATTATTAAAAGACAAGTGATTTTCAAACTTAAACCTATTATCCCTTAGCTGTATTGTTATGCTGATGGCTGATCCTGGTAATAGGCGTATGTATTCTAAGGTAGTTTGTTATTCATTCTCTTGAAAATCCAGTGTATAAAAGTCTCCAGACCCTCTCAGAATAGTACTTATCACAGAGTTTGGCATAAATTTTAAAGATATTTGTACTGACATAAGCAAAGAGAATTACAAAATAAATCTCTTAATTAAAAACTAACTGGATCAGTAAATGCAAAACAGACACATACTTCATAAATGTCCTTGTACATAGCAATCTTAAGAGCCACTGCATTTTTAAACTTCAGAATAGCAACCACTTACTTTGCAAAGACTATCTAAAGTTTGTAGGGCTATTACAAACATCTTTTGCAGAGCTGAGAAACAAATAAATCAATTTTGGTTTTTAAAATACTCTTTATGAAATCCACCTGGTGACATTTTTGCCAACCAGTTTATGAATTATGATTCATAGCATAGTTTCTCAAGGAGCAATTATGTTTTTTATGATTAAGAAAAAAATAGAAAGTTACTCTGTGTATGTCTATGTGTCCATGAGAAAAATGCTCCCAATTGTTCTGTGTTATCGTTGAAACAGGGATTAAGCCAGGAGATGGGAAAGCTGAGAGCTAGGAATGATGACTTTGCTCTCATTTTTGAGAAAGCATCCAGAAGAATAGAGAATCACTTCTTGTCCTGCTGATACTAATGGAATGACTCATGACATACAGCAGGGTCTTGTTGACCTGCAGCATTTATAGTCCATGGAAAGTGAGATTCCCCATCTGACTATCCAAGGCCAAAACTTTCCTACTTGCTGTGTAGGAAAGCTGAATACACTAACCCATCTCCATGATGTTTTACCCTGTTGTTCCTCTTAATCCTCACATACCCAATGTGGCTTGAGACTCTCAGGGCAGCTGGTCCTCCTTAGTATGACCATGGACCTCAAGGAAACAACTTCACTTTGCTTTGAATTAACAAGCCTGATCTGGCTAAGTCTCCTTGGTGTTATAGTCCTCAATCATTTGTTCAGTAAGTTTAACCATCTTCTGATGGACTCTGACTGATAGACCATTGAGATTTTATCCAGCGCAAGAAAGAAGGAAGGGGATAGGATGGGCACAAGCAAGAGAAAGCATTCACTGTTGCAGTGATGCAATAAGGAGATGAAGAAGGAAACATCCACAGGAATCCAATGAGTTATCCAGTCATCTGGATCTTGAAACATCTTCATTTGTATATATAATAAATGAAGCTTGTTGATATTCCTTGGAAATTATTCATAGAATTATTTTCATAATTTCTCTTAATTGTGTTTGGTGAGAATCTTTCCATATCTGGGGTATATTGATTATGAAAAGGGGCAGTATCATTTAATTCAATTAAAAATCATGTGTGCCCTTCAAATTAACTCTCTTCTTGGTTCAGCGACTTATTTTGAGGACAAGATAGTTTCCGTCTTTCATTTATTCTCCCTGTTGAGTTGGAGTCCTCTCTTAGGGATTACCATCTCAAGTTTTGCTCAGATTTAGGTGTAGTCATGATAAGAGCTTGAAGTTGAGTTTTGTTACACAAACTCTGAGGTTCACATAAAGAAAAGTATTCAAGGAATAATTTATGGGACGCACATAGGTAAGGTGAGCCGAGAATGAGAGATGCTGTTCAGAGAATGTCAAGATAGCATATAAAATAGATGAAAGTCAATGATCCCATAGTAGAAATCAAAAGCAGGTCTTCAGGGCTAGGAGCCTACACTCTGTTTTTAACAGTCAAGTCCCAATGGCTGCTCATTGCAATATATTGAATGCAGCTAAATCCTATGAATCTTTTTAAAAGCCACAAAGAACATTTGGCACAGTCAAGGAAGAAAGAAGACCCATATCTTCAAGGAGATTTGAAAACCTGTTGAAGTCCATGTGTTCATTCATTCATTCTGTTACTATTGGTTATTCTTACATGTGAACTCTTTGACACATACAGAAAATTCAAAGATTAATGATATAGTCACCCTTTATACTGGACCTATAGACTTGAAGATATGAGAAATGTGAGAAATCCATTAAGAAGCAAAGAGAATGAGTGGATTTCAGAATAAGGGATCATCATTCCCAAGGAAAAGATCAAGTGAAGCTGAATTTATGCTGTAGCTGGGTGTGGCGTAGGTGGTGGGGCGGAGGGGAATGGCATTTGAATGAGGACTCAAATCACATGGGCATAGTTTTTTGTTGCTGTTGTTGTTGTTTGTTCATTTGTTTGTTTGTTGGTCTATCATGGAGTTTGAACTCTGGGCCTGGGCACTGTCCCTCAGCTCTTCAGCTCAAGGCTGGCATGCTACCACTAGAGCCACAGGCCCACTTCAGGTTTTCTGATGGTTTATTGGAGATAAGAATTTCAAGGACTTTCCCTGCTAGGCTGGTTTTGAACTGCAATCCTCAGATCTCAGCCTGCTGAGTAGCTAGGATTGCAGGCCTGAGCCACCAGCACCAGGCAAGTGAGCACAGTTTTAAGTTGGGGCAAGCCCCTTAAGAGAAACCACAGAGTTGAAGAAGTACACTCACATGAAGGGTCCAAATGGTATTTATTCAATGTAGGCAACTAGGGAAAATACTTTCAGGGAACAGATAGAGAGTGGGTGGCCTTGAAAGTCAAGCAGAAACTTTTCATTAAGAAGGAGTGAAAAAATCATTGCTGGACGTTTGAATAGAAAAATAACATAAGCAGAGCTCTTAGCAAGAAACTCTCCATGGTAACTGTGCAAAGGGGTGTGTTGAGAGACAGGGCAATCTGAGAGCAGGTTAGAAGGTGACTGTAAAAGTGCAGGGGAGATGTAACAGAAAACTGTGTAGGGAAAATAGACAGAATTTAGGAAATCTTACATGTCAAGAGCTGTTTCATAGAGAAGAGTTTTGAGACACATTCTGCAGTTCATGGTATGTGTGTGGGGGGTTAGTTGAAGATAAAATGAACGGAAACACGAAGGGGTACTAGTGGGTTGAGCTGGGATGTGCAGAGATACTCAGCTTTCTTCTATGTGCTGGAATGGAAATTGTAAACGAAATCTATATAACAATCTGCATAGCAACTGGCCAACCAGAAGCCATAGAAGTTGAAAAGAGAAACACTGCGCTGGTGGCTTAGTGGTAGAGTGCTTGTCTTGCATGCATGAGGCCCTGGGTTCAATTCCTCAGCACCACATAAGCAGAAAAAGCCAGAAGTGGTGCTGTGGTTCAAGTGGTAGAGGGCTAGCCTTGAGCGGAATCGCTGAGGGATAGCATCCAGGCCCAGAGTTCAGGGCCCACGACTGACAAATAAAAAAGAAAGAAAAGGGAAACACACACAGACACACACACACACACACACACACACACACACACACACACACACACACACACATGATATAGACATATGAGTAACTTCAAACAGCAAACCATAGCCTCTGGTCAAGGGTGTTCTGTGGCTGAACTTCATGAACACACAGAGACAAAAGTCTGGAATTCACACTTTCCATAAAGCGTGTTTGATAGGAAGATTGGCAATGAAGTGTATTGCCTTGCCAAAATAATGGACTCTCCAACCCAACCAAGATTTATTCTTCTTTATCGCCTGGAAAATGGAGACCCTTTATAGAAAGAAAGGAGTTACTATTGTTCTCATGCATGACACTGAACCTTTAGAAAATGGATGTAGTGGAAAACAACATTCATAGCAGTTTAATTCCTACATTTCCCATTAAGAATGTCACTGTAGAAAGAACACTGATCAAGGGCAAAGGAAACTGGCCTTCTGGTTTTTATTTTCCTATTTTTATTTTGTTAGAATGAGCAGTCCTATTAACAAGAGTCTTGTCACCCTTTAAACATCACATGTAGGAACTCTAGATTATAATAGTACAGAACATAGATTCTGAAACCAGATTGCCTTGATTTCAATCTGGACTAATCACCAAGTGAAAGAACTGGACAATCATCTTGGTTACGTCAGTTTCCTCACCTGTAAAATAGAGATAAACATGAATACATGAATATCACCTAACTGATTCTGAAAATTAGAAGTTAATACAAAACGACACAGTTGTAAATTTTGTAGAATAACTTGTGACACAAGACGTGCATTGTACCTATATTTACTACTGTCAGTTTTGAAAATGTTTTATTGTATTTAAGTAGTTGTACAGAGGAGGTGCCATTTTACAAAGTAATTTATGATGGAATTCTATGCCTCCATCAGAAAGAATGACACTGCCCCATTTGTTAAGAAATCAAAAGACTTGCAAAAAATTATAGTAAGTGAAGTAAGACTGGCCTAAAAAAACATAGGTCCCATGATTTCCCTTATTTGCAATAACTAGTAAATGTCTGGGACAAGCAGAAAAGGTCAAAAGCTATGTACATATGACTAGATAAGATGAAATGAACCCCTAAGCTAAGCGAAATGAGCCCCAAGATAGAGACACAAGTGGTTTTATCTTTCTTTCTGTTGTTTTTAATGTATTTATAATGTACCATGTGATTTTTTTTTCTTTTGTAGGTTCTTCCCCCATGGTTTTCACTGTATTTAATTCAAGTCCCTGCATCTTGTATATACATTTTTCTAATTTGGGGAGGGAAGGGAAATAACGAAATGCTAAAATAAGGATATAGGTCGACTCATTGTAACAATGAGATGTACAAGACACTATATGTCTTGGGGCGGGGGACAGGGTGGGGGTGGGGAAGGGAGGAGTTGAGGTGATGAGGAGGGAAGGTATAGTAGGTGAAAAATAAAGGAGGCGGTAATAATGCTCAATAGGAAATGTACTCATTATCTTACTCATGTAACTGTAACCCCTCTGCACATTATTTTTACCATAAAAATATATACAACAAAGTAATTTATGAATATAATGTCATCCCCTTCAATATTCTCACTTCCTCTAATTCACTTCTTCCTGACTTTTCTCAATTTTGTGGTATATATTGGGAATTCTTGGCTACATTCTTCTCCCCTGCCCCCCCCCATTTGTTTACTCCTCTTCCATTGGCCCCACCCTCTTCTTGCAAGGACTCATTTTCTGGTGCTGCTTTTGTTGGGCTTTGATCTATTCTTTCTAAAAGATTATAATATGAGAGCTCTTCATGGAATCTATTTTATTAAAGTTAATTCATTTGTGACCACCTGCAATGCCACCCAGCTTGTTTATTTATCAATTTCTAGGTACATTCTATCTACCGCAAATGAAGGAAACCATGTAAAGTTTGTTTCTCTGGATCTGGCTTACTCCTGGACATTTATTCAATAGAATACAAACAAGGTTACAGCAATGACATCAACACAACTCTGTTCACTGCAGCACTATTTACCATAGCCCAGAGATTCAGTCAACCCAGGTGCCCCCCAATGGACAAATGGATCAAGAAAATGTCGTATATATACAACATGTAAATTTATACATATATTAGAAAGAGTGATAGGGTACTCTTCATAAGGAAATGGAAACACTTGGAAACAATGTATTATGTGAGTAAGCCAGACCCAGAGAAAGTATTGTCACTTTTAGGATAAGTTTTTCCTAGAGGATACTTGCTGTCCTCACATGGATCTGAGCCTTGCTGGACTAATGCTAACCTGTCAGTGGTCAACTTTGAAGCTGTGCACAAATCCCTGGAAGTGGGAATCGATGATGACAGTAGCTAATTGTGATGCTTGAACATGGGGAATCTTAATTGAAATAAATCAATGGCATCAAGGAATGAGATAAATGCTCTCCTTGGAAGGCTTAAAATGGAAAATAACAAGGGCTAAATTACGCTTTAAAACTTTCGATCGAGTTATCAGCCAGGAGAGAACAGAGTGTTTTATTACAGACTAGTAACCAAGCAACTGCTGTACAGAATGGAAGCCATGTTTCAGGAATTGCCAACGGTATCTAAAGCACTTAGCTGACATTAAGCCCAATTAGTGACAGAATGCACTGTGCAGCTACTTTAGCCAAAGGAACGAAGCAGCTGAAATCTGAGACTATGGGAATAAAAACTACAAGGCTAACTATTAGCAGTGGAAAAAAAATCAGTGTTGATCATCATTCTTTTACCTTTGTATTTATTGCCTGCACTTTTCCAGCAACCTTAGTTTCACATAGTGCCTCCCAGCTCTGTTGCTCCCAGTGGCCGACAGATTGCTTGAAAAGAGGTGTATGGCAGATCAATTTTCTCTCCCCAAAGACAGTTTTCTTGAAGAATAGCTTTAGGCAGGACATCTCAAATGTGAACAACTAACTTTATCCTAGATTTTGCAGATGAGAAATTACTCGTTCCAATAACCTGTCATTTGAATTTCTGCCACAAGTTGTGGCTTTGAGGTCAACAATCAATAAACTCATCAGGCTGTACAAGCATCTTTGATTAATACTCCTTGTCTAATTCTCTGAGAAATGTGCTATATCTTGGAGCTTAATGAAGACAAACCTGAGTTATTTAGATGTTTGTTAGTGAGGCTTATTTGCATATAATTAGCTAGACGCTCTGTTTATAGCAAGCCGTAAAAACTTCCTACCATCAGATGTACTTTCAACCAAGTTCTGTATCGTTAACATGCTTTTGTACCACTGCGAACTGCTTCATGGAGAAAATTGATACTTCTCCCTGTCAATAAGAAGTCCAGATGTACCCATGTCTAAATTGATTGGAATCTTGCTTGACAACAATCTTCATACTAATTTAAAAAAATAATTTTTAATTTATTTTGTTATATTTATGTAGTTGGGCACAGAGGCTTCAATGGGACTCATCACTTTATGAGGACAGTGCATCTTCATCAATCACCCACATCTCTATCAACCCTACCCATGTCCTCATCTCTATCAACCCTACCCATGTCCTCAGTTTACCTGGCTCCATTTTCATAAGTGTACAATGAATATTATGACTGCATTTGTCCACATTCTCTTTCCACATTTTCTTTCTTTCTTTCTCTTTTCTTTTCTTTCTTTTTGTCATGAGGCTTGAACTCATTTGCGGAACTCTCATGGGTCAGTACATCTAGCAGTTAATGTGTAAGTTCTCCTCTGAGAAAACCATCTTCATCTATATAGTATCTCTCCTGCAAGGTAAAGTCTCAAATAACCCTGTCAGTGAATAAAACTGCTATTGCCTCATCAGTAGTACAAATAATTCATAGTAACAATATCATCCTAAGATCCCTTTATTGTTTGTCTTATCATTGCTTTCAGTACCATAATTTCACATAATATTTGTCAGCACATTTAAAACAATAAACACATGGGCCGCTGTCATTATTGGAATAAACTTCTCTGCTAGATAAACGAAGAATTAAAATTAAAGTCCTCATCTTACTTCACTTCATCTTCTCCTGTACTGTCTTTCATGAGACTCTAGGAAAGCAGTTTCTTTTGGGAACATGCTTTGTGAAGAACAGAAAACCTGGGCATATTTCCGCATGATTAGTTTTCCTCCTGGAGGAGCTCTTCACAGTATCTTGGGGCCCTGATATCCAGTATCTATGATTTTTGCTTTAGGGGAGATGTCATCGCATCAGTGATAGCTCAGGTTTTCAGACTGTCGCACTGGTTCCCAGTGAGGCTCCTGAGTTTCTAGCCTGGTGAACAGGACATTTGCCCGTGCATCTCTCTAATTTAGAAATAGTGGTTTACTCTGATGATTTGAGGAGAATTGATTATTTTAGCCTTGTGTAGCTTGTCACTTGTTATAAAAAGAGTAATTATAGGTGAAGCTAGGAGTCTCTTTATACTTTTGTGTTATGAGGGTAGGAAGAAGGATAATCCAAAGGATACAAATTAAGAATTGATGAGTGCAGTGACTCATACCTATAATACCACCCACACAGCAGTCATAGGTAGGAATATAATAGTCTCATCCTGGTACTAGGTAAAAAATTGAGACATTATTTACAAAAATAGTAGGCAAAGAAATAAAAGATTTTAAGCATCAAGTGGTAGGGAAGGGAAGAGAAGAGAAGGAGAGGGGAGAGGAGAGAAAAGGAACCAAAGGTGAGAGAGGGAAGTTCAAGGAAGAGGAGGGAATGGAAGGGAAGAGAAGGGATGGGGAGAGGAGGTGAGAGAGAGGAGAGGGAGAGAAAGAAGGAAGAGGAAAGGGAGGAAGAAGAAGGAAGGAGGGATAAAAGAATATAAATACCAGGTAAATAATAAAGCAAGGAAAACATTTTTCCAAAAACCTCATCATTCAAATTCTAGGGACAGGCTGCAGTCAAGGAGTAGATTCCTTACTGCATCACAAAAACTTTTTTCCTCTCAATTGTTCTATCAAAAATAATGCTAAATCTTGCCTAATCAGTCTAATTTAGTTTTACTGTAAAATAAAATTCTATGATTTCTTAGTAACATGGATACTGCTCAAAAAGTACTTTTTGTGCCTCAAGGAATCTCTATCCAAATGGAAAATAGCAAAACGGTCTGTGTTTCCTCATTTGCAAAGCACAGAATACAAAGGTATCACTGTTATATATTCATCTCACAGATCAGGTTACAAACCATAGTATTCCATCTAAAAGATAAATATTTATAAGCCTGCCGAGCAAACATACCACATGGCTATTATATCAGATAATAATTCATGTAATCTAAAGAATTGATTGTAAAAGCTATCTGTAAAATCCACCTAAACATAAGAGTGTTTCTCAATGCTTTTATTTCTTAATTTTTTTTGGAGAATGTGATAAAAGATATGAACTCTCTCCTGGAAAAATGGACATATTCAAATATACTAAAAAAATACATTCATTCTTCATGAATTATCTCCAGACCTAGACCTCAGACTTAAATCTTTTATTATATAGATAAAATAATTGAAAAATAGTATATTACTATATTAATTGAAAAAATAGTATATTACATATTCTAGAATGAAGTATGGCATATGGTATTTTTATTTATGTATGATTAAAAGCTATGTACATATGACCATATAAGATGATGCTTAGTGAAATGAACCCCGAGATAGAGACACAAGTGTTTTTATTTCTTGCTGTTGTTTTTAAAGTACTTATAATGTGCCATGTGATTTTTTTTGTTTCTTTTGTGTGTTCTTCCCCCATCGCATAACCCTTGTTTTTACTCTATTTGATTCTGGTGCCCTGAATCTTGTATTTAATTAGAGGAGGGGAGGGGAAATAAAATGCTGAAATAAGGATATAGGCTGACCCATTGTAACAATGAGATGTACAAGACATTATGCTGAAAGCAAATTTTACAATTTCGGTGGGATGGGGTAGAAGTTGGGGAGGTGGAGAGGGAAGGGATTATAGGAGAAAAACAAAGGAGGCTGTAAAAACACTTCATAGGAAATGTACTCATTACCTTACTCATGTAACTGTAACCCTTCTGTACAGTATCTTTACAATAAAAATATATACAAAAAATAGTACAAAATATTAAAGACTAAAAAATTATCTTTCCCAGAGATACTAATGATCATCAATTTCTTTGTATCTGCCAAGAGACTGCTATATACATAAGCATATATTATTCACATGTGTATACACATTAAACATGAAAAGGTTTTAAGGATTTTTTCAGAACCCTGTGTGCTTTCCACCCTACTCCTCACCCTCAGGACAGGTTGTTATATTTAAATACACTCCACTCTTCTTCATATTATAGATGATTCCATTTTTTGTGCCATGATACCATTTTTTGGGTACTAATTTCTCAGATTTCCTATGGTCCTTTGGTAACCAAACAAAAGAAGCCATAAACATCATGTACTTCTATCTAAGTGCATGAGGATGTCACTCTATTTTAGAAAAAAAAAAAATGAGAGTCAGGGAAGGCGTCAGATGACTGACACTTGTTCACAGAACATTAAGTCCGAAGAATGCTGTAGGGAAATTACTTCATTATATTCATGCCACCTCAGGGTACCAATCATCCTTTCTATTCTAGCTACTGTGTCTCTCATTGTGGTTTGATTCTGTAAGGGAACAGAAATGAGGCTGAACCTTAATTATGTTCCCCCATGTATTTTGCCTGAATTATAGAAGTAGAGAAAAGCTCTATTCCCCGCTGCCAGCGGGTCCCTCCTGGAGCAGTTGCCCAGTGTTCTCCAGTACATTGACTATTGTCTAGGGTTGGGGCTGGCAGGGCTCTGCACTGTGAGTCTCTGTGGGTATGGTAACAGTGAATTACTGCCTATTTGGATTCCTGGTACATGGTTTTTTTTTTCATTGTGGAAAAAATGACAAGTTAAAGAAACATAAAGAAATAATTACCATGTGTTTCTACTAATTTGTGCCAAGGCACTATATCTATTTAAGCCAACACCTCGCTGCTAATAGGAGATTGTCTATGTCTATGTCTATGTCCATTGTCTATGTCACCTAGGTCACATTCACAATCAGGTGGTCCTCCTCTAGTACTTCTCTTGGTGTTGGCTCTTCCACTAATTTCATATAGAATCAGTAAAAGCAAATTCTGGTTTGAGTTGAAACCAATTACTTTGGTGTTATACTGATGTCCTCTGATTTGCACCCTGGCTGCTGTCTACTTTCTGTGTTTGATTTAATACAACCCTACCTATGCCTCTGGCTTTCATATTGTTTAGCTACATGGACGTCTGCCCTAGATGCATCTACCTGCCTTTTTTGGATGGACTTTACTTTTGTGCTGATTCTCATGGTATCTCATGTATTCTCAGATGACTGAAATGTCAGGAAAGAGTTCAGAGCTGGGAAACAAAAAGTGGGATACAGAGAGATCACATGGGTCAAAGGCAGACAGGGCATGAGTCAGACAAAGCAGACTCAGAGTAAGACCCATGGCTAGCAGGCCCAGCAATCAGGAAGATGACTTTCAACCCAAAGGCCCCAAAAATCTGTCTCAGACAAGAGAACTAGTGCCAAGCAAACTGACATGAATGTAGCCGATCGATCAATGTTGATAAGGGAAGATACAGGAATAAGAATAGAGTAGAGTAAGAACCAGTGTCACTAAATAATTAAAACTCCTACAGTGAACATTGTCATGTGCCGCCTCTGTTCTGGAAAATGGTGTAAGCAAAGGAGTTGTCACAGATACAAAAGGATGTAAAAACACAAAGTTGCCTATTGTGATGGAGTTTATTCTATGATCTTTAAAAAACACATCTGTTGTAACTCATGAATTTTCAGTACCTGTAATGGTCTACTTTGTAGAATTTTGTTTGAGTGTGTCTTGGTGCAAATCAGTTACAGAGTCTTTTTTTTTTCTTTCCTTTTTTCTTTTCTTGGTGCTGGTACTGGGACTCAGCTCAGGGCCCGATGTTCTTGTTTAGCTTTATGGCTCAAAGCTGGCACTCAACCATTTCTATCACACCTCTATTTCCTCACAGACCCTCTTTCCTTAAAGCAAATATTTTCTATAAAACACATTTTGACTACTGTGAATAAAGGCAATGCACTAGCAGAAATTTAAAAAAAACTCCTCTCACTGGACACCAGTGATAGCTCTATTAGTTCTCCCCTCTCTCCCTCTTTCAGACATGCTGATGGTGATGCCAACTTCACAGAGGTCAACTTACCTCCCTCTCTCGGGTAAGGGAACCCTACAGTGGTCCATGGGCAGGGTCCATACGGTGAAAGTCTGTGAATTCCTTTGTATAGCATATGGAACTGTCAGCGTTAGAGGTCAGCAGAAAGGATGGCTGGTGCTTTTCTACCAGCGAGTGTGGCCGCTGGCTTTGTATGTGAAAGAAGCGATACCATTTTGCACTTAAAGTGTTCTGCCACATCATATGAGAAAATGTGTGATGTGGCTACCCCATATTGTCTCTCTAGTCTGTTTTATCAGGTACAGAAATGGATAGTCTTTTTCTCTATATCTACACAGGTCCACATTCAATTTAAGTTAACTCCACTTCATTGTTCCCAAATGGTATTATCTTTGTTTGTTTCTAATAAGTCTCCTGCCTTTAGAATTTAATTTTCAAGGTGCTTAATAACTGTTCATGATTGTCTTCTGAATTTTTATTTACTTCACAAGAATTTGATATGTGGAGTAAAACAAAAATCTATAAACACACGTGAAAAAAAACCAAGTCACCTTATTTGCATTGGTTCTTGAAAAGAGTACATGTTTTAAGGGTTATACTTGTTTTTGTAAAACATATTGTTTGGTAACTGTGAGAAAAGTATATTTTTCACAGCCCTCATAATTTCAGGAACAATTCATCCACCTAATGTTACCTGCTATAAAATAGAACCAAAGCTCTCCATCTTTTGTACTCATAATAGCAAGAATAAAGAAGCCCTTCAATAAAGTACCCAAGCACAAATATGAATTATGCACAATATAGAAAGGACAGAGGAATATATTGGCTGCTATTTGCTGTGAAGTCTGTTGTTTTCATAATAACAGAGGTAAAATGCCTTTCTTTGGAGCAAAAGATGGCAGGTTCTATACCTACATTTCACATTCTAATATATTTTAATAACATGTGATTAACCTCACTGGTTTATAGACTGAAAATTAAAGTAAGGTGTTGATTAGCTTTGATGTGTACAATTAATGAGGGTATTTTGATTATTGGTATCCACTTTGGCACTGTTAATATATGATTCCTTGGAAATCGGAGCTCGGTGGTTAAATGTCCTAATTGTCACAAAAGTTTTGGGCTTGGCATGACAAGAAGCAGAAACAGGCAAACCATTTGTCTATGAGGATAAATGTTATGGAGTAATGAAGGGAAGATATGAAAACGTGTACAGGAAAAGTGAATGCGACAGATAACATCTAACCTTCCAACAGCTCTTTGGAGATGGTTGGGAAATGGAGGACCGAGGCTGCATGAACAAGAGCAACTGAAGGTGACTAGTGAGCGGTTCTAGAATGATGTACAGGTTTATTTTGGGGGTAGACCTCCCAAAATGAGGAGGAGTAGACCTGGTCACGTCTGAAATTTAACATCATCTACTCGAAGGCTCCGTAATGTTGAGCGTGTCTCTGTAGACATTCGTAAATATAGACTCATTGGGAAGGAAGCTGAGATCTTATTTAAAGCCTGCTTCCTATAATAATGTGAAATCACAAATGTTTCCCTTCCCCTCCCCTACAGCAAGACAGTTATATTTAAAACACACACCTATTTCACGTTATATCCTTTGTGATGAGAACCCCATTTTTTGTAACCCAGACCAAACTTGATCTCATGTTGTGAACATTATGATAAACACACCAACACACATATACACTCATACAGTATGGATAAATAATTCTAGGTTCAAAAACAGCATAGACACTTTTTCTTTTCAGACTCAATATAATTTTCAGAGGGATTGTATTTGAATATTGAGTTATACAACATAACATAAATGTCTGTCTTAGGAAATAGTAGATCTGATCTTTTTCTTCTGTCCTCCTTTCTCAGGACTCTTTCAGTCCATTGTAAGCCTGATGGCTTCAATTATCACTTTGCATCACTAATCTTCAGTATGCCCATCCCTTCTCTACATGAACAAGCTTGACTTTGTTCCTACCCAGAGGATAGGAGGGATTGAAATGTCCCCTTTTCTAGCTTTCAAGCATGTCATTATTAGTACAGAAATGTCTACAATTATTTTAAAGAATGTAAAAGTCATTGTATTTATTTCTCGTATCCTTTCTCAATGAACATTTTTTTCCTAAAAAACTCAATAACCAAACCCTTTCAACAGATAAGACCACTAGAAAAGGTCAAATCCCCATTTATCTTCAAAGCAGAGAAACAGAGAGAAAGTCATGCCTCCTTGACTTCCTCCGGATTCCTTAGCATTCTTTCCCTAGTTCCTCTTTCCCTGTGTGTTACCTTATTTCTCCTTCAAACAATTCATTCAATGCTTATAGTAAAATCCAAAGCTCAATCCAAATTCTAATGTAATTCTAACTAGGGGACTCTGGAGAGGGAAAGACACTCAAATTCTTATGCCTGTGTCTCTTGATGTCTATTGAGTTTAAACACATGTAATTGAATTGGTTGACAGGCCAATTAAAATATAATTCAGCTTTCTCCGTGGCAGAATCCCACCTTTGAGACTCATTTGTTGAGTACAACCCAGCAATAAGCCAAGCTTTTCAATCCCATCAAGTGAACTATTATAAGCTGAAATCCTTTGTTTTGTTTTGTGTTGTTTTTTTTTTAACCATAACTTCCACCAGGCTCTGGTAATTGGCAGGATAGCAAAGAAAAAGACATTCCATCTTAAACTCTATATACAATTACATACTTACTTTCTTCTTTCAACCCTGTGCTATAAATGCTGGGTAAATATAGACATCAATGAAATATTAAGACAGAAAAAGGGACTTAATTATTAATAATTGAAATGTATGATTTCACAGAGGGTGTTCATTCAGGAAGGGATGAGCTGGGTTATTTAGAAAATTACTATCTAGGTATGTTCAGTTTTCTCATCATTAACTCAATATTCTTTTGTCCTTTTACAATCTTTCCTCATCATCTTACACAACCTAGCAGCTCTTTTCAATATACATTTCTCATAATGTACAACTTTTAGTGTCATATTCTAATGACAGCTAAATTTCTCAAAGTATACAAGACTCCAGATTACCTACAATCATCTTTAAAATGGTCAACATCTGAACTAGTCTTTCAGAATTGATATGATCTTCTAAAAACCAGAGATACTTTAGAATAAGCTAGTTCACAAATATCTCTTCACATTCATAAGACAGGTTTCTGAGTCCTAGCTGTACTTTAGAATTTAGTGTTTTCATTTTTAGGATGATATGTTACCAAGATCTCTTGTAATATAAAATTATTACTAAAACATGATATTTTGCAAATGAAGACATTTAGCATGGGGAACTTTTTTTTTTTTTATTGTCCAAAGTCACATGCGTGGCAATTGGTAAGAATGAGATTAAATAGTGACCACCATAATTCAATAAAAAAAAATGTTATTGTGGAGAAAGGACTTTAGCGACAAGAAGACTAAGGAAGAAATTGTGTTAGGTCCTTTTAGGTTTGATTTTGAAGAAAGTATGATCCTACAGTTTTGGAAGACATACTAGGGAATGTTTTTAGTGCAATCTATAAGTATAAAAAAGTCATCTAAATACATTTTAAAGTGATTTCTAAGCATACAGAAGAAATTCTAGATCTCTTTTAAATATAATTTTGCCATTCGTTTGAAAGTGTTGTACCTAGGAGTTACCATTTCACAACTCAGATAGTGAGCAGAGTACCTTCATTTGGGGACATTGCCACCAATTCCTTTGCTTTCCCCTAGTTTCACACACCCATCCATGCTCACATGATGCATAGTTCAGTTTCCACACAGAGTTACTACTTTTAAAAAATAAGAAAATAGAAGAGGCAGAAGTATGTCAAAGTATGAAAAGTACAAAACACAAAATAACATTCAGAAATAAATCCGAGTGTATCAGTTACTGCAATGTATTCATGTAGGTTAAATTCATTTGTCAATTAATATGCTTTCAGGCAGAATCAAAATCAAAACTCTATTAGGTTTATGCAAAAGATGAATTAAAATTAAATTTTGTTTGAACAGAAAGAGAAATTCAGATGAGAAATTTATATCAAAGTTTAATATAAGTAGATAAAAGTATTTAAAATAGAAAAATAATTGTTTGAATACTCATACTGAACAACACACTACATTTGGAAAGTCTGTGAGCAATTAATAGCTTTGAGCAATTAAGAACTTAAAATATTCTTGTATAAAAATTAGATCTGAAAAAGCCAATAAGAAAACATCTGGAAGATTTGTAAATAAATTGTACCTACAACTATATAATCAATAGACACAGAATATATATTTTTATTCTTTTCCATTTCCATTCTTTTCTTCCTTTTAAAATACATTTGTCTTACAAATATAAAAAGAAAATAATAATATTGGCAAGTTTCAATAAGTGTAAAATACTTCAAAAGTTCATGGACATACAAACTTTTATAGTTATTAATTTTCCTTATGACTTTATTTATAATGTTGATACTTAGACAAGGTAATGGTAACTCTTGGGGAGAAACTATGGACTAATTTACAGTTTACCAACATATAATTTACCAATATACAGTTGTAAATATTCTAAGTCAGTCTAACAGAGAAAATCATAGTATGTTAAAACATAATGGGCCATGAGAGGATGGATTTAGACCAGAAATATAATCATGCTTTAATATTGGGAAATAAAACCAAAAATAATAATGAACTGAATAGGTGAAATGAATATGTATATATATATAATTAATTTTAAAAATCAGTAAAAATATAATTTTCAAATAGAAATATATTTATTAGAATACCATCAGCCTTTTGCATTGCTGGAGTGTGAATAAACTTTGGGGAACAGATAGCTATTGCCCAGAATATATGCTCATATAATTTCTAAAACCAGGAAATCACAGTCTAAAACTTTTTTTTTTGTGGGTCCTGGAGTTTGAACTCAGGACCTGGGAGCTATCTCTGAGTCTCTTTGTGCCCAAGGATAGTGCTATACCACTTGGAGCTGCGACACAGCTAGGTTTATAAGCATGAGCCACCAGTGTACAACCATTTGTATGTTTCAATTCTTTTTTTTTGTAGTATTTTCAAATCAGTTTTTAATCTTAAAAAAATTCTTCCTAAATCAACAAAGACATGTGAAAGAGTAGTATTTTTTATGATAGAATGCAATCTGTGGGAGTTAACTTGTATGTCCATTCTCAGGGAATGACTAATTAAACATGGCTGTCATATGCACAAGATAAAATATGGTAGCCCGGTGCTGGTGGCTCATGCCTGTAATCCTAGCTACTCAGGAGTCTGATATCTGAGTTGCTATTTAAGAAAGCCTAGCAAAGAAAACAAATCACAAGTATGTTATGTAGTTACTTTTTAGTATGTTTTAAGTTGATCTATATGAGGTGCATAAAATGAACTGCTTCCACTGTGAATCTGTGTAGATCCCTGGAGGCTCAGGCTGACAACATCTATAAATATTCTTCCCTAACTTTCAATTGATCTCAGACTCAGTTCAAAGCCAGCCTGGGAAAGGAAAGTCTGTGAGACTATTATCTCCAATTAATCACCAGAAAACTGGAAGTGGTGCTCAAGTGGTAGAGCACTCACCTTGAACTAAAGAGTTCAATGACAACGTCTAGGTACAGAGTTCAAGCCCCATAACCAACCAAAAAAAAAAAAGGTAAAAGGTAAAATGTGGTGCAGAGTTGGAAGCAATGGTCAGGTTAACAGCACTACCAGGCTACATTTCAGAAACATATTGCTAAATAAGGAAAGGAACCAAGAATAAGATTTGTAACACCTGTTATGCAAATTCTAAATACATGTTATACCATTTCACATACATTTTAATTGATACACATATTTAAATAAGTACTTAGAAGGAAATGGATAAATTCGTATTGGAAAAACATGAAATTTTTTAAAAACAAGTATTAGTATCTTTCAGAAAAAGAGAAATGAAAAATACCACAATAAAAATAGAAGCCTTGTGAACCTGGAAGGTAAGAATGGCTATGCACAAAGTTTATTTTATGCACCTCATATAGATGAAATTAAAACAAATTAAAAAGTAACTACACAGCACACTTGTGAATTGTTTTCATTGCTAGGCTTTCTTAAATAGCTAGTTCTCCAAATACTTTGAGATAGAATAAATCTGTGCCTTTATCCAATACTTCGTGAACAAATCCGTGACTTAAGGTGAGTTTTACCCAGCATGCTCTATACAGTGTTCACTATTCATGAGAATCAGACATTTCTCTTTTTTTCTGGCCAGAGAAAACAGTGATGATTAATTTTGATGTTTCCTTTGCTTTTAGTTACTGATAGTAAAGGAAGGCTGGGTTATAGATAACTGTGGAACAGACATGATGCCACTATGAATCTGTGTAGACCCCCAGAAGCTCAGGCTGACAAAGTGAGTTATTCTATAAATATTCTTCCCTAACTTTGAATTGACTGGAAGATCTAGTTTGAAGGCAACTTCTAACATTTACTACTAGAATATACAAATTAGTAAATAAAGGAAATCAAATATCTGAAAGCCACAGTAGCTTTTTCTAGAGCAAGTACTATTTTATGTTTATTGGTCTAGAAACAAAGGCTTCCATAACACATCAAGGCTCAGATAAAATTGAGGTCAGAACTAGAATCACAATATCCAATTCTCCTCCATTTTGTTCTCCCATTATGAAGAACTCAAGTGCATGTGATTCAAGCTACGGTAACAAAATGCATCATCAATATTTATGATTCTGTATATGACACTTTCCATAGTTTGTAAGTTTATAGGAAGATGCAAAGTAGCAATTTATGTTTCATGTAGAGATTTTAAACTACTAAAGTTTTAATTAACTGCAAACATTTTTTTTCTTCCTGTGATGTGCTAGTAAACTTTATCTGTTTGCTGTCTGAAGCCCTGTGTTTGCAAATTAGAAACTCCTGCCTCTTTCCATTTTAATTAAAAATTGTGAGCTTGACATAATCAACTTCCTTCCTTTCTTTTAGTTGTTTAATGAACATTAATGAAAGAAAATTAAAGTACTATTTAACATTCAGCCAATTTATTAGTGGTTAGGTAGGATAACTTTGTTTTCAGGAACTGGAATTGAACTTGAATAACTTAGAGAAATTAACATACCCAGTAGCATTTCATAAAGGAGGACACGAGGCCTTCAATGTCAGGCCAACACATTATTGATGTTATGGTTTATATTAAGAAGCATCTTAAAATCAGAGAGACCCACAGATGTTTAATAAATATTTGCTTCACCTCAGTTAGATCATTGGCACTTTTCATGAAACTGCCAGCCCTGTTCCCATGGTAACACATATTGCCTACCTCATACCTGCATTTTCTGAATTTATACATGGGATTCCAAGTGTTACTTTTGTTGTACATTTTCTGATTACATAAACTATGTCTTTTCATACTACTCAATATGTATATGTTACACCCAGAAATTTGTGAAAAGTTTTAAGGCTTTCACACATAAAATACCTGAAGTTGGACCCGTAATCTCTCCCTTATTAGCTGTACAAACTTGGGCACATTATTTACTTCTTGGATCCATAGGTTCCTCTCATCGGAATCCATCTAATAGAATTTTCCATTTGATCAAAATATATCTTAGGATACAGTATGTTCTGATTTTGGCTCATAAAGAATAGTCAAATGGGTACATTTTCACTCGTGTGGAACTTGTGTTGAGAAACAGATATAGCTATAATATTAATACCACACAATGATCTTTTACTTAAAATTTCACAATGTTCTAGTAGAATCCTAAGAAGTATGGGATATTGTGTTTATCATTAAGAAAATATGGAATATTGAGCTAGGATTTTTAGAGAATAGGAGACATGTGGGAAAGAGTGTTTCACTGAAAAGAAAGAGCATCTGCAAAAGCTTTTGAAATAAACTGGAGTTGCGTTCTTACAGTACCAGAGAAGGTAAGGATCACCAGTTTGGAGCTGAGACAAAAAAGGAAGGCAGACAGAGGTAGACTCAGAGTGAGAAACACGAGACTTTGTAAACTAAATTGGGAATGTTAGACTTCAAGGGTAATGGTAAACCACAGAATGAGTTTGTCATATCAGAGTTAGAGTGCTAGCTGTCTATGACTACTATATGAAATAGGCCAAACCTAATGACTTAAAAGTACAACAAATCTACTATCATAAGTTCTTTAGATTTCAAAGTCCAATGTGGTTTCACTGAACTAAAAGTCAAGGTGTTGATGGGAATGTGTTCTTCCATGGATGTTTTAAAGCATAGCTTTCTTGTCTTTTGCTCACTAGTTGGCTGCCTGCATTTCTTACCTGAGGTTCCTTTCTCTCTCTTTCAAACCCAGGAATGGTGAGCAAAGACTTGCTCATTTTTAGTCACTCTGAGATTGTCTTCTGCTTATTCTGCTTTAGATATTTACTGTGATTACAATGACCACCCATAGATAATCTAGGATAACCTTTCTATGCACATTCATTGCCCAACAGTTGAACAACCTTACTTCCATCAATAATTGTAATATTTTTCCATGTGACATACTTATTTACATATTCTGGGGATTAGGATATGAAACTCTTTTATAGGACCATCCCTCTAACCACAGGAAGGAAGCTAATCAAAGATATTGATCTCAGAAAGTGACCTAAGGGGAAGTCTCTAGTTCACACATTTACTTCAGATCGGTTTCTTAAATTTACTCTAGGGAGAAGTCAGTTTCTAGACATTTCAACTCTAGTCACAGCCAGAGGATAGGTTAAAGAAATGGCACTAACTATTGGAAAAGAAAACAAGTATAATACATTATTCCTTTATGTGACACTAAGAATATAGTAGTGTCTAAACTACATTACTTGTAATATGTTTTCTATTTTTAGACATAATAAAATATACAAATAATAGAGGTTCAAATGACAACCAATAATATTAATCTGCTATTAGGAACCTAGCACATCTACTAATAAACTTATCATCTTCTTATTAATGTTATTGCTAAATGGCATGATACAGCATGCCATCAAGTTATTTATGCCCAACTGTTGACTTTCATCTTCTAGTCAAACAAGTATGTACAACGAATTCTTACACTGTCACGAATATGACAACCCTTGTACACTGTTGTATCTCTCAGATTTTTAAGCTATTCGTCATCTTGTAGAAATATCACTCATCACTAAAAAATACAGAATTTATGGAACCTGAAGAAGACTCAATGTCTTTCTCACAGGAGAGGTGTCAATATACTTTTTTTGCAACCCATCTGTAAGTCCAAGTGAGAGTAACTGACAAATATACAAACAAGAGTCACTTACGAAATGAGTAAAATCCTAAGCCAAAGGGGATATTTATTTTGCCTACTCATAATCCTTCCATCATTTACAGCCAATGGATTAAATGTAGCAAGCGAATTGTCACCTTTTTCCTATTCATGTCTGAGAACATTATGGCTGGAAACAAAGAAACAACAATAACAAACGCAAAGCAGGTGTGAGCTGGACTGGACCCAGGGTTGGTTTCAGGATCACACTGAGTGCTCCTGACTGTTCTTCAGGCAATAGTGTGTTTGTTCCCTGTGCTCGCTCTCTCCACGTGCACTCCGGCCTCACAGCTCATGCTTTCTTTGTGGCTGCTTCACTTTCAATGTCACCTTGTTCTTTGCACGGCTCAGGTGGAGGAGTCGGCACAACCACAGCATGACTTTGACAACCGACGTGACAGATAAACCTAGGAGGGAGACATCATTTGTGAGAGTGTTTGGTAGCGAGGAAGGACTGAAAATGCAACACCATTATGTGTACAATTTATCAGAATACCCATTTGCTTTCAATTAGAGATTTAAAAAAAGTTTCAGAGATGTATAAACACTCTAAAAGACATGAAAGACAGATTAAAGTAAGATGAGGGGGGAAATTCTATTAAGTAGTTCGTTGTTTTGGCATTCTAACATACATGATGCAAACAAGTAAAAAGATGAGGGGGATACTACTAATGACACAATTAAACACACCCCAAACTATACAGATGTAAGAAATAATGCTATGATGGTCCTTCAAATCATAAATTAGGCTGATTTTAGTCTTGTCAAATTCTAGGGCAAAAGTGAGAGTCCATGGCTTAGAAAATCGGTTACAGTTTCCTGTTTCATAGCTTGGTTATTTTTGTTCTGAAAACAATAATTAAAGCAGAATTTTGATTATTTGTTTATTATCTTCAATAGTTGCACAGACAAATTGCCTTTTAACACTGCATTTTGTGAATAGAATATGTCTTGGTCAATGTCACTCCTTGGAACATCTTCAACCCTCCCTGCCCCTCCCCTTCCCTCACTTTGCTTATTTTGGCAGGATAGGCACTGCCATTTTAATGACATTTCCCCTCTTCCTTTTCTTCATTTTTCTACCACATACTTTTTGATGAAAATGTTAAAGCTTGTATTTTAATTACATAATATAGCCCAAAGTTGAGAGATGTGAAGAAGACATAGAAGATTACGAAGTAGAAACAGACAAAGAAAGAAAATACTTTCTAAAACTGTCTGGGTAGCTAAAGGCAAAAAACAGTAGCTACCTTCCTCAATTTTTCTCCCCAAACAATGCAGTCTAGCAAGAAGAATATGCATTATACCTTCCACACAAAGTAACCTTTAGAAAGCATCCAATTTGTAAAATACCTTAGGTGAAACTTGAAAATCACAGATCCCTGCTGTGATCTCTGGTGTCCTGACTCCATCCCTGATGGCTGAAAAGCTGTGGTAAAGACAGAAGATAATTGTGGAGAGAGAAGGCACAGTTAACACAAGACCTAAGCATAAAGTAAAGCTTTCACGATTACTCTGAAAATGCTATAAAAATGTCTAGATGGATCAGAACTCAGAATACAAGAAAAGACTTAAAAGTGTATCCTTGAAAGGGATAGTTCAATAAGCATAGGTTTTGAAGGAATGAAAAAATAGCAACTGGAAGAACAATCACTTTCTGTGGATGATAAAGAGGGAAGGACATGAACAAGAGGAAAATTTATGTTACGTGATATAAAAGGTAGAGTTTATAAGCCACAGAATGCTCTTACAACTAGAAATACACAAAATACATTAAAATACCTTCACTATCAGGAGGAGATATCTATAAAATAAGACTCCTATAACATACTCCAAATCCACTAAAATTCACAAGAGAAAAATTAACCAATATATGAGGAAGCATAAAGATTTAGAACACAAAAGTCTGAATCCATCAATTTCTCTACAGAGCAAATCTTAGAAAGTACAAGAAATTTATTAATTATACTCAAGTAAATATTTGATGATTTGGAAAGCTACTTTTAATTAAAATCAAGGCCTAAATAAAAACTAGGAATAGGAACAAATGAAAATGAATTTATTGTATTCAAGGAAGAACTGAAAGAAAGAATTAAAATTACATCTACTATGAAATATAAACCACAAGATGCTAAAAGGTGAATAAATTGAAATAAGATTTTAATATGTGGTTTTGAAAAATAGGACTCAAGAAAGAGAAAGCAAATGTGATAATGGATGAGCAAAAAAATTAATAGCTATTAAAGAAATGTCCAAAATCCAAGAAGAGATAATTTTAAAAAAAGGATTCACTGAAAAAGAAAACATCACAACTAGCTAGAACTAATAAAATCACTTTTATTTTTCTCTAAATTATTAGGTATATAATTTTGAACCTATGAAGCTGTTTCTAAGTTTTCTATTCTATGCAAATTTTTGCAAAGTTTTCCTTTTAAAAATTTTATCTTTTGGGCTGGGAAGATGGCTCAGTGGTAGAGCGCTTGCCTTGCATGCCTGAGGCCCTGGGTTCGATTCCTTAGCACCACATAAGAAAAAAGAAAAAAGCCGGAAGTGGCGCTGTGGCTCAAGTGGTAGAGCACTAGCCTTGAGCTGAAGAGCTGAGGGACAGCGCCCAGGCCCAGAGTTCAGGCCCCACGACAGGATCCCCCCCCCCAAAAAAAAAATTTTTATCTTTAAGTAGAAAAACTTGGCCGAATGATAGAGCCACTTGCATTGTATAAAGTTGCCTTCAAACAGTTTATAAGTTACCTATTAACAATATTTAGTACATGTGTGAACAATGAATAATAATTTCTCCCAGTTTTTGTCATGATTTTGCCACAAATTTCATTCAATACTAATACTGTTCAATATCTCTGTAAGCTAACATGAGTTGATCACACAGTCCTTTCATGCACACAGTGAATTAAGAATCTATCTTATCAAAGTGGTTGAACAAGTTTACACTCCCACCAACAATGCAGTAGGGTTCCCTTCTGTCCACATCCCCTCCAGCATCTGTTGTTATTGGAGTTCTTGATTATAGCCATTCTAACTGGGGTGAGGTGGTATCTCAATGTTGTTTTGATTTTCATTTCTTTTATGGCTAGAGAGGTTGAGCATTTCTTCATGTGTTTATTGGCCATCCTTCTTTCCTCTTCAGAGAAGTTTCTATTTAAGTCTTTAGCTCACTTACTAATGAAGCAATTGTTTCTTTGAGGATTTGTTGTTGGGGGACCAGATAAAATGATGTTAAGTGAAATGAACCCCAAGATAGGGACACAAGCACCTTTTTTCTTGCTTGCTATTATTCCTAAAGTATTTATAATGTACCATGTGATTTTTTTTCTTTGTATGTTCCTCCCCCAAGGTATAATGCCTGTTTTCACTGTACTTGATGGCAGTGTCCTGCATCTTGTATATAACTTCTCTAGCTTGGGGAGGGGAAGGGAAAAAACAAAATGCTTAAATAGGGATACAGGTTGACCCATTGTAACAATGAGATGTACAAGGTACTATGCTGAAAAACGAGCTTTACAATTTAAGTGGGGGGGTTTAGTTGGGGAGGTGGGAGGGAAGGGATGGTAGGGGAAAACAAAGGAGGAGTTAACAATGTTTTATGGGAAATGTACTCATTACCTTGCTCATGTAACTGTAACCCCTCTGTACAGTACTTTTACAATAAAAAGTATTTTAAAAAAGAAGCTATCTTATAATATAGGATCACTAAGTTGAATTGTTAAGTTAAAAGGTACATAGTGATGGGAGGGAAGAAATGGTAGGGGAAAGGGTAACAATGCTCCATAGGAAATATACTCATTACCTTACTCATGTAACTGTAACCCCTCTGTATAGTATCTTTACAATAAAAACTCTATATTACCAAAATGTACATAGCAAGTATCCTATATTTCTGGCACGTTTTTACTTTAGAGGAAAATGCCAATAACTCAACAGACTTCTAAAAATCTTTCATGGCAGTGATTCAGAACTGTGTGTATACTTTCAAAGCGAGATGGTTTCTTGAAATCGGTCCTCTGTGTATTGGGCTGCCTGGCCTACACAGATCCAAGCCTTCCTATGACCTTTCCTTCTATTCTATAGTTCTGATTAAAGCAGAATGGCTCCAGGGAAACTTTATAGTGGGAGATAAAAGTCTACCCATTTTGGAAGAAATAAAATGATGCCTGGACAACTGGTCAGAGATAAAATGAGCGAAGTGGCCAGATCCAAAGCAGACCCTGCTGCAGCCACTGGAGATAAATCTGTCAGTAGAATTTTATTTTACCTTGTCTCTGTGTCCATATAACTGCCACCACAAATATTTTGTTCTCTTTCAGGGAGCTGCAAATCAATATTTATTTTAGTTGAAGATATGTATGTAAGAAAGGTGTCTTAGTTCCCAAATTCAAGTGTGCAAACACCAGAGGCAAATTCTTCAATGCTCATCACAGGAGGTCTTTGCACTTTTAGGAAAATACATCAAATTCTACACTCTAGCCCATCATCATTGTTGCCACTTGTATATGTCATGTCCAAGTGCTTTCTGTAACTCTGTCAGCTTTAGAATTCCATGCTAAGGATAAGGCATAGTCAGGAGTCAAGCCTGACCTCCCAAAGTTGTCCAAATTTCCATATCTTGCAATAAATCCCAGGCTTACTGGAGTACTGTCTAGAAATAAAGAACATGTTGTAACTAATACCTTGTACTCCCAAAGGCTTCTATTACACTTAGTTAGGGGGAAATGTGTCCCTTTATCCTCTTGAAATATAATATATAAGGAATGTTCTATTTCCTATGTTTAAGCTTATGAGGAAAATAAATGAAATAAAATTTTAATTGGAAGTGTTTTTTTTTACTCCTGAAAAATTCACTTAACAAGGAGTCATTAAGACTTACATGCTGTGGAGGAGGGGAAGACAATATTAAAGAAAGGGAATATTATCTCAATAAAAATAAATTGATATATCAACAGTCTGATATATCTTCAGCTATGAGACTTATAAATCTGTGGCTGAGTAGTAACCAAAAAATAAAAAATAAAACCAATCCATAAGAGGAAGATTAAGACTATCTTGTCGTTGTGGTAGAAATCTGATTATCTACCTGAAGAGAGGTCAAAGTTCTCTCATTTTCTCAACATAGGGTCACATTGAGCTCAGATGCTCTTATGGGTTGAACCTAAAATATGCCTCAATAACGTTTATGTGTTGACATCTTGGCACCTAAATGGTGATTTTATTGTAAGAGGGTAGTACCATGAGGGGCATAAATTCATCAGTAGATTATTAGAAGATAGCAATTGGCTGGAAGAAGTAGGTCACTAGTAATAGGTCCTGGCCCCTTGCTGTCGTTCATGCTCCCTTTCCTGGCCACCCTAAGAAGAGTAGATCTTCTCCACCATGCGCTTCTCCCACACTACAGGTACATGAACAAGGTAGTCCACCCACCTTGCTCAGATACCTGTGTCCAGAAGCCAAAATGATTATTTCCTCATTTAAGTTTTTTTTCTGGTAATTTCTCAAGTGATGAGAATATACCTAACACACACACACACACACACACACACACATACACACACACACACACACACACACACACACACACACACACACACACACACACACACACACACACACACACACACAGGACGTCAGGTTGTTGCTGTGACTTTTTCTGACCTTATGGTTCAGAAGCCTTTGAAACTGGCTTGTGGGAGAAATGAGTACGAGTTTGGAGATACAGGCTGGAGGAGCCGTGGGATGATGCATGTGGAGTTCAATGGGCAATTCTACTGGGAGCTAGCTCAGAAGACCTGAAAGCTAATAGAAATATGGACAGAGAAGGCTGTGCTCATGAAATTTCCAGCAGGAACACAGACTGTATTGGGAACTGGCCTGGAAGTCATTTCTGGTATGTTTTTTTCCCCTGTTTTAAAATATTGTGGCAAAGAACTTATCAACATCCTATCTAGGCTCTGAAATCGTAAGAGATCTAGTTTAAAGGTAATAATTCTGGCAGATGAAATTTCTAGCAGCCCAGGTTTATAGTTTTAGCATTGATATTACTTGATTTTTTTAAACTAGGTTAATAGTGAGAATTTAGAGATAAAGTGACCAAAAGTGTTTTCAAAAAGGCACTTCAGCCAGAAGAGGAGTACGTTGAAAACTGTGGAAATGAAGGGTGTTGGAAAGAGATTAAAACAATTAAGAATTTAAAAAATCAAGTTCATTATTCTAAGTCAATAGGAAGGGTGTCATGAAGACAATCTCCAAAATTGCCTAGATGTCAGGCATCAGGGTGTGCAGGATGTGAACTTACTGATGACTGGACAAACTCATGTCTGACCTAAACCAAGTACCTAAACAGAAAAATAGAATACAGTAGCCTGAGCCTACACTAGAAGTAAACCTAGCTGAATTGAACTTCAGAGTAGATACATGATAACGATCTTAGGAGGAATTAATGCTCATATTCATTAGAGACAATTTTGATATTATACCTTGTGAATTGAACTTAAACAACCATGTGAACGAGATCATCTTTCTTGGCTTAACCTTCTTTCTACTATTTTCTCTTCAGAGAAGCTGGATTAAGAATTACATTTCCTAGATCTTCTTGTAGCAAGAGCAGGATATGAATTGGGTACTTGCCTTTCTGCGATGATGTGCTCCTTGGCAAAATAGATATGAATAGTCCACCAGAGCCCTCCATAATTCTTTGGGGTTCCTGGGGGGTATTTACAACAGCTAACTGTATCACTTCAGTGTTTAGTTTTCAGAAATGTACTGGAGAGGCTCACTGTAAATATAATGTATCATTGGGAATATGGATTAAGTTTTAAAATAACTTTAACCCAGTAATATTTTTCTAGATAATATCCTTTACAAAGTACCAATTACCTAGGGCATTATATAACTCCTAACATTTTATTAATGGTATAACTTGGAAAAGCTCGGTTCCTTCTCTGGGCTATAGCCTAATCACATGTAAAGTGGAATTAGAACAAGAGCTATAATCTAGGACTTTCATGAGATGAAGCTGATTATAACTGTGCATAATGAAACAATTTTTCATCAGCTACACAAAATCCGGTATTGATCTACTGACACTAGTATTCTAAATTCTAGGGAAATAAAAACATAGCAATCTTGACAAAGACACTGGTTTTCCTATGACTAGTAGAAGAAGCTGTCATATTCTCTCAAGCAGCTACTTAGTCAAGTAGAATTTTGAAGAAAGGAAGACAAATAGAACAGAATTTGTGTGTGACAATTGTCACCAACAGAGAGTATAGGTATGTTGAAGCATCCTATAGTGGATCTACAAATTTGTTTCAAGAATTGTTATGGGGGATTTTCACTTTGCCTAGAAAAATGGATATTATCAGATAATATCATTTTATAAAAACCTAGATATTCCATTGGTCCTGAGGTCTGTTCTTGTGCCAGTACCAAGCTGTTTTGATTACTATGGCTTTGTAGTAGAGGTTGAAATTTGGTATTGATATTCCTCCAACACTGTTCTTTCTGTCGAGGATCATTTTTGCTATTCGGGGTCTTTTATTGTTCCATATGAATTTTTGGATTGCCTCTTCTATGTCCTTGAAGAATGAGGTTGGAATATTGATAGGTATTGCATTGAATTTGTAGATAGCCTTGGGAAATATTGCCATTTTCACGATGCTGATCCTTCCAATCCAGGAACATGGGAGGTTTTGCCACTTTCTAAGTTCTGTTTCGATTTCCTTTTTCAGGTAAGTTTTCATCAAAGAGGTCCTTCACTTCTTTGGTTAAGTTAATTCCTAAGTATTTTATTTTTTGTGGGGCTATTACAAATGGAGTTGCTTTCTGGATTTCAGCCACGCTTTTCTCATTGTTGGAACAATGGAATAGAATTGAAAACCCAGAAATGAACCTACAGACATATAGCAATGTAATTTTCGATAAGGGAGCTAAAAAAAATAGAATGGAACAAAGACAGCCTCTTCAGTAAATGGTGCTGGCAAAATTGGTTAATCACTTGTAGAAAACTAAAGCTAGATCCTTATATATCACCCTGCACCAGAATCAACTCCAAATGGATCAAAGATCTCGGAGTCAAAGCAGACACTCTGAAAACATTACAGGATGGAATAGGAGAAACCCAAGGTCTCCTTGGCTCAGGCCAAAATTTTCTTAATAGAGACCCAGAAACACAACAAATCAAAGAAAGGTTGGACAAATGGGATTGCATGAAATTGCAGAGCTCTGCATGACAAAGGACATAGCTAGCAAGATCTATAGAAAGCCCACAGATTGGGAGATCTTCACTAGCCATACAACAGACAAGGGTCTCATATTTAAAATATACTTGGAACTCAAAAAATTAAATCCCCCAACAAGAAATCCTCAAAGAAACAACTGCCCAATAAATAAGTGGGCTAAAGACTTAAAGAGAAACTTCTCTGAAGAGGAAAGGACAGCCAATAGACACATGAAGAAATGCTCAACTTCCCTAGCCATAAAAGAAATGCAAATCAAAACAACATTGAGATACCACCTCACCCCAGTTAGAATGGCTAAAATCAAGAACTCTTATAACAACAGATGCTGGAGGGGATGTGGACAGAAGGGAACCCAACTGCATTGTTGGTGGGAATGCAACCTTGTTCAACCACTTTGGAAAGTAGTATGGACGTTCCTCAAAAGACTTCACATAGAGCTTCCCTATGACCCAGCAATCCCACTTTTGGGCATTTACCCAAATGATCACAAACAAGACCACACTAAAGCTACCAGTACAACTATGTTTAATGCAGCATTATTTACCCCTAGCTAAGATATGGAACCAACCCAGATGCCCCTCAGTAGATGAATGGATCAAGAAAATATGGTATATATACACAATGGAATTATATGCCTCCATCAGAAGAATTACATTGCCCCATTTGTCAGGAAATGGAAAGACTTGGAAAAAATTATATTAAGTGAAGTAAGCCAGGCGTAAAGAACATAGGTCCCATGGTTTCCCTTATTTGCAATAACTAGTATATATCTGAGACAAGCAGAAAAGGTCAGATAAGTTGATGTTAGGTGAAATGAATCCCAAGATAAGGATTCAAATGTTTTTTATTTTTTCTTGCGATTGTTTCTAACATATTTATAAGAAGATTTCTTTGTTGCTTTGTATGTCCCTCCCCCATGGTATAACCCCTGCTTTCACTGTATTTGATGTTGGTATAATTTGTGGAGGGGAAGGGAAAAAACAAATTGTTTAAATAGGGATATTTAAACACCTATATAGGTGGACCCATTGCAACAATGAGATATACGAGTAGTTATATTGAAAAACCAACTTTACAACTTTGGCTGGGCGGGAGCGGGGGGCAGGGAGATGGGAAGGGATGGGAAGGGGAAACAAAGGAGGCAACAATACTTGATAAGAAGTGTACTCATTACCTTGCCCATGTAATTGTAACTCCTCTGTATGGTATTTTCACAATAAAAAAAATTTTAAAACCCTGGATAGCAAAGATTTTCATTTTTATTGTATACTAAATAATTTTTATGCATGTGCTATAATGTCTTCTTTTTCTTTTGTAAAAAATTAAAAATTTTATTGTAAAGGTGATGTACAGAGGGGTTACATTTACATAAGTCAGGTCATAAGTACATTTCCTTTGAACAGTGTTATGTCTTTCAAGTGTAAAGAAAACTTTTATATCATCTCCACAAGGAAGTTTCAATACCAATTCCTTTTGTTATCAGAGCTCCAAGGGACACAGCAGTGGTTAGATTAAGAGGCACCATCATCCTGAGATGATTAAAGATCCAGAAGAGGTCATTTGCATCTCTCACTAAAAGACCAAGTTAGGGGCTATATATTTTGTGAGAGATCCAGGCACAGACATTGATTTTGCAGTGGACCAACAGAATCCATGCTCTTTCTTGGGGAAGCAAAATTTAGTGTTATTTAAAAAGTTAATTAAACCCACTGATGTATGACCAGTGAAAAAGTGAGCATGTCAGAAGGCTGGTACTGCAAGAAGGCACTCAGAGAGAGCAGACCGCATGACTGAGGATGTCTTAAAAATGGTGTCAAACGCTGCCCTCATCTTTTCAAAGAAGCCAGCAAGAAATACATATGTGAAGGTGTGTGTGTGTGTGTGTGTGTGTGTGTGTGTGTGTGCACGCGCGCGCGCGTGCGTGTGCACATACACAGGAAAGAATATCATGATGTGGAGTAATTCCTATCACTATTAAAAAATAATCACTTTAAAATACATGATTTATTCTTGATACTGCACCGCCTCTATTAGATACAGCCCCCAAGAAGGAAAACAACTTCTTTTTCTCCAGTGAACAGATATTCAACAGGTTCTATTTCTCTTTGCTTAATATTCTTCAGCAAGTTAGTTGTCTGGACCTCACTTTCCCATCTGTTTTCAAGATATAAGCTCTTTTTCATTTGATCTAGAAAATTTCATCTGCTTAAGCAGATATCTCCAAGAGTAAGTCTGTAGTGTTGGTTTACATATTTGTTTTCACCGTCATCTAAGAGTTTAGAAAATCAATGGGGATAAATAACAAAATTCCTTATTTTTGTATCCTTGAAGGATTATGCCATCACAATACTATCCAAAATTCCAGTGGGTCTTGAATAATGTTTTAAAAGGAAACAATTATTGTTTCATCACCAATAACTTATTTAGTCCCAGATAGAGAAAACCTGCTCTACAGTGAATAGCTATGTCTGTAAGTAATAATTATTATTCTCAGAATGACTCTGAAACGGTCTCTCTTCAACTGTTTTCTATGGGTAATAATATCTTCTAATATAAATTCCTCAGCATTTTCCACCTAATCTCAATGCCAGCATTATTTTGCTTTGTTCATTTGCTTTACTGCTTATTTTGCTTTTTAACTGGATAAAGAGCCCATTCAGATCTTTTGCTAAGGTGCTTTATATGACTATACGTTTGCTGGATGTGGTGGTACATACCTGTAATACCAGCACCAAGGAGGATGCGGTATTGGCATCATGAGTTGAAGGCTACTTAGTGACACCCTGTCTCAAAAAAGAACACATAGAAAAATCTGATGAATATATTATTTTCTCATTTATAAGCCATGTAAAAGGGAGGTGATTTCCTTATTGTCTGCTGAGAGTTCGGCACTGGATTATTGACTACATAATTAGACATATTTTATGAGCAGCCTAAATGATGGTCATTAATGACTCTTTTTTCATTACACTTTAAATGATAAGTTAAAGATGAAGGATGATGTCTGAATTTTTTTCAAGTTCTACTCACTAATGAAGTTATAGATTTTGTAGTCTCATAAGCATTTGTAAAAAAAGGAGCCTGTATAACAAAATTTATTGTGAAATATTATACATCTCAATATTAAAAAGAGGATGGGGGAAAATATCCTAAGTCTTAACCAAATGTTGCTTTTACTGGACCACCCATTCTAACATTGTATGTTCAGATTTCAAACTGTTAGAAATTAATTTTCTATTAAAATCTTGAATATGCTTATTATATTCCCCAACGGATATTTTTTTAAAAAAACAAAAGCTTATTGAAATGAAAGCTTATTATTTATGAAATGGCATTATATGTAACTCTTAGATCAGAGAGACAAAGACAAAGGGTAGATGGCAAATACAAAGTGAGCATGTATCTCCTTGATGATCCCAAAATATCTTTTGACCCTCTTCCTGTTTCCAAAACCAACTTCGTTTTCACCATTGCCTTAAAATTAAACCAGAGATATTTATTTCCTTCACTAAAGAATTTGGAGGTCTCTTTTATTTTAGAGTATTATGAACAAAGAGAGTTTTACCCTCAATAGATCCTATACACACAGAACAGTCTTAAGAGAGATTGCCCTTATGCAAAGTCCAGAGAAAAATCAGATTCCAAAAATACTGTATTAATTCTTCCCCTTACTTATCTGCACACCCAAATGCAAATACTCCCATGGATTTTTATATCAACTCACTTTTATTATGCCAATGCTATGACCCTCTTGGGTCAGCTTACAGTCCTCTTCTTTTTATTCCCTTTGACTATTTAGTCATTCATGAAAGCCTTTCTTTCCTCTGGTACTCACCAATTCTATAGAACCTGATAATAGAAAGATATATTTTTAAAGCATCCAGTAAGGGACTTCATAAATTCTGTCCACTTACTTGAAGATCAGAATGTTTTGCCCATAAATACACAGCTTATGATTTTTGCTCCTGAAAGGTCATTTGGCTGAATGTGATTCTCCCCGTATTTTATATGCTTTAATACTAATTCTTTCCAAACGTTTTGTGTGAATCTGATCTCCACCAGTTGAGATCCTATCAGCCTTGAACATCCTTTTGTTTGAAAGGAAGCAATCAAATGCAGGAAAGAATATTTTCATTTTGAGCATGAATTTAACATTGGATTTTCTTTCTACTCTTGAATGTAATGTCCACAGGTTTAAGAAAAGCTCTGCAGAAAAGGTCAGATAAGGTGATATTAGGCAAAATGAATCTCAAGATAAGGACACAAGTGGTTTTTGCTTTCTTACTATTGTTCCTAACATATTTATAAGGTGATTGTTTTGTTGCTTTGTAAGTCCCTCACCCACCGTATAACCCCTGTTTTCACTGTATTTGATGTTGGTATAATTTGGGGAAGGGAAGGGAAAAAAACAAATTGTTTAAATAGAGATACAGGTGGACCCATTGCAACAATGAGATGTACAAAATGCTATGTTGTAAAACGAACTTTACAACTTTGGCAGGGGGGGAGGGTTGGAGTGTAGTCCTGGAGATGGGAGGGCAGGGATGGTAGGGGAAATACGGGAGGAGGTGACAATGCTTAATAAGAAATGTACTTATTACGTTGCTCATGTAATTGTAACCCCTCTGTATGGTATTTTTACAATTAAAAATGTATTAAATAAATAAATAAATAAATAAATAAATAAGAAGAGCTCTGTTTTCTATAAGACCTGAACAGAAATTTCATTCCATTGCTGTTTCTTATGCCCATCCTTTGCATTCTCATATCTCTCTTCTTTCTCATGTCTATCTCTCATTTTTCCCTTTCGGTTTCCCATACTTCCTATGTTGTCTTTGCAAAGATCATGTTGTCAAAAATTAGATGTGCAATAACATTAAGATACAGTTATGAGGTGAATTAAGCTTATTTGGCATGAATAGTTGAGATAGCACATTGATATTTTTTTACTCATACTTTAAATGGGAAAAATGAATAAAATTTCATGCTACCAAATATAAATAACTTTTAGGTGTATATTGTTAAGGCTAAGAAAATTGCATGTCCTTCCATAAATCATACCACCTCCACCTGGTCTCTGTCCTACTGCAGGAACGCAGAGATCAGACCTTTGCTTAGCTATTTGCTCATGCTGGGCATTAGAAGAAGTTGTGCTGAGCTCTAAATCTGTTTCCTGAGGCACAATTCTGGCAATGTTGATCAGATTAGATGGAACTGTCTTTTGTACCAGCAGCACATGTTTTTGACAGATAAAGCCTTATTGCACTGTAATTCCAGCATTAATCCTTTACCAAGCAAAGTGAGCTATGTGTCATCATACAGAGTAGTAAAAACTAAAAAGCTACCTAAGATAAATCTTGTATATGTTTTTGTTTTTCAGAAGCCAAGCTGTGTATCAGTTGTAGGAGCCTTCTGATGTGTGTGTGTGTGTATGTGCGTGTGCGTAAGTACACGCATGCATTTGCATGCACTTCTGTGTATGTATCCAAGGAAAGGAAAGAGAAATTGAGAGGGGGAAAAAAACTAGTAATATAAGATAAAAAAAACAATAAAAACATGAGCAATATTTATTAGCAACTCTTATATAACATGAAAGGTAGTTTTAGATATTTGAAACCAAGTCAGGTATTTACAACACAAGCAAAATGTAAGAAAATATCAAGAAATAATGAAAATAATATCTTTAAACAATATTTTATAAATTCAAAATTAATATAATAAAGTCATGGTGAAAAATACTAAAGACAGATTCGGTAGTATGGGGTTACATTTTTGTCTACATGATCAAGTTTAATGCTCAAACAGCAATACAAAGCCAGTGCTATTATACCATGCTGATAAGAAACTGAGGCTTAGTGTAATAGCACAAAAAGAGAACGAATCACCTAACAGCTTATGACTCCCTGGTTTGGAAGCATTTGCTTGGGACACATGCTCAGAAGCAAGCACGGGTCTCGCACACTCTCCATGGTATTCTGGTCCCTGCACCGGAGTCTGGGTTGGGATCATATGTTAGATGTGGAGAGGAAACCCTGGCTCTGAGTGACTGAACTTTTCATCTGAATTGTTAGGGGAAGTAGAGAGCTTATGACAAAAATGAAGCTGATTTTGCTGGAGTGCTTGCATCTCTTTGACATAACCAGAATACTGAACTTACATACTGTGTGTGTGACAGGTTCTCTACTCCATTCCTTCATTCTTGTTGGGCAGCCAAACTCCTTCCACTGCGTAATATGTGTGGCCTGATACTTCCATCAAGACCTGCAGCGTCAGCAAGCTGTGACTGATTGTCTAAAACTCCATCTTATGACTCGTTCAGGAAGGGCTTTATTTTATATTAAGTAGTTGTACAGAGAGGTTATAATCCCATATCTCAGGTAATGATTAAAATGCATCTTGATCAGCACCATACCTTCCATCACCATGGGGCTGTTTTCACCAATTCTCCTTGTGAAAGGTTAACCTTCAGGAAGTCCTTCACTCTCAGGGACAGTATGGGTTTGTGCAAAGCCACACAACCAATACATTCAGAAAGGAAGACTCAAATCTGTCAGAATCTCTTGCTCAGGAATGTAGCCAGTATAGGATACAAACAGCAAGTATCCTTTCATTCATCATTCATTCGGGAAACATTTATTTAAGCGTATCTTTTTGCCAGATCAGTTAATAAGTGTGACAGATACAATAGTAAACAAGTTAGTCAGCCCCTTTATCTTCATAGGACATAATAGTGAATGGACAAGGAATCGAAATCTTTATGGTTTGAAAGCAAAGGAATTCTGCAATGGATCACTCCCACTTTCTCAGGGTTTATGTTCTGTGACATTCTATAATGGAGTTACAAAAAATGTCAGAACCTTATTTATAATGAAATCCAAACCACACCATGACTTACTTGCAAGGGTGTCCATTTGGAGGTCCTTGTTACTGAAAATGATGGTTTCATTCTATGATCTCTGTAGTAGTCATGGTGCTGATCTTGCTTTAATTCCTCAAACACATTCTTTCATGCCCTGGAGGAATACTCATCTCTATAAAGGTAATATTTCTCCTTGAACTTTTCTCTCCAAGCTTTCTCACTTTTTATCTCTCTTGTCTAAATCTATCCCAAAAGATGACTACACCACTCATATTCATTCCTTCTCAGTTCCTCATTGTTTCTTTCTTTATTGTCACTAACTACAATTTGTAAACATATTTGTATTCATTCTCAGATTTTTACAGAGCATCCCTGAGTCTCCTTTAACCATTCTTTGGGCAAGAAACAAGTTTTTCTTGTTATTATATTTCCACCAGAGTACAGGAGGTGCACCATAGACAAAGGATTCAATAAATTTTTGCAGAATGCATAAAATATAATGTTCATAATTACAGTATTAACAGCTACATTTAACCACGAGTTCATCTGTGCTGAGTCCTTCTAGGAGTATTCACAACAATTTGTAAGGCAGAAGCTATTTTTTGTAAAAATAACCTTGTTCTATAATTATAAAATAATGACTTCTCAATCAGAAGTTCAAATAACACCAAAATTCCTCTTCTATCTAAATCCACTTGCCAGATATATTTACTGTTTTCTATATACTATATGTGCTTGTGGATATATTATGCTTACAAATATTCTGAATCACTTTTGCGTGGCTTCAGGGGCCAATAACTTCTCATTTCAAAAGGGGTCTTTAGGCTGACAGTGGAGTTCTCTTTGCAAGAAGAAACATGGGACAATTGGTTATGAGATATTCACCACTGATCACACATCTCAGTTCTCTAAACTTTGAAGAAACCAGATAAGAGAGTTAGATATTAGAGTTTAGAAAAAAGATTTATCTGGAGAAAATGATCAGTGTAAGAGTTTTGTCCATCCATACTGTGTTGGGGTCTCATTCTCTCACCTGCATTCCATATAACGAATTCTGGAACAATGAGAAGAGGGTTGAGTCTTGAAAGCAAACATAGCAGAACAAATCAAGCAAGTCTTATTCGCAGAGATATGAACCCTGTGCATGAAAGAGAGTAAATCAGAGTGAGACACCATGAGCAGCAAAAATTTCCCATTGAAAATGTTTGGAAGAGCGTGTGCCATGGAGTGCTAAGGGAGAAACATCTGACATTCCTTGTTGGTGGAGTGGAATGGAGCCATAGGTAAAGAATACTTTGGGGTGGAGGTTTTTGAAATGAAACATCCTATAAATTACCCCAGGAAGAAAGAGCCATGTAATGGGTTCAGAGAAAACAAAAAGTGGATTTAGTTAATAATGGTCCTTAAGGTCTTTGAAGTTTGTTTCTACTCCTGCTCCCACAGAGAGAAGCAGGGAAAGACAGTGCTCAGAGATGATTATATATTGACATGCAAGCATTTCTAGGATAGAATGCAGGATGTGAGGGATGCTATATTCTTAATTCTCTTTCATGAAATGTGTGGGATTTTTTTTTGTGGGGGATGGTCTGGTCATGGGCCTGAACTCTGGGCCTAGGTGCTGTCCCTCAGCTCTTCAGCCCAAGGCTAGCACTCTACCACTTGAACTTCTGGCTTTTTTTTCTGCTTATGTAGTGCTGAGGAATCGAATCCAGGGCCTCATGCATGCAAGGCAAGCGCTCTACCACTGAGCCACCTTCCCAGCCCTGAAATGATGTGTGGGGTGTGTGTGTGTGTGTGTGTGTGTGTGTGTGTGTGTGTGTGTGTGTGTTCTTATGAATTGATCAAATGAGACTTCGGGTGCAATGAGAAAACAATTGAAATTATCTGCCACTTATATCCCACTAGTTAGTAAACCTCAAATTAATAAAAGGCTTTTGGTGGTAGAATGTCAAACAATACTGTCTTATTCTTTAGCCTGCATTCTTATTGCTCTATTTTTGCAAGCTTTGTAGTCTTAACTTGAAAAGTATGAAAATGATATTCATGAGGAAGCAATAAATATACATACAGGATGACTCTTTAATCAACATAGATAATAACTCATTTAACGACATGTTCATTTGGATGCACTTTGTTGATTATTGCTATTCTAGGAGAACTTTGCTCATGCTTTCTGTGTTAAGTAATTCTAAAAGTAAAAGCCCAGTGCTGTACTTGGATATACACCATTGCGTGTGGCTTAGCCTCACGATTTTTGACTATATCAAATTCTGGACTTGGCTTTTCACTTGCTTATCATGTGACTAGAGGCAAGTGACTTCATCCCTCTATGCCTCGTTTTCTTCACTTTCAAAGCTGAATTTTGAAAACCTTCCTCATAGCTTTGTTCTCCTGTTCAAGACATTGTTGCTTTAAAGCACTTGACAGGCATATATTACAAAATCCAAAATCATAGCAGTTTCTGTGGTTGCACTCCTTTTAATAGCTGCCCTAGCTGATTGGGTGGGAGAAAGGAATTCCTATTTGAATATGTCTAGGGCCATCATCCAAGCTCTGAAAGGATCACAGTAAATGAAGCACAGGCTTCGAGTCACTTCTGGGTTAACGTAACAATCATGACAAACTGCCTCACATAAGAGTCTGGGATTTCATGATCCATGAGGCATTCACAATATTCATGTTGCTTCTGCTTTTCCAACAATGCTTTGCTAGGAATTAAAAAGGAAGAAAAATGTATGACCTACTAATCTTTAAAAGAAAAAGAAAAGACATTGACAGAGAAATTTGTGGGGTTTTGTGGTTTGGGTAAATCCAAGATTATTTCCTTTGAATTGCGCACTGACCTTCAGGTCTAACATGAACAGCTAATAAGCTAGCATTTCTGCTGTTTACATGCATCAAGCCTCAGTGCGGTTTGCTGGAAGACATTAGCATAAAAACAAGTGGAGAAACATTGACCCTGACTTTCCCTGCATCATTAGGATGCTCTCTTGACACAAATCCAGGCTCTCCACCACAGCCATCCAGAGGGTTACATTACAAATGTAATGATATATCAAACATTCCTCTGTATTTCAGACTGAATTCTGTCCTCTTATATGTTCAAGATCTACTCTCCATGTTATGTTATTTTATTTAAAGATAGGACCTGAAGGATGTAATTAAGGCCAAATGAGGACATAAAGATAGCATTCTAATCCAATAAGAAGAGGAGAACACACCATAATTCTGCAGCCACAGAGAAAAGTCTGTGTTCAGACATAGCCAAGTGGTGGCTTGTTTCCTGCAAGGAAAGAGGACTTGCCAGAAGCCAGACGTGTCTTTTGAAAAAGAATTCAGAATAACACATGCTTTCACTGTATTTGATGTTGGTATAATTTGTGGACGGGAAGTGAAAAACAAATCTTTTAACTAGGGATACAGGTGGATCCATTGCAACAATGAGATGTACAAGTCGTTATGTCGAAAAATGAACTTTAAAACTTTAGTGGGGGGTGGGGGGAAGGTCGGATAGGGGAGGGGGGAGTATGGGAAGGGATAGGAAGGGGAAACAAAGAGGAGGCAACAATGTTTGATTAGAAATGTACTCGTTATCTTGCCCATGTAATTGTAACTCCTCTGTACGTATTCTCACAATTAAAAAAAAAAAAGAATTCAAAAGGCCCCAGGGTACCCCCTCAATGACCTAATTTCTTATACTAGCTTCTATATCCTTAAAGGTTCTATAGTATCCCCCCACCATCTTGGGGAACAAGACTCTAACACCTGCACTGGAGAGGGGTGAACCATGTCCAACTTCTTTGGTGATCTCCTGGGAGAAAGGGGAAATGGCTGCTTTTGAGTTTTCCATTACACCAAAACTTACACCGTCCCCCACTCCCCTAGAGATATAAGAGACAGAAATGTCAGGTTGTGTAGTCACAAATCTAGTAGACTTCAATGGTACAGGATGAAAGAGGCTCACAGAAACCTCATGATATGACAGGGAAGTACAGTGCTTCCAACCAGACAGAATTTCTAATTCCTAGTTTTGTCTTCTTATAAGATACCTGGATCCATTATCAAAATCTTGTGGCACTCACTGGACACTGATGAAAGCGAACTATACAACTCATGGTGGAGATAGAGGGAAGGATTAGGAGAGAATGAACGAATAGAGGATAGAGGACACTGTACTGAAGGAAATGTACTCATTACCAGACTCATGTCATTGTAAGCCCTCTGCACATCACCTCTATAATAACAATAATGTAAAATAATCTAAAAAAAAAATCTTTATCGCCATCTGTTACTACAAATTCTTCAAACTAAAGCCAATGGATTGATATCAAAATGGTGTCATTTGCAATTTTTCATCGCAAGTCTTTTCCACAGTAAATAAAATCTGCCCTTCACACAGGAAAACTGAATGTTCCTCTTTCCCTCAGACCATCACTATGAGCCTAAGTTCAGTTCATTAGCAAACATAAAATTGAATGGAGTGGAGATTGGTTATAGAGAATTAGCCAGGCCACCATGAGTGGAGAAGCAAGCATAGTTTCTCCAGGAATGTCTTGCTAACAGCTTCTTCTCCTGTTTTGTTAAAAAACACTTTGACAAGTTAGAATAATTATAGACTTTTTCCCATCATTATCCAATACATAGATTGAGTACAAGTCAAAGAATTCTATTAGAATGTATTACATTGTAAGTATTGAATATATAGTTACTTTTCCCCCTGAATTGTGCATTCAAGAGAAAAAAGGAAATACTTTATTTCACAGAATTCTTGGTACATAATGGCTTACTAGTTCAGTGAAATGCCCTAATAAAAATCAGTCCCTGTAAACTGAAATGCTGCCTTTAGTCTATCCCAATTGGAATACAGTATTCCCCCCACTGAAGTGCATTAGAAACTTGTACCCATTTCACTTTAAATTCGACTGTATTCAGCAGAGGCTGTTTGTATATATTTTACCTAAAATAGAATGGAAAAAAAGCAAGTATCATACCTTTATCAGGGAGAATAATAACAATGACATGTTATGAATTCAGGAGAGCTGGTAAGACAACATGCCTTTGGAAAAAGAAGTAAGAAAAAAACCCAATAAAATCTCTTAAATTGTAATAGATCTGAAGATGAAATATATATTAGCTTCTCACCCTGGCAATGATTTCTGCTAAAAAAATGGCACAGTCTATTTTTTTATTTCTTCTTTTTCAGTTTCCCCTGGTGAACCAATCTTCTGAAATGAGAAGTTTGGGGTATCTTTTTTGCTATTAAATAGAAAATGATTGCAGTATTGCAGTGATACTAAAACCTAACAAAGAAAGCATTCTGTTTATAAATATGTAATCTGTTTGGCAGACTTCCAGAAACAACCCAGCTACAGTGTGTATGCTGGCATTAATTTCTACTTATAGGAATTCTTTCTAAAGTCAGTTGCTGATAACTTTCAGTATCACTTACTAAAATAAATGGCAAGACTTTTAAAAGACGTCTTCTTTGTTTATAAGGAAAGAATAATACTAATAAAGAAAAATTCTAGCATTTATACCATCATACAATGGCTAAGCCATTTCAATGCATGGGGTATAAGGTGAATCATGTGAGCATTTATCAATATTTTTTTCTCTCACAAATAACCTTTATATTTTTCTCCATATCAATTTCTCTCTAGCTCTTAAATAAGAAAGAGGAAAGCACACCATCAACGTACTTCCACATTCCTTTCTCTTGATCAGTGACCTAAATTAGTTGTACAGTTCATCAAATGATATGATTAGATTGATTATGTGCATATTTCCCCTAAGCTTCTCACAAACTCACACATCAGGATACACAGTAATGCTCATATGGTGGTTAACAATAAATCAGAACTAACCCTACTCTCCTTTGTATTCCAGACATTCTGATATATTTTAAAACAATTTTTAACTTTGCACTTGTCTGAATTTTGTTTCTTGTGTTTTATGTTTCACTTGGAAAAAAAAGAATGTAGTAATTTTTTATTGTAGCCAGGCACTCATTCTTTTTTATTCAGATGCTCTCATTTACTGAGTGTCTTAATCATTGTTACTTGTCTTGCTTTTTACAAAAAGTAGTAGTCTCCTGGGCACCATTGCTAGAACACAGTAGCCATCTAGCCCTCTTGGATATTTGAACAATAATTTTGCTCCGAAAGAGTTTATGTTTACTTGTTCTTAAAATGAATGCTGTGCTTAACATGAAGGATATTCATGTTAAGGATATTCATTCAAATAAGCTGCATTTAATATATTTTGCACATTAGACATTCTTCTAAACAATCAAAACCCCAAAAGGAAAGAGATGGCATATGCAAAACAAGAGACTTAGGAGTTTAACATAGGAAATATTAACAAATCATTGTAAGCCAACAGAGGATGGTAGGTATCTCGGAGTTAGCAATTCAAGGAAGTTGCTACTACTCCTAAGCTGGAAAAAGACTTTAATAAATATTCATGGAATGGTATCTCTGCAAGTTGGATACCAACTTGGATTTTGGCATATGACTACAATGTTGCTTATCTATACCCTGGTAGGGGGATGTCTGGCAAAAATACAGAGACTTCCATTTCCTCCTGCCCATCTATTTCCTGCATGTAGCTTGCATTTGCTATAGAGGAAGGACCCTGAGGTCTTGTAGAATACAAAAGTTGGCACCCCAGAAACCTTGTGAGTGGAAGAAGTGTATGTGTGTGTGTGTGTGTGTGTGTGTGTGTGTGTGTGTGTGTGTGTGTGTTTATGGTGTTAAGTAAAGACCAAAAGCTGTCGTGAGTAGCTCATTTAATTTTACTAGTGACTACTATATATAAGTACTATTATCTCTCTTTTGCAAGTAAAATCAAACAAAAACAGCTGATTTCATTTATTTTCTTGTGAGCAATACATCTCATGATTGGCAGATCCAAAATTGGACTCGAGAGTCTTACCTACACACTGCACTCTGAATAACCCATTGGAATACCCAAAGCATAATTATTCTTTTGATCCCAAAGGAGAAGGCAAGGCACAGAATAGGATTCACTCTCCTGATGTCTTCTTTGCATTTTTTCTTTCATACTTCTGTATCTTCATTTGGTTCAACTTGAGAAGTACAGCAGGTGTAGAACTAATGAGATCTTCACCACTTACCATAGGGTGTAAACAACAAACAGAGGAATTTAACTCTTGAATAAAACAGCAGCATTCTCTGATCTGTAACTGATTTAAGAAGGTTAATTCTGATTGTAGTCTTCATAATAATCATCCTAAGTATCTATATAGAGTTGCTACTCTTGATTAAGAAGCAAACAAAAATACAGTTTGAGGAATGGAAAAGTGGTATAACAGTAAAATGCTACACATTCAGATATTTTTCAGCAATATTTGCAAAATTTCTGACTACTTTTAGGTGAGAAATTATATTTAGGTCAGATTTCTGTTATAATGAGTAAGTAGGAGGTTGGTGGCTATATTTTCCTTAATCCAAATTGCATCTAAATTGAATCCAAATCCAAATTGAATCCAAATTGAATTGAAATTTGAAAAAGAAATTACATGTTTATAGAAGAATCAACAGGAGAATAATATCAGGGTTAAGGTGGAAATGTATCTCCATTGAACAGTGTAACTCCAAATCTCCATCTTGAAATGATGGCACATTAGAATTATCTCAAGGAAACATAATAAGAAGAGTCTTAAAATGAACACTCTTACTATATTTCTTGGTAAAATTCCAACTTGCTGCGTAATGGTTCTGTTTTAATAGTTGGTTAGTCTCTTCAAATGTGTGTTGCATTTTTGTTGTGGCTAATAACTTACCAAACACATAGAAGTTTATAGCAGCACACTTTCATTATTTGCAGTTGTGTGGCTTAGAGCTGTACAACTTGGCCATGTTCTTTGCTCAGGGTCCCAAAGGCTTTTGATGAAGAAGCACACAAGCTACATTCTCATCTGGAAGCTGATTTGGAGAAAACACTACTTTCCAAACTCCTCAAGTTTTTATTTTTGGGGGGGTGTAGAATTCATTTGCTTTCAGCTGAAGGATGAAATGTCACTGGCTTTTTGATGAGTTGGTGAAGGATTGCTTTCCTGGAGGACAATTGTATATCTTTGTCACCTGACTTTCTCCACCAATGCTCTTAAACATAAGAAAAGTTAGACAGACTAATGAGGCAAGCTACTGAACATAAATATAATCAACATGACCTTGAGAATCCCAGCTCCAACTCAGGGAAAGCAGACATCTAGAAACTACATTACCATCTGTCTGTTACACTGCTAAGACTGACATAAGCTCACTCACACATGCATACTTTTTTTTCAGAACCATGTTCAAAAGGATAATGTCTGATATTTTGCGAAGACAAACTCATGAGTACATAGCTTAGGGACATTTTTGTAAGTAGTAGAGTTTCATTAAAGTTATTTATTAAAAATAATTTGTGGACAATTGTTATGTATAATATCTGAATTTTAGGTAGTTGGAGATTGAGTCTCAAGTCTTTGTAGGAGAACAGAATTTCCTTACCTCCATCACTTGTTTTTGTTTCCTTCTGAAACTCTGCACTACTTTTCTAACTACAGATGGATTTTTCTTTCTGTGTTACTCTCCATGCAGGAAAATGGTTGGAGTGAGAGGAAGGTTTTAAGGAAATGTCAATTGATGTACTTCAGGCAAGAACTCAATAATGAATCAAATAATGATGATCAAGGAGTGGAATTATGCAGTATAAATCTAACTGTGCCTACTCTAACAATATTGTAGATGGAGACAAAAAAGATTTTTACAAAAAATGGAAGATGAGATAAGTCTCTTTTGTTCCCTCATCTTGACTCTCTGTGAGTCTAGTTTGAGCCTGTGGGTTTTTTTTTTCATAAAATTGGGCCTTAAATTTCACAGCATATTGAACATAGCACTATACTTTATATACTTAAGGCCACCAATATTTTGAAAGTATTTTATTAAACAGAAGATGTAGGAAAGTTGTTTGGTTGTTTCTTTCCTGAAATGTGCAGAAAACGTATTCTTAGCAGGGTAAAGAACCTATCTTTTTTTCATTCTAAGACCATTTGGATATTTTAATACTATTCGTGAGCCATAAAGAATGATCAGTATGATGGCCAGTGAGAAGAATCATAAATGTCAATCTTCTTATATATGAAATGACTAAACAGGCCTTATAAGGCTTGACATTCCCCAGCCTTGTTGAGGCCTGCATACAATGCCAGATGTTAGAAGATATTGTTAAGTATGAAAAGCAGGTATATGAGCTGCAGTATGATGAGCTTCTGTGGCCTCTGAAATTCTTTGTTTTATACTACCATTGTTTATGGGTATTTTATTATATACTTTAGCAACACAGTTTTCTGGCCATTGAGAGATGTGCTCTCCACTTTGTTTCTGAAGCTGTTTAAATGTAAACATTGGATAGAATATTCATGCAACTAGCTCATAAAAAGGAATGTTGTCAGTTTCAAAGTCATACACAGTAAAAGTGACAATAAAATAGGAGTCTTTGGATTGTACAAGTGATGCTATTCCTTGTTTTATTAGCCCGGAAAGAATTCTGCACATTTATTCTTCCTAATTTCTATTAGTTTGCCTTTTCCGTAAGTCTCACATTGGACAAAGAAAATAAGACGTGTTATGTTTCTCTGCTTGTCTGCACTTCTTTTCAGGAAACAAACAGGAGGGATGGATATATAAGCAAATCTGATATAGAAGAAATCCTACCTATTGTTTAAGGTTGTTATGACTTTTTGTTGAACTTAGTGTCTTTCTCATTCACCAAGAAGTCTGAGGTAAAATGAATTCTTTGATTCAAAGGAATAATATAAAATAAGTTGGATCTGTATGTAAGTAACTTCATTTGAGGTCATCAGAAAAACCATAACATAAATGCATGTATGATTTTCAATCTTATTCACTGCACTGGCCACTATTTATACAACATTTGAAAGGCTTTATTAGGGCAGGGGAAGGATCTGGGGATGGAGCTCAATTTTCTTTTCACATACGAAACATACATTCTACCACTGAGTTTGGACCCTGGCCTCCAAGGTTCTTGGTCTCAGGTGAGTTTTATTTCAGTACAGTCTGAAGAGGTGTACTCTGGCTTACCTTTGGCTGACTTCACCCAGGTTCAATCTGCCCAGCCTGTTCTTCACTGTGTGGTATGCATCTCCCCTTCTGCCCTGGATCTTTTGTTGCTTACCTGGAGAGACTAGACTACAGGAGTGGATGTGATGGTCTTTGTGATCTCTATATTCCTACTTCAATCTCCTTTCTCTCTAATTCTGTTCCCTGGGAGAACACTCTGGAATTTGTCAGCATCTGATACTGGGAAAAGGATCACCAGAACATGGGTTGTTTGGAGCCTAACAAAGTGTAGAGCTGCTCACATGAATGGAAGAAGGAAGAGAAGAATGAGAAGTAAGACTGGCCCTTCTCACTTATTCCCAGTGCTATTATTATTAACAGTATTGTTTTAACACATTAACTCTTGTTTAGGATTCATTGGAAGTATGAAAAGTATTTCTATAGGTTAACTTCGATCACTGAGTCATGGAAAATTAGAGAACAAGTGTGGGCTTTTGTATTAGATACAGTACTGTAAAGTCCACATTCATGATTGAGCTAACAAGAAAAAGGAAAGGTTGATTTTTACCAGATAACATCAAACTTATGCCAGTATTATCCAAATCTATGGATTTACCAGGAAAAATTGTCTATCACATCATTTAGACAAGAAGAGACAATTATATCTATCTTATAAATGCATAAATATCTGCATTGATTTCAGTTAGAGTCCAAGAGAAAATTGTCTAGACTCTCCTAGCTGAGGTAATCATGAATGGCTTTTTGGACGAATCGCCTCTTAGCATTTTCCTTTAAAGCAGGATGGGGTTTAATCTCTACCATATGGACATACTAACATTTTATTTCACTCAGTTCCTACTAACCACTTATTTTCTATCTTTTACGGTCTTCATATGGCTAAAAGGTGTATTTTCTGAGAAGAGCAGGAAAGATTGGGGCCTAAAATCTTGTATAGTCTGAAAAGACCGTGTAACTCTCTTTAAACACCTGAAGGTGTAAGAAAGAACATTCTGCCTAGTTCCAATGGAGATGGGTGATAGTAGTTGAGACATGTTTCAGGAAAAAAAAATAACTTCAGCTTTATGTAGGTAGCACATAAAAAATAAATATGTAAGGACAAAAACTTATCAGGGATGGAAGCATTTAAACATGGAATGATTTGCTTGTTAAAGACTACAAGTGTGGCTGGTTCTTGAGAGCAAGCCCAAGCAGGAAAGTCCTAGAGACTCATATCTCAATTAACTACCAAAAAACCCAGAAGTGGACCTGTGGCTCAAGCGGTAGAGCACCCCCCTGTGGAGCACCCCCCTTGAGCTGAAGAGCTGGGATGACCTTTGAGATCCCTTCGCAGCCCAGGGCTCAATGCCTCTGGAAGTGCCAAGGCTCAGTTTTACTTTGGAATCAGTTTAGCATCTATGTATTCTTTGATCCATCCTTTAATTTCAGTTGGCTATTGTTTTTAATTACCCTGATAAATGCATAGCAGCTTGATTCTCCTACATAACCCGTTCTTCATGATTTATCAGGTGTGCAGAAATCAAGAAAAACAAAGTTCTTGAGTAATGCCTAAGATGATAATTGGGTGATGATTAACTCTCAGGTTCAAAAATACATACACTTCACATACAGCAAGCTCGTGTATAAGCAAAAGCATTTTCATAAGATGTGTAAATAAAGAGCTGGTTATTATTTCTTTGGGGTAAAATAGTTTTTTTAATCATCTTAATCAGTAAAGTTGAGAAACCAACTTGATAGCCTAATGAAATGTTGGAATTGTTAAAGAGGACTCAGAAAGGCAATGTTGTCCTTATCAGATTTTGTTAACATTTTAGGGATGCGTGAAGCAAAGAGTACAGAAAGAAAATTTGGATTTGTGGGACGAGATCTGAATTACAGCAGGTCCACACTTTGACAGTTCTGGTAGTTTTCTCCTCAGTTCAATGTTCTGGGCCAGGATCGTTCCTTTCCTTTCATTGTTTTGTTCTTTCCTTCCTCCAGTGTTTGATAGTTTTCCTTCTTTCCATTCTTCCTCCCTCCCTTCTTTATTTCTCTCTTGTTTTCTCTCCCTTTTTCTTCCTTTTTTTGAATGGTCCAGAGGTTTTTTCTGCACCCTTGAACTAATTACTTATCCTTTAGAAATTAAAGAATCCTCTACTATAAAGAAAAACACACTTTGTTTAACCAATATGTTTCAAATACCTGAATCTAGTCTAGATATGGAGATGACTTTCAAGAATTCCAAATAAACCATCTTCTAGTTAGGCTAACTAGTCATAATTAGTCCTTTGCATATATGCTAAAATTCATTACCCCAAGTAAACTCCATTCACATGGATCAAAACTTGAGGAGACTACTTTACACAAACCTTATCTTTTTTTTTTAAATTTAATTTTATTTTATTTGAGAACATACTGTACAAAGGGGCTACAATTACATGGGCAGGATAATGCATACATTTCTTACCAAGCATTGCAGCCTCCTCCTTTGTTTACCCTTCACCTCCCTTCCCAGCCTCCCCCCTCCCCCCACCCAATTATACCCCCCTCCCTCCCCCCCACACCGACATTGTAAAGCTGGTTTTGACATGACATTTTGTACTTCTCATTGTTGCAACAGGTCCACCTGAATCCTTAAACGACTTGTTTGTCCCCATCTCCTCCACATGTTATACTGACATCAAATATAGTGAAAGTGGGGGTTACACTGTGGGGGAGGGACATACAAAGCAACAAAGAAATAATCTTATAAATGCGTTAGAAACACATGCATGAAAGAAACGAAAACATTAAAATACATATTTAAGGGTTCATTTTCCTAACATCACATTATCTGACCTTTTCCGCTTGACTCATACCTATACTAGATATTGCAAATAAGGGAAACCATGGGACCTATGCTTCTTTGGGCCTGGCTTACTTCACTTATTATAATTTTTTCCAAACCTTTCCATTTCCTAACAAATGGGGAAATGTCATTCATTCTGATGGAGGCATAGAATTCCATTGTGTATATATACCACATTTTCTTGATCCATTCATCTACTGAGGGGCATCTGGGTTGGTTCCATATCTTAGCTATGGTAAATAATGCTGCAATAAACATAGTTGTGCTGGTAGCTTTAGTGTGGTCTTGTTTGTAAACATTTGGGTAAATGCCCAAAAGTGGGATTGCTGGATCATAGGGGAGATCTATGTGAAGTCTTTTGAGGAACCTCCATACTACTTTCCAAAGTGGTTGAACAAGTTTACATTCCCACCAACAATGAAGTAAGGTTCCTTTCTGTCCACATCCCCTCCAGCATCTGTTGTTGTTAGAGTTCTTGATTTTTGCTGTTCTAACTGGAGTGAGGTGATATCTCAATGTTGTTTTGATTTGCATTTCTTTTATGGATAGGGATGTTGAACATTTCTTCATGTGTCTATTGGCCATCCTTCTTTCTTCTTCAGAGAAGCTTCTCTTTAAGTCTTTCGCCCACTTATTTATTGGGCAGTTGTTTCTTTGAGGATTTGTTGTTGGGTGGTTTAATTTTTTGAGTTCCAAGTATATTTTAGATATGAGACCCTTGTCCGTTGTATGGCTAGTAAAGATCTTCTCCCAATCGGTGGGCTTTCTATTGATCTTGCTAGCTATGTCATTTGCCCTGCAGAAGCTCTGCAATCTTATGCAATCCAATTTGTCCAACCTTTCTTTGATTTGCTGTGCATCCGGGTCTCTATTCAGAAAATTTCGGCCTGAGCCAAGGAGACCTAGGGTTTCTCCTATTCCATCCTGTAATGTTTTCAGAGTGTCTGCTTTGACTTCAAGGTCTTTGATCCATTTGGAGTTGATTCTGGTGCAGGGTGATATATAAGGATCTAGCTTTAGTTTTCTACATGTAATTAACCCATTTTGCCAGCACCATTTACTGAAGAGGCTGTCTTTCTTCCATTCTATTGTTTTAGCTTCCTTATCGAAGATTAGATGGCTATAGGTCTGTAGGTTCATTTCTGGGTTTTCAATTCTATTCCATTGGTCCTGAGGTCTGTTCTTATGCCAATACCAAGCTGTTTTGATTACTATGGCTTTATAGTAGAGTTTGAAATTTGGTATTGATATTCCTCCAGCAGTGTTCTTTCCGTTGAGGAGCGTTTTTGCTATTCGGGGTCTTTTATTGTTCCATATGAATTTTTGGATTGCCTCTTCTATTTCCTTGAAGAATGAGGGTGGAATTTTGATAGGTATCGCGTTGAATTTGTAGATAGCTTTAGGAAGTATTGCCATTTTCACGATGTTAATCTTGCCAATCCAGGAGCATGGGAGGTTTTGCCATTTTTTAAGTTCTGTGTTGATTTTCTTTTTCAAGATTTTAAAGTTTTCATCATAGAGGTCCTTCACTTCTTTGGTTAAGTTAATTCCTAGGTATTTTATTTTTTGTGGGGCTATTACAAATGGAGTTGCTTTCCTAATTTCAGCCACACTTTTCTCATTGTTGGCATATAGAAAAGCCATTGATTTTGGGGGGTTAATTTTATAACCTGCTACTTTGCCAAAGTTTTGAATCAGCTTGAGTAATTTGGGAGTGGAGTCTATGGGATTCTTTAAATACAAGATCATGTCATCTGCAAAGAGGGAGAGTTTTATTTCTTCTTTCCCTATTTGGATCCCCTTTATGTCTGCATCTTGTCTTATTGCTGTAGCTAGGCATTCTAATACTAGATTAAAGAGAAGTGGAGAGAGTGGACATCCTTGTCTTGTTCCTGAGTTAAGAGGAAATGGCTTTAGTTTTTCACCATTGAGTATAAGGCTGGCTGTAGGTTTGTCATATACAGCCTTTATTGTATTGAGGAATGTTCCATGGATTCCTAATTTTTCCAGAACCTTCATCATAAAGGGGTGTTGGATCTTGTCAAATGCTTTTTCTGCATCTATTGAGATAACCATGTGGTTCTTATTCTTGCTCCTGTTGATGTGATGAATAATATTAATTGATTTGCGTATATTGAACCAGCTTTGCATCCCTGAAATGAATCCTGTTTGATCATGGTGTATGATTTTTTGGATGAATTGTTGAAGTCTATTGGCCAAAATTTTGTTGAGAAGTTTTGCATCAATGTTCATCAAAGATATGGGTCTATAGTTCTCTTTCTTTGATGAGTCCCTGCCTGGTTTTGGGATGAGGGTTATGATGGCTTCATAGAATGTGTTCGGTAGTGAGCTTTCTCTTTCAATTTCATTGAAGAGTTGGAGGAGTATTGGTGTGAGCTCTGCTTTGAAGGCCTTGTAAAATTCCGCTGTAAAACCATCTGGTCCTGGACTTTTCTTAGCTGGGAGGTCTCTTATTGCTGTTTCTATTTCAATGCTTGATATGGGCCTGTTAAGCTGGTTTAACTCATCTTGGTTTAGTTTTGGCATGTCAATATTTGCTAGGAAAAGGTCCATTTCTGTCAAGTTCTCAAACTTATTAGCATAAAGTTTTGAGAAGTATTCCCTTATAATGTTCTGAATCTTGGTTGTTTCCGTAGTGGTGTTTCCATTCTCATTTCTGAGTTTATTAATTTGGGTGTGTTCTTTCCTTTTTCTGATAAGGTTTGCTAAGGGTCTGTCAATTTTGTTAAGTTTTTCGAAGAACCAACTCTTTGTTTTGTTGATTTTTTCTATAGTTTTTTTGGATTCTAATTCATTTAATTCTGATTTAATTTTGATTATTTCTTTCCGTCTACTGGATTGGGCTTTATCTTGCTGCTCTTTTTCAAGGAGCAAAAACCTTATCTTCTAAACTAGATTCTTCTAAACTAGATGTTACCTGTTTTTATTCTTAAAGATTGGCCACTTTCATGAGTCACTTTTCTCTATACCTTCACCCATTTGTATAGACTGATTAAAATATCCCCTGGTTTATGGTGACCATTTTCTCTGGTGTTTGTCTTCAAAGCAATGAACAGAGATGCTTATATAGAACACTTGAAAATAGTTCTTATGGCTTGAAGAGAAATGTCTAATTTAAATGGTACTGCAGCCTTATGACTCTGATAGACAGGTTCAAGCTAGCCTCAACACTGCTGGAGATGCTCTGTCAGAGAAAACAGGGCAGATGTGGCCCTTTGTTAGAAGTATACCAGGAACATGATCTAGGGGAAAAGTGCTAACCAAGCTCTTGCTTGACAGATAAAGACCTTACTCGGTTACCTGCCAGTGGCCTGAGGCAACAGTTGACTTTGTTTCACTTTATCTCAGGGTCTTAATGCTCAGCAACAAAAAGAAGATGTGTGTGTGTGTGTGTGTGTGTGTGTGTGTGTGTGTGTAGCAAAAGAAACTATGAGCTATCTAGAAAATTATCCAAGCACACTCACAGAATGCTAGCATTGAACATTTGCCCATTCTACTAAATATCTTTGATTAATTTGAAATTCTTTTGATAATAGTACTTTATAAACAACTTGTGATAGAAATTATTATGACCTTTCCCTTCCATCTGAAAATACCTCCTTAAGATTAGCAGAAGGCTTTAGCAAATAACTATTTCTTTTGAATCTAATTCTGCTAAGACAGGTTGGTTGGGTGTTTAGACAACTTCATCAAAGTAATTACAGTTCTCTCTAAAGAATTGAGCTTATTTAGTTGTACTGAGCCAATTATAGAGGCTATCCTGCTTTTCTTGGTTATATTCCAAATTTTGAAGCCGAATTCTCATGTGAGAAATGCAGATGAATTGTTCTATCAGGAAGTAATAATTGTACCTATTTCTCATGGGTTAATCAGTGAATAATAAAATGATATTACATATATAAAGCATTTTTCTGATCTTTCAAGTTCTTACCTATCCATTCTTTTCTTGAATAACAAAAATCATTGATGAAAATTACAAGTTTCTTTTTCTAGAGTCATGCTTCTTTGTTAAAAGCTTCCAATTTCGTCTGAATTATTATTAACTTTGAACCATGGTTCAATGGTTCAAAATTGTTGAATGAAAAGAAAAATATATATAGTATTATCTGCATAGTATACAAAAGTCAAAAGTAATTATCCTATTACCAAACATGTTAACTAACATTTTCTAAAAGAATTCTCATTTATCTTAAAGATTCTTTTGTAAATATTCATGTTGTATAAAAGAGAATGTGGGACCATGTATATATGGTCCTATATATATATATATATATATATACATATATTTCAAACATATATATATGTATATACACACTTAAGTGTATTTGGTAATTAGACTTCTAGAGGAAAAAAATTGTTTTAAAAATTCTAGGAATCTGAAATACAAAGAGCAGTGTAAAGTGCTAAATGGCAAATAAATTCTGGGTCTTTAATTGTTACCACTTAAAGACAAACTGGAATGAGTAGGCTTCAAGATGGCTGCACACATGAGCAAACCATGGGTGGGGGTGGAGATTTTTTTAACCAGGGATAAACCTCATTCCATGAGATGTCCTCGCAAAGACCTCAAAAATCCACTCAAATACCAGTGAGCCTCTTAGAATACAATCACTCTTTGCTCTAAGGTATCATTCCTGATGTGTAGACTATAATTGTCACCTATGGTTATTTTGCAGAGATGCAATACTGCCTTTGCTAAAAAAAAAAAAATGCTCACTCTTCAATGCATCTCTGTAGTGGTCACTAAGCTGGAATAGAAGACCTGGCATCTCTGTCTTCATAATCTGTCATGTCCCTTTGCTGCCTCTGCCTTCCAATAAGATTCTCTTCAGCTCTCAATACAGACATGTTGATCATTTGAGAAATGTTTCCTGCAAGTGTATAATGCAGGGTTAACTTGGCTATTGTTCCTGGAAGCAGATGTTCGTTTCTTCAGATTGACTTGTGTGCTTCCTCGGCAAGGCAGTACTGAAAATCCTTCAGCCCCGTCACAAGGCCCTGACCTTTATACAAGATGACAAGATGACTCTGCATCTTCTCAATTGGGTTGAGCAACTTTTATCCCACCAGCTACAAGGTCAGCGTCTATGTGCACAGAACACCTTTTGTAACCATTCCTATGACTAATGCATATGTACCAGACTTTAGCTACCTTCCAAAAAATTCCATAAGAAGCTGCTACACACTAGAATAACATGGGAAATCTGGTTTTCTCCAGTTGCTGCCCTGGCTCAAGTAACTTCAGCTGAAGGCCCAATAAGTGAGTCTTGCCTAACTTGTTCATTGTACGTGACTGGTTTTCATTTCCACTGGTTCCAGCCACAAGATCCTTCTGTCCAGAATCAATGCCTAGTCACTAACTAGGTCCATGGTCAGGGATTTATGGACCTTATACATTATTTGGTATGACCTGAATCTGAGCAACATTTCATCACCTTTATATTATTCTTTGGTAGAAGAAATCAAATGTGCCATCCATATTCAATAGGGTAGAATTGTGCACCACAAGGTGTGGTTCAAAGTAAGAGTGAGATGATTAGATTGTAATAGTCCAACAGTTTAAGTAAGTTTAAGGTTTTAATCTTCTTTGTCAGATCATCTGATCAATTCAGCTTACCCAGAAATCTAGACCCAGAAAACTGAAGGTATCAGTCTAAGATATCCCGCTTTCCTTCTGGAGGCAGAGCCATATTATTAATTCAATATTCAACACTTTAAAAAATGTACCCTTTCTTGTTGGACTGCTTATCTTTTGAACTCTTAAAAAGATAAGAATCTGCATCTCTTTAGATCAGGTATGTGTCTGGGGGAAATCCAGTAACATTTCATAATTGATCCTTAAAATCTAAAGGTTGAGGGTTGATCATAGGACTAAATGAAGCAGGATGGAATGTTACTGTAGCCTTTAGGCAGGGAGCTACACAGGATGGGGAGACCACGGTTGCCCAGTGTCATCTCCCTAGGGATCTTCTGCTAGGTCCTATCTGTTTCAATGCCATTTCTATCTGAAATGTTTTTACTATTTATTATGAACAACTTAGTGTTTCTCCTATTGCTCTCTCAGCCTAGAGGCCTGAAACCCCAGATTAATTCCCTGAAATGATGCCACCAAGCTGAACCTATTTAATTTTGTCTGGTTGTATGCATTTGCATAATGAATATTGAGCTCATTTACAGCTCTATGAGAACACTTCATATTAGCTAGTGGCAAAATAAAACTTTTTATAACCAGGGCTTTCTAAGCAGCATTTGCCCAAAATAACTCAAGAAAATATTTAAATTTCGAATTTAATTAAAGATAAATGTGCCTGCATGATTTTGAACTTGAATAATAACTCATAAATAAAAAAGGTGTAATTTGTTATTTGGTATAATTTAGTAATAAAATAAAATAAGGAGAACCAGGAAAGATGGCTGATTAAATACAATTCACTCGTTTTGCACTTTTGTCAGCCTGCTATTTGGCAGTCTATCTCCAGAAATAACTAGAGCTGGCTGGATTTTTCTAGTAGACAGCCAGCTACCAAGTCCAAGGTACTCATAAAAACAAATGGGCAAAAACAGATCAAATTTCAGGTTTATATATATGAAAGCATCAAAGATCGGCAGAAACAATATACTGTTGAATTAAAGACGCCAAATACAGTGACCATAAGCGTAATCATTCTATGTCTATAAAGTTCCAAATAGGCAAACATATGCTGACAGAACATTGTATAGAGATCTGTTCATTTATGTGTCATTCACAGCAAATGATCACAAATTGTCTCATGATTTCTGTGGGTTTAGAGGTCAGACATGGTTTGGTTAGGCCTCTGTTTAGGGACTCACAAAATAGCAATTAAGCTCAGTTGCCCTCCTGTCTAGAGGCTTGCTGGAGAAGCTGCTTTCAAATGTGCTCAGTATGTTCACAGAATCTCTTGCCATTGGGCTGGTGGGAAGGAGAGATTCAGCTTGCTGCTCGCTGCCAGTTGGTGGCAGCCATAGGGCTCTGGTGGCTTCCTGAAATTTCTAGTTTGTCCTGTCACCTTTGCCATGTGAGAGATACACTGACTTCACTAAACCAAGAGTAATATTATCTTTAGCCTGCCTGCTGGCCACATGGAATCACAGAAGACATCATCATCACAGAAGACATCATCACAGGACACCTCACCACTTTACTCCATTCTTTTGGTAAAATAAAGTCACAGATCCTACTCATCATCAATATGAGTTACACAGAGACATGAACCCAAGAAGGTGAAGCTGCCAGTCGGGGGTAAGGTACAGCTTAAAGTCTACCCACACAAGGATATGTTGTGAAAAGTTGCTGGAATGGGGAACAAAGATTCCTTTGACTGAGGATACTATGTTTCTTAATTGTATTATTGGGCACAGCATACTGATCATTTCATAATATCATTCCCAACAGAGTGAAGGAAGAGATGGCATTGTTCAAGAAGAGAAATTTATTCTTTACCTGAATTGTGAAACTGTAAGCTCTCTGCACACACTGTAATAATCACAAAATTATATTAATAAATAATAATATTAGATCAACACAAAATTCATTTTCAAATATAGTTGTAGAAATTCTATTAAAAATGACAACATTTTTGAAAGCTGGTCTACCAAAATGTGAACAATGTCTTAAAATTAAGGTAAAAAATAACACCCACAGCATATGTCAATAAGCAAGAGGAAAAGAATAATTCATTCTAAGTAAAATTCAAAGTGAGTAATGCTACCTGTGCATAATCTTACTTATTGCAAACTAACAGCACACAACCTGCAAAAATGTGGAATGTTGGCAAGACATGGTAGGTGATTCAAGCCTGGGAAGTAGAGATCAAGAGATCTCGGTTTGAGGGCAGCCTGTGTCGAAGTAGATAGATGAAGGAATGAATGAAAATACAAACAAGTAAATAAATTAAATTAGCAGAGTGAGTTTCAGGTCTGTTCGTGGTGGATGCTATGGCATTTAATGTGTTATTTGATCTATGGGCCATGTTGCTTATTGTCCCAATGACTCGAGAAAACACACATAGCAGGATCACTGTCCAGACTGGAAATGCAATTGAGAAAACCCTATCTTGAAAATAACCAATGCAAAAGACGATGAGACAGGGGTTCGGCGGTAGAGCACACACCTACCTAGCTAGATGAAACCGTGAGTTCCAACCCCAGTACTGCCAAAAACACAATCTTCAAAAAGTAGAAATGGTACACCAACCTCTCATTAAATCTGAACCAGGAGAAGGAAGATTGCTAAGATCACTGTTAATCAGCATTTCAGTGGATGTTTATCTAATTAATGTAATATAATTTAAAATAGGTCATAACATGAGAAAAATAAGATTAACAGAATATTAATTATAATATGCCTACATTTAAAAACTTCTCAGGTGAACCTAATGTGTAACAAGTTAATTTGATGTTTACTTATAAAATAAATGTATAAATTCTACTAGTAATTGAAATTCAAATGATTAGTCAAAATGGAAGTAGAAAAAAATCATTTATGGTGATGGTAGAACAGTAAAAACATTCTTAATGAGAAGTACTTAATACTTTGAGCTGGATATTTTGCCTAAAGTAGAGCATTTGCCTACTGTGCAAGGCCTGGGTTCAACTCCCAACATAGATACACACACACACACACAAACACACACACACACACACACACACACACACACACACACACACACACATTCACACACATTCAGTTGTAAAGTATTTGTGGAGCTCAATGGATCCTTGGTGTGAGGGCTGTGTATTTCTAAGTACATATCCTTCTTGGATAGTTAAATGAAGACCTATAATCTTAAAGCTTTTGTTTGCATTTATCCATTATGTAGTTAGTACAAATGGTTGTCTGCACATGTATTGAGATGCTAAAATGGTCTTAATATTGTTAACCAAGGGAAAATGTATGGAGCAGTAGCCATTATATTGCACTTCTTTGGAAAAAAATAAATGGAAAAAATACATACATCTCTGTGTACACAGAAAAGCATTGAAGCACTAAATAATGGATAGCAATTATGTCAATAGGATGAGCCTAGCATGGAAGAGAGAAAGTATTATAGGGTGGCATACAGAAACTATGTAGTGATTTATTATACATAGCAAAGACTTTGAAGTAAAATATTGAAAAAAGAAAGAAAACTATACAACATATATCATCTTTAAAAGAAATACATCTTCTGGTTTGTTTATTAATATTCTCAGTCACTTTCAGACTTTGGGTAAAATCAGAGTACCTAAAACTTACATAAAAAGTCGTCTCCATTTTTACTGACCTGCAATTCCTCTCTGATTTCAAGTAGAACAACGTTTTCTTCCTCTGACTGAATTTAAATTGTTTTTTCCATGATTTCCTTAGTAATAGCAACTGCAAATTGAATTCCTTATCATTTATTTAATACTGTCATATATCTTTGGTAATAGTTTACTTTAGTACCCTTAATATATTATGAATTCTCAGTGACAAACTTTTGCACAAGTAAGTCAATCCATTATACTTATAAAAATGTTGAATATGAACTTGTTCTGTTAATTTTATACCTTGTTAATGTAAAATTATTTTAATCTGGGTGTCAGGAAATTTCAGACCCAGTCCAAGCTTTCTAACAGAAATTTGTTAATATGAGTCAGAAAGTTGGAAAAGAAAATACAGTCTGCTAGTTCTGTGTATATTTTAAAACACTTTTGAAACCAAAGAATATTGTAATCAGGAGATTTATAAAACATTAGCTTTCCTTGGTTGTGTTTTCCAGATGGTACATTGCATATTATGGGTATGTACCAGATAGAGGGATAATTAATCAAAAGAGCCAAACATGTAAGTATCTTTTTAAAATCATAACTTTAATTCTCTCGGATCTCCATTTCCAAAGATTTGAATAAAATAGTTTCCCATTGTGGCAGTATTTTTCTTGGAATGCAAATTCCTGTGCGAGCCCATCACGCGATCACTGCAGGCCACATAGCTCTTCAATGGTTAGCGTATTCTCAAGGTTTACCCGTTTGTGGCATGTTTTTTAAAACCCCGGGGAATTTTTTATAAACACAAAGATGAGAAGCCAAATAGAAATACAGAAGAAGAGGAATAGAAGAAGAAAGCCTGGAAGTTTAGTATTAGCTATTTTTAATGACAAAACTCTTGCTTACTATACTCTGTGATCATACACACAGACACAGGCACACGTGTGTGCGCGCACACACACACACACACACAATTTCATGCAAAAAATTATCTTCTTGGGCTGGGAAGGTGGCTCAGTGGTAGAGTGCTTGCCTTGCATGTATGAGGCCCTGGGTTTGATTCCTCAGTACCACATAAGCAGAAAAAAGCTGGAAGTGGCGCTGTGGCTCACAGTGGCTCACAAGGCTCTTCAGCCTGGAGCTGAAGAGCTAAGAGCCAGTGCCCAGGCCCAGAGTACAGGCCCCTTGACCAACAAGAAAAACAAAAGCAAAAAATTCATCTTCCTTTTATGTTAAGTATTCTGTATTCATTGTGGTTAACATCTCAAAGTGACTTTCTCCAAGTTACCTCTTAAAAGTTATCCTCCCCTGAAAATCCCTTTACCTGGATGTACATGTAGAACATATCTAATCAAAGTATATTTATTCTCTAAGCTATTTTGCCATTGCTTTTGGAATGGGTTGTATCTCTTCACTTACAGGATAAAGTTCTTACAACCAGAAATTGTCTTCAATCATGATTCTACTTAGTACCTAAACAACGATAACAGGAACAACTGTCATCTACCTTACATGAAAGGGACAATACCAAAGTAAAACTTAACTACTAAAATCATGGGCCTGGTGTGATGAGGCATAACCAAATTTTGATCATTGTAAAACACTGTGATTTTGTCCACAGAAACTACACTCAATATGATACACAAGAGGCATATGTCTTAGAGTAGAACTATATGTGGGAAGATTAAAATCATTGATTTGATTATAAAATAAGTCATGCAAAGAGGAAATATTCATGCTCCAGAAGTTGTATCTCATTCAGTATTTTTGGAGTTTATGATATAAATACTGAAAGCTCAAAAACTTGGAAAGCTAGATAGAAGTCTGATCAAGCAGTCCCTGCATGTCATCAGTTTTAATCCAAGATTTATGAAACATTCATGTATGCCAGAAAATGATGTTAATAAGTTCATATCTCTCTCTCTTTGCACCTTTATACCATCCCTAAGTTCTCAGTGGTGTTATTCACATGGCATAAGCACAAAACCCAAACTGTAGTGACATAGAACATCAAAAAATAAAGCAAGAAAAGGTAATAGTAATATTAGTTGAAAACAATCAGATTATTTGCCATTGAAGGAAACAGTGAGCCTACTCTACACTGCTTAGTTTATTAGGGATATCCTTAGCTCATGAAAGTGGAAGTTAAGAAGATAGGCATGCCTTAGGGATATTGATATCCATAGATTCCTGCACCCCTGCTACATTATAGTTGAATGTCCCAGTCTGACTCCTTTAGCTGTAGCTGAAAGCATGGTTCCTGATGATATGCTTCCTGGTTCATATGTAGACAACGGAAATCATTGCTTTCATTGTTCCATAGTAGTCATGGATATTATCATCTCTATCACTGTGTTTATGGTGTAGGTCCATGTTAAAATCCTGCCTGTGACCTGTAAACTGCAGGAATTATATGATGGGTATATTGACAAGTTAGACATATTTCCCTGAGCAAAGATTTTTCAATCTTCAGTATCATCAGACTTGTATTACTTGTTTAACCCACAGATTAGGTGGCTCCCTCTAAGTCTGTGATTCAGTAGGCCTATGGGAATAATGTATAGTGGGGTTTATCATCTATTTTTAATATTTTAATGTGTTTTATATATTCCATATTTTATATATTTATACTTTATTGTATATATTCATATGGCAGCACAAATTATGGATATATACATATACTACCTACACACAAATATAGATGGTGAAACTGCTCAACTGACTTAATTTAACATATGCATCATCTCATATGTTTTAACCTTCTTTCCCAATGACAATGACAGTTCCAGGACCAGAATCTGAGAACTAGCACCAAGTCTTCATTTTAAAACAATTTAAAGCAGGAGTTCGGTCATCTGTACACTTTATGCTCATATAAATAATCTAAAATATTATTAAAATGCAGATTTTTTATTTAATTTTGATTTAATTGTTCAAGATGGCCCTTGAGATAATGAATTTCTAACAAGCTCTCAAGAGATTCAATGTTCGTAGACAATGGTTTTGACTTGAAGACAAAGGCGTGGACTAGCTTCAAATTTCATCAATCTGGCGAAGAGTCACATGCTTATATGTAGATTCTCTTTGAATCACTGTCTTATCTGATTATGATGCCAGTTATAAACCAATGAAAGAGCAAGAGGAATGGATTGCTTCTCAAGACAGACTCTTGGAAAGAACATTGAGGATAGATGATTAATTTTGTCTCTTCTTTTTTTTCTTTTCAGTACTAGGGTTTGGGGCATAGTTAGTGCTTAAGTTACTTTTTAAATTTTTGTTTCTAGGAGTTTCCTTGTACTTTCATCTTAGACACACAAGAACAAATTTATCTCTAGAGGCAATTAATAGTGGAGTAATTAACTTAAACCATAAAAACCTTTATCATTGGGCTCCAAGTCATTCTGTTTTAGTTCACCAGCATTATGTTTTCCCCATTATCCCATCCATACCCACACAGCTGTCAGCAGGGAAAAAAAACCCAGTTAGGTGGGGTGAGATTCATAAACTGGGAGGAATTTGAATAAGCAAATCAGGTTTATTTTTTTTTAATTTATATACAGTTTTTAGTTTACCTTTGCCCATGTGCCTTCCTTATTAATTGCTGGCAGTTGATGTGCTCCAAACGCATAGATTTGCTTATAGGAAAGATTTACATGATAAAGAAGTAGTAAGTTGAATTTAAATCTCAGGTACTATAGAGACAACAAATAGCACAAATTAATCTGGTGATTGTTGACAATTTGATTATGAACATACAGGTGAAAAACTACTTGGTTGAGTAAGGGAAAAAGGTCTGTGATATCAAGAACAACATTTTAAAAATATATAACAAGGGCTTAGGTATCTTAATCTTTTACTTTAGCCTACACTGTTAGAAAATGATTTAAGCAATAATAGTAGTCTTTCTATTATTCATGGGAGAAAATTGTTTTGACAATTAAATCATTAGGTTTGCCCTTTGCTTTTCTCAAAATGAAGTGATATATCCTTACAGTGTTTATAACTACTTATGTAAGACTACAGTTGCAAAGTGTTCAAATATGAAATGGTAGCATCATTCTATTCTTGCCGTTGTTTTTGCAAGTCCTCATTTTCTCCATTTTAAATGATGATTTTATTGTTAGTATAATGGTGTTGTACAGCGGGGTTCCTATTTCATGAATCAGGGAATAAGTACATTTCTTTGATTTTGATCTGAAGCCTAGTTGGTAGAACTGAGCTGGGTTTGTAAGGGTCATATTTTATAAACCTCAGGTAGCACTTCCTCCTGCTCTCCACACTGTCTTTGCACACATATTTTATGGTTTTGATCTGCAGGGTAAGCTTCATAAAATTATACATTTTATCACCCTACATTAAAGTGACTGGTATGATGATATACATGAATTAAGACCATGGCTAATTATCTACCTCTTATCAGCTGCAAGGTCAATATATCCAGGGCTGAGAAAGACAGTACTAGGTGAAGGGCTGACAAGAATTTAAGAGGTTTTGTGAAAAGATCAATGACCTTCATTTGTCATCATTGGCAAAACAGGCTCAAAGAATTCCTGTAGAGGCAGCAGTACCTACACAACTGTGCTATTTTGACAAAGGCCTTAGATTTTTATGCTTGTTTTTGATCTTTGCCTCAAGTCTCTTCAGAATCTTGATTTCCCTCCTTCAATACCATATTAATAGAACTTAAACCATTTACCCCAATTGTGGCAATAATAAGGATGAACACTTGGGTGATTTTTATGTTGAGCATTCTGTATCTATCTTTTCATTCAATTTGCATAGATAGATACATATTGGTTTATTGTACTCATTTGGTTGATGAATAAGAAGCAGGTTTTAGAACTTTAAGTACCATGCCAAAATGAGTTGGAGAACTGGCATATACAAGAAATAAAACATTTGAATCCAGAACAGAAGTTAAGAAGTTTCTCTAGAAATTATAAGAACTATAACTACCTCCCTCTAATTATTAGTTTTTGTAGTATCAGTCATGAAACATAAGGCTTTGTTCAACTTACCTATACCCCTGTCCCACACTATCCCGTAATTCGTGGAGAATTTGACTCTTTCAACTGTTCACCTGAGACACTAGCATTTCTATCAAGATGTTTTAAGGTATTCTTGCTGAAAATGTTCTATATGGTCAGGAGTACCATAGTACTCCTGGAAGAGTTAGGCTATACAATCTTAAGCAAGGCTCTTTCTAATGTTCTTTTTCTAACAAGGAGATATACTTTAGAACTTAATCAATACATTATGGAATATTTTCTCAAAAACTAAAACAAACCAATATACATTTGAAAAAAGCTAAACACGCGAAATAGGGTAAGACCAAGAATTAAAAATCTCGTGTGTTGACCAAGATGCATTAGACACATAAGGGGACATTTTGAATAGAAGCCCTTTTGTATAACTATCTAATGATCATTAAAATAATTTTTAGAAAGAATAGTATCTTTATCAATCTAGACTTCTCTGACAGAAGACCATGGACTGGGGGGGTCATATGCACAATGGGAATTTCTTCAAAATATTCTCAGCTACTGAGAATTCAAGGTCTAGGTTTCAGCAGATTTAGTGTCTGGTGAGGGCTGCTTTCCTCTAGATGACAGTCTTCTTACCGTGTCCTTAGGTTGCAGAAGTGAGGATTGCTTTCTCTGGATTTTCTTTTATTAAGGTGTGCAAGCTTTCCCTTCAGAACTTAGTAATCTCCCAAAGGCTCTACTTATACTATCATTGAACTGAGGATTTAGTATTGCATATGAAATTTGAAGTTGAGGGAAACATAAATGTGTAGTGCATAGCATATACCTCTGAATGTAGGTATATTGAGAAACATTCTCTCTTCTTCCTTACTTTGAACAAGATAATACCATTTTTCTTTAATTTTGATATGAGTAACAGGGTAATTATGATACTTTTCTATGGCATAGGGAAGTGGAAAGAAGCTTCAATATTTCAGCTATGGTATGTATACAATGATTATTTAAATAGGATCACATTTTATCTAGGAATATATGTAAGGACTGTCTTTGAGACTTTTAACTTTCCTGATTGATTTTCACTAGATGCATTATTTGATATCATAGCTTACCTAGGGAATGATTCATGGAGATTTCATTTGAAATTTATAGCTACCTTTCCTCCCAAGATTCCATCTATGTAGTTACCACACTTTGGTGGGGATTATAAAGGGTTATAGGCCTCAGAGATAAAGTATGTTTCTCTTGAATCTGTGGATCCAAGATCAGTCTAGCAATGAAGGCATGAAGAATATAAAGACAAAAGAAAAGCAAAATCTCCTCTGTGCTGCAATACCAGCACACATGGGCTGAAGGGGAATTTGTTTACTTTGGAGACAGAACAAACATCAGATCAAGGTATAGAATGGCCTTACTCTGGCATCTTTCCTATAAAAACAAGAAACTCTTTTTGATGACTAAGGTACTTACGTGCTAGTACTTTGTAGATGCTTCAGAATTAATTTGAACTATAAATGCTGAAATTTATAGAGTAATAGATCTTTGACTCAAGGATTTTATTTATCGTAGTCCAAAGAGTCCTTGAAAGGGCCAACGTTTATGAAATAAGGAAAGTGAAGCTCAGTATGGAACTAAAGTTTCTCAGAGAGGAGGCTGAGACAGCAGGGCTCTAACTCTCTGTTTAAGGGAATGTCCAGTCCATACATCAATTCAAATCTCAGTCCTCAGGGCTGCGTAGCATATTTTGTAACTCAAGGAATGTCAGAGTTAATTAGAAGTCAAAACAAAAAAAAGCCTACAATGAACATAGAAAACAGATTTTGAGTGAGCTTAGAAAGAGAAGTCTGGCCTATGTTTCCATTTTAGGAGGTGCTTTGGGAATGAGGCTGAGCACTTAGAGCAAGTTAATATTTACCATGATGTGTAATTACAGGAATTTGAGCTGATGCACTTGGGTAAAATGGTTTCCATCTTTTCAAAAAGCAGTTTCTGCTAGCCACAGGGATGGAACAAACAAGACCACTGAGAGAGATGACTGAATAATTAAAAACCGAGTCTGCTTATAAGGATTAATTGTGAGTTCTGAATAAATATTTCATCACTTTAGCTAGTGAAAAATGTATGAGACGGCCCCCTTATTTTTCAAGTGCTCTGGTATAATTGAAAAAGATCTAACTCTCTAATTGGCATGCCCTTCTGCTTATTCTTGTATTACATTGATGAACTGGGCTCTGATCAAATAATGCACAGTCTCTCTATCCTTCTACAGCCAGCATCCATGGATCCAGCACCACATACCCACTAGCGCTTAATTTATTAATGTAGTCATTCACTGAGAAAACATTTATTGAGTATGCAAATGCAAGTCACTGGAATAAGTGACACAGAGTAGATGAGGGGGAGGAGACCTAGATAGTCCTGTCTTAGTAACAAAAGAGATATTGTTATTAAATGGCCCAAAGTAATTGGGCCTCCCAGAATTCTTTGTCATGTCATTGGTTATATATGTGGATGGTGTGTGTTTGTATATGTGTGTAATAGATATTGAAATCCTAAATAACCAACCTTTCCATTTCATATCATGTGCGCTTATGTTTGTATGTATATATGTTTTTGAGAATAATACACATACATATACATACACATACACAAGTAGCCTGTCTTTAAAGTTTTCCCAGTTACAACAAGCTTCAGAAGGTATCTCACTTGGAAGCAGATGGATGTAAGAATTTGAAATCTGAATGGTGATGATTCTCTTTAGTGGTTCCTTAACTGTGGGCAAGTTCCTTACCCTCAATGTTATCAGTTGCAGAATAGACATAATCAGGCTACCAACCATGTCCAACCTCTGTTAGTTATAAAGATGATTAAAGAAAAAAGCATTTGATGCAAGAGAAGTGCTTGATACTCATTATAACCATAGATACTTGATACTCATTATAACCATAGATATTATATAATGTATTATCTATCACCTTTGAGATAAGGGTTTGTTTTCATTTTTTGTCAGTCATGGGCCTGAACTCTGGGCCTGGGTGCTGTCCCTCAGTTCTTCAGCTCAATGCTAGCACTCTGCCACTTGAGCCACAGTGCCACTTCCGGCTTTTTCTGTTTATATGGTGCTGAGGATTAGAACCCAGGGCCTCATGCATGCAAGACAAGCACTCTACCACTGAGCCACCTTCCCAGCCCCTGAGATAAGTTTTTATATTACATACAAATTAGAGCTTTCAAAGTCTTACATATCATGAAAGACAATTATGCAAAAATATTTATGTAACAATGATAAAGATATATATATATATATATATATATATATATATATTATCCTATGCTTATGAACAGATTTACCACTTACCTTAGTATTCCTACCCTTGTCTTTTTTCTTAATCCAATTCAGTGTGGTGGTCTGATATTCAATTACATGATCCAGGCATGACTGCCTGGACCTAACAGAATGTCTTTTATGTTTCTGTAGCTGCTGCTACTAAGACCTGCTGACATCTATGCTGGAATATCTAGCTAGGAAGTGTTGGGATATTCCGGTAACCATAGAGATCATTAACTTTGATTACCACATGTGTGATTCCAACTTATTATGTCATGACTTTAATTTCAGCGAATGTGGAGATAATCTCTTGGCTATGCCTATGTGTCATTTTCTATTATCTGTAGCTCAAGTTAGCACTATGTAAGACTCCAAATATTTAAGGCAGATTGTCTTGTGTCCTAGGTAGGCTGAGATGGCAAAAAGAATTGAGTGCCTGGCAATGTACAAGCGTCACAAACTATCCCATCTTTTCAGAGAACAAGAATGCCTAATGCTTTGTATCTTGGGGGCTCAGCTCCAAATGACCATAGGTGCTATACGCAAGTCACTGCATAGTGCTCCACAGTTGATGTTCAGGGTGTCAAATGGCAGTCCTGGGGTCTGCCCCTGTGTTGTTCACTTCTCTTGCTTGTGCAAAAGCACAAGCTTGCCTCTCCCTTGCTCTGCTGGCCACCTTGGCTAATTCATTCCTAATTCTTAGTTTGTAGGATTCCCCTTCCACCTGGCTTCCAGCCATGTTTGGCTGCATGTAAGCACTAGCAGGAGATTGGGTGGAAAAAGAAAAGGAAAACATGGACAGCTTCTCATATTGTCTTTTTTTTCCCCCAGCAGTATTTCTAGCAGATTCACAAAGTCCTCTGTGGCTTATGCTCTTGATTGACACTTTACCCTACCTCTTACTATTTCTGTTCCATCCACCATGGTATCTGCTCTTCTGTTTTTTGTTTTTATATTTTGGTCAGTCATGAGCCTGAACTCTGGGCCTGGGCACTGTCCCTCAGCTCTTCAGTTCAAGACTAGCACTCTACCACTTGAGCCACACTACCACTTCCAGCTTTTTTCTGCTGGTTTATGTGGTGCTGAGGAATCAAACCCAGGTCCTCATGCATGCAAGGCAAGCACTCTACCACTGAGCCACCTTCCCAGCCTGTAACTTGTCTTTAGTTTTTAGCAATTCCATTGTCTCCAACTCCTTGTCCTTGGAGCCAAATGGTGAGAGCAATTTTTTTTCCTTTGCCAATTTTAGAGTTGCTTCTACATATACTACTTGTCTTTCAGCTCCTTCTACAACCTTGTCACTTACTTTCTAATTTTAAATCTTACTAATTAAGTTCCTGAAGCAAGCTTTACTTACTTTACTTGCATTGCCCCAGGCAAAAAGCCCATAGGAACCCAGAACGACTTTACAAAACCTTGAGATCCACTCTGTTGATGCTGAGTGTGGTGAAGAAAAATACCTACTAAATCTGGAATTTATAGTCTATAACTCCTTAAGTATCATGTGAGCAAACGGAGCTGATAGAAAAAGTGATATGGGTGGTGATGGTGTTTTATGCAAAACATTTAAGTTGAGAGTTCCGGGAAGATGGCAGAGGAGAAGCTGGAGGCTAAACAAGCTCTCACATAGAAAGCAGTTTAAGTGTTCCAGTGAACAGTCCTAAGCCAGAGAATCACAGCAAGTGTGCCATCACATTACAGAGAGAACCATAGGAAGAACCCAGTTGCTGCAGCCCCCAAGAAGGTGGATAAAATGGCAGGAACTCCCAAATACCTCTCAGTCCTATCTCTCAACATTAACGGACTTAACTCTCCAATTAAGTGACATAGACTGTCTAGTGGGGTTAAAAAGCAAGATCCTTCTATCTGCTGTGTTCAGGAGTCACATCTTGCCCATAAAAACAAACACATTTTCAATGTGAAAGGCTGGAACAAAATCTACCAAGTAAATGGCCCCCATAAACAGGCAGGAGTTCCAATCCTAATATTAGATAAAACAGACTTCAAATTAAAATTAGTGACAAGAGATAAAGAAGGTCGCTACATACTAATTAAGGGATCTCTCCTTCAGGAGGATATTACAATTCTAAATATCTATTCGCCAAACAACGGAGCACCCAAATTTATCCAAGAAACACTACTTTCCCTCAAATCCCACATAGATCCAAAGACATTCATTGTTGGGGACTTCAACATACCACTCTCCCCACTAGATAGATCAACTCGGCAATAACTCAACAGAGAAACCGCAGATCTAAACAACTGCATAGTTCTACTAGATGTAACAGACATCTACCGAATATTTCACCCAGCAGCATCAGAATACACGTTTTTCTGACCAGCACATGGAACATTTTCCAAAATAGACCACATTTTAGGCCACAAAGCAAACTTGTCCAAATTTAGAAACATTGAAGCTATACCTTGCATTCTCTCAGACCACAAGGGAATAAAATTAGAACTCAACACCAAAAGCTACCAAAGAAAGTTCTGTAACACATGGAGGCTGAAAGACACATTGCTGAATCACGAGTGGGTCATGAAAGAGATTAGAAAGGAAACTCAAATGTTCATAATATTCAACAAAAATGTACTCACAACTTACCTCTGGGACACAGCAAAGGCAGTACTCAGAGGCAAGTTTATAGTGCTGAGTTCCTACATCAACAAATTAGAGAGATCTGAAACCAACAATTTAATGAGACATCTGAGCCTCCTTGAAAAAGAGCAGCAACATATACCCCAATCCAGTAGATGGAAAGAAATAATCAAAATTAAATAAGAATTAAATAAATTAGAATAAAAAAACTACAGAAAGAATCAACAAAACAAAGAGTTGGTTCTTTGAAAAAATTAACAAAATTGACAGACTCTTAGCAAATCTTATCAGAAAAAGAAGAGAATGCACCCAAATAAATGAACTCAGAGATGAGAATGAAAACAACCAAGATTCAGAACATTATAAGGGAATACTTCTCAAAACTTTATGCCAATAAGTTTGAGAACTTGGCAGAAATGGATCTTTTCCTAGCAAATACTGACATGCTGAAACTAAGCCAAGATGAGTTAAACCATCTTAACAGGCTAATATCAAGCATTGAAATAGAAACAGCAATAATAGACCCCCCATCTAAGAAAAGCCCAGGACCACATGGTTTTACAGTGAAATTCCACAAGGCCTTCAAAGAAGAGCTCATACCAATACTCCTCCAACTCTTCAATGAAATTGAAAGAGAAAGTTCACTACCAAACTCATTCTATGAAGCCATCATAACCCTCATCCCTAAACTAGGCAAGGACTCATCAAAGAAAAAACTATAGACCCATTACTTTGATGAACATTGATGCAAAACTTCTCAACAAAATTTTGGCCAATTGACTTCAATAATACATCCAAAAAATCATACACCACGATCAAACAGGATTCATTTCAGGGATGTAAAGCTGGTGCAATATATGTAAATCAATTAATATAATTCTTCACATCAACAAGAGCAAGGATAAGAACCACATGGTTATCTCAATAGATGCAGAAAAAGCATTTGACAAGATCCAACACCCCTTTATGATTCTGGAAAAAATTAAGACTCTATGGAACATTCCTCAATACAATGAAGGCTGTGTATGACAAACCTACAACCAGCATTATACTTAATGGTGAAAAACTAAAGCTATTTCCTCTAACTCAGGAATGAGACAAGGATGTCCACTCTCTCCACTCCTCTTCAATCTAGTATTAGAATGCCTAACTACAGCAATAAGACAAGATGCAAACATAAAGGGGATCCAAATAGGGAAAGAAGAAGTAAAACTCTCACTCTTTGCAGATGCCATGATCTTGTATTTAAAGAATCCCACAGACTCCACTCCCAAATTACTCAAGCTGATTCAAAACTTTGGCAAAGTAGCAGGGTATAAAATTAACCCTCAAAAATCAATGGCTTCTCTGTATGCCAACAATGAGAAAAGTGTGGCTAAAATCAGGAAAGCAACTCCATTTGTAATAGCCCCACGAAAAATAAAATAGCTAGGAACTAATTTAACCAAAGAAGTGAAGGACCTCTATGATGAAAACTTTAAAAACCCGAAAAAGGAAATCAAAAGAGAACTTAGAAAGTGGCAAAAACTCCCATGCTCCTGGATTGGAAAGATTAACATCATGAAAATGGCAATACTTCCTAAGGCTATCTACAAATTCAATGCAATACCTATCAATATTCCAACCTCATTCTTCAAGGACATAGAAGAGGCAATCCAAAAATTCATATGGAACAATAGAAGACCCCGAATAGCAAAAACGATCCTCAACAGAAAGAACAGTGCTGGAGGAATATGAATACCAAATTTCAAATTCTACTACAAAGCCATAGTAATCAAAACAGCTTGGTACTGGCACAAGAACAGACCTCAGGACTAATGGAATAAAATTGAAAACCCAGAAATGAACTTACAGACCTATAGCCATCTAATCTTCGATAAGGGACCTAAAAAAATAGAATGGAAGAAAGACAACCTCTTCAGTAAATGGTGCTGGCAAAATTGGTTAACTACTTGTAGAAAACTAAAGCTAGATCCTTATATATATCACCCTGCACCAGAATCAACTCCAAATGGATCAAAAACCTCAAAGTCAAAGCAGGCACTCTGAAACATTACAGGATGGAATAGGAGAAACCCTAGGTCTCCTTGGCACAGTTTGAAATTTTCTTAATAGAGACCCAGAAACACAACAAATCAAAGAAAGGTTGGACAAATGGGATTGCATGAAGTTGCAGAGCTTCTGCATGGCAAAGGACATAGCTAGCAAGATCAATAGAAAGCCCACGGATTGGGAGAAGATCTTCACTAGCCATACAACGGACAAGGGTCTCATATCTAAAATATACCTTGAACTCAAAAAATTAAATTCCCCAACAACAAATCTTCAAAGAAACCACTTCCCAATAAATAAGTGGGCTAAAGACTTAAAGAGAAACTTCTCTGAAGAGGAAAGTAGGATGGCCAATAGATACATGAAAAAATGCTCAACTTCCCTAGCCATAAAAGAAATGCAAATCAAAACAACATCGATATTCCACCTTACCCCAGTTAGAATGACTATAATGAAGAACTCTAATAACAGCAGATGCTGGAGGGGATGTGGACAGAAGGGAACCTTACTTCATTGTTGGTTGGAGTGTAAACTTGTTCAACCACTTTGGAAAGCAGTATGGAGGTTCCTCAAAAGACTCCACATAGAGCTCCCCTACGACCCAGCAATCCCACTTTTAGGTATTTACCCAAATGTTCACAAACAAGACCACACTAAAGCTACCAGCATTATTTACCATAGCTAAGATATGGAACCAACCCAGATGTCCCTCAGTAGATGAATGGATCAAGAAAATGTGGTATATATACACAATGGAATTATATGCCTCCATCAGAAGAATGACATTGCCCCATTTGTTAGGAAATGTAAAGACCTGGAAAAAAATTATATTAAGTGAAGTAAGCCAGGCCCAAAGAAACATAGGTCCCATGGTTTCCCTTATTGCAATATCTAGTATATGTCTGAGTCAAGCAGAAAAGGTCAGATAAGTTGATGTTAGGGAAATGAACCCTAAGATATGTATTCAAATGTTTTTTTTCTTTCTTGCGATTGTTACTAACATATTTATAAGATTATTTCTTTGTTGCTTTTTATGTCCCTCCCCCACGGTATAACCTCTGCTTTCACTGTATTTGATGTTGGTATCATTTGTGGAGGGGAAGGAATAAAATAAGTCGTTTAAATAGGGATACAGGTGGACCCATTGAATCAATGAGATGTACAAGTCAAAAACAAACTTTACAACTTTTGTGGGGGGAGGGTGGAGGAGAATTGGGTGGGGGGTGGGGAAAAGATGAGAAGGGATGGGAAGGAGGCTACAATGCTTGATACGAAATGTACTCATTACCTTGCCTATGTATTTGTATCCCCTTTGTACAGTATTTTCACAATTTTAAAAAAATTTAAGTTGATCGGTGGTATTTCAGAAGAAAGAAATTGTACCTGGCAGGGTGGTTCACACCTGAAATCCCAGCACTTGGTAGACTTGAGCAAAATCTTGAGTTTCAGAGTAGCCTAGGCAATGGAACAAGACTCTCAAGAACAAAGAAAGAAAAGAAGAAAGAGTGGAAGAAAATTAAAAAGGAAGGAAGAGGGGAAGGAAGGGAGGGAGAGTGGAGAGAAGAAGAAGGAATGCTTACAGAATAGTGATTTCATTTGGAAAATAGTGTATTGTAGAACAAGGAGATACTACAAACTAATGGCAATATCAGAAGATTAATATTTATTTTTGATGTGTTAATATTGGCCTAACAATCCTAGATATTCTGAAATTTAACTTTGCCAATATTTGTGATAAGAAGCACCATATTATGCTATAGAAAGGAAAGGTGAGAGAAATACAATTTTTCTTACATAGTAGGTGGACACTACAAAATAACAAAACTAAGTGGTCACTCACATACAAGAGAGACCTGCCAGTCCAACCTGGCCCTAATTCCACACCGTGAACAATGCATGATGCTTCCCACTTCAGGATACTTTAACATTCTCACTTGTCGCTCAGGGGTAGTGTGCCTATGTAATGGATTTGGGGTTTTTCCCCCCTTTCTCTTGCTCTGGCTGCAGTACAAGCTTCATGAGAGCCAGGCCTTTCCCTTTCCCTATCTATGGTCTGGAAACCTTCAACAGTCATACCAGAAATTATATTCTGCTAATTGCTCATTGAGTAGAAGAATGATAGCCTTCTTTGTAGCAAATACAGCTCCTTGAGTGGCCTAAAAATGCACTTGGGTTGTAAAGATAGCTCCTTGACTGGCCAAAAGTTAGTCCCTCAGCTATTTTCATGGCATATACGATGCACACATAAAAATCAATGGATCTGTTTCCATAATATCAAACAGATTAGGGTAACCTACGAGTGGCAGGATTTGAGCCATCTCTCCCTCTATTATCATTTATGCAGAGGGTGAGATTCTCACCCTGCCAACCTATTTATATGTATCTTCGGTAATTGAAGTAATGAGGTTGTCTGGGAGCACTCCGTATGGCTTGCTATCCCCTCAGGTCCAGTTCATCTGCTTCAGTTTCTGACTTTTATGGAAGAAAATCACTTAGAAGAGTAGGAAGCCATGAGCCTGTGGAGGAACAAGCTATTTGCTATTTCCAAGAGAGAAGTGGGCGAGGAGAGGCAAAGGAGCTTAAGCTTTTTTTTCAAAGAAAGAATTTTGTATTTTAGAAAGGCCTACTAATTAGGTACATGGTGTGTGTGTGGGGGCGGCGAACATATGTCAGGCAGGACCTCTGAACGATCATCACCTCTGGAGGTGGTTTAATGTCCGCCTGCCTCCTAGAGGAGATAGTGGGAATTACACTGTTTGCTAATTGACACCTACCTGTATGTGCTGCAGGTGAGGTGATTCAGGATCCTGGAAGTCACCCGACCTGTGTATATTCTATTCTTTTTAAAAGGAAGCCACTATAGCATCAAGTGGAATGTAGAAAAGGAATAAAAATCAGTCTGACTATGTAAAAGCGGAACCAGATAAATTCACGAGGTGGGTGGGGTTGGAAGAGATGGGGGAGAATGCTGGATGGAAAGGGGCAGCGATGATGTCACAGCATACTCACAAATTGACAGGTTGAATTGAAACCTTTTGTCCAAGCACTTAAAGACAACAAAAAATGACAAAAGATGAAAGGAAACAAGATATACAGGTGCACAAGGAATCAGATAATGAGGCATAAGAGAAGCGACTCGATGGCAGAGCAGAGGTTTTGCCTGTCTGTTTCTGTAAATGAGAGACTATGTTCAAAGGAGTAGGAGCAAGAGCTCTGACAAACATGGAAGAGGGACAGGGGCACTGAAAAGAAGGAAAGGAAGGCTCTAGGGAGAGATGGAAAGAAATAAAGAAATGAGGGGACTGGAAAATGTTGCCTAGGTCAATCATCTTCCTGCCTCCTCTCTGAGCTATGCACCTCCACACTTGCTCCAGTTGCTTGGGAACATTAGTATGTGGCTAGAAAAGACATGAGTGCTTTTCTTTAGGACAACTAAAGCATCAGTGCATAGGGCAAATCAGATACACACTTCTATCTTTATTTCTACTAGCACTCAGGATGATGCTTTTCTGATATATTGAAACCATTCTAATCAGGATCCACAAAGTTTTTCATAAACTGGCATGCAATTGACTCACTGGTGATGAGTACTACAAAATCTCTGGGTCCTTTTTGTTCCCCTCCGAACTGGAGGCCAAAGACAATCATACTTTATAAGCTAAACTTACAATATCCCAATGGGACACTTATTAAACAGATCTAGACATAAATATCAATGCTAAAATGCATTTGTAAGCATTTGCTCTTATTTGACTTACTTCCAGCTTATCATTTTAAGGTAAAAGACACTGCACTAAGTTTGTAGATTCTGTGAACTTGAGTTAAACTGGCTACCTCCAAAACTAAGATGTGTTCCATTATCAACATGATAGATGCATGATCTTAACTCCATGCTTGGATCAAGGATTGCCATCAATGGATGACTGCTGGAATTCTTTTTGTCTATACTCACGCTTCTAGGCCATGAAAAATCTATTCACGTTTATGCTGCGTGGGAATCTACATGAATAATAACTAATAATTGTATGAGATTAGAGATAGATTAAAGATGAGAATAGCATGTAAGCTTAGCATTTATATCTTAAAGAATATTTGATAATTTTTCATCTCCTTGTATTCTATAAAAGGCACAAAATATTATCTATATATGTCTGTGTCTGAATATATACATACTTTGTATATAAAATGATATACAATCCTTTTGTTCTAAAAAAACATTGAGACAGAATTGAGTTCTGTTTTCTTTTATATCATCTCTCTAGGGTTGAAGAAATACTTATATGTCTGTCTTAGTATAAAGATAGACATGTATCCAAAAAAAAGGCGAAGTTTGTACATCTAAAATGTTCGCTTCCTCTTCCTTTACTGCCTTTTACCACAAGGTGGCACTCTTTAAATAGATCTAAATTCAACTCTTTTTTTTTTTAAGGTTTTAACAACAGTGATGCTTCAAAGTTAAAAAAAAAAAAAATCTTCCCTCTCTACCATTTCCATTGATAACAACTTTCTCAAGAAGCCATGTCCACTCACAAATGCAGCTGAGAAGAATAGCATAGCTAAATGTACCTCACACTGTTCACACTATTCTTAGTGTTATAAATGAGTAATAGTCATTAATTTGGGACCTGTGAGTTGAGGTCTGAGATTATTCCCAGTTACGACCAGGTAAGTTGATTTTCCACACCCAATCTGGTTAATTTTAAACTTCCTTCATGCAAGGATTGACTGTGAGCATATTCATAGTCACAAACCAGAGGAGGGGGTTTGTAGGCAGGAGAAAAGTTGTGTGAATTCTGTCTTTTTCTTGGACAAACATAATTGTAAGTAGTCTTACTTTGATAACCTCCTCTGAATAGCTCTACTCCTAGAGATTGTATCCCAGAGAAATAGCTCAGATTGAAGACAGCCTGATTTACTTCTCCCCCAAGTGTGAGTGACACGTGTCAGCTGCATAACAACAGACCTTCAGTCTCTTTTGAAATTCAATACCAGCCCTGGGAGATATCCCATTCATGGGCCAGAGGATAATACAGAGATAGAACTCTGGCAGCGGGATCCAGGGAAACAAGTCCTCCGTATCAGCTTCCACTGCCTCTTTTATAGCTGTCTCCAGTGGGAAAGAGATAGGTTTTTTTACTAGAGACAATTTTTTTTTCTTTTTGGAAATCCAACTCTCAAAATCAGAGAGCAACCACCAAAAATACCTCCACAGCAATTCACTCAGGCTATTTCCAAAGAAATCTCATGAATTCTCTTTGCTTCTACTGAAAAATTATGTGTTGACCAGAATATTTTTTTTTCAGAAGTGAAAACTGTACAATTTCTGTATCATGCAAGGAGAAAAGCAGATCGTGCTTGAGCAACATTATAAATCAGAATGAGGAGCTGCTGCTGGGCCTCTTCCAACCCCATGCTGTAACAGCAAAGGTAAATTCTAATAGGCAAGAGTTGGTGGCAGCCTAGGTACACAGAGAACCACAACCTATCTTACATCCTGTGAAAGTGCATAATGCAGCATGCTTTTGTTTCCAAACATTCTCTTGACACTTGGAACAGTTGATGAAAATGCCCATGAGGAGAAGCTTGTTCTCAAAGATGAGCTGAATTTAAATTTAACAAAAGGAAGAGCTTATAGAAATACAGAGGGGTACAGAATGGTTGTGATTACCAGGGCTTAGCACAAATATTTGATAAAATGTATGATTAATTTTAAAACGTGCTCAGTGAAGAGATATCCTGTAAAATTTTCATACAACCAATATCCTCCTAGGTGAAAAGGACAACGGGAAGGAATTGTGGGCTTGCAAATTGAGTATGTACACTAAAGTCAGAAGAGATTTGCATCAGGATGCACCTTGGATGTACATGGTATTGTGGAATGCATTAAAATACCAGTGCAAACAATCTTATCTCAAGTGTGCCTGACAAACATTTGATGTGGATAATGTTAAGTGGAAGGTAAACAGAGGAACTGATTTTAGTTAAAATGAGGAGAAATCTGAGAAAATAAAACAGAAACTCTGATGGGGAATTCAAACTAGAGAGCAGACATCACCAAATAGAAACAAGATCAGCAGGAGGAGATGGAGGTAGATATAGAGATGAGTGACAGAATCAGCCAAACACTAATGACATTATTCATAGAGCCCTTGATGTGCATTAAGGACAGATTCTATATGATCTCAGCAGCAAAAGATCTGTTTATGACGTAACATTGTTCAGCAAGGATCTGAAGGTTTACTGGAGGGAAAAGACATAATTATACTATAAAACTTGAATTTAATGCAAATATCAACAAGTAAAGACAACACAGCAAAAATACCAGAATATAATTCATGGAGAATGACAGGCAGACAAATCCGAGGACAGTAACTAAAGATTCTTACCAACAGTACAAGGACAAAACCTAAATAATTCAAATATATTTCTTGGATAAACTCTGAATGTTTATGGTAAGAATTGAATTAACATAATTTAAAGTAAAAATGACAGGGAGGTGCTTTAACTTTAGTATCTATCATTTACAATGATTTACACTTTTGTCCTTGGGTTCAGTGACATGAAAGTATAACAGCAATCTATGTTTGGTAGTTTAGAAAAATAGGGTATCTAAATCCTTTACTTAAATATGTTTATTTGCTTAAGTAAAAGAAGAAAGCTGTTAACAAAAAAATTCCTCTATATATAAAGGAGATTTTTTTGAGTACCAACATCTTAAAATCAATTTGGGTATACCAGGAAAAATTACTGATTAGATTTTTTTTTGGTCAAAACTGTTTCTGTGGTCGTTAATCATGTACACTAATTTGTGATGTTTAAAAAGTGCTTGAACTTGCATTTACATTGTAATTTAGGCTGAGGAAATTTTATTTTTCAACAATCCAGTTTCTCACAAGCTATTCATTAAGGGATTTCTCAGAGAGGTCAAGGAAGAACAGCTATCATTTCCACTATTGTAACCATTCCTTGATTGGAATAATTAGGTCAGCACTATAGATACAACAAAGGTTGATTGACACATCTGCAGTTAAAAGAAATCATTCAAAATAACAGATAGACACAGATTTAGAGACATAACGTGAGTTGTCACTCATTTTGAAAATGGTCAGAACATTCCCAGAACTATTTTCTTAATGATTTCAAGCTATGCAACATTTTTGTGATTTTTTTAAGAAACAGAATCTTAAACTTGATGTCAGTACCAACTAAATTTAAAAAGTTGCACACACACACACACACACACACACACACACATACACACACACACACACACACACACACACACAGTTTAGATCTAGATAGCTCAAAGCTGTTAAAAAAAATAGACCTGTTGCAACAATGAGAAGTACAAAATGTCATGTCAAAACCAGCTTTACAATGTCGGTGTGGGGGGGAGGGGGGTATGATCGGGTGGGGGGGAGGGGGGAGGCTGGGAAGGGAGGTGAAGGGTAAACAAAGGAGGAGGCTGCAATGCTTGGTAAGAAATGTATGCATTATCCTGCCCATGTAATTGTAACCCCTCTGTACAGTATGTTCTCAAATAAAATAAAATAAACTAAACTAAAATAAAATAAAATAAATAGGTCTTTCTAAATAATGGACACTTCAGATATCATTAATCAATGGTGAGCACATAGGTAGAAACTGAAAAAAGTGATAGTTAACAATGTGTAGTGAAGTTTGCCAATGTAAATTCTTTATTCTTTTTTCTTTGATAACTGAACATGTGTGCAAAAGCACAAACAAGATGAAAAGTGCACTAATCTAGGAAAAGAAGTAGGTCAGCATTAATCCTAGCCTTGCTGTGCAGCGATAAACGTTGTTTATTTTTTCTCCAAATGACTAATTGAATACATAACAAGAAAAGACACTCCTGGAAAATAACTAGCCATGGAGACAGTATCACTACCTTGCAGAAACTGAGCCTTGGTAACTAATGCTGAAACAGATACAAACTAAGTAACAATTATAAACTACAGCAATAACATGGAATATTGTAAAATGAAAAAATGAGTCAGTTCCCTGAAAATTTCTTGACTCAAAGCTTGTCCTATGATCACACTTGTTTTTGCAGGAAATCATGGCCAGGTGGCTCCATGAATAAGATGTATGAAGTTTTCAGGATATTCTAGCCAATTTAGTATAGATAGGAGAGAGAAAGTAGGAGAAAACTGCATTGAGGTGGTTATTGATTATGCATATTAATTAACAGTATATTTACACCCTTCTCCAAAGTACCACTCTTCTTATGACTTATATATCATGGAATAGCAGTGAGACCAAATGGGTCAGTACATGAAAATCATTACAGGAGAGGTTCAAAATGCACAACACAAGGCATATACGCACCATTAGGATTTCCAGCAAATGTTACAGGGACTAAGAGACCACAACAGTTTATAACTATCCATATTACCAAATGAAAAACTAACTGGAAGGTTAAATTCAGCATAGCACTAAGAGAAATGTTTGAGAAGAGTTCAAGAGTAGAAGGTCTAATGGATCATTGTCAATGAATGTGGTTAAGCAGAAGTCTTTTCTACTCAGAGATACTGTTAAACTTGCAGTTTAGGATTGAACCTAATGGCTTGGTGACTATAAAAAGGCTCTGGGAGGAAATTATTTTCCTTTCAACTGATTTTAAACATTTTCTTTATTTCTTTGGGACTTTTCAAATGAAGAATTTCTGAAAAAAAAAGGAACATATTTGATATGAGAACTGGGAAGCAAGGAAATTCAGTATTATTCTCAGAATTTTTAAATTATAAGATGGAGTTCTTGGCTCTGATCTATTTGAAAATAGGTGAGAAATGTGTGCGTGTATGTGTGTGTATGTGTGTGTGTGTGTTCAAAGTGAAACAGACCAAAGCAAAAGACTAATAAATATGTCAGAGAGAGAAAGTTAAAGCTCAAGTTGATATTAATATTATGGAAATATTATGAAAATAAATGTAACCTCATATTAAAGGTATATCATATCAACATCGGGTCCACATCTTTTTATAAGAAACTTGTCAGAAATCCTTATAGGCAGATAATGGAACTTTACAACTTGTAAATCCTCTAACTTGACAGCAATAATTTGGAACCACCCCCCCACCAAAAAAAAAAATTCTGCTATTTCTTCCGAGGTCCTATGGTGTATATGAACATCTTACATGGAAATATCTAGGGTGATTCTGTCCTGAATCGTGATTAAATTATAAACAACATTTGCATGCTCTGTATAGTGTAGTGAAAGAGCCAAGGTCTGGTTATGGATGCTAAATAATGTAGACCTTGTAAAGGTAAGAAGGTTCCTAGTTACAGTGCAGCCAGATCACTTTAAATTATAGTTTAGTACATTTACTGACTCTTAGTGATAGGGTTTCCAGACAAAATGTCAGGTTTTCTATTACCTCCTGTGAGCAAGATATTAAGATGATAGGGATCTAGCTATGGTGCTCTGGTTTTGTTGGATTTAAGGTATAGCCCACTTGGTATGAAAAGTGGCCCATTTGGAGGATCCTGGCAGAAACATAAATGTCTTCAATAGAGGATAGGGAGGAAGTTTATACAGACTGGAACTAAAACGGGCTAAAGTAAGGTGGGTTATGGTACCTCACACCTGTGATCCTAGCTCCTCAGGAGTCTTAAGAGATTTGAGATTTGTGATTCAAAGCCAGCCTGAGCAGGAAAGTCTATGAGATTATGTCTCTAATGAGCCACCAAAAAGTCAAAAGTTGAACTGTGGCTCAAGTGGCCGAGCACTAACCTTGAGTAGAAAAGCTCAGAGACAGCACTCAGGAATGGCGAATAAATAGGTAAATAAATAAACCAAAATAAAACAAAGTAAAAGGGAATCGTGCATATTGGTATCAGAGAAGTTGTCTCAAACCTGAATGTGCTGTGAAATCCCATAGTAGGGTTTTTACACCTGTTCCCTGTGCTGCAGATGGGAGCCCTTCTTGGTGATTCATGAAGAAAGTAACATATTTCAGTATCTTGCTTGGTCTCCATTTCTAAAGAGGAATATTGAACTCATCTCAGGGGTGGGTTAACTTATTAATTACTAAGCTCAGGGACCTTGCCAGGTCAGGAGAAGAGTCAGGACAAAGAGATATCTACTTAGAGCCGCATACTGCCCATATTTCCTGTATCATAGAGAGATGAATCAGGAAAGGAAAAATCAGCCTTCTTCTAGTGTCTTCCAGATATTTGGTCATAAAGCTAAAGCTGGACTTTGATCAATGAAAATTCCCTGTAGAATCACAGAAGCTTTTAATGAGTATGCCTACAGTGTAACCACTCGCATTATTTTAATAAATTGTTCAAACGGAAAGTGAGGCAAGGCTGAATCCGATTTTGCCAGTTGTCTGCTAACTTGAAATCAAAGCTTTCAGAATCCCTGTTATTCTTTAATTCAAAGAGTTTTCCTTCCCAATCAATTTGTCCATCAAGCATCAGCTCCTTGGGGAGAGCATTCTTTGAGTGCCAGCATGGCTACAATAGAGCTTCTAAGATTCCAAAAATATCTACTATGATGTATTCTAATTGTCTCCTACAAGCTATATGCTCCTGGAAAACAATGTAATGATACATATGCCCAGCGTGGTACTTAATAAGCATTTGGTAAAGGAATATATGAAATAAGCATTTGGTAAAGGAATATGTGACTCTTACAACAGTCTCTGAGAATGCAATGATATGAGAAAACTAAAAATAATAAATAAAAAATAATCGTTCCCATTGTTTCCCCATACTATGGAAACTATCTCACAGGTTCTCTATGTGAGCTGAGTGGATTCAAATTAATACAGCCAGAATAACAACATAGCACAGCTAATAAACACAGAAATACCAGAAGAAAACTAGATCCACAGTTAAGACAATCATTCATTGTCTTATTTGAAACACAAAAATATTCTGTTAGAGGGAATATTGCAATACTCAACATTTAAATTGCTCATAGTTTGGTGTTTTCTTCTTTAAATTTTCCTCCAAGCGGTGACAGAGAGAAAAGTAAATGTGTTTCATTGGAATTTGTCTCATTTAATCAGTTAATGCAATGGCAATATCTCCTTTTATATAAAGAGGCCCTTGGTTAGTGAATCTTGGCTTGCCAGGTGCCACAATCTGAAAGGTCTGTGGTAAGGAGCATTGAAGAGACAGGATTTAAAGATGTTAGTCATCTAGACTTGAATTGGACCACTAATTTGGAACCGCATTGTCCCTTATCTCTTAGCATGTATCTTTTTTTTTTTAATATTATTTTATTTTGTTTGAGAACATACTGTACAGAGGGGCTACAATTACATGGGCAGGATAATCTTAGCATGTATCTTAACTTAGAATATTTCTTCCAGTTTTAAGTTCCATTCTCTCTGAATTGTGACACATTTCTTCCCTCTTGCTCATACTTATCAGCATCAGGTAACAATAGGGTCCTACAGATGCCAGATGACCATTGGGGCTGAGACCAAAAAGTCTGGTCAGAGACAGAAAATAGATGACTACATCTGCATGTAAATCTGGTACCTCTTCCTCCACCATGACATCCTTTATGAAAGGCCAAGATTCTTAAAGAGCAGCATGTTTTCATGGTGTACTTGTGTGAAGTGACAGGTGATAGAATGTAGGGAAGGCTTATGCAGCAGAAATGGAGACGCAGAAGGGAAGGACACAGATTGATAATCATCATGCTTACTGTCTAATATTATTCCATGTATGAAAGCATGTGAGCTTTCTGTGACATTTTAATCTCTGAATATAGTCCTTAACATAAAGTGGCTAGCCATTATTTTTAGTTCATTATATAGATGAAGACATTAAGACAAAGAAAATGACGTCGCTTGGCAAGTTTATACACATTTTACAGAGAAGGTGCTGCAGACCTAGGCAGCCTGAATCCAGGGTCTACGGCCATCTTCACTGACTGTCAAAGCAGTTCTCATACTGCGATTTATAACCATCTCAGACTTTCAATAACAGCAACAACACTAGCTCCAGAGAACCACCTTGGGTTTCCCTGCCTTCAGTGTATTGCCTGTGACAGAAGAGCCTAGAAGTGAAACCGCAGGGAAGGATTTCTTTTCTCGACCATTTTGCCAGTGCATGCTACCTGTTCTTTATTGATATTGATCATTCTCACAGATGTGGGTAATAGCTCATTGTGACACTGATTTGCATATTTGTTGATACACCTGTTGGAAATTTACATGCCTTCTTTAGAAAAAAAGTTTATTAAAGTTACTGCCTACTTAAAAATTATTTTAGTATAATTTGTTTCAGTTATTTCTATAAAACTTTGGATAATAACACCATACCAGATACGTGGCTCACAAATATTTCCTTCCATTTTTCTAGGCTGACTTTTTGTTTTATTGATCGCATCCTTGACTGTGTAGGGAGCATTTTAATTTGTAGCCTCACTTGTTTATTTTTGCTTTACCACTGGTCATTTTTTTACTTCATACTTCTTGGCAATGTCATTGCCAAGTCTCATATGTTTCTGAATTCTTTGAGGAATTTCAGTTTTCAGTTTGCTTGCACTTAAGTCTTTAATATATTTTAATTTGGGTTTTATATGGTATAAAGGAAGATCAAGTTTCATTTTCTTGCATGCAGATATCCAGTTTTTAAAATGCCATTTATTATGCCCATTGTATATTCTTGGCACCTTTGTCAAATAGTAATCATATGTGCATAAACTTAGTTTACTTATCTCATTACCCAATTTGTTTATTTTTGTGTCACTACCATTTTGTCCTTTTAATTACAACTGTCAAATCCAACACTATTATATCCCTAGCTTTGTTCTTTTGCATGTTTTCTCTCACAGTTTGAGGCCTTTGATGACTCATGTGAATTTTTGATTTCTTAAAATAATTTTTGTGAGAAATGTAATGGGAAGTTTCTTAGAATTACATTGAATCTTGTAAAATTCTATGGATGGTATAATATTAATTCTTCTATCCTAGGAACATAGAATATTGTTTTATTTATTAGAAACGTTTGAATTTGCTTCACCCATGTGTTTTTCGGTCTTTGATTGAGTTAAAGTGCTTTATTCTTTTGTTGTAATTCTTTTTTTGTTGTTGTTGTTTTTTGTTTTTTGGTCGGTCATGGGGCTTGAACTCTGGGCCTGGGTGCTGTCCCTCAGCTCTTCAGCTCAAGGCAAGCGCTCTACCACTTGAGCTACAGCGCCACTTCCGGTTTTCTGGTGGTTTATTGGAGATAGGAGTCTCACGGTCTCTCCTGCCCAGGCTGGCTTTGAACCGCGATCCTCAGATCTCAGCCTCCTGAGTAGCTAGGATTACAGGCGTGAGCCACCAGTGCCCGGCTTCTTTTGTTGTAATTCTAAATGAAAATGTTTCTTAATTTCTTCCAGGAGTTTATTTTTTGAGTATAGAAGTATAGCTAATTTTATATGTTATCTTTTACATCTTGAAACATTATTTAATCATCTGTTATTTCTAACAGTTTATCATTTTAGTCTTTTGACATTTTTATATCAAACACCATGTCAGGAGAAGAATAGAAGGAGTGAATGATCAAGATGCTTTGTATACATAAGTGAATGTGTTAACTGAAACCTACTTGTGCAACTATTTGAAGATAATAATAAAGATGAGGGGAGATGATTGTGCCTTTTACAAACAGAAGCAATTAAACTTCTTTCATTCTGATTTGGTTGTCTTGATGTTTTTTCTTCATTGCTTGCCCTAGCTGGAACTTCTAATACTATATTCAGTAAAATTGGTTAGAGTAGTTATATCTGACATCTCTTGTCTTCAAGGAAAGTATAATATTGTTTTATTTTTTTTAGAGGACTGAAGAGCAAATGTAAGTCCTCAAAGTGCTACATACACAAGCACTCCACTGCTGAGCTCCACTCAAAGGTCTCATATTTATTATTAAATGAATGTATCCTCTATGTCAGGTTACTTATATGATTGCATTAACCCCATCTCACCAATCAGGAATGATAATTATCTCCATTTTAATTATAAGGAAACAGAAACTCAGCGAGATAAAAGATGAAATATGTAACCAAGGTAATGTAATTCATAAATAATAAAAACTAGTTTTAAATCCAGTTTTTTCCTTCTAAAGCCAATACTGTTCATTAATAAAAGACACTATAACCACTCAACCCAAAATATAGAATCCTATTAAAATGTACATCCACCTGGAAATAAAGAGTTTGAGAAGAAAATGATAAAGAGTAAGATAAGCATAAGAAAGGAATTTGGTTCCTCCTTTATTCTCCTAGAGCTACCATCGTAAAACTTATAAGCTATGTTGTTTGAAAGATTAGAAACTTACTCTCACAATTCTGGATACTAAGCAGATTGGAATCATGTAACTGTCAGAAACAAGCTCTTTCTGAATACCAGCAAAAGAATTCTCGCATCCTTTTTCATCTCCAGATGGCTGCTGACTATCCTTGAAGACCTCAGCCTTCAGCTACATCTCACCAGTATCTGCTTCTATTGACACATGGCCTTCTTCACAGTTTCTGTGTGTCTCTGGGTCTAATTGTGATCTATTAATAAACACTATTTTCATAGGATATCAAAGTAATTCTCTACAGTCAGACCTTATAGCCAAATTGAGAGGTAATAGAAGCTAGGATGTTAGCTTATTATTTATTTTTGGAGAGCACAGATTAACTTTTAACACTATCTTCCTATTTCCCTGTTTAGCCACAACTCTCTCAAAAGTCAAATTTGACTTCGATGTCTCTAGACAGATTTTGATTACAAATAGAACAAGGAAAAAACAAAATGTTTAAATAGGGATACAGGTGACCCATTTTAACAATGAGATGTACAGACACTATGTTGAAAATTACTTTACAATTTAGTGAGGGAGAATGTAATTGTGGAGGTGGGAGGGAAGGGATGGTAGGGGATAAACAAAGGAGGAGGCAACAATGCTTGATAGAAAATGTACTCATTACCTTGCTCATGTAATTGTAACCCCTCTGTACAGTATTTTTACAATAAAAACAAAGAAAACAAGATATTCTACCACTTAATCCACAGAACTTTAACTAAATATGTGGCTAGAACAAAATGAACTACACCAACATGCATCTCCAACTAAATTCTTTAAACAAATATCTGAGCTACTGACAAAAAAAACCCTGGAAATTAAGGATGAATTCATTGTATATAATCATGCTTCACTATTGGAGAAAGGCATCTAAAGGCATATAGAATTGTGAGAGCATGAGCGAATATTATCTTTCCCAAGTCAATGCACCATACTAATACTTAACAATTGTGAAATGAACAAGTCCCAGACCGTCTTTTAAAAAATCTTAGTGTGATTTGAAGAGGCCTGATAAATATCATTCATTCACTATTTATATCCTCATTCATTTATTTATGATCTTACTTGTTCCAACAGTGATTTAATATGAGATAAAATGCAGATCATAAACCATAATAAATGTCAACTAAGCAGGCAAATGAAGGGATTTAAGCAATAATGTTGCACCCTATACTTGTTCATCTTCATGCCCTATCCAGGAGATGAAATTTGTGTACTTTAAAAATGCATAGGGTTGATATAACATGAATAATCATGCAACTATTTGAATTGGATGCAAGTGTGTTGTGTATGTTTTCAAAGGTTGTGAAATCCTGGAGAAGGATTGCTCATTTGTTTTTGCATAGACAGTCTAGGGCCTAAATTACTTGGCTGTTTACCATGAGTACTGGCCTTCAAAGAGTGAAGACCATATTGTTTTCTCTTCTGTCCAGCCTACATAAACAGAATACGCACCAGCTTAAGCTACATGACTGCCATCCATCTGCTGAAACCTGCTGTTAGAAGCCCTGTTTCTCTTGTAATTGCACAAGATCAATTTTCCTTTCTGACCAAGATTCAGAGAGGCACGGATTTCTTCCTTCACTGATAATATGTGCCATCTCTGTCCTAAAATGGACAGAAAAAGAGATGCCGTCTTTGCTCTCTTCCCATTGTATTAAAAAGAAAATGAGAGAACACTAAAGGTTGTCTCTCCTTTCCTCTTATGCTTTTTAAATGAATTTAAATAGTTCTGTCTCCTATGTTTGTAGAGAAAATGTCTAAAGGTTTTAGTCATCAATTACCCTGCAACTACAGGCATAATCTCAGACAGTGAACATACAAATCTATACAAGGGTCTTCAAGTTGTGTGGACAGCATCACAGTGGAATATTTAGTAAGATCGGCTCTGTGGTGAGTGGCTGGAAACCATGGGTGGAACAATATGGATCTTAGAAATTTGTTGCTCCATAGTCATGTAGATTCGAAAGAATTTAGTGTAATCAAGGGGCAGTCTAACATTTCACTAGTTCTCCGTCAATATTTTCTATTTAGTTTTCAAAGATGAGCTTCTGGGCATATGAGATTAGAGATTTTGAAAATGACTTGGATTGATGTTATTTGAGTTTCAGTTAAATGCAGTATCTATTCCTTCATAATCAAATATTACAAATTACCAATCGATATTTTACATAAGGAAAGATCAAGATTCGGATACACTGCTATAGCTGTTTATGCTCCTCCTTTACAGGCAATTGAATGCTTTGGCTTAGTGAAACTTGGTCTTGCTTCTTGCTTCAGTTTTTCTAATTTGTTTATTTGCCTCCTGCTTACCTGGTGTTGAAGGATTGCCTGGGACATATGGCACGCATTCTCTGGGGCATCCCTCTCTCTTGTTGTACCTGTAATTAAGAACTGCTGGCAACTGTGACTCTGGATGTTCCCAGCAGGTTTTCCTGCAGGACCGTCTATTCTCTTAGTTTCCTTTGGGTCTACCTGCAGTGATATTGCAAGGAGCCATTTTCTTCATAACATAAATTTTTCTAGTTGGAACTATTTTCAAAGTTCATCAAGTTCACACAGTTCTTCCTTCTGATTTTTTAAATATAGTTAATGTAAATGCATATTAGTAGGGAAGTAGAGGGGGAAAGGAAGTGGGAAGCTAAGACAGAGGAAAAGAGAGGGTGGTTATGATTAAAATACAATTATATGAATGTATGGAAATGCCATAGTGAAATTCAAACTTACATAACTCAGTATATACCAATGGAAAAAAATCAAAATAAATGGGGAAATTGAAATACTGAGTTCATGAACTTTTAGTGTGAAGATTGAAATAGAATATAGGTATTGTGAGTTCTACATATACACGTGTTCCATTTCTGTTACTTCCAAGAGATTCCTTCTAAGCAGACTTAAAGTCCTTGATTCACGTATTTTTTTAATCCTGTTGTCTTTTAATGAGTCAGCCTCTGTGATCTGAAAAAAATCTTCATTTCCTTGAGCATTTTCATCGTAGGAAAGTTCAGTTGTGTGGTAAAATAGTCCAGATTTTCCTCCTAAATTCTTGGGTATTATATCTAAGACAAGGATGTGGCCCTAGATGCAGCAAAAGAACCATAAAAAAAAAATAGAGCCATTGGGGCTGGGAAGGTGGCTCAGTGGTAGAGCACTTGCCTTGCATGCATGAGGCCGTGGGTTCAATTCCTCAGCACCACATAAGCAAAAAGAAAAAGGCTGGAAGTGGCGCTGTGGCTCCAGTGGTAGAGCACTAGCCTTGACCTGAAGAGCTGAGGGACAGCGTCCAGGCCCAGAGTTCAGCCCCAGAGTTCAGCCAAGAGAAGAAGTACACTTTGAAAGGTGAAACAAGCAGTACCTGCTTTCAGTGGTTTGACTTGAGCGGCAGAGTGGGCAATTAGATAAGAATCAAATTCAGAGAAGTTGTTATGGCTTGGAGTTTTACCCAATATGGTAGAGTGCTAGGTGGCACAAAAACTGAGACTTCCTTTTGTGGCCCCTCCCCAAATGGTTTGACAGAGCAACCTGAAGGTGGTGATGGAAATCACAAGAATTTGCATTTGATTCTCTTTGCCCTTCCCATTTGATTCTCTTTGACCTTCCTGGTTTGGAGCCACCAGTTAAGGTACACATAACAGTCATTATCCCCTCAAGGCACATGACCTATTTTGTTATGGAGAATGGGCGCCATAAAGAGCTTATAGGGGCTTTGTCATAACAGTTGGAAACAATCACCTAAAAGAAAAAAAGCATTTGAATACAGGGAAAGGAAAAATCAAATCGTTTAAATAGGGATACAGGTGGATCCATTGCAACAAAGAGATGTACAAGTAGTTATGTGGAAAAACGAACTTTACAACTTTGGTGAGGGAGAGGGGGAGGAGGATTGGGAAGGGGGGCAAGGGGGGAGTATGGGAAGGGTTGGGAAGGGGAAACAAAGGAGGAAGCTACAATGCTTGATAAGAAATGTACTCATTATCTTGCCCATGTAATTGTAACCCCTCTGTACAGTATTTTCACAATTAAAAAAAAACAGTACTGGGCATTGGCCACGTAGCGAGTTTAGTAAAGAAATATTGTAGTCTGGGTTACTTCCTCATTTCTGCTCATGTGTACTTAGCTGCCTACACTACAATTAATTCACATATATTAGGATAATCTTTCTATGACCTGAGGTAGTCTAGCTAGCGTTCAAAACCTTGTGATCACAGAAATAGTATAGCACCCCAAGTTCCTTTTATCTCAGCCTCTCAGACAATCTAGTCTACCTGCTTTTGTAATAAAGTTTTATCAGCCATGTCATTTGTTTACACAAATTATTTTTTAAATGCAAGGGGTAAGTTGGGAAAATGTGACATAGCTTGAAATATTTATCATCTGACCCTTTATGGAAAAAGTTGGTCAACTCTTGCTCTAAATAACAAACTTTGTTTTTCATAGTCCCAATGTAATAGGGCTATGAAACTTAGTTTTTATACTCTATAGGTAAAGCATTAGGTGATCTTAGAATTATGTTAGGGTTTGCAAATAATATCTAGATTCCTTGTAGAACAATCAGTGACATTATGTTTTCTTGGTTTGGACAGTTCTTAGTTTCCTTTAGAATTTCCACTTTTCCTGAACACAGACAGATAATTAGAAAGGAAATGACACTTTCTACATAAATATGGATGCATTTCTCCTTTCAAATCTAAGAACCTGCAGATCCATATGTGTCTGATTTGCAAATTGACATTTGCAAGCTTTTAATAAATTATATATGAAAAGAATATGAGGGAAATAGAGATTAGCTTTGAAATTACTTTTTGTTCTGAGTGAAGTATCCTAGGAAATACATGTACTTATTTATCATTTATTTACTATGGTATATTCATAGGATTAGTTTTGCAGGAAACTGACAAAATACTTCAATTTGGGGGGAGACATTTCCAAAGAAATCCAGTAAGCTTCTTGGTACTATTTTGTAAGTTGATTAACTTTCTTAAGTGCACATCCCATTTGGCTTGCTTATGTTCTAGATGAGTAAAAAGTATCTGCAGATCACACTGTTCCTTCCCTTCCAGTTTTTTTTTTCCAAGCATACTGCTCACTGACTTTTGTTTAAGTTTTGGTGTTGACATAAGCCATCTTCTTGCTAATTTCTACAATGAATAATGACCATCATTGCAAAATGAGCCTTCCTCTAGCTCACTTATGACAAAATACCATAATCGTCTATTAAACATCTTTCTTGCACGTTAGTGTACATTTCAATTAGGCAACAATTATACTTGTCAACATTGTATCCTCACTTATTAATATGCTGCCTTCTTAGCACATATTATTGATTGGCTGCTTACACCAGCAGCTATGCTAATCCTAAAAAGCAGCAGTATGGAGCAACTTTGTCTTAATCCTGCTGGTATTTACAATTTAGTTCCTAGCATAGAACTGATAGTTAGAGATACTCAAAAATTTAGAGATACTTGAGGAATAAATGAATCATTGAAGGATGTTGATGTTTAAGACTAAACAAACAACAATTAAATTAATGTTTATTCCATAAGTATGAATCTCTACTCTCACTAAGAAGGACTCTTGGCAATAAATATGATAAAATGAGAAATGTGGATAATTTGGCACTCACTCATTACTGGAAAAAACAAAAAAAAAAGTGACAAATAATAATGAGTTCTGAAGAAAGGTGAAATTTGTTGAATCCCCCAATAGGATGTTTTAAAGGAAAAAATATGTTTATTCAGTTTAAAAGCCACAATCAACCTAGCTGATGCAACATGAGTCCTTTGCATTTTGGACATACATGCTATGTCTCTTTACCTCCTTCAATCTATTCCCTTCATGCTGATCTGTTTGTTCTTCCATCAGTCAGATATGTTCTGGCCTCCATATTCTTCTTCTTTTCTTTCTGCCAACTTGTTTTGTTTTTGCTACCACGTCAGAGCACTTTCTTTGATTTTCATATTGTAAAATGAATATCTCTCCCAAGTAATAAATTGTATTTTCTTTTTTGATGTTGTATTTATTTGTATTTAATAATAAATTTATTTTCCAAACACATCTATTCATCCATTTGCTTCCTCAGCTGTATAGATAGATAGATATACAGATATATAAGCAAAGATTCATACATATGCATATATGTAAATAAGCAATATATACATATAAATGTATTATATATGTAAATAAATGTATATATGTGATATATATATTTAAAATTTCAAGTTAGGTCATCATAGATAAGACAGTTGATATTTTGACAAAAGTGCAAATTTAATACTACTAATATTAAGAAAAGTTGGAGAGGGCTGGGAAGATGGCTCAGTGGTAGAGTGCTTGCCTTGCATGCATGAGGCCCTGGGTTCAATTCCTCAGCACCACATAAACAGAAAAATCCAGAAGTGGTGTTGTGTGTAGAGCGCTAGCCTTAAGCTGAAGAGCTGAGGGACAGTGCCCAGGCCCACAGTTAAAGCCCACGACTGACAAAAAAAGAAAAAAGAAAAAAAGAAAAGTTGGAGATTATAGATTATTTTCCAAATGTCAGAGGAACCTAGTCTTTCTTACTCAAAAACTACTCCAAATGAAAGTCACTGGCTTCAAGTATTTATACATAGTTTCTAAAAGTTCTGTGGCCAGTCCCTTCGCAAAAGCATATTCATGCTATGAGCAAAAGATTCAGGCACTTGCTTAGAATCCTCAAGATGCTAAGTACTAACCTTCTCTAATAATACCAAAAACTTACATGGCTTTACTCACATGAGCACTGTCAGAATATTTTCAAGGGCTAAAATAGGTTGAAGTAGGTTCTACAGCCCTGTGGCTTTCAACTGCCTCCCTGTAGAAGTCTTTGCAAGCAAATCCTTAACCCTCAGTGCTGAAGTAATCAAGGTAAAGGCACAGAGCTCAGTATGCAAGTAAAGGACAACATCCCTATACTTGAAATGAAGGGAGGAAAATAAACTAACATAAATCATATTATCTGCATGGAGTCATGTTTATTATGTTGTGTATACCAGGCTATGGTTTCAAATTTAAAGCCCTGTCTTTGACTAGGTGAAAAGATACGTATGCAAGCACAAGCCTACACCCCATCCACAATCGCCTTCTACTCTGCAGACCAGAGAACCTTTTCCACTTTCAGCAGATGAGAAAACAAGACACTGGGCTCTGGAGGAGAAATCGGATTTTATTGTTAAAAATTAGCCATGTGGAAAATGGTAATGATAACACACATCTTAAAGGGTCACAGCACTTTCCAGGATGATATTTTGTATAAAAAGAAAATTACAGGTTTTGTTCATAGAAATAAAAGAGTCAAAGTCCTTGAAGAGTCTACAATATTTCGAAGATTTTCTCTTTCTATTCGAATGGGGGTGCATAAAACCTTAAGAAATTCTTTGAAAATTGAATTTCATGTTTGAAAAAATGTGAGTCTGTTGCATACTTAAGCAGATTTCATTTTGAGTGTGTGTTCAGGCTTATAATAACATGCAGATGCATCTACCATTGTTTTAGTTGTGTATGCATGAGAGTACCATCTAATTTCTCAACCTATCCCGGGAACTTTTCCTTTCCCAGTCCAGCTGTTAGGTTTTAACACCTTTCTCCCCACATTCATGGGGAAAATGAATAAAATGCAGGCAAGAACGCATGGAGAACACCGAATGGAGAAAAATAAGTGAAGGGGTGGATGGAAGGAGGGTGGAGATGTTGAAGGGATGACTCAGATCAAGATGCATTGTGTACATCAACTGCTTTTTTAAATGGCAAGAAAATGCAGTCCATAAGCAAAAAAAATTAAGAAAAATGAGGCAAAGGATGGGGTAGGAGGGGTGGGGTGAGAATTTTAAATGGGGTGACGTTGATCAAGAGGCACTGTATTCATAAACGGCTCTGTAGAACGGCAACTCCTCTGTACAACTACCTACAGAAAATACAAATACTTTTTAAAATTAACAATTTTCTCAGGCATCCTCTGCAGCCTTTGGTTTCTGTTGGAACCTTAGTTTTAAGCTGGAGCAAAGGGTAAATTTGCTACACATCCGCCCTCTGAACACTGAAGTTTCCTGCACAAGCACACACATCTCCTTCAGCTTCTTGCCTTATTCCGTGAGGGACAGGAAGTACAGTGGAGTGCTTAGAGACTCATGGTTTTCAGCTGTCATTTGACCTGAGGTAGCTTGTTGCTTCATGAGTCTAGTTGGGAGTGCGGCCATTATCACACATTTTCTATTAAACGTTAAAGACAGACTTGAATCCATGTTCTGCAAATTTCCTCTTATTGAAATGAACTCAGTAATTTTGTGTTTTACCTGGAGGCCAATTTTCTTATCAAATGAATGTATACATTTGCATTGTCAAGAGCTGTGCATTCTTTCTTCAGTGAGCTTGTATTTAGAACTGGACATTTTGGTACTTTTCTCCAACGATATATTGAAAATTCATGACCTCATCAGTACAGAGAAATATGTGACTAATGGTCAAACTCAGAATAAAGATAGAGTCACTTCAAGGACACAAACAGAAAATGCAATATAGCAATGGATCCCTATCCTGAAACTGAGCCTGGACACCAGATCACTGCCTGTACTTCAGAGAAGTTGTTGATCTTTTCTCTAGGACTTCTAAAACTTCCTTTGCCTCTATAGTTAGTAAAGATGTCTATCAGGAGGCACAAACATCCTACTCCCATACTATTATCACTAGGTTGGCTATATAGGACATTCAAATTGTAGGTAGAGCCAAACATAGCATTTGTTTAATCTTAAGAATATACTGTAACTGGATCAGATTATTCCTTTAACATGAGCTATCTTTCAAAAATGTTACCTATACTTCTGCCTAAAGAACTCAGAGATGATGAGACACAGCTTCAAATTTTCATGCCTATAAAGAAAGGCTGAAATACAGGAAAATGGCATGTTAACTAATACCTATTTTAGTAAAACAAGTATCATCTCATTTGGTTTTACTGACCTGAGCCTGGATGATAATATATAATATAAAAACTGAAATCATAAGAATCATTTTGTGGTGAGAAACATTCTCAAAGGGGCACAGACCAAATTAGAATAAGCATAGTAATAGAACTACGGTTTATTGCATTATATACTGCAGGATAGTGATTTCGTTATTCCTCCAGTTAACAGGAATAGGGGACAATGAGAACTTTATTTGAAGGGCAGCTACAGCCCATCTCATATACATGATTCATTTGAAAAGATGGTGATAACTAAGAAATATAAAAACATGGCAATCTGATTTGTAGATACTTTGGATTTTTGTGTAATGAAGAAACATGATTCTGTCTGGAAAAACGTATATGAAAGACTGATAGATTCTTCGTGAATATTAAGAGAAATACTAGGCAGAAAAAAATATCTCCAGACTTATTGAGACCACTATTCTTTTTAAATTATTATTCCTAGAACTAGGGATATCTATTCTTCTTTGTAAATCACTGTGTCTTTTATGTAGTGATCTACTTGAGCAGAAATTATGTCAGTCATGATCAGCTTCATTGTTACAATTTAAGAGCCCTGGTCTGCTTGGTATTGGCTCAGTCCTCATGCAATGTTAATAGTCTTCATGGAACTTCAGCTGTATGCAATTGTTCTGTAGACCTAATCCATCAAACTTCTCCAACAGTTGGTTCAGATGGTACAGAAGATTCTGCCTAAAGGCAATAAAGAGCAAAAGCCACAAAGCACTCAAGATTTCATATATAGCACAATATATTCATTATTATTTTCACTTTGTTTGGCTAAAACTAAATACCAGTGATGGGGTCGTTTATAAATAAAGCTTTATTTCGCACAGTTATGGAAGAAGAGAATAATTGGTTAAAGACACTGGCAGATTTGTCTTTTGTCAAAGGCCTGAACTCTCAGAGAGGACCATGTTCTATCTGGAATCTTCCATGGCAGAAGGGAGCATACTCTTTTATAAAGGAACTAAACCCATTCACTTGGGATCAGACCTCCCGCCATTAAACCTCCTAACAACATCACCTTTGGGATAGAATTCAGCACAAGCTATCTGGGGGGAAACAACACATTTATGTAGGAGCGTTCACATTTTGGTGAGTCTTCAGAGAAAATTTAAATCATACTTACCATGTGATCCAGCAATTTCATGTTTGCATGTATATCCCTCTCGATTTAAAAACAGTCTTAAAAAGATATTTGGACATCCATTATCATAACAGAATCATTTCATTATATAGGAAAATTCTTCCTGCTATTCTGGAGGTTTTCTTTTCTTTTTTCCCCCAGAAGTTTTCTTGATGATTACTGTTGTCCTAGACTGTGAAGCTTCACCCTACCTTTGTATAATTTCAGGCATTGTTCTTAGGTTCTATCTTAAAATGATATAATAGTAAGTTCATTACATTTGATAATTTCATTGGGTCATTTCTTTTAAGGAACAGTCACAATACTTCTGCTTTCATTTTCTTTTTAAAATATATTTTTATTATAAAAATATTGCACAGAGGGGTTACAGTTACATGAGTAAGGTAATGAGTACATTTCCTGTCGAGCATTGTTACCTCTGCCTTTGTTTTTCCCCTACCATCCTTTCCCTTCCCACCTCCCAACTCTTCCCCTCCACCCCACAAGTTTTTTTGTAAAGTTCGTTTTCAACATAGTGTCTTGTACATCTCATTGTTACAGTGGGTCAACCTGTATCCTTGTTTCAGCGTTTTGTTATTTCCCTTCCCCTTCCCAAATTAGAAAAATGTATATATAAGATGCAAGGCACCAACATCAAATACGGTGAAAACAGGGGTTATACCATAGGGGGAGAACACACAAGAGAAACATTTTAAATACGTTAAAAACAATAGCAAGCAAGAAAAAAAACCACTTGTGTCCCTATCTCGGGTTCATTTCACTTAATATAACCTTTTTTTTTTTTTTTTTTTGGTCAGCCGTGGGGCTTGAACTCTGGGCCTGGGCGCTGTCCCTCAGCTCTCAAGGCGAGCGCTCTACCACTTGAGCTACAGAGCCACTTCCTTAATATAACCTTATATAGTCATATGTACACAGCTTTTGACCTTTCATTTTCTGAGTGCTGGGGTTATTTATGTGTACCACCATGCCTAGCTTTCCTTTGGTTTTTAAAACCCAAGTCACCACTTTTAAAATGATTACAATGATTATAACTTAAAGTGTTGTTACTCCCTGAAAAGTCTCTCACACTTTGAAACTGACATTAAGAAATAATAACAGCCTATAGTGCATTGTGGAATATCTGTTGTCTCCATCCTGATATGGCATGGTTGAATGGGAAATGCAATCAATCTCCACTTTCCAGGATTATAAAACAATAGCAAAAGCAGGCAAGGCACTAGTATGGAAAAAGCTACAGGCACACAGTTCAAAGTAGAGTGTGTACTGAACAAATGTCCTCTTCATGCCATCTTTAAGCAAAATAATCTTAAATCAAACCATCATATCTTGAAACCATCTCCATTTTCAAAGATCAGTGTTTTATAGAACAGCTAATCCCATTGAACAAAATGATCTTCTATTACAAAACAGTCTATATAATTTACAAGATCAATGAATGTGTGCGTAATCTCAGATGGTGACCAGAAGTCCTTGAAATTTTAAAACACCACAAGGAGGTCAACTAATGAGCTACTGTGATGAAATTTTTACTGTAAAACCCAGATTAAGACATGTGAATTCATTTAAAGGGAAGAAATGCATTAAGGAATCAATATATACATATATATATATATATATATATATATATTCGCAACAACTTCTTAGTGAGATTTCATCTAAAGAGGGATACATTTCTACAAGCATTCTATCAATATGTGACAAATAATGCCTTGAGATTTATATACAGACTGTTCTTACTCAAATCTTTAGTTTGTTCTTGGAAACTATGCTTCAAGGATATTATGTTTAGGTGTAATAGTCACTGAGAGTCTTAGTTTTTTGGGGAATAATATAAGTTAACTTTGTGTGACAGCATATGCCTGTAATTCAAACACTCAGAAGGCAAAAGCAGGAAGCTTGAGAATTTTTTAGACAAATGGTCTATGTATCAGGTTTTGGGCCAGACTAAACTGTATAAACAGATCTTGCAAATTAAAAAAATAGAAGTTATTGTAGAATGAATGGCTAAAGATGTAAGGAATTCATGATTATTATCTGAGAATAGAAAATCCATGTGCTTTTTGGGTTTTAATTAACCTGATGAGAAATGTACAAATTTTTGTTCTATAAAACTTCAAGACTTAAAAATATGCTAGAGGGCTCGGAAGGTGGCTCAGTGGTAGAGCGCTTGCCTTGCATGCATGAGGCCCTGGGTTCGATTCCTTAGCACCACATAAGCAGAAAAAGCTGGAAGTGGCACTTGGCTCAAGAGGTACAGCGCTAGCCTTGAGCTGAAGAGCTGAGGGACAGCGCCCAGGCCCAGAGTTCAGGCCCCAGAACCGGCAAAAAAAAAAAAAAAATGCTAGAATTATTCTATGAACCAATTAGCTTTATAAGCTCTATTTCTTTAATATAGAATACTGAAAAGATTTGAATTTGGAGAAACTAGAATTGGAGTCCTTAGTCCCCTTGAGTTAAGAGATAGGTGTTTGGAAGCCTAACATCACACACACACACACACACACACACACACACACACCTCTCTTGAGATAAATAAATGACTAATACAAGTCTCAAAAGGAGTAGAATTGTGGATCACAATAAATTCTGTTGTTTGAATTAATTAGATACAATTTTAAATCCTTTATTATTATTGTTATTATTATTATTATTTTAATTTACAAGGACAGGGTTCCTGATGATATTTCCTTGCCATTCATTTCTCTTTGAGTGTGTATTAATGATAGAATTATTAACCTAGATAATACTTTACCTCAAGACTGTAAACTTTAGTTACTCCAGAGATAGAAGAGTAGAATCACAGCTCAAGGCCAACCAGGAAAAATTAGTGAGGTGTTATTCAACAAACAAGCCAGGCAGTACATATCTTTAATCTCAGCTAACCAGGAAGCATAGATAGGAAAAATCATTGTCCATGAGTACCTAAGTAAAAGCAAAACCTTATTGGAAAAAGTGATAAACACATAAAAAAAATTTTTATGAGGTGGGTTTATGTGTAAAAAAGTTCATAGATAAGAAGTACAAGTTATTCAATGAATTATGTGAAGGATACTGAGTAAGTACTAAAACAAGCACTGACCTAAGGAGAGATTACTCAGTTCCTTCCCCTATCCGCTTGGCTCTCCCCTCAGAAAAATAGGAGGAAAACCAATGGACTATAAATTATTTTCTTCCATATTAAAGTAGGCTGAAATGTGGTATAGTTTTAAACTTTGAAAACATTTAGAAAATAGTACAGAGAACCAGACACTCACTTCCTCTATTAACATTTCTAGCCTGCATTTGTTACAACTAATGAAACAATGTTCATACATAATTAACAACAAAAGCCCTGCTGAGGATTTTCTTAGATATTAACTGTGTGTTTAATTTCAGACCCAAGTTTCCAATAGCATACCACAGTTGTACTATTTACAATATATTTGTACAGGCCGCTTGGCTGTGATAGTTTCTCATGTTTTCTAGGTGGTAGGTTACTTGGCAATCCTTACTGCTGGTATGATTGTTTTGGGTTTTCTGGGAAGCCTGTGTGGAGATGGGGGTTTCACTATGTACTCCTGACTGCCATCCCAACAAATTCATTGTCCTGCCAAATCCCCTAGAGTATCGGCATTGACTGCTGAAATTTGGGAATGTGGCATGATGGGATGTGTCAGGTGATCTTTTTCTTGTGATCAGTTTGGGGTTGCAGTGTGTTTTGTGTTCCTTGTTGAGGAAAACAAGCTTTCCATTATTGATGTTGACTTTGACCCCAGGTGTCTGAGATGTCTGTCACCCCATCAACTCTGCTGGCGGCCATCCCCTAACGTCACCATACCTAGGAGTGTTTAGGACTGAGGATCTGTCCTGTCTCCTGAAGACAGAAATACATGTGAATACATATTTATAATTTATTGATATCATATGGACTCATTTATATTTATTTTTATTTTGAGTTATTATCCCAAACTGCTACATTATCAGTTTGCCCACTGGGTGCTTTTTTTAGTTAGCTTCTATATCACATGGATATATCTCATATAATTTTCCTTTAGGACTTCTTTAATTTCTGGTGCTATTAAGTATTCTAGACTATCTCCTATATTTCCTATTCCAATATGGAAATTGGTAATTTTTCATGTAGCTCTATTTCCCCAACTTAGAGAATAATTTTAGAAATCAAGGCTGGTTGCTAAGATTTTTTTTTTAATCTATAGAAAGTAAAGGATTTGAGGAAACAGAAAAGAACCAAATTTCAAAGATGTAATCAACCTTCTTAGGTAAAGACATATGTTAAATTCTTGGTTTGAGCATTTGCCTGCTTGTGGTACGGAGAGATAGATGCACCAGGAAGGCAAAAGTGAAGAGAGCTTTGCTTGATTATATTTGGCCCATCGTGTAAGACTGAACCTGTGGAAGAACCTAGCATAGGTTGGGCTTTCTTGTTAGCTGCTGTGATTCTTTTTAAGAGCCCATTCTCAACACAGAACTATATAGAGGTGAATGTCACTCCAGACCCTGAAGTTGTTAGAATAGCACAAAACACCATATCTACAAGTTGGACAACTTTGAAGACTCTTTTAATAATTATGACAAATAACTGCATAAAAAGACTTGACCTATATCTGTTAAAAAAGAATGAGTTCATAATTAAACACTATCTCATGAAAACAAAGCAAAACAATAGCACACACACACACACACACACACACACACACACACATACTTCCAAGCTGTAACAGATTTAGTAAATTCTACCAAACATTTAAACACTTTTTTTAAAACATACTTGTTTAAAATCATTCTGCTGCTATAATACATGATAAAATTACCACTATAAATACACAGTAAGAAAAATGTATGATTCATTAACATAAACACAAAATATTTAACAAAATGTTAGAAATACATAGCCATGTAAGATTCATCTAGGTAAGAGAACTTAATTTACTATTCAGAATAGTACATTTTCTCATTAGATAAAAAGACATTTTAAAGGGCTTTGAAAGGACACATGACATATATTCACAACGTACTTAAAGCTTTTTCGGTCTGATAAAGTTTTAACACAAAGACATTAGATAACAAGAGCCGTTATGGTTAAATGAATACTGCATAATGTCGCTGTGTGTGGTGCCTAGACAAGCACATTACACCATTGGGCAGGTACAGATGTCTTCTTTAGTTTGCACAACAATTGTGAGGGTCACCCATGATTCTTGTGTCAGAAACTCCTCAGTTGTATTAGGATGTAGTGGTTCATTGTGTAGGTATAGTACAACCAGATTATACTTTCACTAATGGTTACCCATTTATATTGCATAGCTCTAATGTAGACTCGTTTATGTGAATGAATTTCATATCCATTTAGTTAATAATGAGGGATGGAATTACTGGGTAGTACGATGCTTTTCTAATCACCTAGGAAACGGAAAAACATTTTTCCTTTGTGATTGTTTTTTTATCAGAGACCTTGAATCTTATTCTAAATCAAATATCTAGTCCTATGCATCTTCTACTAAAGATTGGTTTAACAGTTTCCCATATTTTTATTGTAAATGTATTGTACAGAGGCCTTACCATTATGTAAGTCAGGTAATGAGTACATTTCTTTTTGAACAGTGTCACCACTTCCCTTGTTTCCTCCCAGTTTTTTCCCTCCCAAACCCTCTCCCACACAAGTTGTATAGTTCATCTTCAACATAGTGTCTGCTGAGTGTCACTGCTGAATTTATTCACACTTTGTCCCTCCATTTCTGTGCTCCTCCTTACCCTCCCAAAACAGATACATACAAGACAAAAAGTACAGAAATAAAAAAGCAACAAAGGAGAACAAAACAAAACAAAACAATAACAAAAAGCAACATGACAAAAAAACCTCTTGTGGAAATGAACTTTCTATTATACCTTTATTTTCTTTTGTGATGCATATTTTCTAATTTCTCTTGAGTTTTCCATTCAGGTCTCATAGATTATTCAAAAGTTCTCATCAGTGACAGTGTGTTGTTTAATATCCAAGAATTTAGAGACTTACCTCTTCTTACACTACTGTTGACTTCTATCTTAATTCAATTATTGTAAGAGAACATACAGTTGATGACAAATATATTAAGGCTATTTTATGAATCAGGTTATGGCTTTTATGAGGAATGTTGTGTGTGCACTTGAGAATAATGAATACTTTGCTGCTTGGTATATAGAATCCTGTATTACTAATTATCGCTCACTGTTTGAAGATCTAGTTCTCATAGGTCTTTGATTATTTTCTCTCTACTAATTATATCTAAGACATGAAGAAATCTATGGTTATTATCCTGGATATTTCTACTTCTCAATTTAGTTCTTATTAGTTTTCACTTCAGAATTTTGACACATTCTTGCTATGTTCTTGCACAGAGGGGAAAATTATTTTCTTCTAGGGAACTTATTGTTTTCTCCAAGTGTAATTTTCTTTTTCTGATATTAGCATAGCAACTACAGTTTCCTCTGATTAGCCCTCTTATGGTAATTTTCCCCCCATTTATTTGATTTCAACCCAAATTTGCCATCCCCTTTGGCATGAGTTTCTTGTAGATAGCTTGTGGTTGAACCCATGTGTAAAACCCATTCTGTCATCAATCTCTTTCAGTGAACATGTTTAGATCACTCTGGGGCCATGAAAGATAAACATGATTGGGTTTGAGCTCCTCCCTCTTCCACATGTTCCATAGTATGTGTCGTGATCGGGGAGTCCGATTTTTCTGTCCTCTGGTCACAATCTGGAGGTTCACCTAGCCTTCCTTGTCATGTTCTTCTCACAACTACACCAACATTACTTATCACAACTCTGGCTTTCTGGCAGGTAAGAGGGAGACAGGGAAAGAGACAAAATCTAAGTTTAGTTTCTCCACAGATTCTCTGATTGGAGAGGAAGGTCCTTTCTAAAGTTTATATGCTCTTGAATAGCATTTTTGAGGACAATCCATAAATGAGAGGATACTAGATATAAATAAGATTATTCATAGAAAATTTGAGGATGAACACTCCTATGAGCCTCTTTCTTACAGTATGTCTTAAATAAGATCTTCAGTGTGTGCCCATAAGGAAAAGAACAGCTAATTGTATTAGCAAGAAATTAAAAATAACATTATTTTTTACTCTGTTCCTGAGCTTGCTCTTAATTAATCCCTTCAGAAAGACCCTTCTTGTATAATACATTAAAACTGATTCATCTTCTCTCTCAATTCCATTATCCTTCTGTATCCTAATCCCCTTTTATTTGTCTTAATACTTTTTATTGTTCCCTGGTCATAAACTCTCTCTCTGTACATATATATATATATATATATATATATATATATATATATATATATATATAAAATACCTAATTAATTTGTCTCCTGATGGTTTCTGTTCAACACAAAACATAGATTCTTTAATGTTTCTGTTACTATCTTGCGTATTTATTTGTAACACATTTATCTCTGGTAGAATATAAATTCAACAAACATTAGAAGACTTGTCATAGTCACTATTATAGCCTTATGATCTCTAGAAGAGGTATTAATTTACATGGATAGTATGTATAGAATATCTTTATTGATTATTTATATACATCTGAGTAAAGATTTCATGCCAGTTTAGACTTGTTAGTATTATTCCATAGATTTTATATTATAATTCAGAAAGAAAATAAGTTGCTTTAAATGGTCACAGTATTTATCTTTGAGTGATTAATTTAAAAATTCCACTGCTCCTATTATATTTTAGTTTTCTTTTAAAATTTAATTTTATTTTGTCAAGGTGATGTACAAAGGGGTTACAGTTATGCAATAAGGTAGTGAGTACATTTCTTGTTGAAATTGTTACCCCCTCCATCATTTTTCTCCCACGTTCCCTCTCTCCAAACCCCAGAATTCATGCAGTTCATTTCTAAAATATTGTCTTGTGAGTTTCACTTTGCTTTGGTTTGCCCTTTGTCCTTTGTCTCACCATTTAGTTGTTCCCCATCCCTTTCCTAATTCAGATAAACATATATACAATGCCCAGGGCAAGAAAACCAAATACAGTGACAACAGGGGATAAACCATAGGAAAATGAAACACAAAAGAAGAAAGAAATCACATAGTACATTAAAAACAACAACAAAGAAAAATCTCTTGTTTCCATGCCTTGGAGTTCATTTTGCTTAGCACCATCTTCTATTGTCATACGTACATAGCTATTGAACTATTCTGCTCACCTGCTAGGACTGTCCTAGACATATACTAATTATTACAAATGAGGGAAACCATGGAATCTATGTTTCTTTGGCTTACTTCACTTAATAAAATTTTTCCAAGTCTTTCCATTTCCTTATGAGTGGGGTGATATCATTCTTTCTGTTGAAAGCATAGAATTTCATTGTGTGTGTGTGTGTGTGTGTGTGTATGTGTGTGTGTGTGTGTGTGTGTGTGTGTAGATATACTATATTTTCTTGATTCATTCATCGACTGAGAGACATCTGAATGTACTTTCTTTTTTTTTTTTTTTGAGTCCGGTCATGGGGCCTGAACTCTTGGCCTGGGTGCTGTCCCTCAGCTCTTCAGCTCAAGGCTAGCACTCTACCACTTGAGCCACAGCGCCACTTCTGGCTTTTTTTTTCTGCTTATGTGGTGCTGAGGAATCGAACCCAGGGCCTTGAGCATGCAAGGCGAGCCCTCTACCACTGAACCAACTTCCCAGCCTCTGTACTTTCTTTGATAAGTATGATAATAATAATTTTGCTGTTAATATTGAATTCTATAATTTACTAATCATTAATTCCATTGCTCAGTATTAAAGACTTCCTACTTAATTTTACATCCACTCTTCCATCTTATCTTTGTGCCTTGTTCAACCATTAAGAAGTCATGAACAGATATTCTGCATGCAAAACTAAAGGGAATATTTATGCCATGTACTATTACTTATTTTATTCCAAACTCTTGCTGATTCATGCTATTCTATTCATCTGGAAAGAAAACACTTTCTCCAGCCATGTTGACCTCTCCTGCCAAAACTGTCCTGTTTTTTTTTAATGGCATTTTGAGTGTCTTCACACTTTCTTATTGTAGTGAGTGTATGCAACAGAGCTGTTATTTGTCTTCTTGGCCCAAAGCACATTTCTCAGCATTCTAGTTTCCCAAGATGTTATGCCAGATTCAAGTGAGAGAAAAACAAATAGATTCCATGGCAACTGAAATAGTGAATGATTGTATTTAGAAATAGCTGAATAGATTTTTTTAACTTCAAACTCATCAAGAGTGTTTTATTTCTTAACATGCATTATTTCTTTCTGTGAGGGATGTATAAAATGCATGGCTTTGACTGATTACCAATGAAGTGCCTTTGAAAATTTCAATGGCTTTCCGTTAAGCATATCTGTAGGTAGTATCTCACAGTGAGGAGGAATCATATATTATTATCATATTTCAAACTGTGACAAGGCAGATAATCTCACATTTTACCTTCCAAGTCCACTCACCTTAATTAACATAGTATGCAACACATCATTGCAAGATACACATAATGTTTATCTTTTTTAGGAAGTTTTATAGAAAGATCAGTATGGCTCTTTAAGAACAATCTTTAAAAATTCTGACAAGGAAATCCTGTCCGTGAAATTGGCTCTCACTCTTGATCTTCTTCTAGGGCAAGCTGATAAGGCATCTGAGCAGAATTTGTCTCTTGTAAATGCTCAATAGTTCACTGCATGGGCTCATTCTATACAAATGAGTCAAAATCAACTTGACAGGTGGCAGAGTGATGTGAGAAGAGATGGCAAACTGAATGTTTTCTCCATCCTTTTGATGTTCATTGATGGTTTACATTTTAAATGACCAGTGTCAAAGATGGTGCTTTTAGAGAAAGATTGTATTGAAATTTCATGGCCAGAGAAATTGACTCATTAGGGTTAGCACTGAGCTCTGATTGGGAGCTTTCTGTTTCACTTGTTTTCATTGGGTTCCTTTGTTTGTCCATTTAAAAATGTATTCAGAGAATGAATTATACACACTCCTTGTGTCTTACATCTGACAAACATAATTGTTTCAGGAACGTTTCACCTGAAATCACTTATTAACTAGAAAGGCCCACAGTGATTGTACTGATTTTGAGAAAACCTTCTCTCCCTTCAGAATTATTTTTTAATAGGAGAGAATGAAAAATCCAAACTGTAGCTTCTTAAGTTATGTTATTAAATCACTGTCAATTTTTCAATTTATTTTTGTAATTCTACCAATGAACATCTGTCTTTGTGTGTGTGTGTGTGTGTGTGTGTGTGTGTGTGTGTGTGTGCTGGCATCTGTGCCAGTTCTGGGGTTTAAACCAGGACCTATGAACTTTTTTTGGGGGGGGTCTGGTCGTGGGGCCTGAACTCTGGGCCTGGGCGCTGTCCCTCAGCTCTTCAGCTCAAGGCTAGCACTCTACCACTTGAGCCACAGTGCCACTTCTGGCTTTTTTCTTTTTTGCTTATGTGGTGCTGAGGAATCGAATCCAGGGCCTCAGGCATGCAAGGCAAGCACTCTACTACTGAGCCATCTTCCCAGCCCAATCTATACACTTTTGCTTAGCTTTTTCACTCAAAGTTGGCATTCTTCCACTTGAGCCATCTCATTATTACCAGCTTTTTTGGGGTGAGTGTTAGAGATGAGAATCTCATGGATCTTCATGCTTGTTCTTGCTTTGAACTTCTAACTCAGGTATTAGCCTCCTGAGTAGCTTTGAATGCAGGCATGAGCCACTGGTATTCAGTTTGGACACCCATTTTTTTTTTTTTAGGGATAGAGACAAGTTTCCAAATATTTACAAGTACCAGCACAGACACACACACACACACACACACACACACACACACACACACACACACACCAGTGTAAAAATGCACAATTCCCAGAAAGTGTCATTAAAATGGTATGGAGGGAAGACTTTTCTTCAGTTGTGAGGATCCTTCTGAAAACATGTATTTTAAAAAGAAGCAAAACAAAGGAGGAAGCAACAATGCTCAATAGGAAATGTACTCATTACTTTACTCACGTAACTGTAACACCCCTGTACACTAATTTTACAGCAGAAACAAAAAGATTACGGTCACTTATAAGGCAGACTGGATTTGATTCCCTCCCCTCTTTCATCTTCCTCCAACTTGTTCTCTCTCAGGATTCCCTTGCTCTTCCCTTTTCTTTAAACTGAACAGTCTGAGATGATCATAGGAGGAAAAGAATGTATTCAATTTGTGAGCACATCTCATTTGAAGAACTGGAGGAATTTCTAGAGGCAGGTGGTCCTACTTTGAATAAAATTACTTAAAGCAGGAGTTGGCAAACACTTTCTGGAATGAGCCCAATAGTAAATATTTTAGGTTGTCTAGGCCATATGGTCTTGCTGCAGCTATGTAACTCTGCCATTATAGAAATGCATGTGCTTAGAGATAATACGCATGTAAATGGGCATGGCTCTGTTCCAATCAAACTTTATCAACAATAGCAGTTGGAAGTCCAGATTTGGCAGAGAGGACTTGTGTTGCCATTTACTGCCTTCAATCATTAAAGTGAATCTTGGTGGGGTTGGGTAGGGGGAACAAAAATTGGGAACAAAAAAGAAAATTGAGCAAAAAAGGCAAATCCTCAGTGCCAAGTTTATAAAGCCCGCTGTTTAAGGAAACACAGTCAAGTCATTCAGCTCCTGGTTTTGAAAATGCACATTTGTACCAGCAGTGTTTATGCACACCTGTAACCCCAGCAGTCAGCAGGCAGAGACAGGAAGATCACATACTTGAGCCAGTCTAAGCTGCAGAGTTGTGCTTCAGGCCTCCTTGAGCTATAGGGTGAAACTCTGTCTCAGAAACATGTTACTCTACATGAAAATATATATATATTTGGCAGTGATGGGGCTTGAATCTCTGGCCCTGGCAGGTAGATATTCTCCTTGAGCTATTCCTTCAGTCCTATTTAGCTTTCATTAAATTTTAGTTAGGGTTCTTGGTTTTTTTAATTCAAGTTCATTTTAGACCAAATTCTCCTACCTGTGCCATCTGAATACTTGGGATTACAGCTAAACAGCACCACACTGGGTTATTTGTTGGAATGAGGAGTCTACCTTGAGTCACAGTTCCCCATTGAACCAGAATCCTATCATTCTTCACCATCTCAGTATCTGGGACTGTAGGAACGTGTCAGGGTTGGACAGTGTAGACATTGTCCTATATATTTCTTGAAGTGTTTGTATAGTTCCTAAAATACAAGAATGTTAACAAAACTTATGTTCATGCCTTTTCTTTTGCATGATTTGAGGGAATAGTAAATAAACTTCCAAGATCTGAACTCCAAATTTTAATGCTACCTTGAAATAATAAAAACAAAAAAGAATGCTTAAATGGCTCCGTTCGCTATCTTCTTGGAAGACATTAAGAGACAATTTGGCAGCTTTTCATTCAGTCACCTGTTAGGAAAGAAGACATCTCAAAACTCTCTGCGAGTTCTAAAGTTATTTCTGAAATCTTAAAAGCTTGACTATGGTAAATAAATTTACTTAAATTCTAAAAACGCTCAAGTCTCCAGTAGCTTAACTGCAAATTTTGATAGCTTTCCCTTTACACTTTGAGTCATATGATAGTTACTGTATTCTAAGTCCTCTCACCAAAATATCAGCTTTGTGATAATTGTAGATTGGAAAAAGAAAATTTCTATGCCAAGTTATTGCTAGCAACATGAAGAAGTATGCAAGACTTTGATGGAAGTATTAATATAGGCATGCAGTTTAGGAGACAAATGGAAAAGGTTTTGTGTCAGTGAAATTGAAATGAGAGTTTTATAAAGGCCACCAAATTGAGCTCCTTCTTTGGGAGCTGCTTAGATTTTTAATTTGAAACTAATGATTTATGAGACAATAGTACAATCAAGGAAACACTGGCATCATTAGATACTAAAGAAAAGGATGTGGCACAAGTGAGTTATTCGGCAAGTGAGTTAAGACCAAGCCACTATAAGCCTGTTATATACTGAAAGAAGAATTTACAGAATGACTGTGGGATTTTTTTTTACAATCTAAAAATTGGATAATGTTAATGAACTTCCTTAGGGATTTAAATAAAGGCCTTTAAATTTCCCAGTGTGCAAGTTGATATCATTAAGACATTTGTTAACCCTTATATTCACTATTAAGACATATTTCAAGGTTTACAAAATACATTGAAGAATGCTTTTGTTTTATTTTTACTTTAGATTTTTCTGCTTTGGGATGTTGGAATACCAGTGGTCTTAATTAAAACATGATCTTAATATTTTACGTACAAGAACAAAAAGAAAACCAATTATCTTCTCATTAGGATTTGAAGAAAGAAGAAAAAGCAAGAGATTTCTTTTTTACTTTTTAATTAAAAAAAAAAAACTAGAGTAGAGCAGCATCTCTTCATATTCACCCAGCACTTATGGAAATGCTAGAATTAGTCTCTGAGTGCTATCACTAAACCTCATGCCAACTGTCTAAAGCACACATAGACAACCCACACAGGCCCAGAGCAGCTGCTCCAACTTCTGAATTTTGTATTGTGGATGTAAAGTCTTTGGGTTCTTCGTTTCCCACAGCTATATTAGGTAGAATGAAAAGGTATGATTTTTATACCATATACCACGAGATGGATAATGTTCCTCTCAAGTCTCTACAACATCAAACTTGTATCTTCTTTGACAGGTAGCATGCAATGTAAATTATCTGTAAAGTAACAAATGTGAAAAGCTTTTATAGAAACATCTAATTATTTACTCTGTATAGCTCCCCTGGTATTAAATAGTCTGCTCTTCAAATAATTACAAGTTCTCCAATGAATATGAGATATATATGCTTGCCTAACAGAAGATACAAAGGGTGAAGGGATGAATGTTTGAATCTGAGCCACCCAGGTGGTCTTTATCAGTGATATCCTTTTGGGACATTGCTAGGCATAAAATGAGAAAATGCATTTTAGCAAGTCAGTGCCTCTTCTTCTTGGGGAGAGAATTCCTCATCCCTGTTACTTCTCTTTGGTGCATAATAGAAATATAAGTTAAAAAACAAACTGATGTGCTCACCTAGGTGTCACAGAGTCATTTAGGTCCATGAAAGTTTGTAGTGCATTTGTCCTTCTATAATTAATAAATCTGATGAAATTAGCTATAGGCAAAGATCTATGCTCTTGTCTTAAAACTGTAAAGAAAAGTAGTCTTTGCTCTAGGCGATCATTATCTAGAAAACAGTTTTTCCCCTTGGTGTATGACATTATTATTTTTAAAAATAACAAAGTGAAATGAGCTTGATTCACTTGCTGTTTATTATGCATCTCCTCATGAGGAGATAGCCATCAGCTATTGGCTAGGCTATAAAACTCAAAAAGGAATGCCCTCAGCTAGATACCAGGGGCTCACATTTGTAATTCCAGTTACTTGTGAGTCTGAGAAATGAAGCATCATTTTACAAGGCCAGCCAAGGATAGCAGTATGAAAGATCTCAACCTATAGCTGAACTGCGGGAAGCAACACTATAAAAATAATGAGCCAAAAATGGGTCTAGACATGTGGTGCAGTGATATAACACCAGTATAGCCAACAGAAGGCCCTGAGTTGAAACCTCAGTACACACACACACACACACACACACACACACACACACACACACACACACACACACACACACACACACTTGCCTTTAGTGTCTAGGTGCTAATGATAGTGTAACAGATAGAATAAATGCCCAAAGTAGCTAAGTAGCTTTGCTAAATGAAGGACTGGGTGAATGGTGGGTCAAAGTGGTAGAGCCTTGAGGAAAATAAGTTCAAAGACAATGCCCAGGCCCAGAGTTCAAGATCCAGGACTGGCCAAACACACACACACACACACACACACACACACACACACACACACACACACACACACAAAACCAAAAACCAAAAACAAAAATCAACTCCCTCCAAAAAAAAGAAAGAAAAGAAAAGCCCTAAAATATGCTAAGATATGTCAACAAAATAATACTCCATAGTCCAAAGTACTGCGACCTAGACATGCAGCCCCTGATCAGATAAAGAGAAGCAGCATCAGCACGGCTCCTCTCTTCTGTGGAGTAGGGAGAAGGGCCTCACATAACTTTCTTCCTGGTGTCATCCATCGTGGGGTACAGAGGCAAGAAGGGGATGAGGTGGGCCTTGGTTTTTCCCAGATTACTCAACAATAAAACTAAGAATATAAAATTTATTTCTCAGGCTGCTTCAAATACCTATTAAACATGTTATTTTATCAAGTATGTAGGTCTGTGAGATTATTCCATTATTAAAGAAAGACAATTAAAAATATGTTTAGTGAATGGGGGAAATGGAAGAGAGCCAAATCTGTAGCAGATAGGTTAAGTGTTGATAATTTGTTTCTTGGGGGGGGGCAATTGAAATCAGGGCCTCTTGCTTTCTGCATAGACATTCTACCTCTTGAGCTATACTCCCACCCCTGATCTGTTTTGAAATACAAAAATAATCCCCAACTCCTTAGAAAAGTGATGATAAGCCCTAGCCCTCTTTCTAGGGCAGAAGCCTCCTCTTCCCTTTCTGCCTCCACGTTTCATCTGTAACAAGCCTAGACATTAGAGTACTTCCAGACTGAGTTGTCTACATATGAGACCTGTTTGTCCTCATCTTTGACACAACTCTTTCAGCTCTAGCCACATCTGAGTTCGGAGATGAGTATTTAGGTCTTTATTTCCCTCAGTAGCAGGCATCAAATCCCTTTCCATTGGACAAACCAGATTAGTTCTCCAAAAGACCTGGATGTTGGGGGAAAAAATAAGGCTTACTTATGATTTGTCTTTGAGATGGTCACCCAGCTTTTCTTTGTAGACTTTAACCTAACAAAAGTCTGTTTAAGGAAGTGGTGCTGTGGCTCAAGTGGTAGAGTGCTTGTCTTGATCTGAAGAGCGCAGGGAAAACACCCAGGCCCAGAGTTCAAGCCCCACGACCGACAACAAAGAAAAAAAGAAAGAAGAAAAAAAAAGTCTGTTTAAATTACTGGTATCAAAGAGAAAGCAGAGTTTCAAAGCAAAAAGTTATCTACCCTTTCTTGACAATCAAAAGAACTTTCCTTTAAAAAATAATTAATTTAATAGACCTGAGAATTGAACCAAAGAACTTATGCTTTCTAGACAAATGCTTTGCCATTTGAGTCATAATCTCTGACCAGCAAAACCACAGATGCAGTCAGAAGCTGGTGGTTCATGCCTGCAATTCTAGCTACTCAGGAGGCTGTGATCTAAGGATTGTGGTTCAAAACCAGCCTGGGCAGGAGAGTCTGTGAGACTCTTATCTTCAATTAACCACCAGAAGACCAGAGGTGGCACTGTGGCTCAAGTGGTAGTGCCCTAGCCTTGAGCTGAAGAGCTGAGGGACAGTGCCCAGGCCCAGAGTTCAAGCCCCATAACTGACAAACAAGCAGGTGCAATTATCACATTTGTCACCTTATTATATACTATTATATATTAATCGTGTTGGGTCCAATGACCGTACACATTTTTATGCAATCAGAAATCAATTCAATGTCATTACTTCTATGGACAGCTACAACACTAACATTTTTTGGAAGGAAACCAAACCTCATTGAAAAGTAGCAAGAAAACAGTCACACTGCAAAGTAAGATAGCGTGGTATTTCTCTATGATGTGGATCCAGTTTTTGTGAATGTCAATCAAAAGTGTCAATAGAAAGCTTCTATCATTTATAGAGTATCTGGGCTATAGTTTCTGTCTCTCAGGTTGTAAGCCACCACTTTGCCTCCATCAGTGAGGTAAGAGAGGCTGAGAGGGACACAGCAGCTGTAGAAACCATAGGAACGGCAAGTGCACTAATGGCAGAAATCCTACATTTGCTAAAATTGCTGGATGAGGACTCACTGACATTCTGACTTAAAACACAGACTTGTGTGAGCATTATGGAAGGCTTATTTGCTTATTTTTACAGTTTGATTCCAGCCTATACCAGGGTTAACCAGAAGCCTTTGAAAATGTGGAATTTTAAGGGAAGTTATATTGAAAGGCAGAAAATAACATAGGAGAGCAGGAGAGAACTCAGAGTCACCCAAAATTGATTATAAGAAAGTCAGACCCTTCCTGTGTTGCTCAAGCTCTTCTAATTACACACCTCACTGAACACCACCACACTTTATTTAAAAAATAACTAATTTCTACTTCTACATATAAATTATGTTAATTAATTCCTATGCCCCCTTGAGCCCATACACAGCTCAGAGAAGTAGATGGACATTTCATCTTAGGATATGTCATATCATTTTTTTGTGTCTTCTCATGGCTCAGGCTCTAAAGACTACCAATTTCTGAATTCTTGTCCAGAGGCATGTATCTTTGCTCTGTTTCTGACATTTTCCTATCTCTCTTTCTGTACAAATAGACCCATGTTGTCTTCTTACCACTCTGTCATGTGTCTGGAGTCTGTAACTATTGGCCACTAGCTCTTGTTCTGATTTCTTTAAGAATCATTAATCAGTGCATGAGAAAGGAGCTAGGACAGAAAAACTACACTGATTTCTCATTCTAGAAGCTTCCTGAAAACTCCAAGAGATTCTTAGCCATGGGGAAATTGTCAGTGCCTCACCATACCTTACCATCTCTCTTCCTAATCTTTAAGGACGAATTTATCCAAGTTGATTGTGTTTATTTCAAAGAAAGATGAATAAAATTTTCAACATTCTAGCCACAAATAACTCATCAGCATGATTTTTTTATAATGTTTGGAAAATCATGGTGAATATTACTTTCAACTTCAATTGCTTTTATCCAAGTTTAAAATGGTTCAGAGATAGTCACGTAATTGGAAATTCCAATTATTCAGCTAGATATGTGCATTGCAAAAGGTCTCGAAGACCTAACAAAAATCTTTCCATTTGTGCGTGTTCACAGAGTTTACATTTTCTTACTTTCTGTGATTGAGTATGGATTTTAAATATTAATGGATTAAGAAGCTTTAGAAATGATTGTCAAGGGTTGACCCACATAGATAAATAAAAGTATTAATCAGAGAGAGGAAAGTTTGAAGTAGAAACAAGATAATTAGAAGTAAGGAGAGAATGGAGCAAATAAGTAGATAAAGATTCATCAGTGGGCAGAGGCTTAATAAATTGGACATGCTATCTCCCTGGATTAAGTTGATGGCTACAGGTTGTGTATTCTTAGTAGAAACAGTAGGAAGTCTATCATAAATGTGGGTCCAAACAGAAATTTCATTTGTCCAACATAATGGGGCCAATGAACAATGAATCATAATAGTAGATACCACATTTTTAAATGAATGAATGAATGAGTTGTATAATTGCATGCTGACAAGCTGACCCTAGTTTATTAGTTTTGTGGCTTTTTGCATCCAAGCTCCTGATAGCTTTTCAAGCAGATTTCTAATAAATATATTTGTCTACATTGCTTAATTTGCATGCAGAGGAGGCCATCCTCTTAGCGAAGCAACACGGAAACAATGTCTAAACTCTGGTGGGGCCTCTTTTGCTTTAGGTTCCTATCTGTTCAAGTGTTAAATATATGATTCTTCTATTAAGAACGTGATATTTTCAGTGTCATAAAGTCAATTACTTGATGGTGAAAGGTATATAAAGTCATTGTATAATATCAGCACTACTCTAAAAATATTATTTTTGTCTCTCAAAGAGAGGTTTCTTTTTTGTTTTTGGTTTTGTTTTTTTTTTGTGGTCGTTGTTTTTACTTCTTTAAGTCCCATGCATTTTTCTTTTTGTTGTTGTTGTTTTTATTTTAAATTTCATGGTACTTAGTTACCCTAACAGCAAACTAATTTTTGGTCATTATGGATGAAATTTATTTTTAATTATGTATATATATTCGCATATATATTTAACATGAATGCTTTTGGAAAAAATGATTGGTTTTTGTCAAGAAGCTTTTGAGTACTTGGCTATATTCATGTACATTGTGAGTCTCCAACAAATAAAATTCCACATAAATTTGGATGACTGCTTGCTTTGTTGAATTCTGTTTTTCAAATCAGGCTGCTGAAATGCTGATCCAAAAATAACTACTGAAAAAATTCTGCATCCCTTGGTTGACTCAGAAAAGATGATCCCTGTCAGGGTCTAGTCTATTGTGTCCTACCCCAGGTGACTTGTCTTATAAAGACAAAGTGGAGATGGCAGGTTCTATCCACTTCCCTGTGCTTGACAGTGACACTGAGAGAATGAGAAAATGTCTGTGAAGTGTTTTGAGATCTCCAGGTGAAGTAAGATATCTGTAAATGAAAGGCACCATTGTTATCATAAATGGAAATACCACAGATGCCTGGGAGGTAGTCCTGGGATCCAGACCATTCTCCAAAATATCTCTGTGCCCTTTTCCATCCACCATCCATAACCTAACAAAGAAAAAAAGAAGATCTCCTTTCAGCCACTAAAGTGGGTGTAGAAAAACTCCTTAGGTGTGTTTTTGCCTTGAATATATTATTTTTGAAGTCAATGAATATCTCCAAGTAGCTGTATATAAATGGACACTTACTTTGACATGTTGTTTGACAAATCCTATGGTGTCCAGCCAACACAGAGTATGTAATAAATTGAAGAGCAGGCCAGTTCTGTAAGCAGGAATGCATAATTACAATGTTTTTATCCAGCATGTACCTGGGAACTTTATTAAATTACTATGTAATTAAAATGCAGTTTGTTCTTTACTCAAACTGTTAGTTTTCCCCGCACACTTAAAATGCACCTAAAATAGTTAAAGGAATTCTTACATTTTGTAGAGCAGATTAGAACACTGATAAATAACCTCAGAGCAAATGGATGCAAGTTACTTTCATTACCCATTCATCATACTTAAATGAATTCCCATCTTACTTCTGCCTCATCATTTCAGGGGGCAAAAAATCATTGCCCTTTCTGATGGTCAATACTTAGTTGGATAGCATAGTAAATAACCATCTTCCATTTTTTCTCATTTTCTGAAAGAATGTAGTACCTTTTGAAAAACGTGTTCCTGAAAATGCCAGGCCTACAGTAGATAACTCTAAGATTGTTCTGTATTGAAATAAACAGATATGAAGAAGAGAAATGGCAAACCATGGCAAATGGCCATTGATTTATGAAATCTAGCCATAATTTCCCAGTTTTTCCTGCATTTGGCTACTACATGCTCTTGGGCAGAGATAATGAAGTACTTACCATGTTTCACAGTGCTATGACTAAGCACAATGTATATCAATGGGAAAAGCTTAGACAGACCAAATTTCAAATCACACTAGAAAATATTAGGGGGAACAAATGGCTGTAACAAAAATTTGCAATTCAAATTGTAGTCATTTTTTTCCCCTCTTCCATGAAGCACAGTTTGCCGCCATTCAGAAAGAAAAGCACAAAATGCTCATGCTGAGAACACCTACAGCAGAAAATAAGGTTGAAATAGGTGGTAGCTGTCACATCATACCCCTATTGTATATCTTCTAGTTTTTCCCCCTGATTCTCAAGGTGCCGTTAATATTTTAAAATATTTTAGATTTAGTCATAAATTCCTGAATCATTCTCAGGTTTGCTTTGAAGTTTTTGTGTGTTACCGTTTATTGTTTCTATTCCTCCATTCTGTGTTCCAAGTTTGGAGTGCAATTAAGGAATCAAAAAGATAAATAAGTACTTTGGGGGAGTCTTTTCAGATATATCAAAGTATATTGAAAATTGTTCCTCTAAATAAATAATGTTGCAGTGCCACAAGTCCATTGAGTTAGTGGTCATCAACTAAATGACGCGTATGCATGAGGCAGAGATGGAGGAGACACTGATGGTTGTTCAAAAAGAGAACGTTAGTGTGAATATTGCAGAATTCTGTGCACTTGCTGAAGTTTAAAAGAGTGCTAAATAAGTTGGAAAGTTTCACATCTTAGGGTCTCGGTTATTCTAAAAGAAGTTAATGTAAGTTCAAGTTCAAGGTAGTTGGGTAATGTAAAACATATATCAGAATGAATGGTGAACTGTTGTAATAATTTTGTGAATTATCAGGTTGAGATTTTAAGGGCCAAGCCTGAGTAGAATCTGTGCAAATGACTTGCTTTACTTCCCTACAAAGACAAATGCAATGTTACACACACACACACACACACACACACACACACACACACACACACACACACACACACACACACACACACATTCACTCACATACCACCCAGTGGCATAGGGATATTTTTTTAACATAAATTAAAAGTTTGGAAACATAGTAAATAATTACCTCTTTGTTTTCTCTATGTTTGAGTGCAAGGAAAATTACAATAAATAAAACACAGTGGATATTGTGTATGTGTGTGTATGTGTGTGTGTGTGTGTATGTGTTCTTTTTTTTCTGGAACAATAAAAGTATGATGTTTCTTTTATTTGAAAAATAGCAAATAAATAAAAGGCAAATGATTTTCAAAAGTTATACAAGAAAATTTCCATATAAGAAATTGTCTGGGGGCTGGGAAGGTGGCTCAGTGGTAGAGCGCTTGCCTTGCAAGCATGAGGCCCTGGGTTCCATTCTTCAGCACCACATAAACAGAAAAAGCTGGAAGTGGTGCTGTGGCTCAAGTGGTAGAGCACTAGCCTTGACCTGAAGAACTGAGGGACAGTGCCCAGGCCCAGAGTTCAGGCCCCAACACTGGCAAAAAAAAAAAAAGGAAAGAAAGAAATTGTCTGATATTCATGATTTGAACCCAGAAGTAAATCTTTTATTCCATTTAAGACTATATTCACCTTTCTATTTTTCCAAGCTTAGTCCAATTTTACAATTTTCTTCCTATTCTTTAAAAAATTCTTTTAGATAGCTTATTACTGATATCTTTCTATTGACTCAGTTTGCTCAGCTTGCTAGCTCATGGCTGACATTTTACCAGCTGAGTTCTGGTGCCAGCCAGCTTTATTGTGGTGAGTTGGAGATAGGGTCTCCTGAACATTTCTTCATGGTCTAGCTAGGTCTCAGCTTCCAGCAATTTTACTGTAAAGAGGGGTTACAGTTACATGAGCAAGGTAATGAGTACATTTCCTATTGGGCACTGTTGCCTCCTCCTTTGTTTTCCCCTACCATCCCTTCCCTCCCACCTCCACAACTACCCTCACCCCCCACCCCCGCCGAAGTTTTAAAGTTCATTTTCAACATAGTATTTTGCATATCTCATTATTATAATTTGTACATGTGTAAGACAAGCAGACAAGGTGAAAAGCTATGTACATATGACCATATAAGATGATGTTAAGCAAAATGAACCCAAGATAGGGACACAAATATCTTTTTTCTTTCTTGCTATTGTTTCTAACATATTTATAATCTACCATGTGATTTTTTTTGTTTCATTTTATGTTCCTCCCCCACGGTATAATCCCTGTTTTCACTGTATTTGATGTTGGTGCCCTGCATCTTGTATATACACTTCTCTAATTTGGGTAGGGGAAGGGAAAAAATTAAATGTTTAAATAAGGATACAGGTTGACACATACAGGTTGCTATTGTTTCTAACATATTTATAATCTACCATGTGATTTTTTTTGTTTCATTTTATGTTCCTCCCCCACGGTATAACCCCTGTTTTCACTGTATTTGATGTTGGTGCCCTGCATCTTGTATATACACTTCTCTAATTTGGGTAGGGGAAGGGAAAAAATTAAATGCTTAAATAAGGATACAGGTTGACACATTGTCCTTTAGATTTTAACCTATCCCTGCCCACCCACCAATTTCTCTACTTTCTTTTTAACCTCACCTTCTTCTGTTTTATATTTATTGCTTCTGAGAAGAGATGGAAAATATAATCTGGGCAGAATCTTCCTGATTTTCATTCCTAAAAGACAGAATCTCATAACCCCAGTGAGATCCAGAACAAACGTGTACAAAATGCCCTATCATTTTAGACAAAGGCTCCTTTAGCCATAGAGAAAAGTAATACAAGGCACAGATGTATTGAAGAAAGGAGGTTTCTTTGGTTTTCTTACACAAAGTTGCTGGAAAGTTTTATCCAGTAAAACTAGGTAGACTGGACCACAAAAAGGTTTGAGGAGATTGCTCCTTCCCTGGTGTAATCAAGTTGCAGGAAAAATAATCTGATCAAATCAACATTTCCAGGTAAGCATTATTAAGGGTTAATAGACATTATAAGGCCACTAGGCACAATATTGTCAGTAGAGAACTGCATTTTGTGTGGATAAATGACTAGTATAATAAAAAGCCACATTTATCAGTACCTTAGCACTATGTATCCTTCTGACACCCCAGAACTGGTCTGAAAATGTTATTGCACAATTTTGTTGCCAAGCCTCATTTTCTCAATCTTAGTGTTGGAGTCTTAAGTTTCAAGTAACTTTGTCTTTGTAGAGCTCATTAGAGTACCTGGGGTTGTAAATTGCTAATGTTGGTTTAAATGGACTCAGTTGTTTTATAACACTTTTTTCTTAGACTGATTTTTTATTAAAAGAGAAGCCCTGCAACCTGGGCATATTTGTCGACAATTGATGTAGGAAGTCAACCCAAGGTAACAGAGAAAGGACAGTCAGTCCCACATTGAGGGAAAGTAAGGATGTCTTTTTATGAAAGCTGGCATAGATAAGCATAGATAAGACTTTGATTCCTTTAGAATCTCCAAGAAGCATAGTAAAAGCCATTCTGGGCTGTGACTGGCATACGTAGAAGCAAATACCAGCATTGCATAAAAAGTTAGAGCTAGGCAAGACCAAAAAATGTATAAAGAGCACAGACCCACTGGCATCCCGCTCTGGCATGGATAATACACACTTTTGGCTAACTAGATGTTTATCCTTTATTGAGTCTTGAAAGTCAGACCAGATAAAATCCATAAGGAAAGGATAAGGGAGGTTGATATTGGTCTCATTACTGCAAATGGTGCTAAACCCATGTAGAATCTCCAATTTCTTTTTCTGTCATCAATTCTTCACCCTATAACATTTTCAAGCTTTTCAGCGCTATGATACTGCTTCTTTAATGAAGAATCTCTTTTTTTGTCTCAATAAGCTGTAGTTGTTAATACACAGTAACACACAAGGAAAGGCCTTCAAGAGTCCCTTGAGTTCCAGAGATATGCTATCCTGCTGTGCTGGTCTACAGTTATGTAACAGAAACTTTTGCCCTGGTAAAAAGTACGTATAGTTCAAAATGATCAGAAGGTCATCATAATTTTTGGTTTTAGGGAATACAATGTTTGTGAGTCCTGTGTTGGAAGCAGGCCCCAGTACACACACGGAGATCCAAGTTCACTAATGAGGGAGGATAAGAAACTACTTGTTCTGAAGAGTAATTCTCAAGGTGGAGAGGAGGTCAGTATTTCTTTCATTTGTTCCACAGGCTTGTATATTCTGGCTATTGGAGAGTTTGCACTATAAATACTGGCTACTTGCTCATTACATATCCTGTATGCTGGAGAATAGAAACTCAACCCCCGGGTGTGGAGCCTGAACTCTGAGCCTGGGCGCTGTCCCTCAGCTCTTCAGCTCAGGGCTAGCGCTCTACCACTTGAGCCACAGTGCCACTTCCGGCTTTTTTCTTTTTGCTTATGTGGTGCTGAGGAATCAAACCCAGGGCCTCAGGCATGCAAGGCAAGCGTTCTACCACTGAGCCACCTTCCCAGCCCTCTATATGTATTCTTAATACTATCTCTAGTACTGCTTTTAGAAGTACTTAGAGAAAAAAGGGGGAATGTACATCTAGAGCCTGTGTCAAATGTACTAAGGGTCCATAAGTATACCTTGTAAAGTGAGAAGTATTATTCGATGGCTAAAACTGAACAGTAAGTGACATGCTGGTCTCCTCCATGATGGATGGATTGTGTTTTTATTATTGGCTCCTCAGGATTAGTGAGTGTATCATCTTAGTTAGAAGGAACCCTTGCTATTGGGGCTAAGGGTAAGCTTTATTCACCATCTCTCTACACTTTATGTACCTATCAGATCAATGGAGGGACAGAATACAGAAGCTGGAATGTACCTGTTGAGTAGACCTTGTCTGATGTTGATTGATCTGATATAAAACTGCTCTGTGCACAAACACACACACACACACAAACACACACACATACACACACACACACACATGCACACACAAATATACATTTGCCCCAAAGCTCCTTCGATGACTTTTTAATATTATTTTAATAGTTCATTGATTAACCAAGTTAGATACTTGCCATCATTTAGGAGTTTATGTATATTCCAACTTTCTATTCATTCTTTTATACAAAATGGACAAATAACTTTTCTACAAGGGACCCATCAAGAGTGGCTGTAGTCTCCACAATATTTTAGGGTCAAGGTAGAGTGCTCGATGGTAGTTCTTCTCTTTCCTAAAGTTGTAGAGAAGACCGCACAAGGTCAGAGCCATGACTCTGGTGCAACAGAGGTAAGTTTCATGAATGTCTAAGTATTCAGGAAATTAACTTGTACTTTTTGAACCTGCTTAGGTAATATTCTAAACACATCATTTCTATCCTATGATAAATCACTACTTATTCAGATGAAGTCATCTGTAATCATGTTATCAATCATGGTTCAAATGCAGTGTTCTGCAGAATGTAACGATGATTGAACATGTTGGCTGGCTAGATGCTGATGGCAATCAGGATTGCTAACTCAGACATAAGTGGAAATGGTGGACTCATGTTGGTACCACTCCACATAAAAACAAACTGCATTCTGTCCTTCCTTCATAACAGTACAGTTTGAAACAGGAGGGTTTGCCCATTCACAAGCTATGTGCTGAGGTAAGAGAAGCCATTGGGACCTATTTTCGGAAATAAGACTTACCCATAGAGCATTTATGATTGTAGATGTTACATAGTTAAGTTTATTGCAATCATAAGACATCCAAAATAATTGTTTGATTTTTGTAAATATGAAATATTTCTTTAATTTTTGATAATGTCAGTAATCTTTGTAATGCACTCTGGGGTGCACAAGCTCTCTCTGTATCGCATAGGGGTAATTTTAGTTGTTTACACTTTGTTCTACATGCCATAATGCTAATCAATGGGCTACGGCACCAACATGAGAGTCCAGACAGCTATTAAGGAAATCAATCTAATTTTCCCCCCATCACTGGTGGAAATTATACTTAAAAGATTGGAAAGCACTGGGGAAGAGACAACATGGGAGGCAATCTGAGGAATATAATTCTTGACAAAAGAAAGAGTCAAGTGGTAAATTTCACAGTTACCTGACTATCCTTCTAAGGGTTTTCTGACCAGTTGACCACAGCATGGGAGTGAAGTCCAAATAACAAGAGGTGATATAGTGGCTAGCCAAATGAAGCTCATTGTTATAATGGGTCATTGTTATGATTGACTGTGGTGGTTGATACCACAGTTCTGTGAATATATTAAGAAGCACTGGATTGTAGAACTTAAATGGATGAAGTGTATAACATGGGAATGTTATATTAATAAAACTGATTTTTAATAAAAATTTACATTAAAATTTTTAAAAAGAAAAGAAAAATGAAGCTATTTGGCTACATTCCTGGAATCCAAGTAAAATTTCCAAAGTTTGACCCTGATGTTAAAGTGATGAGCTGTTTGAAAACCAAGAAAAAACAGTAAGTCAGCTGGGTGTGGTAGGAAGGCCTGCCTGGGCATAAAGTGGCAGAAAATGGAAAGCTGGACACAAATGCTAGCAAAGATAGTGTGGAGACTCTGTGTCACAAATGAGTTGGGAAGGGATGGGTAAGAATGTTGAAAGGATGACATTGACCAAGAGGCATCATATTCCTAAATTACTTTGTTAAATTGCAACCTCATTGTACAACTACATAAAGAAAATTTAAAAATACATATTAAAACACAAGTAAAGTGACTGCTCAGTTATATGTGGGGCCCTGGGTTCAATCTCCAATACCAATAAGAAATAAAGAAGAAAGGCAGCTATCATATTGAGTTAAGATTTTCAAATAATTGTTAAAACTGTGTGCAAATAATGAAAACAATGATTAGGATAGGAGAGATTTCCAAAAGGAATTTCCTTTGATTGAAATATTTTTAAATACAAATTTTACAAGGACTATTAAATGAAATTTTTACAAAGACAATTAAAATGTAAGCTAAATTCATATAAAAAGGATTTCGGCTCATTAAAAGACAGAATTAGTGAATTCAGTGACAGGTCAACAGATAGCCTTCTAAATTGAGCAGAGCAAGGTATTAAACATACATAATAGAACAAAGCATAAAAAACAGGGGAAGCACATTCAGGTATCTGCAGAGTCATATTAAGAGAGAAGAGAAAGAAAAAGAAGCAATATTTAATGGCAGAGTATAATCTGTATTGGTAAAAGACCTAAGCTCACATGTTCTAGATGATTAGTGAAACTCAAACAGAATAAATGCAAAGAAAACCACACTTAGACACATCATAGCTAAATTTCTTAACATCAAAGTTAAAGGAAAAAACCTGAAAACCTTAAAGCAGCTAAAGAAAATCAATACATTATCTTCAAAAGCGAAACAATAGAACTCATCCTTGACTTTGCAACATAAGCTATGGAATCCAGAATATAATAAAATGACATTTTGTAAAGCATCGAGGGGAAGAGAGAGAAGAAGAAGAAAAAGAAAAGAAAATTCCAGTTTTAAACTTTATCTCTAGTAAAAATATACTTCAACAGTAAAGGAAAGCTGAAAGTTATTGCTCAGATAGACAAAAGCTAAGGTAATTTATTACCAGAAGTTCAACCCCACATGAAATCACAGAGCAAAGTTTCCAGCTTGGAAAACAAAACAAAACAAGACATATTCTGTGGAAGCTTTGAATCACATAGAAGAATAAAAAAATCACAAAGAAAATTAAGACTTGGCTAAGTAGGAAACAACAATAACTCTTCGCGGCAACAATAACGATGTATTTTTTATGTGAAATCATGTGACACCCAGGCACAAAGTCTGGAGGGGTTAAGTGAATGCGAGCTTTTAAATTTTTTCTTGCATTATTCTGGAAATGATAAACATCCTGAAACAAAGTAGATAATAATACAAATGCAAAAGTGTATGAATTCTCATTGAAAACAAACTCGCAATTCTAATTTTGCAGTCAGCTTTGGGAGAAATAGTCTCAGGGCATGCATTGGCTGTTTGGTCTCACTATGAGATGGAGGGCCACCATGACTGTAGTTAGTACCTGTAAACCCCTAAGCAAAGCAAAGGTTCACCATAGTACTTTGAGGCCTCTGGACCCAGTGCCAGCTCAGACCCTGTATCCACTGTCATTCACATGTTACCTCACAATGGCTGCAGTTCCATTCACAGAAGAATTTATAAGATGACCGGCAAAGGCAGTCATTTGCGTTTTCCTACTCAAGTAGAATTTGGTCTCGCAAGACAATGGGTGAGGATTGCATGAGACATCGTTTCATTAAAGTTGATGGCATATGCTTTCCATAATTAATTAATTGTATTTTTATTAAGTAGTGGTAAAAAGGAGTTACTGTTCAACAAATCAGTTCATGAATATAATGGGTCTTAATTGGTGTCACCTCTTTCATCTTTCTCTCTTGTCCCTCCCAATCCAAACCTTCTATTTTCTTAATCTCATAGGATGTCCACTGGATAGTATCACTACATGCTCCTCCTTCCTCTTTACAATTGTCTACCCTCCTCCTTCTGATCTCCTCCCACCTTTCAAGCATCCATTTCCTGATATTCATTTTTTTGACACATTCTAAGGAATTAGACCATTTGAATTCACCACTGAAAAATACTTATGCAAGTATTTGTAAATACTTGCATAAACCCCATTGTTTCTAGCTTACACATTTATGTTAGTCCTATCTTCTGTGTATGAAAGAAAACACGCATCCTGTGTCTCTCAGGGCCTGATTTCGCTTACTTAACATAAATATTTTCAGGTACATCCATTTCTTTGCAAATAGTATAATATTATTGTTCGTAATGGATGAGTAACATTACATTGGGTATATAATACCACATTTTTCTCCAACCATCCATTCATTGAGAGCATCGGAGCTTAGAATGTGAATAGACTAATCCAGGAAACTAGTACTGCTCTCATGTTGGTATTTGTATTAAGACTGAACACACTGCCTGGCCAAATGATAAGTACTAAATAAACATTGCTTGTTTACTGAATCTGACTCATCCATTTTTCCACTTCACAAAAACAGTAAGAGTCATCATGTCTATTTTAAAACAAAGATAGACACTGAAGCACAGGGTAAACTCTTGGCAAGTCATGTAGCTAGTGACCTTGTGCTGAGATCAACCCGAGTTATCTGAGTACCACCCTTACCACTATGTTCTGTTTCACATATAGTTACCATTCCAATGACAAACATTTCTTTTTCATAGAAGGTAAAGATCAGAATAATACAAAATATACATTGAGTGTTTACTACATTGCTGGATACATACATTACCTCATTAGAGTATAGAATATTAGAAATCACATTCATCATTTTCTGCTTTTGATCTATCAAGAGTACCATTCTCTGTATCAAATATCATGCATATTGCCATTTATATTATACAACAAATTTTCAGTTGAAGATGTGTGATTTCATACTCAATTGAAAATTGTATTTGATGATATCCCAAATGTCTTCAGTGTGGAGGAATCAGTGTACATATATATGAAAAAATTACATCAAATATGTATGATAACAAAACCGTTCCATTTTTTCAGCACTTGGTTTTAAAGAGAATTCCTTTGAACACCTGCATGCTTGCTTGACCAAATCCCCATGCCTTTCCCCACAAACATATCTATTACTTGAAATACATATTTACCACTTTGTTACTTTAAAATAAGTATAAAATATAAGCAAGTCTCCCCACATGGAATATATTTTAGTTCTATGTTTTATAATTTCTACAAAGGCTTTCAGCTGTGTGAATTATATAGTTGATTTACTTTATGGAAAAGCATTAACGATGTGACTCATGCATGGTCATTCATTCTCTGTACAAAAACACACCTCAATTTATGACATTCTCCTGTTGCTGGACATTAGTGTGTAGAATTTTTTGCTGCAATAAACAATACTGCTGCCAATTTTCTCTACTTTTAGGACCACTGATTCAAGAGTTCCTCCGAAATATAAATGCCTGAGTGGAAATATGATTGCCTAAGTCTTGGCAATCATTTCTGTGTCCCCTTGTAATAGTTCTTTTGAGGAGGACTTTCATTATGGTATAGTGAGCCTGTCAATGCTTGTTATTATCTAGTCCTTTGACAGCTCTCTAGCCATCTAATTATGTGATTATATAGGTACCAGTATAAATGGTTGCATGGTTTCCATGTTGTTTGTATAGCCTCTGGTGAGAGGCAGGCTGGCATTTGACAACCTGGTCCTTACTGTTGCAATGTTGATAGGCGATGTGAAGGCCTAGTGGGAAGTTCTTAGAACATTTGGAGGCATATCCTTAGAAGGGGTTTGGCCACCCCAGAGTATCTTTGGCTACATGTGTGGCAAGAGAAGTCATCCTCTCCAACACCTTCCCTTCATTGTAATGTCATCTGCTACTGCGTCAGTCAACAGCGATGAGCTTATGCTAATACCATGCTATTGAACCTGAGAGCTGCAGAATCTTCATTTCTTAATAAAGTCACCAAACCTGGGGCATTTTATTCTAGTAGGAAAGGGAAAAGTAAAATGGCTCATCAACTATCTACATCTCTCCTTCTAAACATATGATCTAGGCCTAACTCCTTATCTATATCTAGATGTCTTTCTACTTATATAGGGAGAATTATAGTTGACTCAATGTTTATGTCAAAACCTTCCATTTCTGAGATACAGGTATACTCAGAAAAATAATATACATAAGATATAATATACATGAAAAAAAGATTCAGTCCTATGGAAAGAAACTTGTTTTTTCAACTTCTTCCACCTTTATTTGGAGAATATTGCCAGGAATTAGAGCAGTTGGAGCAAGGAATTTATCAATTTCTTACACATTTAAATGCCTAAATTTTAGACAAACTATCTCTATTTTATCTCTTTTATTGAGTAATGAATCAAACTACCTGTGCTTGAACCTCTGTTGAACAAAATAAGCTCACATTTTATGAATGTGGTTTTGATGAAATAATCACACAATGAGGGAATGTTCAGTCTTTATTTAGAGGTGAACTGAAAGCACCAGCATCCTAAGGCTTCTTTGTTCATCTCATTTTTTGCATTTTTATTAAGAAGAATCCTTATGTATGAAAAAGTAAAAAAAAATCTTCCTACATTCAAAGCTTCTAGATGATTTGATGATTATATACAGAAGTCTGGAAACTTTTACGTGAAAAGCAAAGTTTGATTGAAGCTGCCCCCTCATGACAATAGATGAAATGAATATTCAATTCAAATCTAAAGACATGTCTTTGAGTAACTATACAGATTTCAAAACTTAATTCTGCTTCCATTCCTAGAACCCTTGATTTAGCTTGATTGAACGTGTTATTCACACTCTGCAGAGGTCAAAAATATTGTTCAGACCAAACCTCCTGGACATGCTCAAACAACTTAGGTTTCCTTTTGTAATAAGTCTGTACCACGCACCAGCCATTCCTCATCATCTTAGCGCCCTCCCGCGCGCGCGCGCGCGCACACACACACACACACACACACACCTACCTAACCCTCCCCCATCACTGAAGTTGTAAAGTTCCTTTTCGACATGACAATTTGTACTTCTCATTGTTGCAGCGGGTCCACCTGTATCCTTATTTAAACTTGTTTGTCCCCTTCCCCTCCCAAATTATACCGACATCAAATACAGTGAAAGCAGGGGTTATACTGTGGGGGAGGGACATACAAAGCAACAAAGAAATCATCTTATAAATATGTTAGAAACAATCACATGAAAGCAAAAACATTTGAATACTAATCTTCGGGTTCATTTCACCTAACATCAACTTATCTGACCTTTTCTGCTTGTCTCAGACATATAGTAGTTATTGCAGATAAGGGAAACCATGGGACCTATGTTTCTTTGGGCCTGGCTTACTTCACTTACTATAATTTTTTCCAAGTCTTTCCATTTCCTAACAAATGGGGCAATGTCATTCTTTTTGATGAAACTTGACACCCAAGTTTCTCAGGGCAAAAGAGAGGCAAGAATCTTTTCCAACCTCTTTGGGTTTTCATTATCCACTTCTCAAGTGAGAGTTTAGGTTGGAATATATGTGCAATTCACTGAAAAGATAATTCCCTTTTATTGTGTTCTGGAGCACACACCAGATGGATGCTCCCTTATCATCTTCACTGGGAGCATGATCTGTTAACAACAGTTCTAATATTCTACAACTGTAAGAAACTTGTTAAGTCCAAAAATGTCTTAATAAAACCCTCTCTGTTTTTGTATCCTTATTTGTTTGTTAATTGGCTTGAACTCAGGCCTGGGCACTTTCCCTTAATTTTTTTGCTCAAGGCTAGCACTCTACCACTTAAGCCACAGCTCCACTTCTGATATTTTAGTGGTTAATTTTATATGAGTCTCATAGACTTTTCTGCCCTGGCTGGGTTCGAACTGTGGTTCTCAGATGTCAGCCTTCTGAGTAGCTAGAACTACAAGTGTGGGCTACTGGTGGCCAGTGAGTATGCATATTTAATATCACATTTTTACTGAATAATTTTAGGATCAGATTTATCCATTGTTATTAATGATATACTGTTTCACCATCTAATTAGTTTCCATCATTAGTACTATAATGTTTAGAAAATCAATTAGAAATCTGAATTTCTATTACAATGTTTCCAAAAGGGTTCTCCTTAAGCCCTTTTATCCTTTCAACCATTGTGATTTCTTAAAAACACCTGGATTCCAAGATAGTATACAGACTGACTGAACTAACTCTTCGAAGTAGGATGCAGATATGTGTATTTTAACCTCCTGGTTAGTTTTCTGGTCAACACTGGCACAATGCAATTATCTTGGGTTAAATACTTTCATAAGAAACCTGTTCTATTCTGAAAGTAAGGTATGGTTGACAGATAAAATGTTATTAGGATTTGTCATGAGGAGAATGTCAATTCCTTGGCTTCTTTTTACTTCTTCTTCCTTGCTTTCGAAGGAGGCAGTAAGGAACAAGAAACACTAGAACTAAGAAGACAATGCAAAACTTATCATAAATGTCCTGTACTTCCTTTTACAGGAAGGCTGATTTGCAAAGCCTTCTTTTAAAAATAGCTCTGAATGTCTTTATAGTGTCTCTTACTCCTATTGAATGCTATGATTTTTCTAATTAGTCACAATATGGTTAACAGATGGTAAAATTTACACTCACATAGAAAAATGTAACAAGTCTGTATAGTTACCTGGAGCTATATATGAACTCCTTATGGATATAAATATGTAAGCAAATTATTATTTCTGTGTGTATGTGTATGCCTTTGTTCTGACTTTAACTAAGGAAAACTATCTTTAACAATATATAATTTATGAGATATAAATTTATAAAATAAAATAGGAAATTTATAAAATATTTTGAGCTTGTTAAGTAACAAGATAAGACTGATAGGATTAGCTAATTAACTATCAGATAATACTGATCCAATTCATTTGATTGTGCTTTACTGATATTCAGAAAACATGTGTAGAATAGACTAATGGTTAGGATATTTGCTCTCTGTCTCATTCGAAGCATTATTTTGTAGAGTTCCTGATAAGGCATATTTCTCTGTAAATTTGTCTTCCATAAAAGAAGACATCATATATTTTCTGGTCAATGGGACATTTCTTCTGTGTTAATTTGTTTTTTGTTTTGTTTTGTTTTGGAAGATCTATACTATTTGACTTTGTGTTGATGTTCCTTGGGTATGCTCTATTTTGATCTGTATTTATACAGCTATATAATGGTAACCAATGGAAGCAGTAGTTATAATTGCTGCTTACCTCCCAGCAGAAGTGATTGAAAGAATGGTATCTTTCCATCTGTGTCTCTAGAAAAATTGCTCTATTTAAAACATTTTTTTTGGGTTGGTCATGGGGCTTGAACTCTGAGTGCTGTCCCTGAGCTCTTCAGCTCAAGGTGAGCGCTCTACCACTTGAGCCACAGCACCACTTCTGGTTTTCTAGTGGTTAATTGGAGATAAGAGTCTCTTGGACTTTCCTGCCCCGGCTGGCTTTGAACTGCAATCCTCAGGTCTCAGCCTCCTGAGTAGCTAGGATTACAGGCGTGAGCCACCAGTGCCTGGCTTTTAAAACATTTTTTATATGCTTTGATAACAATGACTCTTATAAAGTGACATTTACAATTTGAGTGTTGGAAGAGGCAGGTCGATACTATGTGAGTTTATCTAGTCTATACTATAATATTTCTGTGGTAATAGTCAGATGAGAGTAGAGTCTTCCTTTGGTAGTTGGTCTTTTTTAGGGTGTGAAGGATAGAGACATTGCCAAATGATACATTACTTTATCTGCTCCTGACAAGTGCAGCCCTCTATTTCAATGTGTGTCATGACTACTGTTTCTAGAAACAAAGGAAGAAAAATTATTAAGCCATTAAAAAATCCTGCTGAATATTCATAACAATATGGCTGTGCATGATTATTTAGAGTAGGAAGTCTCTATCAGATGAATAAGTTGAAAACTTATCGTTTTTCTTCCTTTAGCCTTATTCAGAGAGGCTTGAGGCAACATTTACAGTTAATCTTCATTATTGCTAAATTGTTTTTGCTTTGGAATGTCTACAAACAAAAGTATGCAGACTATGCGGAGCTATCCACATCAGAATTAGCACTTGAGCAAATAAAGCGATTTACTTGTTGTGTATTAATCACACATTAATGGGAAAGGAAGTACAATGGGTTCTGTGAGTGCTCAGATTTTTCTCAGTCAGAAGTGTGCTTGAGGAATGCTTTTTAAGAGGGTAAAACCAATTAATAACAAGCTTCCTAAATACAATAAAGGAAGAATATGCCTGAAGTATGTTATAATTTTATAGGCTTATAGTATGATGCATTGGCCATGAGAAGTCACCAATTCAGTTCTCCTTCTCTTATCAAAAATATCTGTCACAGAGACATGATCAAAAAGAATGAAAATAAAGCAGATTGAAATATGTAGTTATAATTTTAATGACGATGAAAGCTAGGATGCCCATTCATGTACAAGGTGAAGTGAAAATATGGTAATATTCACCACTTAAAATGTGAACTATTATGAGTTGTTTTACATATACATATTGAGCATCTATGTTTTTAAAGTTTATTTTTTGAAAACTTAAAGATTTCCCTAGATGTTGTAATTAATATAGATTTCATTATAATTGTATTTGCATATCTTTTCATTTCTCATAAGAATTGTGACATCTTTAGTTACAGAAATAATGCTCCAGCACATATGATGAATTCTGGATCATAGAACTAATTTTTGTATTGGAGTCAATACAAAAATGCTTTGAATATAAGAGGTTGTCAGGTAAAATTGAGTAAGTACATAAGCTTACAATATGGCATTTTGAGTCAAGAAAAAAGCTAGACTTGAGCCTTTCCTTATAGAAAACTTGTATAGCAAACATTGATAACTGGAGTATTTTCTCAATGTATCATTTCTCTTGGGGAAAACAAACTTCAATTGAAATTCTCTTCATCTACTAGATGAGTGTTGGGTTGTAAATAATGATAATGATAACCAAAAATTGCATGACAAATTTGAAACAGTAGAAGACATCGTTAACTATATCAGCCAGCAATGTCAGAGATCAAGAGAGCTCCTATTTTGCTTCTATAAGTTTAAAGGGTTGGCATGATGTGCCGTATTCACAGTAGAGCTCCAAGTTCTCCTCTATGTATTCAAGACAGGAGTTTGGGAAGAAAGGATAGCACTAACTCTCTTCGAACCCCTTTCATTAGGAGTGCTAAAGTTTTCTCAGACATCTCTGTGCCCAATTATTGATTGCTCACAAGGCACTGATTGTATCTGGTAGAGCCTGTTAAAGGAAGAGTGATTTACCTGGGGGTCTGGGTTTTTCATTGTGGGACCTTGGTATTCATTAGTATTGACCATTTCTTCATTGACTTACCTAATGTCTAAGCTCTTTCAACTGTTCAGTGCATAAGTCATGTACATAAAAGTATTAGGGAGGCGCTATCCAATACCTCAGTGTGATGCCAATTATAAAGATGGGCTTAGTTGCTGCAATAACTCTATTCTGATCCCAACCTTTTGCACCAGCTAGTGTATTGAAATCAACCCTGGTTGAGCCTTGAAATTCATTTAGAAAATTTAAAGGATGGTAAAGATAATGGATCTCAAAATATGTTCTTTAGATCCAGAATGCAGCAGACACATGTAGCATTCCCCACAGAAATGGAATCCAGGGAAAGGCTAGAAAAAAAGGTCTATGACCCCTAATCACCATAGAAGGAAGAGTAATTGCTTTCATTTATTTGTTGAGATTCCACTAATATTTCATTAGTCAGAAACTGTACTGTGCTATTAAAAATGTTTTAAAAATCAATAGAATTCTCTCTGAAGATTTTCTCATCTAGAATATGCTTAATAAGATACGTTTTAATACATAAGATAGAAGATAAATGAAATTCTGGGTCTCCCAGCAGATCCAGAGACACCCCACTCTAATTAGGTTTAACCCAGAAACATCCTAGGAAACTGTAGAATTGAATCACGTACCACTTAGATAGATCTTGCTTATTTTTAGACACTTATTAGAAGTGTTAGTGGACTCTGGCTAGGACACCCAAAACGGCTTGCTATTACAATGCAATTGTCACTCATTCCCATAAGTAAAATTATCCTAGAGAATGAAGAAGTTTTCACAGAATAGATCAAAATGGTTAGATTGTACAAAGTTTATGATAGATTGGCCAGATGTAGATAGATGACAGGCGATAGATAGAATACAGAGAGAGAGAGAGAGAGAGAGAGAGAGAGAGAGAGAGAGAGAGAGAGAGAGAGAGAGAGAGAGAGAGAGAGAGAGAGAGAGAGAGAGAGAGAGATGGTATGAAATATTAGAATCCACAAACTTAAAAATGGTCTAAGAGAAAGAATATGCTTGAAATATTGAAACTGGAGAACTTAAGATTGGGGAAAATCAAATGTCATTTTATAAACAAAAATTGAGTATAGATGAATGTCTTTAGATTTTGCAACTATTGAAGATAATATATGAGGTGAAATATCACATATTTAGAATTTATTATGTACCAGACAGTAGTAAGATTGAAATGGTGATGCTCACGGATTCTACCTGTGGCTCCATGGAATTCGTGAGACAGCAGGACAGAGCCTTGCCAACCACTTAACTGATCTGAACAATTAATGCTGCTGAGAACTAATGAGTAAATCATTCTTTTAAAAAGCACATTTCTGTCATGATTCGAAGAACAAATAAAGGCATGTATTATTTGTTCTGATCGACTCTGCTCTTGGTACAGACAAGGCTTTATGAGATTTGTCTTTTTGTCTCCTATAGCTTCTGATTCTGGCTAGAGGTGTGGCTCAGCGGCAGAGCACCTGCCTAGCTTCTGACTCCTGCTTTTCACATGATAAACAAGAAATATACATGGAGTGAATGCATTTAAATATTGTGCTTGTACATACCCTGTTGTACTGAAGTCTATCATTTTGGAGGTGCAGATGAAAGATGGCCCAAAATGAAAGCACAGCTGCCAGCACAAGCCAATAGCAGATTACCTACAATATGCTTTTCATTAGACATGCATTGTGTTTGTCAGTGAAGGAGAGAGATGGTGAACGTAGTATATTTTGGAAAACTCACAGCATCTTAGTTGACATCTTAACATGGAAAGCAAAAGCATAGGTGGTCACCTTAAATCATCAGGACAAAGGAATTTTCCTTCAGGAAGCTAAAAATGTTGCTGTTTCGGTGGCTGACACACAAGCAAGCGTGTTGTTGTCAATGAAATAAAATGTTTGTCACAACATAGTAGGTTCCTGCTGCTTGCAAAATGTCACAGTCTTGATTTTCACTGAGCTCATGGTGATATTGTTTCCTGTCCTATAAGGCAGTTGAAGCAGATAAAATCATTCCGTCTCCTAAAAGCTGAGGCTTCACAGCCATTGCTGAAAAGCAATTCAATGTGTTGCCCTAAAAGGCAAGAAATTTGGCCATTCAAAAATCTGAAAATTCATCTCCATAGCATGCTTGTTTCAATCAGTGGTAGGTGCCAGGAGTATACTTCACAGAAAAAATTAATTTTTCCAGGTCAGGAAATAAGGATAAATAGATTAAACCCCTCATTGTCTTGCCTTAAAAAAAAAACTAAACTAAAACTAGACGACTCTTTTCCTAACTTTCTATTTTTCACTCTTCCAATTTCTCAAACCTGGATTCATTTAATTTTGCATTTAATTGAGAGCCTCAATAATCCATCAATCCAATGGCTTTTCCACTTTTAAATCCCTTTCCTCTTTATCTTCTCATCACTCCTTCTCACTACAAATCCCCAACGAAGACACACACTGTCATTTATCTGGCTCAGCTGAACTGTACTCACCTGTATATAGCTCATCTAGTATGAGAATATAATTCCCCTGATACTCATGAAAACCAACATCAAAGTATTAATCACTTATTGCAGGAGGTACCTGTGAAATTCTTCTAATGTATAAAGCACCATTCTACCTTGTTTTTCCTGAAAGACTTAGATGAGCTAAACAGAGTAATAATGCTCAGAAACTATAAAGGTTAATAAATTATCTTGCCTTAGAACATTTAGAAATAATGATATTGAGTCATTACAATGCACACTCTATTCACAATCTAAATGAATCAGGAAACTATTCCTAGAGTTGGCCAGTAATTATGAGAGTTTTCATAGACATGGCTAAAATTGGGCTTTCTGAATTGGGAACTTTCTGAAGCCATGATGTTTCTAAACTCCTATACTATTCTGATCCTAGTTACTCAGGGAAGATAAACACTGCTTCTGTACTAAATTCAAATTTAATCACATGCTAACAAAATAGTAAGACCAAAGGTCACTAGAAGATTTACAGCTGCTGTATGGTAGAATTGGAGTGAATTTTCAGCCTACTACTTGTTCAAGATTTCCAAATAATCTTAAGCCAATCACAGTAGATTTCTTGAAATAATGTCTAACAGACTTGGATCCTTTTATCTCAGATTAGAATGAGTCTACATATGAGAATTTCTATTTAGAACTGTAAAGTGATCATAATTTACAATGTTTTGCTACATATTTCAAAGTAATGCGAGAAAAGTTCTTGGAGCTGTTAATTAGGAAAGTCTTTAAAGTCTACCTGGTTTAAGTTTAAGATAGACATTTCCAAAGTTGAGTATGTTTGGAAGAAAAGTTTGGGGAGATTTTTCAATTTGTCAAGTACTCAAATTAGTTCCCTACTTAAGAAAAGTTAAAAATAGTAAAATAGTAAAGTTTGCATATAATTTCCTTCATTTATGCATATTAAATGTGATCTTCTCTGTTAAAAACTGCTTATATCTATACATGCCAAGACATTACTTATTCTTATGGAGACTGTATATGTACAAGACACAAGATGAGAAATGGAAAGTGACAAAAAGGAAAGGAATCAGGATTGAGCAAATCCATCTCAGTAAAAATATACCATGACTTTTATCTATCAGTGAGTTTATCAGCAAAATAAACCCATAGACATCACCAAAGGTGATGATAATAATAATAATAGCCAAATTGATAATACTGTGACATTAAACTTGATTAAATATAACTGTGAGGCAATTTTCAATTAAATTGGATGAGAAACACAGAATTTATAAATGTCTGGATATGGTTTTTAAGTTTATTTCTTTTTTAAATTTTTATTTACTTTTTATTGTGAAAATACTGTACAGAGGGGTTACAATTACATGGGCAAGATAATGAGTACATTTCTTATCAAACATTGTAGCCTCCTCCTTTGTTTCCCCTTCCCATCCCTTCATGTATTTATGTCTGACAGTACAAATCAGGGCCTTGTGCTTAGTAGGCAAATACCCTACTTTTTTTCCTTTTACATTTAAAGATGATGATTGATTTTAATGTAGTAGATACATGAGAGATAAAAACCCTTTGAATATTGTTTTTAAAATGGAAGATATTTAACAGAAAAAGAAGATTCATGATGGCATTATATTAAAGTTATATATACCTTGTGGCATTAAAGCGGTCATTTAAAAGGATGAGATGATGGTATCATGGTACAAATTTTGATTCCAAGTAAAACAGAGATTCCTAGCAGAGATTGCAAAAATAGAATGCAGTCCAGCTATTTCTTGAAGTGGACAAGCCTTATAGGTTCCATGGTTGACCAGGTTTGAGCACCAACAAATCATCAATTTGGTTGGAATTTAAGGTCTCTATGAGCCCAGAGTCCATTATTCTTCTTGACATGATGTGTAGTGAAGCAATAATATCTGTGGGGAAGTCAGGGCTCAGAAAAGGAGAAACCACGATGGAACCAAGATGGAATGGGGAAGAGGAACTTAAATGAGGGTCAGAGGTTTTATAGATAAAGGGAACAGTGAGGTGATTCAAATGGATTGGCCAAAGAGAATTGGGAAGTTTTAGTATATATTTACAAGAGATGGTCAAAGAATAGCTTATGGAGTGGATCGTTCATTTAGAATAGGTATGTAGTCTTATTCATATTTGTTATAAAAAGGCAATAACACTTTAATGGCAATAGTAGTGTTTAAATTTGGTTAAACAAATACTATGCTTTGGAACCAGAAATATTAATATTCTGAGCTAAACACACAAAAAATTCTCCATGTCTAAAACAGTTAATTCATAGAAACAGAATGGTGAGAGGGAAAGCAATGATGTTGTTGATTACTGGGTGTAGAGTTTTAAACGTGTAAGATTTTTAAAATTTGTAGATGGGCTTAATCACAAACCTTAACCACAACATGAATATAATTAACATTTTAAACTGTACATTTGAAAAACTTAAGGTGGTAAATTTTACTTAATGCATATTTTAACATAATAAAATGATATCAAAAATTCCCTTAAACATGTGTTCCACCTCTTTTAAAACTAGCTTTTCTCCTTTGTAAGAAGTTTGCATACGTATGCAAGTATTACACAAAATTATACATAATTACATTACATAGGATTACAATGATGTAGAGCAATATCTGGTTAGATGATTCCAAATGTTTTCATTTTCTCCCTCTTCTTAACCAGTTATGAACTTTGCCCAGAAAAGTCCATAGGCTTGGTGCTATCAAATTAATTAGATGTTGAAGTTGTTCAATGTTTCAAGTGCACTATGGGCAGGGATGGAAATACCACAATGCAATTTGCTATACTGCGGCATAGTGATGCTAGGTACCACAATACAATTAGCTATCCTGCGGCATGGTGATGGTAGGATCCATTGTTAAGGCAAACATTAGGTATATTCAGTGGTGCCCTTGGAAATAATTTTAAGTTTTTGGTAAGGAGAGACCAATGCCTTTTCTCAGGGACTGTAAATACCATTATACATATTATTCTCTAGTGTTTAATATTTCATGACTATTTTGTTCGAATTTTTAGAATATTTGGTTGATGATGAACAGCCAGTTGTTTGGAAAATGCATACTGAATCTTCAAATGCCCAAAACACACTCAGCCTTCATGAGAGAAAAAGATATTCAATACAAAGATGAAAATGGATCAATATTTTGTCTCAAGCTGGCTCCAAGTCAGTGGCCTCAAAGTGTATACCAGAATCAGTTGAAAGACTCTTCAAACCAAAATGGCTCTAACCCCAAAGCTTCTGCTTTAACATACCCATAACAACTACTGAGAATTCACATTGACAACTTATTTAGGCAATGGTAAATTTCCAGTCAGCAGACTTAAGTTGCTTTCTTTCTCTCTCTCATAAAATAAGCTTTATGAAGTCCATTGTAACCAACATCTAAAACAAGAAAAAGGAACTATTTAGGACAAAGCAATTAAAATGAATAAATCAGGGCTGGGAATGTACCTCAGTGGTAGAGTGTTTGCCTCGCATGCATAAGGTTCTGGATTCGATTCCTCAGCATCACATAAACAGAAAAAGCTGGAAGTGGCGCTGTGGCTCAAGTAGTAGAGCACTAGCTTGGAGCTGAAGAGCAGAGGGGACAGCAGCCCAAACTCAGAGTTCAATCCCATGACCGACAAAAATAAATGAATAAATCATAAGTATAATAAACATATCCTTGGTAATTGAAAGTTTCTAGTAAGCTAAATAGACACATGTTCTATTCAAAATCAGTCTCTTGACTGATTTTTTTCCTCAGGTCTTGTGACTTGAGGATAAAAAGGAAGAGAAAAAAGAAAAAAAATACATGCAAGTAGGAAGATAATAGGAAAGGGACCAACATGAGAGCAGAAAAAGGGATTCATGTGGGCATAAATTACTTTATACACATGTATGAAAATACCATAATGAAACCCACTAGTTTAATGTTAATATAGGCTAATACAAATCCGTTAGTTCTGGAATAACTCCTTAAATTTTGAGTAGTGCCAGGTTTGGATAATACAGGATAAAGAGAATCTACTACAACTCAACTCAAGAGGTCATATTTTAAGCTGAGTTGTTTTTCAAAATTTAAATACCTTTTCCTATCATTCAGCAAATGGATCTAAAAGACGCTTGTTTTTCTTAGCAACTAAAATTTTTGTTATTGTTGTAGAGATAATATACAGAGGGGTTACCATTATATGTGTGTGTGTGTGTGTGTGTGTGTGTGTGTGTGTGTGTGTGTGTGTGTACAAGCATTAATCATTCACTGTGTTTATTTGTAGATTTATGGGCACATTCCAGTTACCGCAAATGAGGGGAACCACGTAACCTATGTTTCTTTGGCTCTGGTTTACTTTGCTTAATATCATTTTTTCCAAGTCTTTCCATTTCCTTACAATACGATTCTTTCTGCTGGATAAGTAGAATTCCATTGTGTATATAGATACCACATTTTCTTGATCCATTTGTCCACTGAGGGACATGAGGGTTACTTCCATATCTTTGCTAAGGTAAGCAATACTGCAATGAACATGACACATATAAATCAAGGTCTTGCCCTGCTTCTCCCTGAAGTAAACATGTAAATTTAAGAAAAATATTCAGTTTACTCATCTCTTCAAGGAAGAAACCAAAAATCGAAACTACGTATGACAAGCTAAATTATCTGTGTAGACTAACCTTTTCTTTTCTTTTTTCTTCTTTCTCTTTCCTTGTTTTACTAATACCATATCAATTTTGTCTATTATATTCAATTTGCTTCTGCAAAATTGAGTTAAAGCTTTGTTAATTGCTTTTAGTGACTATTTCCCCAATCAGTTCCATATGATTCTGACCTTTGCTTTTCCTTTTAATCCTTTTCACCTTGTTCCCATTATTCACACTATCTCCCTCAAACTGTCCTCTTATACTGAATTATTATTGTTATTATTTCTCTCATAATACTATCGTTAAGGAGGTGTCAAAGAATGATTTCACAGAAAGATAAGCCAGTCTTTCCTGGGATATGATAAAACTCAGAGTAAATATTTCTAGTCACAGCAGTACTGTAGGGGAATGTAAGCAAAGAAAAAAAAATTCAAATTCCCTGAGGGAATGAATTTGGGTCAAGGCAAGTAGGTAGTGGTGAATTAAAAAAGACTACATGTTATCGTAATTTTACAATTATCTCCAAAAGTATAACAAGTGGATGATGATGAGTTTTTACATCTGCAGAAAGCTGTCTGTCTTTCACTGATGTTTGTCCATTAAAAACTCATGTAGACCCTATGATTTGGAGAAAGAGAAGTAGAGAGGAAGATGTGCAAGCTTGCAGGACATGCCACAGACAGCCTAACTCGAGCGTCCTTATCATATGCTAACTGTTGCTGAAAGGGCATCGCACCTGCTCGAACAAAGATGCAAAGTCTTCTTTAAGTCTGATCACGTTCTATGAATTCCATAATGAAAGAAAAAAAATGACACTTCAAGGAGCAAATAGCAAAAGGAAGAGAATCAATTTAGTATTTTTATATTCAAAAGACAATCCCTATTAAACTTAAACAAAAAGTTGATTCATGAAACAGATACTTAATGTCATGCATTCAACTTAAATTTTTGAAGAGGATAGGGGTAGAGATACCCGGCACTCTTTTGTAAATTAACAAAGCTGTGCGTATTTGTGAATCACTATGTGATGTTCGAATACATAGATAATTTCAGTAGGAGACAAGTTCTTGCCATGTTGCCAGGATGGGTGAAGAATTCAGCCTCCCAAATTCTTTCTCCCATATTGTACTCATATTGTTATTGCTTTGATCCTTGGTAGGTCAAAGGTTAGGTGTTTTTCCTCTGGTCACAATCATTCTAGACTTTTATTGATGCCCTTTCCTAATTTACTAATGTGTCCAGCTTTCTTTGCAGCTCCATATCTGAGCATTTATTCCTGGTTCATGGAGATACACCAATGTTGGGAAAGTTTGAATTTCACCACCTTGCTACACTTTATGGAGAAAGATATTCAAGTGTAAGTATGTTCAGGTGATGATCTTGAGTTTAAATTTCCATTTATTCACTCATCATCTTTACTGTTTTCTTACATTGTCACAAAATGTTGTACAATTTGGAAGGAAATATAGGATAAGCTGAAGAAAATCACTTGAGAAACAACACTGAAATGTTTACTTCCTTCTATAATACTTTCACCTTAATTTAAGACTAGTAAAAAATCCAAATAGCAATTTTAGTTTTGTTGCTAGGTATATAAGTTTAGTAGCTCCATTCACTACTAAAACCTAACAAATCTTTTTTTCACCAGTCCTGAGACTTGAAGTCTGGGCCTGGATTCTGTCCCTGAACTTCTTTTGCTTAAGGCCTAAGTGCTCTACCGCTTCAGCCACAGCACTACCTTTAGCTTTTTTGAGTATTTTGTTAGAGATAAGAGTCTCAGACTTTCCTGCCATAGCTGGCTTTTAACCTCAGTCCTCAGATCTCAGGCTCCTGAGTAGCTAGGATTACAGGCATGAGCCACCAGTACTGGCCAGAAATCCTTTTATATTTACTGAAAACCAGAATCAGCCTGAATCCTTCATCCCATATGAATGACAATATGTCTTTATCTATCAAATTACCTTTCTTAAGTCAGTTTAATAAAACAGAATGTTTTGGCTATTTTTTAATTTTCTCATTAACATAAAAATCTCCACTTTCTAGATAAATAATCCACAAATAGTTTCTCCCCCTCTTTCCTTTTGTCTCTCTCACTTTCCATTTCTTTTCACTTCAATCTTCCTTTTCCCCTTTCCCCCTCTTTTACCTCCATCCTTCTTCCCAATATTTTCCAAGGTTATACTAAGCCCTATGCTGTACTCTATAGAACCAGAGTGGCATAAACTGTATTCAGGAAGACAGCCAAGTGAGCTTGTGATTGCAGCATGATGTGAGGATCCTCGAGCCAGAGGTATGTACAGGAGGCTGAGGAGGGATCATAGTGGCATGGAGCATTTCCAGGAAACACACAGGGTAAAAGCTTTTTGCTTCTGCCTGACATATAAAAGCAAAGCTATGAATACCACACCATGTAATTTCTTTCACATGTGATTTCTACCTTTAAGTTACTATTTTCATAATAAGTTCTCTTTAAGTAAGTATAATTTTTTTTTTACCATAACCATGCTTGATGGCTCAGAGTTTTTTCTGTTTACTTTGAAACAACATTGCAAATACCCATGCAAGTCATCAGAAGGTTGATTCGGTCATGATGGAGACCACAGTAGCAGAATTATATTTACTTTGCAGTCTAGAACTCTGACATGAGAGCTGAAGGAAGCTGAGTGGCTTTTAGCTGAGAATGGGTTTGTCGGAAGCTAAATGACTTTAGTATTAACACTTGGCTCCAACCTCATTTAAAGGGGCATAAAAATAAAGTTTTCAAAGGCAGTTTTAACTACATTTGATGAAGCTGAGTGACTCCTATTGAGGCAGAAGAAGAAGCTAAAATCATCCAGGGAAACACATACCATGAATTTAAAAAAATACAGAGAATATACCATGACTGTGAGTCCTGCATATTTTACTGCTTTCCTGGTTCTTATAATAATCATTGAAAATGTAGTGCCTTCACGCATATTTGAAGTAAAACTCCCCTCTGACTTCATCGGGTAAAGCGTGCAAGATAACAAATGCATTTAGCCTTTGTATGAACCCAACTCATTAGAAGTGATGGGTGCTTTAACACTAGTGATGGAAAGACCCTGGGAATTTGGGGAGGTTGATGCAAGTTTGAACACTCCATCTGAAGCTATTGTGAAGTATTTGATTCAACACACAGTGGCTGAGAGTCTCCTAGGACAGGAATTAGCACATTCAGCAACATCACAATATTATAGAAGTTAGCATTTGTTGGACAGATAAATTTTTTATGTCAAACATAAAAATAGGGCTTTGTTCCTATAACCTACCATAGAGAGACCCATGTGGAAACATAAATCTGAAATATTGTGAATTTTGAAAAGACAATGTCAAAGATTAATTACTTCAAAGAGAATAGCACAGAGCTTTCGCATGATTCACGGTGACAGGGAGGAGATTATCCCCTGTAATTTGAAAGGGGAAAAATGTGTATTTCTTTACAGTTAGTCAGGAGAAGAAAAATCTGGGAAAATAAAGTTATCATTCTATTTGATTAAATTTCCTTTTGATTTTTTTGTTGTTATTGTTGTTTTGTGATCATCTGACTACATAGCTCAGGCTGCCTTAGAATGGCCTAGGACCGCCTTGAACTCTCAAATCTCTTGCTTCAAGCCCCTGAGTGTTGAGATTACAGCTTAATCTAAAACTTTTAAAGAAATGTTCTCTCTTTGGATGGAATAAATCTAGACACAGGTATGCACTGTAATCTCATTCACAGATTTTAATTTAGAAATGAGATCAGATGCATTTTTCACAGGAACTATGCTTCCAATATCTCAAAATATAAATCAGACATAGCCCCATTCTTCCAGTTCCTTGATCCAACAGAAAAATATTACATTTACTTCTGCATTCAAATGCCTCTTCTTGTCTTCAGGAAGTATGAATTAGGCAAGATGAGGAAGGCAACAAGAGAAGAAGTATAATTGTCCTGGGTTGCAGCCAAGAAGGTGTGTGCTCCAGGTAACCTTTGATCCATACACCATTGTAGCACTAGGAACTGACCACTCAGGGATTTATGGGGACTCTAAGATGAAGCTGCATGACCTGATAAAGAAATAAGCTACTTTGTGAGCTCCTAGAAGAAGGTAAAGATAGCCTCACCCTATAGTGACTTGTTCACTAACCATGAAGTTTATTTATAGAATAGCCCTGTGTTTGGAAATGTCACTCAAGACAGGAGGAAAGCAAAAAATAGGGGAAAGGTTTAAAATAGGCAGTACTATCAACCTTGACTTTGGCACTGTTAATGAATAGATTTTGGTGAATAATTTTTAGAACTTGATGGAGAAACAGACAAAAAGAAATAAGAGTAGAGGCAAATAAGTCCTAAGACCAGAAGAATGAGGCCAGTTTGTGCCAACACCCTTGTGTCCTTTGACCCTGCAGACACATTTCATGACTGTTCTAAGTTTCATGATTTTACTTTTTAGTGTATACTTGGAACATTTACAGGTAATATTTCATATGATTATAGTAAATTTTTAAAGATATAACAATGCTAACACACTGGACTGTAGCACTTAATGATTGTATAGTTAATAGTGTTAACAGTTGCTGGCAAATATTACCATTAACATCATTACATTTATTAGGGAGCTATTCTAATTTTTATGTCAGCTCTGCTTTTTCTCTGCAATACTGACAAGATGAGTCTCTCTGGTCCTCTAGACATCTGTTTCCTCTACTATGAAATGCCAGGGTTTGATCAAAGGTGTCCTGGACCCTTCTGAGTCAAATATCTGTGTCCTGACCTTCTTTAACAGAATGTTCTTTAGAGACTCACTGACTGTGTGCATATTCACAAAGTTTAAAACTGGAAGCTATTGTGCAGGGAAAATAATAGGGAAAAAATCCAAGAAAATAATCACGAAAGAACATAATAAAAGAAAGCCTACGTATTTCCAAGGTCTGTATTTTTCCCCCTTATGTGTTCTTCCATGAGATTGGCCAAAATGCAATTTAGAGAGATAGTGAATTGGATTTGGAAAGTTGAGTGTTTTATGAATTTTTGTCTCTAAATGACATATGCCTTTCTGAGAAATCAGAAAATAGATTTGTTCAGTGCATGGAGTGGAGTATTACCGATGTAATTGGGTAAAGCTGGCAAAATGTGTTCGGTTTTAGTTGATGACACTGAATAAATCTCTTGTCAGGAATAAATTGAGTATTCATGGAAACTTCAGTGTACCTGTGAACATCGACTAGCTAGCAGGAAAATCTGAGTGCTTGATCAGATGTTCTCCTATGGATTCAAAAGCATTATGAAAATAGGATTTAACAGTAGAAGAAAATGCTGTTGTTGAAATCCAGCTAAACTGTGGTTTAGTTTATAAATACTGGCTTGCCCCTAGAGATGAAAGGGAAGCCCATTAGAACTATGTGTGTATATGAGTTCCTGTGCCTCTCTATGACACAAAGAATTTACACTGAGCTCATTTCCTCTGACTGTCATGTCAAACTATTTTCAGATTTTTATTATGGTCTTAGGGCTTGAACTAAGGGCCTGAGTGTGGTTCCTGTGCTTTTTGCTGAAGGCTAGCCTTCTACCACTTGACCCACAACTCCTTTTCTGGCTCTTTGCTGATTAATTGTAAATAAGGATCTCATGGACTTTTGTGCCTGGGCTGGCTTCAAATCAGGATCCTCATATCTCAGCCTCCAGAGTAGCTAAGATTACAGATGTGAGCCCTCGGCCAACGCCTGGCTTACTTTCAGAAATGTATAGCTATGTGGAAGTTGTTGCAGGTCTAGAATGTGTGATAAGGTTGAAAATATGTAAATGGTTTTAGGGGCTATGGCTGACACTATCTAGGTAACGGCTGGCATTATACAGGAAACACTAACCACTGGGTTAAAAAAAAAAGCACCAAATGATCTAACTCTCAGGGAGACAAAGAAACAGAAAATTCAATATTAAGGGTATTTCCATCTTTTTATTTACCCAAAGGGAGAAAAATTCTGATGCATTCCACTTTGTTGTATTTATGGAGAAATGGCATGATGTTTAAAAGTTACATCTCCACAGATTTCTATCAAAGAAGACTGAGGAGTAACTGGAATTCATGACGAGCACAATCATCACCTAGTTTAGGAATAGATGAATAAACAGAAGAAGGAGAGAATGCCATCAAGAATTCAATGTATTCTACAAAATTAAGAAAAATGAGGGGAAGGGGCGGGTTGGGAGGGATGGGTGAGAATAATAAAAGTCACCTGTGGTAAAGGGGTGGTACTGATCAAGGTACATTGTATTCATAAATTGCTTGGTTGAATAGCAACTCCTACTTAATGATGATGATGATGATGATGATGATGATAAACAAGAAGGAAAAAAATTTAAAAGGATATTTAAATGTTCTATAAAAGTCTTTCTATTGTCCCCTAAAATATAACACAAACAACAATAACTGTCTTCATGGTTCATGAGACCTTGTCAAATCTTTATACTTCAAACTTCTTCTCCTTCCAAACCATCATAATTTTACTAAAAGAGAAAGTGAGAGCATCTTTCAATCACAAATAATATAAATGGATATGAATGGCTCCATGAAGAAGCAGCTGTGGAGCCAGTGTCTAATTTCTTCCTGGAAAGAATGTCTCTATGAAACACAATTGACAGATGCTTTCACATTTGAATCCAAGGGAACAAGAGATATTTTATTTTCTTCCTAATTTCCAGATTCTGTTTTTTTGTTTTTTTGTTTGTTTGTTTGTTTTTTTCTGTGATGGGACTTCAACTGTGGGCCTGGATGCTGTCCCTCAGCTCTTCAGGTCAAATCTAGTGCTATACCACTTGAGCCACAGTGCCACTTCTGGTTTTCTTGTGGTTTATTGAAGATAAGAGTCTCATGGACTTTCCTGCCTGGGTTGGCTTTAAACTTCAATCCTCAGATCTCAGCCCTCTGAGTAGCCACCAGCACCCAGCAATCAGATTCTGAAGTGAAAAAAATAAAAAAGTGGGGGATGTGGAGTACAAGCACATTGATTTATATTCAGGATTGACTATAAAGTTTATAAGATTATATTTCACTAGGTTTGTGACTTTTGGATAATAAATGTAGCTTTGGTTTCCATAACTATAAAGGTGAGCAACCTACATGGAAATCTTTGATAAGGCATACATAGTTTAAATGAAAGCAGAGTGTGGTGGTTAATTGCACAAGACCCAATAGTAAACCTCATGGGTGTAAAAGCAATCTCTGAGGCTTAGAAATAATAGAATTGGGGTAAATTTTTTCACATGCTTATAATAGAAGTGACAATAGCCCATATCCTAAAGCACCATGAAGTGGATTCAATATATTCTCCAATTAAATTCACTAGAAAATGTGGCAGAGGTCAATTGCTCAATAAGTTTTAATTATTATTTTGATGATGGTGATTATAGAGACATGTTTTTTTCTTTTGTTCTTTCCCTTAGAGTCTTACCACTGTTTTTATATTCTTATTTAATTGAAAATGTTATATTCCTTTCCAGAAAACTTTTCTTTTTCCTCTGTATGGATATGTGAAATAGGTAAGTATTTGTATCCTTAAAATATTTATCTATAACTTGAGCTTACTGGAGACTCGGGTCTACACAGTTGTCTGCTGTGCTTTGCCTTATCAAATGAACAGAAAACTCTATGAGTCTCTAACTAATATAAATGTTGCTAACATTTCACAAGTCTTTTTTGATATCTAATCAAGCAATATTCATTAAGCTGAAAATAGGCCCAGCAAAGGGGGTGAAGTGGACAGGACTCATACATGCCCTGTCTTCATGTGGCTTACAATTATTCTGTGATACTTAACAGGGAATGAAATCCTAGATAAGTCCCCATTCAAATACAGTGAAAAAAGGGGTTAAACCATGGGGGAAGAATATTCAATTCAAATGCTAAACTGGACTATTGGCCTTGGATCACAACTTTGCTAGTTTCTTTACCATTTTTATTTTGTCTCCTCTACTTTCGGTGCTTTTTTGTAAGCTCTGCCTTCAGGATTGTTCCTGAGAAATTAACTCTAAGTATGGATCTTAGAGGCAACTGAACAAAATTTTGGATATAAAGTTATCATCCCTTGAGTCAATGTGTCAACAAATTGCTTAATTTATGAGGCTATGAAATTCCTTTGGTTCTTCCTTTGGTAATTAGGGTAGATGCTTGGGAAATTAGTTAGCTTCAGGATAAAAGTTAAGGATCTAAAAACAAGACTTCCAAAGCAGCACACATGTAGGGAGGACTGAAAGCAGAATAATTTTGATTTTCAGACTCAGTCTTCAGTTATAGGGCCATTAAAAATAATAATAATTATGATAGCAAGTACCATAGCAACTGTCATATACATTTTCTAACATCTTATGAATATTAAGCTACTTACACCTCTTACAATCCTTATAATCTTACCACCATCCTTCCCATTTTACACTAATGGGGAAACTGATATAAATAAACAGAATAACTTCTCCATCGTTACACTGCAAAGCAAGAGCCAATAGTGAGACTTGCACACAGCTACTCTGACTCAGAGAATGTAACCTTGTGCCTGCATTAAGGCAGTCTTCATTTAATGACCTAGAGGAATCATGACCAAGATGAATGTATCACCAGTAAAGCAGCAGCAGCAACAGTATTGGTTGTAGATGCTGGGTCAATAAGTTCAGGACATAAGGTTTTCCTATATTATCTTGTCCAAATCTCATGAAGAATTAGATGATAAAGTTATAGCCATTTTAAGAAATGAAACCAGGGAGAGTTCGGAGATTTATTCCAAGTCCTAGTTAGGTGGAACTATTAGGACATGAATAGAATCTTCTGCATTCTTAACTAAGAATCAAGGGCCATTTTAATGCAAAACTACCTGTCTTCCTATTTGCAGTGGTTGAATTATCTTCGAACAGGATAGGCGACTTTTGAGGTTTTACTTTGAAGTTGTATTGTATGAAACATTTTTTTCTTATTTACTACTAAAGACAAAACATCCACATTTAAAGAGTATAATTTTATTTTATTGCAAATATTTTCATTCTCATAGATATTTTCTTTCCTTTTTTTGGGGGGGGGGTCCAGTCATGGGGCCTGAACTCTGGGCCTGGGTGCTGTCCCTCAGCTCTTCAGCTCAAGGCTAGCGCTCTACCACTTGAGCCACAGCACCACTTCCAGCTTTTTTCTTTTTTCTTATGTGGTTCTGAGGAATCGAACCCAGGACCTCAGGCATGCAAGGCAAGTGCTCTACCACTGAGCTACCTTCCCAGCCCCTCACATAGATATTTTCTAGTTTTATTAGTTACATTTAAGTTTATGATGTATTTCAGGTCTTTGTAATACATGGTGTGAATTAGAAATCAAGGTTCATGCATTTTTCTTTTTTGGTACGGGTGTGCAGGAGTTCAGTATTATTTGTTAAAATTGTATGCATCCCTATTGAATTTCTTCAACTGTATATGGCTAGATCTATTTCCAGATTCCTATTTCAACACTGCTCCATTTTTATTATTGTAGCTTTATGTTGGGCCATGGAATAAAGTACTTCCTCTAAATTTGTTTTTTTATTTTCAAAATTCTTTTACCTACCTCTTTGTTTTTCTATGAATATTTAAAAACCATTTTGTCAATTCATGACAAAAGATCAGTTCTAATTATAAATGATATTATCCTAAAACTATGAATAAATTTAGGGACGGGAAGATATCATTCCACTATTGCTTTGTTATCCACAAGTTTGCATTCATTTCATTTCCTTAATTTTCTCTTAATGTTGTGTATTAATATTTTATAGCTTAGGTATTTCTGATTAAAATGTATGCATATATTTTATATTTTTATTCATCTCTTTGGTTAATGTTCATACATATGGACTACAAGCAAGACCACCAGCACTTGATTATTATTTTCCATTGTTTTTTTAAAAGTTAGGATAATATTGGTCTTTAAATTCCTATGCCTTATCTCTTCCAACTGAAGGGAAAAGAAAGTATATTTTGCAGGTGTTCAAGAGGGAGAATTGGTCTCAACTCTTTTATGTTTTCTGTTTCGCAAAACCATGACAAAAACAACCCAAAGAAAAGCAAGTGCCATAGTATCAACACCACGTTAGAATTACAGAACTGCCTACAACCTATGTATATTAAATCATTTGACTTTCCTTACAGGCAATTTAAGAAGGAATGTTCAAAGCAACCTTTTTGGTGATTTTGTATTTTAGCTTGGATTTATGTTGTCTGCATGCTTTACATATGGCCCCCAAAGAATCAGGAAAGTATACTTGTTTTTTGTTTTTCATTTTTCTTTTAAAAGTAAATTTTCTATGAGACAGAATCAAATTATAAAACTGTCTTAAAGATTATCCAATAGAAAGCAATTGTTGGTCAGTTACTGGGAAGAACCTGAGAATAAAAGTTTCCTAAATAAGTTGAAGGCCCTATTGTTCCAACTGAAGTAGAATCTAATTATATTACAATTACTAATAGCCCTACGGCAGCTTAAATAAGATCCAACTTAGGGGAAGAAGGAACAACCCAAAAGGTGAAACCCTATTGTCAAAATAAACAGCGCAAAAGGGCTGGCATAAATCACTACCCTAACCATGAAAAACTTGAGCTCAAATTCTAGTACCACCAGGAAGAAGAGAAGCAGGAAGAGGAAAAGAAGAAGAAGAGGGAGGAAGAGGAATAGGGAAGGCAGGCAGGCAGGAAGGCAGGAAGGCAGGAAGGAAGGAAGAAAGGATCTTCCTAAACTGGTTCTTAAAGAGAAGGACTTGATACATGTAAAGGAGAAATATTTCCTTTAAAAATTACTGCAGGAAGAATTAGGGGCAGGGAACAGGAGCAAGAGACAGAAGACATTTTATTGGAAAGATGAAAATTTATGTTAGGGTTGTGTTGCTGCGTCGGAACCAAGGAATTATGGGCATGTAATGCTTGCTTTTCTAAAACATTTTAAATAGGCTTTTAAAATAGACCTTGGAACTGTCCACTTAGGGAGCGAAATGGAAACTATTCATCCAACGGTTGCTATCCCCTATTGACAAAGAGTGCTTTCACAATTACTATTTTTCAAGCAATTGTGAATGACACGAGTCTGCGTGGTAACAGAGTTCTTGAGTGCTCAAGGTAGATGGGGCCCAGAGCAGACCTCAGGTGAGACAGTCTGGCTTGTACTTGCACACTCCTGTGCAAAACTGGTTGAGAAGCAGTGGCTACAATGACATGGGATGAAGAATTGATCTGAAACAATTTCAAGAAAGTGTTTGATACACTCGGGATTTCCCACACTGCATAGACTGGTTATCTTTTCAGTCTCTGCAAATGGAGTTTGCTGATGAGGTGGGTTTTTTTTTTTGAAAGTGAATGTCAGCCTGAGGGTTGATGAGTAAATCTCTCCCCTACTCTCAGTCCCTGAACTCTAGCTGTGCCAGGTGGATTTTGTTTATGATGTCTCAGAATACATGCCACCACAGTGATTCAGGAGGGGCCAACTTCTCCCTCTCTTTCTTGTACATCTGTTTTAAAACTCATTCTGTTTAATGATGTAACCTTAGAAGTGTTCACTAACTATACTAGGCTAGCAGAAATTCTCTGGCAATATAATTTTCAAATTTACCAGTGAATAAGTATGTTTATTTTTTGTGTATCTAATCAATAAACAGGTTAAGTATTTCCTGGATGATACAACCATACATACTCTGTATTCAGATCTTGATTGGTGTCAGTGGGGTCCCGATTGGTGTCAGAGGGATCAAGGCGAGAGATAACCCAGAGAGTTGGCCTGGCTGGTTCTTCTGAGCTAAATGACTAATTGGCTAATTGTGCCCTTGTATCCATAAGAGGATCAAGCATTGGGTATGTCCAATCATGGGCTAAAATCTCCCAAAACATGAATCAAATATCTATATCTGTCTATATACATCTATATGTCTCTTTATCTATCTATCTATCTATCTATCTATCTATCTATCTGATCTAAAGTACTCAGAAAGTTCACTATCACACTACCACACTATCTATTTTAAAAAAGAGATATCACTTAGGAATATTATCCTGTGGGCAAAGTGGAAATCTTGATATTTTGAGAGTGTAATTGGGAAATTTGATTTTTATTTCCCTGGTGCATGGCACAGTTGTAGTTTTCTACCTAACCTGCCTTCCCTCTAAAAATATTGGGCAATGTAAGAATGCATTTATGCCAGTTTTAGAATTTCCCAACCAAGAAGAACTTTCCAGAAACATAAGCTACATTAGAGATATTTAATGGTAAGCATCCATCATATTAGCTTGTTTGATGTTCTGTAAATATATCTTTTGTTGACAAAGTTTGGGCTTCAGCTTTTTTTATGAAATACAATGAATTATACATACAACACATTTCGTATCCTTATAACCAGAAAGTAAACTTGTCACTATGCAATTGGAAATAGGTCCCTGATTGATACAATACCTTGTCGAGTAGTCTCTGAGGGTGACTGACCCTCTTGTGATTTAAAAATCCTTGTATCTGAGAAGTAATTATTCATTTGTTCATGCATCCTTTTTTAATATGACATTATTGCTTTGGAGTTTGATTTAATTCAGTAAACCTGTGTTTAATATATTCTTTGCAAGACCTGTGCTTTGTTCCAGGGTACAGAGATTGCCACTGTCCTTGCACAATTCACAATATAATGAGAGAAATCAGAAAGATGCAAATTCTTGTATTACCAATAAAATTGTAATGGACATAAATAATAAATTCCAGGAAATCCCATTACCTTATAAACCGAGTTTACTTGAAGATAAGGGAAAATAGATGTATTGCAAAAGAAAACCAGGAGCTAACACTCAACTTGGTCTTAAGGACTGTGTAGATCTTTGTCAGGTGGAGAAAAGACAGGCAAATAGCAAGGCATTCATCTTTTTCTAAGATAGACTAGTAGGGGCATAGCTACAACAGCAAAAGAAATTCCTGCTGTGTTGGGAGAATTGGTATACTGGATGAATGGAAAAGATGAGTAGATATGAAAAGAAAGGAGGTAAATCTAGAGTCCATGCTAAGAAATTTGGTATCTTTACCATGAAGTGCCTGAAGATGCCATCAATCACACCTCTTGCAGGACAAGCACACCAAACTTAAAGCTAAAATTAGAGGTTTCCTTCCTATAGCCTACAAAGTCTCTAAATTGGAGCTCTGTCTTCCTAAAATACAGGAATAAATCACAGATTCTCTAGATTTGTCTCTTGGGATGAGGAGTGAAATTTTACTGAAGCTGATGTAGACTTTTAAATACTCAGACTTATCAGTTGTAGAATACCATCTTTGGCACTGGGGAAACTAAAGGGTCCTGTCTAGTTGCATTAGAGCAGTAAACCTTGCCATTAATCATGTTATCTATTTATGTAAATAAAAGCAAATGAAAGCAAGAAGATTTCAGTACTTGTCAGTTTATATCTTGGAACTAACTCTAGTTTTTCAGGATTACTTATAAGCAGATTTCCCAGAAGGGAGAGGTATATATATATATATATATATATATATATATATATATATATATATATATATATATATATATAGAGAGAGAGAGAGAGAGAGAGAGAGAGAGAGAGAGAGAGAGAGAGAGAGAGAGAGAGAGAGAATGAAGACACAAAACCAGTAAACAAATGCATGAAGTCTTCCAAATGATTTTACCCCCTTTCAATGCTCTATCTGCATTAAGGATGCACTGATGACAAATGGGAAATCTCTGTATACTGGCAGGTCTATCCAGAGAACCCACAATTTCTGATGTATAGCTTCAATTTCCATACTCTGAGAAAACTTGCTTCTCCTTACAACGCTCTTCTTCTCCCTTGGGGTTTTGTTGCCTACGATGATCAAAAGACACGCAAAATAAGGAAGCACCCACTGGAACCCAACTGAAGGGAATAAACATAAAGAGAATTTCCAATGGCGATTTGTTGCTATAGAACTGCAGTCGTGTGCTACTGTGCATTTGTCATTCATTGCAGGCTCAGCTCAGTCACAGAGATCAGTGTGCAATAGTGAACAAGATGGCACAAGAATCACAGTGCCACCTTCACCTAAGTGATACCAAATGACATTTAGTAGAGTTTTCACATTGGCAGCCTGGTGTCTTTATTTTGAATGACTTCAAAGGTGGGTATGGGTGGGTGAAATGAAAAACTGTCAGCTATCATTAGGAGCGCGTCTTAACTCTCCAAGGTATGTGCCTAAGTGATAGAAATCAGACTAAATGTGGTCTAACCTCATACATTACTGTGGAATGTATTATGTAATAGTTGCAGCCAAGGAACAGAAGATTGTACTGACTGAGATACCATAGAGTAGCAAGCAGGTTCTAGGGGATATCATAAAATGATTTGTTATTCTTCACAACAGATCTCAGGCCTAATAAATGATTGCACTGAGATCACTTCCTGGTCTGCTTGTAGAGCATTCTATTAGTATGAAATTTCCCCTTTCCATAATGTTTTTTTAAATTTCTTTATTCTTTTATTTCTCCCCCTCTTCTCCTTTCATATTAAACTTTTTGGAGAGTTCATTGAAGGAATAAATAGAGGATACCCTACACTGGATTTGCTAAAATTTCATAGAGGAAACTAATAAAGAAAAAAGCACTTAAATTGTATTGTTGTAAGAATTCTGGGAAAGACTCACTGGGAAACAAATACCATAGATTGAAATAAGGCTGCTTATCAGCTATAGCTATTAAAATACATGTTCATCACTGATTTCTAGGTTGATAAACAGGAATTGGCAGAAGAAGGCAAAGCAGAATGTATTCACACTCCATTTTCCACAAAGGCAAGGTAAGAATTTAGCATAAATGCTATTCTAACAAGTGGAGTAGAAGCTCCACCCAACAGTGAAACCATATTTCCCATATCTCTGTCTATAGAAATCCTCCTTCTTTAACTAAGCTATAATGATAGACACAACAACCAAATGAAAGAAACTGAAATTATGAAAAAAAATAACCGCACTAAAGAACATGCAACTCCAAATGTGGCCAGCAAACCAGAAGCATGAAATGTCAAAATTCAGAAACTTTGGTGAAAATCTAGGAATTATTGAGCCAGAATCAGTATTTTAACAAATCCATGGGTAAGGTTTGACAAGCATTGATCTAGTTTTTGATTCTTTGGTAAGCCAGAGGAAGTACTTGTGAAATGAATGAGATTGCAGGCATGTGCCTGTAAATTATAAATTGACTGAGTTTATCCAGTATGTGAGCTGAGATTAGAGGCACTGATGACTTCCGTTATCATCCCCTGACTAAATGATGTCAATGTCAATTACATGCGGAGTGGGTGAACACTTCTTGACTCATGTTGTCTTATTGATCGCTGCTGAATCAAGGGAGGAAATTCCAGGAGAAAGAGAAGACTATGATCCTCTTTGCTGCTTTGACAGATCATCTTCCTTATCACTGCCATTAAAGACTGATAGAGGTCTCCTAAGAAATGAAGTAAACAGGATAGCAGAAGTACTACTCCAGTATATTTACAAATCTACTAAATAACAAAAAATATTCATGCCTTCAGAACCTATTTTCATAAATTATTCTGGGTGTAATGGAAGAATGACCTGCTAATTGGGTCACAGACATGTTCAAATTTGCATAACCAGGTTGAAAAAGGGTTAAATCTAGATGCTTATAAACAATGCCTAAGATATGCCATGATATTAGAGAGCTTCTGCTTTTATTTACCATTGTATTTCCAATCCTTAGAACATAACCTCCCAAGACCTTTTGTAAATTTGTTGAGTTGATTTGAAATATTTCCTCAAATTCATCAGGTTTGGGGGCCAAATCTCATATTCACCACTGCCTATTAAGGTGTTCTTCTAGGTCTTCAGACATTAGCTGCAGACACATTAGCAACATATTCAGACATTCCTTGGGTTTTTGAAACTTTGGATATGTTGTGACATTCAGCACTTGTACAGAAACTCAACTATTCAAGCTTTGGTCAATATTTGCTTTACAAGAATATGATTGGGATAATAATACTCAATATTTTTATTTTTCTTTGCGGTGTTGCAGATTGAACCATGGATCTCCTGGTGGTTACATAAGTCTGTAGGACTGGAGCTACACGCAGCTCTCTGGTTTTCATTTAGTTGTATGTTGTGGCACTGGTGTTTAAGCTCAGGATTTCATACTTTCTAGGCAGATCCTCTACTATTTGAGCCACTCCACCAGCCTTTTTTTCTGTTTATTTTTGAAATACAGTCCTGTTTTATGTCTAGGCCAGTTTATATAAACTATTTAAACTATCTATTTAAACTTCTTCTCATAACTTGGATGGAAGACATACAATATCATTGTCCAGCTCTTTCTGTTACAGTGAAAACTTGTGAATTCTCCTGCCAGGCTGGCTTTAAATCACAATCCTCTTATTCTCTGCTCCCAAAGTAGTTAGGATTACAGACATGAGCCACTGGCACTTAGCCTTCAGTTTGGATTTTTTGTTTTTGTTTTGTTCAGTTGTGGGGCTTGAACTCTGGGCCTGGGCACTGTCCTGGAGCTCTTCCACTCAAAGTGTTCACTCAAAGTGAGCACTCTACCACTTGATCCATAGTGCCACTTCCAGTTTTCTGGTGGTTAATTGGAGATAAGAGTCTTATGGTCTTTCCTGCCAGGGCTAGGTCTGAACCATAATCCTCAGATTTTAGCCACCTGAGTAGCTAGGATTACCGGCATGAACCAGCAGCACCTGGCTTTCTTGTTTTGTTTTGTTTTTTGTTGTTGTTTATTGTTTTAGGTAAGCTCTTGTTAATTTTATGTCCAGGCTTGCCTCAAATGTAAAATCCTGCCCTCAGCTTCCAAGTTTCTTGGACACAGGCAGATACCAGTGGTCACTAAGAATAGATACAGACTTTAAAGCCATAGTCATAAAACTTGAACAGAACTAACACACCATTAATGTCAGCAAAATAAAAATGGAGTTACTTGTGTCACTTCTAACAAATACAAAGCAAGTAAATCCGTGAACTTATGAAAGAAGGATTCTCATGTATGGTGGCCTGACCCTAACACTTATAAAAGGCCTTGTCACCACTGCTGCCGCAGGCAGGAACATCTGTCCTTCAATTGCCTATTTAACATGCCATGGCATAATCTTTGTGATTAATCCTATGGCCGTGATTATTACTTAAAAATATTTTATGTAGTCCATTTCTAAAATCTGTCTGGGCTGCAGTGTCTTTGAATGCAGTTTGCTATGCCATTGCAGTGTCCTGCTATTCTAAATAGTGATCATTTTCATGTAAACATCTCTTTAATTACTATTTTGATTATCATCTAAGAGAAAGAAAAAATATCAAATTGAAGTGGACTGAGATTTCCATATGGACAATCCAGAAAGAAGTGCTGATTCAGTTTCAGAATACTTTTAAGAAATTGTGAGGGTGTCTGGAGTTTTTTTCACAGTGGGAATGAAGCTACTTTTAACAGACAATTATTGTACCCGGCATAATACAAAGAGAGGATAAAGTTGGAATTTGAGGAATATTCTAGAAGGAATCGAACCGATATTACTGAAATGTAGAAGACACTACATTGAAAAATGAACTTTACAATTTAGGCTGGGAGTGTGTGGGGAAAGTGGAGTTGTGGAGGTGGGAGGGAAGGGATGGTAGGGGAAAAACAAAGGAGGAAGCAACAATGCTTGATAAGAAATGTACTCATTACCTTGCCTATGTAACCCCTCTATACAGTATTTTCACAATAAAAAAAACTTATTTAAAAAAAGGATATTACTGAGATAAAAGAAATGGGTGGACAAGTTGTCATGTCGAAAACAAACTTTACAACTTTGGGGGGGGAGGGGAGGATTGCGTGGAGGGGCAGGGGGACGCTGGGAAGGGATGGGAAGGGGAAACAAAGGAGGAGGCTACAATGCTTGATAAGAAATGTACTCATTATCTTGCCTATGTAATTGTAACCCCTCTGTACAGTATTTTCACAATTTAAAAAATAAATAAAAATTTTTAAAAAATGGGTGGAAGAGGCACAGAAACACCAATGTCAAAACGCCATGCTAAGTGACTGAGGGAAGAGATATATTGGGCTATAATCATAGAAGTGCACCTTGAGACAGTCCCCCAAACCAGCAGCAACTGTGTCACTTAAGAGCTTGAGAGGAGTGAGTGTTATTTGGTACTGACAAGACCTAATAATTGAATGAGCCATTTTACAGATGACTCTCAGAAACCTGTGTTTTAATGAGCCCTCCCTATGGCTCCTGTCCTCCTAATATGAGAAGCTCGCTATAAAAACACACCTTTAGGAGATGGAGGTGGGTTGTGGAAGGACTTGTAGAAAGCCAGTAATTTTGATCACGATGTATTCACCTGAAGTAGCATTGGGAAAAAACCGGTGCTGCAGATGCAGTACAGCGTTAGGAGAGCATCCTAATTGATGTGTGTTTGAAATGGTTCAGCTGGGGATGGGTGGGTAATCTGTCTTTAATAAACTGCTCTTTTGTGTGTTGACTTCATTACATGTTGGGAAAAACCACAGCCTTGCTGTAGGTCTTTGCATGTTACTTTGGAGTTGTAAAAAAAATTCAAGGTATTGTAATGGTATTTTCTACTGGGTTAACTTTAAAGCAAAATAATCTAAGATTTCTGTTTTTGAGATGAAAAGGAATGTTTTCTTTTCATTTCTTTGAGACACCTTCTTGTTTTGAGGATTTCTTCAGCAGCTGTATTTCTTCTGACATTTGTATTGACTCATTGCATTTTTCTTTCTACTGGAACAGGCTACATTAAGAGGACATTGTCCACTGTACTTTATTAGCTTCTTAATAGCATTCATTCATAAAACACAATCCAATCCATATTTCAAAATACAATAGCCAATTCTACACTCCCCAATGACAAAATACATTAAGAAGATCTTCAGGAAAGCTTCTTAGATAACATATTGAAGAGAAAATGCAATACACAAAAACTCTGAGTTGTTTCTGAAGAAGACACACATGCTTCCCTAAATGGAAACTTCAAGATTTACTTTTGTGGGGTACAGCACCTCTGCTTCCACTTCAGAATACTGAGGCCAATATCCAACCTCTCATCCACCTCTCACATCATCCTCCACCATCCTCTGCTCAGCAACAAATTAAAAATAAGCATGTTTCAGCTGATAAATGTAGTCAGTTTGAGGAAAACATAATTGTATACAAAACCTTCTAATTTAGATAATCTCTCCACTGACAAGTTTTACCACCCCAAAGAAACTAAATAAGTATTCAGCTAAATTACGAGGCAAATCAAACAAACCATTAAGCAAATTAAGCAAAAAGAAATCCTATCCCCCCCCCCAAAAAAAAACCAAAATAAATCCTATCCAAGCACTTGCATATAAGTTCTCAAGATAAGCAGCAAGTAGGCCTCAACAAAGAAAGTTTGGTAGCTCCACTAATTATACATAGTATATCTGGTAATTAGGGAGGTCATTCATGCTAGCTAAGAGACTTTACACACACATACACACACACAAATTGCATTCTTACTTTCATAATAGGACGTAGCTTTGGGGAAAGGCACTGTCTTGCTTAAGTTAAGTGGGGAGAATCACTATTTTCTTTGATGATTTTTGAAAGTCCTGAGTCATAAGGCTTATTTATCTTTTGAAAAACATTTACAAATACTTCAGAGATTCTAAAATCTTAACATTAGAGCTGCACATGGTTTACATCTGCAATTCCAGGTACTTGGAAAATGAGAGATAGGAAGATTATGGTGTGATTACCTGGAAAATAACTAAAGCAAAAAGAAACCTAGAGGTGTGGGTCAAGTGGTCGAGTGCTTGTTTCTTTTATTTATTCAACTCATCAAGTTCAAAGGCCTATACCATCAAAATGTTGAAATTTTCTTCTAACTTGTATTAATCCCTTTCTTAGCTAAGCACATGTCATCAAGAGTTAGGAACTAACGAAGTCAGTCCTTGCTTCCTCACTCTGTGAAGCTACTTAACTTTAGATGAATCTTAGTTTCTATAGAGGAGTTCAATTCAAGCACCTCAAACTGAACAAGAGCTTATATACAATTTGTGGTCCATATAACAAAAGCTTAGAGCTTGCTAGAAAAACAGAATTTCAGTTTCCCTTCTCAAACTGAATTGAAATACATAATTCAAAAGTACATCTGATGCATAATCACACGTTTAATTCTCTGACAGAGAAAAGAATCAGTGAGCAAAGAAAAAGAGAATTTTTAAAACTGAATAGAAATATCCAATAACTATAGGGCTATAAAGCAGAGAGGAATGTGCACATAATTGGAATATCTTAAAGAGAAGAAAGAAGCTGAGTAAGTCTTTGAACTCTTTGAAGTGAAAGAAAATAGAAATTTTTCAAAATTAAGACAGAGATCAAACTAGTGTTCCAAGACCTTCTGAGAACATTGAACAAGATAAATACATACATGCACACATACAAAAACAAAAACAAAACACCAAGTATGCACACCATATTCAAACCAAAGAAACTCAAAGACAAAGAGAAAATGAAATTAGTCAAAGAATTAACTGCCATTGTTTATAGAGTAAAAGACATAAAAATTACATTGGGTTTGTCTCAAAAAAGCTTGTGAACAAATAATAAAGTAGACAGACAGACAGACAGATAGATGTATTCCTGGCCTCAGGGTACTCTCAACATTCCTGTATACAATGCTCTGGTGTGTCTGTTTGAGTCTTGTGTAGGTGAAGGTATTCTTCCTTGCATCATCCTCTTACGGTTAAGAAATCTTAAATGGCATCATGATAGAATTCCTGGGCTTAGTGTGTTTTCTTGTGATTTTATGAAAGGAATAAAAGCTTTTCCTTGGTAAGTGGTTTCATTTTTATTTCATTTTTTCAGATAACTATGCACTCAGATATTTTGAGTTCTTTGGACATCACCTGGAGTAAAATTCTTCACTAATTCGGACATCCAAACCATGAGAACCAAACACAATTCTCCTTCATATTGTTGTTGACAGCCAGCATTTGATTTTCAATTTCCTCTCATTTCTGATAAATCATCACTATACAGCAACTTTTTTGTATCATGGACATTATTCTTACATTTTAATCAGAGAACCACTTTATTGAATTCCACTCCACCAGAGAGTGGTTAATTATCAGAAAAGTTAATGGGACAGACGATTCCCAGGAGGATTTTTGATGTTCTTCCAAATCACATACATGAGTGGCTTGTTCTTTGCATGGCAAGAGAAATTAGTCTAGGAGAACAATGTATGTAGATAATTTAGAAATTATATACGAAGAAAAGTGTCTGTACATGACCACAATTCAAGGTCTTCCTGTCAGCTCTCTACTCGAATCAATCATTGCTTCTGACTTCACATAGTCTATTTATCTCTTGTGCTGAAGTGTGGAAAGCCAAGATTAATGATAGCAGTGGGGACTGTGGCTTTTGAAAAGATGGTGACAAAGATATCCTTGGAGAATCTTCTGAGAGCTGTCCAAAGTTGTATAATAGATGGTTATAAAGGTAGAAGCATTTTGGTTACTTAACTTTCTAATTTGGGTGTGAGTGTTGCATTATATAAATTACTCAGACAGATTTTGTCATGTGCTTTTCCCAGTAGCTAAATGGTTCACTAATTTATATCTAATCTGTTTATTTTGTGAGGTCTGCGTGACACCACTATATTGACTATAACAAATTCAATTGACTTTTCCTGGCTATTTTCATAATACTTCACTGTAAATTTGCTTCATCTTGTTTGGAACAAAAATTTAATTGACACTCAATCTTAAGATTCTGAGGAATAAATAGCAATCATCATTAATATACTTATGTAAATGCAAGTTTGACTAGTCTGGGTTACTTAAAGAATAGTGACGGAGAGGTCTAACTCTTCAATATGGCTGTCATTTTATAAACAAAGGTGAATAGAATCGAAACAAGATTTTTTTTTCTTTTGCTATATACGCCTCTTCCTGAGTACCTGTAACAGAAACATAGAACAAAGACAATACTGTATCCAGTGTTTTACAAGTATTTTTCAGGGTACCAGATCTTGGGGATAAATGTTTATCTTCTTAGCATGCATGGCATATATAAACCCCATGTGACTGACCCTCATTTAGCTATCCTATCTTCTCTGATCTTGCTTCCTATAAAACACAGTGCATGAAGATTCTGAACTTATTGCTGGACTTATATCTGGGGCCTTTTTGAAATCTGTGGCAAATCATTCTGCTATTTGCTTGTGCTTCAATATCTTTCTAGTGTGGTAATACTCAGTATTGGTGCATTCTTTAAATGTTACTTGGTTATTTTGCCTTTTCTTTGTTTTGTTTAATCCTGGTAAATGCATTATATTACATATTCTACCCTCTGTGTTTCACCTTTCTTTTTATACATCTATTTGATACATTTTAACTTATGTGTCTTTCCCATGAGGCTGACTAGTACAGGAGCAGAATTAAAATCTTATTTTTGTACTCCTGGTGTGTTAGAATATCACTTCTCATTTAATACGTGTTCATTAAATGCTATATAATTGCTAGGTGTTTGGTGATGGGCTTATAGGACAATAAAACAATGAATTTCACTACAAGTAATTAGTAGATGTAGAAAGAAATTATAGTGAGAACCATATAGTTCTGTTTATACTTGAGGAGGAAAAGCTTAATATTTGGCAGTGACTCTGTGTTTAGATTTGTAGCATTAAAATATATATAAATTATTGTTATCAGACTTATTATGTCCCTGATTCCAAAACAAGGGAAATCTTTATTTTATGAAATGTGTGTATTTTAATTGTTGCTTATCAACAAATATTGTGGAGTTTATAATATTAATCACAGTAATATTAGCGATAACAACAAGGCACTACAAGTGGATTTTGAGGCATTGGACTTTCATAGCAATCAGTGTGGAGAATTATATTAATCCAGTAAATAATTGATAGTTACTAGGTGACAGAATTCAAGTAGCTCAGGTTGCCCATTCTGAAACCTAGCCATTCTCAATGACAGCCTCGCCAGAGTCTTAACGTTTCTTAGATTTAAAGATGCTGGCTGGGGCTAACATGACACAAATTCAAAATCAATATGTGAAACAAAGATGACAATTTGCTAATTTCACATGAGTCATTTAACATTCTGGATGAATCAACAGCCGTGTCTGCCTCATCATCTCCCTGTAAGCTAGTTACACAGAAGTCTGAGTGCCAGAAGTGTGCTTGCTAATCAGAATCAGATAATTCTGAATAGTTAATGACATTGGGTTTTGATGTCCTGTCAGACAGGCTAGGTATTAATGTCACTCTGATAGGGCCTCCTCTCCCACTGACCAGTGTGAATATGCAACGCTGGTACTTCGCCTTGCCATTCAGGTCTATATTTATCACTGTATTGATAATTGACGCTGCTTGTAATTGATGCCATCCTTCTCTCAGTCTGATGATATCTTCAGGCAGTTTATTTCATATGATTTTCTGTCTGTATGTGTGCTTAAGACAGTACGTTTTGAATATCTCTACTAAGAACCAGTGAAACAACAGGATTTACTACTTATTGTAAATGTAAACCAAGCACTGACTCAATTTCTTACTAAGATTTCCTTTTTACAATGTCCTACTGGATAGGTACTCTTCATCCATCCCTATTTGACAGAGTTTTTATATTTTTTATTGTAAAGACACTGTACAGAGGGGTTACAGTTACATGAGTAAGACAATGAGTCCATTTCCTATTGAGCATTTGACAGATTTTTTATAAACATCTTTTGAAGAATTTGTATAACCTACACAAGGAAAATAAAGTAGCCTTATCTTCCCTAACAACTGATGTAATTACTTGAATCTCAGAGGGATCGTTTATTTCTATTTCTGAAACCTTCAGAACATGCCATTGCTGCCACTATGTTCTGCTTACAGCAGTTAGAATTAGACTCTTTTTCACTGTCCTTAGAGAGCAGTGATGCTTAAGGTGTATGGATGAATGCACCAGTCTCAAACTAGGAAAGCAGGACGACAAAATGTGCAATAGAGACTTTCCTGTTCCAAACACCTTTGTAATTCTACCCTGACACGCTGGTGCAAATGTTGTCTGTCTACTCACATTCAATCAAGAAAGAGACCTACTTTCAAGTTTCCAGTTAGAAACGCAATGTTGGTTCTTACAATTACAGTAGTGTGAAGATCAAAACGATTCCAGACTCCAAGCCTTTGACAACCCTTTCAGAAACCAATGCTCAGATTCATACTCCTTCCTTCTGCTTCTAAAGCTGGACTATCCCTATTATTGATACCACATTCAGGTTGTTTTCTAGAGGTTGAGCTGTCTGTAGGCCTCTCCATCCAAAACACTCAGCAATATGTGCTTTATCACAATGTGATCCTAATTTAACACTCACCTTAGACACTGACACATAAACCCTTAAATTCTCAGGGAAAAATAATTAGATATTTCTTACTCAAGCAACATCTGTTCATGTTGGTAGTTTTCTGGCACAAATTCTACACTCCTCTCCACAGGTGACAGATTTTAATTAAGCTTTCCTACACTGAACATATATAGATGAATTAAATTGTTTCTTCAAGGTCAAGTAATCTACAAGTAAATATTCTCAAACATGTAAAGTGGGCAAATGATTTTATTTGGTTAAAAAAATCATGAACAGTGCTTTTCCCTTAGCTTTCAAATGGCAGTGGTTGGAAGACAGTTTTGTTTCTTTAGACTCAACAGGCATGGAAGGGGGAAACAACATTTCAAGTTAAGTGCATTGAGAACACTCTTTTTAAACAACCACATGTAGATCTAAGAAAATTAATATCTTCATAACAACATCTATAAATTATGAGTCCTTAAGTTCCAATTATGTACAGCAATAGTTACTTGCATTTTTACAGCATTCCCATAGGCCTCTGTCCTAGTTGAGTCTGCTGAACAAAATGACATTATCAAAGCAAGATGTTAAGAAAATAAAAAATTAGTTCTGGTGATTCTTGTGGCTGGAGGTCTGATATCATTTTGCCAGTTAGCTGTATTCTGGTTAATGCTCCCTTCCAGAATATCTACTGATGACTTCTGATCCATACGACAGAAACTCAGGGAGCACCATGGGTTCAGTGAAGGAGCCTTGAGGTAGCACATAGCATTAGAAAAAAAACTGGCTGGAGAGACAACGGATACAGGATATTGTACCCAAGTGCCTGGGTGAGACTTAGACTCCAGAATGTCTGACAATAGGAAATTGAAGGCAATGTGATGTCTCTGACATTCCAGATATTGTCTAAGAGCATAAGGAGATGGTTTGATTTGGCATGAGGGGGAAATGGACTTCACAGAACAGAAGGTAGTAGAGGATGGTGATCATCATTTAGCCTTGTATTCTTTCTAGATCATCTTGCTAATTTTATATACTGTAAGGATTTTATTTGACTTAGGAGAGGAGAGATCAATGCTCAAGGGGGTGGGGCAGGCTTAGCCTGTAGTCTTGAAGAAGTTTGGTGAAGCTAGCTGGTGATACAACTTGAAAATTCAGATCTGAAACTCAGTGCAGTCTTTTCTTATACATCTCAGTGTAACCACAAGAGGATGAAAGCTTTAGTTCTGATTTTCATAAGTTTTCTTTTGCTCTTTTGCTTGTTTTGAGACAAGATCTTACTGTATAAGTCTGACTGAGCTACTAAATTTAAATTCTTCAGCCTCTGCTTCTAAAATACCAAGATTCCAGGTGTGACTCAATATACATAGTTCAAGATTCTCTATTTTATTGCAAATAATTTCCTTCTTAAACATTCTTGGGGATGGATGATATACTTGTACAAAATGTAAAACACTGTCACCTGAGAATGAGAATGGGAGGATTTGTAATGACTTGTTCATCATAAAATACTGGAAGGTCAAGTTCATCAAAGCTGTCCCCCAAAGTTAATGTCTGAGCCATTGAGCTCACACTCAGCAGGTGTTGACCATGGGCGTAGGATGATGGCATCCTAGCTGGTGAAAGTTGTATGCCCAGAAATCTTGCCATTTGGACAAGAAATCAAAACCTAGAGTCATACCCCAGTATAAGCAAATAAGCAGATCTAGGTAGTCTATTTAAAAAGTCTAAGAATTCATCTTAGGTAGCATTAACAAGTAACACCAGGAGTAAGATAGAGGAAAAGGTAGAATACAGGCATGATGCACTATTTCTAGGAGTCAGGAGGCAAAACAGGTTCACTGCATGAGGACCAGATTATTGCTCCTTGTATGACTTTCCTTGGATAGTTACTTTTGCAACCATACAAGAAAAACTCTGCTGTCCAAAGCAGTGACATTTGGATCGAGTATCCAATTTGTCAAATCAGAGCAGAGATTCCCTAAAGCTTAGGGTTCAAGGCTGTTACTCTCCTGTAGGCTAACCAAACTCTTTTCATTTGTAGGTGCACTGTTTAGACTACTGCAGTATGTTTAACTGCTCTGTGAAAGAGGGATTTCTGTTTGGAGATAACATATAGAAATTGCCTTTGGAAGTTCTGTTTAGAATAGTGCTCAACAATTGGTCCTTTTGAATCTTAGCCAGGCATCTAGTCAGATGAGATGCCAAGCACATTCATTTTCCCAACCATTAAGCTCATTAATCCATGATTCATCCTTTTTTGTTTTTTGTTTTTTGTTTTTGTTTTGTCAGGCATGGAGCTTGAACTCTGGGCCTGAGTGCAGTCCCTCAGCTATTCAGCTCAAGGCTAGTGCTCTACCACTTGAGCCACAGCATAACTTCCGGGTTTCTAGAGCTAAGAGTCTCATGGACTTTCCTACCTGGGCTGGCTTTGAACTGCTAAGAGTCTCATGGACTTTCCTACCTGGGCTGGCTTTGAACTATGATCCTCAGATCTCAGCCTCCTGAGTAGCTGGGATTATAGGCATGAGCCACCGGCACCTGGCTATGATTGATTCTTGATCAACAAATACAGATCCCATCTTCCCCCTGCCCTTGCTAATTGCCAACTATTATATTTATTGTTTCAAACAGGAATGATCCTTCAGCTATCCATCACCTGAAAGCCAAACATGAAGTTTACCCAAAAACAAAACAGGCAGTTAGGTAGGCAATTGCTTCATTTTCAAAAGTTCTACATTAAATCCAAATGTTATTCGAGGTTCACTGCCATTCAGATTAAATTGACATTTAGAAAGAAAATATGCATTCTTTTCTAACCTTTAGAAATAACATAGGACTTAGACATTTCAATCTTGTTTCTTTCTCCCTTACTTGTGTTTCTAATCCGTTTATTCAGTGCCCAAACAATTATTTCTTAACCTTTGATAGAAAGTGATGAGCTGGTCTCAGAACAGCAGTATTGGAGACACTTCAGTATTACAACAAAGCTTTAAAGTGTACTTTACATCATTTTTTCCTTACAATTTTGTTTATATCATTTTTTGAAAATAAATTATATAGCAGAAAGCACAAGATTTTTATCTCCTTTTTGTAACGCAGAAGTCAACATTTTCTTTGGCAGAAATCTCTTCTGAATAAACAAAAAATAAAGCAAAATTTATTATATGCACAATGGTATTGCTCCCTCCAATCTTTAATCAAGGATAAAATCAAAGGCAATCTCTTTTACTTGAAATGTTAGCAGTTGGTCCTAATACTGCCAGTGCAAAAAAAAAAAAAAAAAAAAAAGGGAAGGGGGGAGGCCATAAAAATAATGGTGGAGAAAGCTGGCCAAGTATTTCTTCCAGAACCAGCATGCAGTACTGATAAGGTCAGCAGTCAGGCCTCATGTGAAGTTCATTCATGGATTATTCATGAGCGAGGAAGAGAATATCACAATTTGATAGGAAAGAAACTCATAAGAAATAAAGAATGCTTGCTCTTTGATAGTAATAAAGTAATTATGTAACTACAGAGTTAAGAGAGATATGTCTCAAGACTAAAAGTCATTTTAAATGAGTTTACAACAAGATTTAAAGTTTTAATTTATAAGCGATAGGGCTGATTGATATTCTGGAGAGAATATCTGCTGATGATTTTTTGACAAAATATATGACCAGAATGTGGCCAGATTGACATAGCGTTACAGTGGACAGTGGAAGTTCAATTGCCTAGAATATGAGCTTTGTCCTGTTATTGACTGTGAGTCCTGAACAAGTCACATCATAGTAAGTGGCTCCATCTAGTACCTGGATATTGGTTTTCACACTGCTTTCCAACAAAAGAATCAGGGTGTTTTTGATGAAGGACAGATGCTAAGATCAAGGAAGGTTATATCCAGGAAGAACATGAAGCATCTTCTAGTTCCAAAGAGAAAGGAATAGCTGGAAAAAAAATCTTTAAATTTTGTGTAAATATATTTTTTAATTTTTATTTATTTATTGTTATTATAAAAGTGGTGTACAGAGGAGTTAGTTACATGTCAAGTAATGAGTACATTTCTTTTGTGGACAATGTCATCCCTTCCCTTGCTCTCTTTCAATTTTACCCACCAACCTCTACCCACAAGTTGTATAGTTCATTTTCAACATAGTGTCCAATGAGTACCACTGTTGTATTTGTTCACTCTTTGTCCTTCCAATTCCATGCCTTCCATTTGTGAATACATTTTTGACTTTAGCAACTTATAGCTAGAAGCTTCAGTATCACAATATGAATGTTTATGGATATTATTGCATTCCAAAGTCTTTCTGTTTTACCTATTTTTTCAGTAATTAGTATGGTTAATAGCCATATGTAAGATCTTTATCTTGAACCCAATTAAGAAACTATGTAAATGTAAAACTAACCCATAGTCTTTCATTTCTTCCTTCAAATTATTAAGTGAGGATATCAAAACCTGCAAATTAGTGTTTACATAGATTTCTAAAAAATGAGCTATCAACAAATAACCTGAAATCTTATTTTAAGTTACATGATGCTTACTAAATTTCACTTTTTTATACTAAGGTACATAAGAAAAACAGCACTCGAAAAGGATGTACCTTGCAATATATCTGACATAGCTGGCACAAGAAAAATGCAAATAAAAGAAAATCATACATAAAACTGCTGAGTTTGTGGCTTAACAGGCATTGACATATGTTCCCATTTTTTTCATAGCTCAAATTATGTGTTCTGCTCACATTCGATGTAACTTAATTATCTGGGCTGATACCTTAATTCTGGGTTGTAAGCATTGCTGAGCTCTCCCTGAAGTTGTGTCTACACAATGTGTCATTGTGAGTGATGAAATTTCCACCATAGACAAGGGATCTACTTCCTAGTGGATTATTCTTAGAATGGTGGTAGTGTAGAAAGATTAAAGGTAATTGAACTCCATGTCTGTGTCAGGTGGCATGCTCCTCTTTCTCTGTTCATCCATATCTGAGAAATAGGCCTTGCCATTGACATAGTCAATCAGGGCTTCAAAGTGATTTTGATTCATTGTTTAGTATACAGATGTACAATGTAGTTTAATGGGCAGATGTACACCTATTCTATCAGCATGTAGAAGTTTTGTCTCTGCATGACGCAACTCAGGAATAAAGACTAAGTGATAGCTGATATGGAAAGAAAAGTAGAATTCTTACTGAAAGAAAAAGATTAGAGGGCTAACAAAACATTTGTGTATAGCAAAGTTGGTGGTTCACTCCTGTAATCCTAACATCTCAGGTGGCTGAGATATGGGGATCACAGTTCAAAGCTAGCCAAGCAGAAAAACCTCAGACTTTTATCTCTAATAAGCTGTATTTAAAAACCAAGAAATTAGACTTACAAATTTTAGTATTGCTGGGTTCTAGGTACTTAGCGGAGAGAATGAGGTTTCTCATGGAGAATAAAAAGCAAAACAACATCATCATTATGATTCAGAGGAGAAAGCGTTTGAGAATCAGATTCTGCCATTAAAAATCAATAGTAGCTACCTTTCATAATGTTTCATTGCTTAAAGCATGTACTAAGACCACAACCAAATAGGCTTAAAGCACTTTCCTATGTTTTTTTTTTTTGATTGTGAAAATACTGTACAGAGGGGTTACAATTACATGGGCAAGGTAACGAGTACATTTCTTATCAAGCATTGTTGTCTCCTCCTTTGTTTCCCTTTCCCATCCCTTCCCATCTCTCCCCCTCCCCCCTACCCCGTGCTGCCTTTTCCCCACAAAGATGTAAAATTCGTTTTTGACATAATGTCTTATACATCTTATTGTTGCAATAGGTCCACCTGTATCCTTATTTAAACAATTTGTTTTTTTCCTTCCCCCACCACAAAGTATACCAACATCAAATACAATGGAAACAGGTTATACCGTGGGGGAGGGACATACAAAGCAACAAAGAAATCATCCTATAAATATATTAGAAACAATAGCTAGAAAGAAAAAAAAACATTTGAATCCTTATCTTGGGGTTCATTTCACCTAACATCAACTTATCTGACCTTTTCTGCTTGACTCAGACATATACTAATTATTACAAATAAGGGAAACCATGGGACCTATGTTTCTTTGAACCTGGCTTATTTCACTTAATATAAATTTTCCAAGTCTTTCCATTTCCTAACAAATGGGACAATGTCATTCTTTCTGATGGAAGCATAGAATTCTGTCATGTATATATACCACATTTTATTGATCCATTCATCTACTGAGGGGCAGCTGGGTTGGTTCCATATCTTAGCTATGGTAAATAATGCTGCAATAAACATAGGTGTGCTGGTAGCTTTAGTATCGTTTTGTTTGTGATCATTTGGGTAAATGCCCAAAAGTGGAATTACTGGGTCATAGGGGAGCTCTATGTGGAGTCTTTTGAAGAACCTCCATACTACTTTCCAAAGTGGTTGAACAGTTTACACTCCCACCAACAATGCAGTAGGGTTCCCTTCTGTCCACATCCCTTCCAGCATCTGTTTTTACTAGAGTTCTTGATTCTAGCCATTCTAACTGGGGTGAGGTAGAATCTCAATGTTGTTTTGATTTGGATTTCTTTTATGGATAGGGATGTTGAGCATTTCTTCATGTGTCTATTGGCCATCCTTCTTTCCTCTTCAGAGAAGTTTCTTTTGATATTTATTTTAGCAGCATCTATATATTAAAATGGTTATTCATTGCAGTCTTTCAATGATAAAATTGCCATGACCTAAGCTACAGCAAGAGATCATTTGTATACAAATAATATATTCATTTACATGTATTTTTTTTGTGCTACCAGAAACTTGTGCTACTAGAAAGATTGTAAAACTATGGTAATTGTTCACACTATTACATCAAGTAAAAAGAAGTAACAAAATTGCACACACAGGAAATTCACTGCTAAAAAATTTCTAAACAGCAAAGAAGAAAGCTGGAAAGAGGTTTTCTAAGATCTTTGCAATTGTTACTTGAGGGAGATGAGATACTAGAGGAGCTCTTATCATCATCTTTCCGTTCCAGTGCTGCTACAGTAATACTTATTACCATAATATTATTACCACAAATGTTTCTTTTAAGCACTTATTCAATTGAGAAGTAAATTCGCTTTGTACTGTACATGCCACACCTTACTTACAGTTGATACCATGTAGAGTCTCAACTACAAAAATAAATAAAATGATCTGTCTGGTCCAATTGTCCCAGATGAATCCAGTACACTTAGATAATTGACAGCTCCTGGAAAAGGTGTAATTCTTAAATCACAGCTTCCACAGTAGAGCTGGTGACAAAAAGGAAGAGAATGAAAGCCTTTTCTTTTCAGGTGGAAGCAAAAGAGAAAGCAATCGTTTCCTTTGGAATCTCTAAGGAAGTTCTCAGAGCCATGGCTGCATTTTAATGATTTGTGTGTCTGGGTCTCCTGTCCTGATTCATTGTAACCTTCATAAACAGCTCTTACTTCCTCTCTTACCCACAAATGAATGACCTGCAGTAACTCGCAGCTGCTTGTGTGTATGTGTTACAGCAGAAGAAAACCAGCAAACTGACTTCTGCATGAGGCCATTTCATTTTTTTCCTGTAGAGTACAGATGGGGAAAACACTCTATTTAATTTTTTGTTGTTGTTGTTTTTTGTCTTTTTCTTGAGGATACAAATTGGTTTTCTTTTATATTTCTTTGATGGATTCATTCTGGTGTGCTCTTTAAAATTTAGGGTTTTTGAAACTTATTTTTAGGAGCAGTAGTAGAACTAACCTCTAGGCATTATGGGAGGCTGAATGAGATGTACTAGATGCTATGTCAAAAAATTAACTTTACAATTTAGGTGGGGGCAGGGAGAGGGGGGAAGCGTAGTTGTAATTGAGGATGTGGGAGGGAAGGGATGGTAGGGGAAAAACAAAGGAGGAAGCAACAATGCTTGATAAGAAATGTACTCATTACCTTCCTCAGGTAACTGTAACCCCTCTGTACAGTATTTTCACAATAAAAACCTTGCTAAAAAAAAAAGAATTGAGAAAACTTCTCATTCTGCATCTTGGCCAAAACTGACCAACTGACCAACACTCACTAAATTTCCAAGGAAGAGGTCAGGGATTTGTGTTGAAGTTCATATTTAAGGTTCTCTTGGCAAAACATAGAATATATACTACAAGAATCTGATAACAGCAGTCTGTATACAGAAGTAATTCTGTGTGGAAATAGGGGAAGTCTACTCACATTTTCCCAGACTTGTAAGGCCATAGACACCATAAGAACTGTGCCTATAATTATTGTACAACTTATTATTATGGCTATAACTCCTGAGAGAATGGTATTCACTAAGACTTTTTGTTAAAAAGAAAGGCTGAAAGAATTATAATCATTGACTGCTGATATAACATGGATGTGTTCAAAGCAAAAAGGTAAGCTAGTTGTAGAGACTCTGCCTTTGTATCCATGAGTTGCTTGGGTTTCCTGTAGCTTAAGCCCACAGCTGAAAACGAGGTGCAGCAGTACTTTTGCTGTAATGGGCCTTGATTTTTATGACTTAATTTACAGCCTGAAAATGGAAACTTGAATCAAGGGACATCACATTGCAAACCCTGTACTGTAACCATTTACAAGTGAAAACCTTAAAGGAGGAAACATGAAAATAACATATACTCTTCAAATAAATAACATGTTTTCCACACAGCTCTCTAATGTAGTAAGGGTCATTTCCATTAGACAGACAAAGCAACTGAGATTCTGGCTATAATCTCTTTTGATAATTGACAATGATTGGTAGTTAGAAGATCAATTTTCAGTTTTCATGACCCAGAATAATTTGATATTTGTCTCCATTATTCCAGAATTATGTGGCATATTTCAGTCATTCATTTACTTAAGCAAGTAATTATTGAGGCTTTGCTAGGTGTAAATTGCTTAGCCTTGCAGGGGAGTTGGATATTTATGATCTTACTGGTCTTCTAATTTACAAACCTCATTATTGTTTCACATTTAAATGTTGTGCTTAAAATAATATGTTTCTGGCTAATAAAATTAAGTAACACATTATTATAAAATTAAAAATAGCAGCTATCTCCTCCTCACTAGTCTCAGAGGTAATCTTTATTAAAATGTTTACATAATTGACTTTATGCAAATGATACCATAAGATACATGCAATTTTGTGCTTTAGGTGACGTCTTTATATTGTCAATGAGTGTAAACAAATTTCCCTTTATTTTGAATGGCTAACTAGTGTGTCTTCCTGTGGTAGTAACTACTCTCCCATTCATACAATCCCATGCCTTAAACATCTCATTGATAGAGGTTTGTGCATATTAATATCTCAAGATTTAATTTTTCATTTAGTCTCTTAGTTCAGAAAAGATTATTTCAAGAAGAAAATATTTTGCCCTGTGTGGACTGTATTTACTTTATATTTTTGTGTAACCTTCTACATCTTATATCCATCCTACCAGAACATAGAGATTGTCATAGTAGATCACCAGAATAACCGAGGGGTTCTTACTCAACACAAAGAAAAATGCACATCTAAGATCAGATTCAGTTCTTTCTTCACACTATCAATTTGATGTTCCATCTCTTTCCCTCATAAAAACTTATGATTTTTGACATGCCAGCAATTGACTTGCATGTCTGTAATTCATGCACTTGGGAGGCTGAAGCAGGATGATTGTGACTTCAGCTTGGCCTACACAATTATATCCTGTGTCACTATTTTAAATAGTAAAACTTTCTGTATTTTAACTAAACTGGACTCTATTCCCACATTTAATGATATGATTTTCCTCCAACATTCTCCTCTTTAACACTCCTAGAACATGATATTTTCAACTTATAGTTCAAACTCTTTACCCTTTGGGGGAGTCTTTTACTTCTTGTCTCACATTTTGTGTCAATGTGTCAAGAATTACTTTCAAAATTACCTTTTGGAATATCCTCACACACTATTTGGTGGCACAAAACATCTGCCAGCTTCAAAGGAACATAAAGTTTATAGTAGGCAGGGTATGCATGTCCCACATCAAGATAAAACCAACTTGGAATGTCATACCTACTTCTAACAGGCTCCGTCCACCTGAGGTGACACTTCATGTGTCTGGGCATATAATATGTAAAGGTGTCATTTCTCATATTTTAAATCATCATGTCATTGAATCCTCACAACAAACCCACAAGATGGGTCCTATTGTTTTTCTTACTTTACAGATGAGAAAATATGCATTGAGAGTCAACTACTAACATAACAACACACAATGGTTACATAGTAAGGCTAGGTTCTAAATCTAAGTTTTTAGAATTCCTAAAGGACATTTCTGTCCTTATAATTTGTGAATTCAACTAATAACATAGTCTTTGTGAGAAGTAAATGGCAGCCTCTGACCCATTACCCTAACCCAGACTCAAGAAAATGTATACGACTTCATTAAAGTCAAGCCATATGAACACATTATCCTTTAGAGACCGATTATTAGCTAACAATGATATGACATTGCCTAACAGCTAATTAAAAGATGTATATATTTTAAATGTCAGGTACATTGATCACTAATTTAATTAAAAATAATTTTGTTCTAGGCCCAAAGGTCTAAAAAGCATGTCAATCTCTCCCTGATGCATTCCTCATACTGGGTATAAAAGGGACACTGCTCTTCATTGAAAGATATTGACTGTAAATGAGTAATTTATCTTTGTTCAGAGCAAATTATGTTTCATGTCCTTCTGGAAAATTTAATCATTAGGGTAAATTCTTCCTGTATTTACTCTTTCTAGGGAAACTATACATTTGTCAAAATGAATGACCACTTTCCGCGGAATATTTTCTTTGATATGGATTACACTCTCTTCCTCATTTATCTCTCTGCCAACAGTTTAACCGTCTGTATTAGTTGTCTATGACTGTTGTAACAAATTACAAACTCACTGGCTTAAAACAGTAGAAATTTATTTTCTCACTGTTCTGTAGCTTAAAAGTCCAGCTAAATCAAGACATGATGACTGGATTTTTCTTGGAAGCTGTGTGAGGTTGAATCTCTTTTTTTGACTTTACCATCTCCTCCTGGTTGTCCAAATATTTTGGCTTAAAAAGTTTCTCTATCATCCTCAATTCCATTAAGAATAGGTTGAAGTCTGCCCACATTGCTTCATTTTTTTTGGGGGGGGTCCAGTTGTGGGGCCTGAACTCTGGGCTTGGGTGCTGTCCCTCAGCGCTTCAGATCAAGGCTAGAGCTCTTCCACTTGAGCCACAGCACCACTTACAGCTTTTTTGTTTTTGCTTATGTGGTACAAATCGAATCCAGGGCCTCATGCATGCAAGGCAAGCATTCTACCACTGAGCCACCTTCCCAGCCCCAACATTGCTTCATTTTTAATATCCTTTTATAGCCATGTACCCATGTTGTTATTCCAGGACTATTTCCCCATTTCAAGTTCCTTAACTACCTGTGAATTATCATCCTGTTTTGGCATTAAAATGACCATATTCACAAGCTCAGGTGATTCAGGAGATATAAAGGCCTATTATTTTACCCACCAAACTGTCCCTCTTTCTTGTCCATTCTCCAATCCATTAGCAAAATGGACTTTCTCAAGTGCATACATGAACACTCATGACTGTATGTAAAATCTTTGACAGTTCACCTTGAATTCATGGCACAAAGGGACTTTGTAATGTATCTGAAGTTTTCCTCCCTACTTTCATATTCTACAAGTCTTGCTAAATGATGTTTACACATTTCCATTTGCATAGGCTCCCCTTTGCCAAGAATTTGTGCCTCTCTTGAAAATCTCAAAAACATCTGTTTCTCTTTAGATTGTATATATTGTTTCTCTAACTTTCCTAAGGAGTATTCTTTGCTTTTACTCCATGATCTGGCCTGGGAGCTGTGTCCATGCAGTTGAGGACCAGTGATCAGTGGCTCCTATTGATGACCAGTGGGAATGTTGAGTCACACACAGCTGGTTCAAACAAGCTGTAGAGAAAGCATCATAAGGAACACATGTCCTCAAGATACCGAGGGTGATTATCTGAGACCACAGGAGAAATTGTTATTGCAAATATAGATTCCTAACAGGGCTCACCCACTGAAATTGTCTTATGTTATCTATTCCTTCTCCTGCCCTCGTATTGTCTGTATACAAAAAGAAAAAGCAAACAAAATAAAACAAAACAAAACAAAAAAACTCTACCCCTATTTGTAAACCAATTTATTGTAGAATTGGAAAGAGAAGTCACAAATAAGGTAATAATATTTCTATGTAATATCAAACCTCCAAGTAACTACCTTTTCTCTCACTTTTCTAAGAACAAAGAGCTTTCACTTTTGGAACTCTTAAATATTAGCAAGTATCTTACTGTCTTCATTTCTTCTTTCTTGGTGGTTGGAGATTGAACTCAAGGCCTCACCACTGTTATACAGGTGCCTTAGCCCTTTAACAATGCATCCATATCCTAAGGTTTTCATTTCTTAAGTCTCAACATGAAAGTGATCATGAAACTCCATTTTTTTCCAGACTGCCGTGATGTTTGCTATGCTTCCATAAACAGATACCATCTCTGCTTTCCAATAACCTTACAGAGTCAAAGCTACCACTCATGTTTACAAATGAAAGTTCTGATTGTGTTTCTCAGCTGACCACGGCAAATTTCTGGTAATAGTTTGAATATAGGAAAAATTTAAACAATAAAAATAAAGCAAGCTCAATTCCTTGCAGGCTCCCTCACTATGAAATCAATTATTTATTCACCAACAACTCGAGGACTGTGAGACTCTTCAGGTGATGGAATTCATCTCAAGGAATCTTTCGGCCCTGACAAGACATCTGAAACAAAAGAATCCTGAATTATTTAATTCTGCTACTTGTGTTCAAACTGGCTGTAAATTAAAGTGGTGTTTTTGTCCAAGTAACATGATGCAAAAGAAGGGATAAAAAACTGTTGAGTAGAATATTAGAAACAGAAATAGCCATGAAAGTCCAGGTGAAGAGGAAGTTAGGACTTAAATTACTAAATAACACATCTCATTACAAACTTGTAAAAATCAATACATATTGAGCAACACAAAAGTACATTGCAAGTCACCATTTGGATCTATTCTACACATTTCACATTGACCAAAACAAGTTAAATCACCCAGCCCAAGATCAAGAGAAGAGACGTGCAATCTTCTCATCAAATAGCTACAGTCAACTACACACAAATAGGAATGTTATAAACTCATAAACACAGACGATGCGTAAATTGAATAAATCCATAGCAAATTGATCAAACTCAATAGCAACAAGAGACACAATGAATTCTGAAAACAAAAATAGCAATTTGCATTCATCAATCTGACAGAAAGTGAAAAATGAAGTATCAGGTGTGGCAAAGATGCACAGAGGAAAAATTTTTTTACACATTGCTAGAGAGTATGGCAAGTTCTTCAGCACTTGGGAAAACAAAGTTAATACTCTATTTGTCCTAGGGAAACTAACGACATGTACCACTGGTAACATTTTTAGTAGTTGTGTTAAAACACACACACACATACACACACACACATATTTATATATACATAAAATTAAACAAAAACATGAGCAAAGCAAAAGCACTGAAAATTAGGTTGATATTTATCACTAAAGAATGTTTACAAAGAGCTGGCACCGGTGGCTCATACCTGTAATCCTAGCTACTCAGAAGGCTGAGATCTGAGGATAGCGGTTCAAAGCCAGCCCAGAGAGGAAAGTATGTCTGTAAGGATTTTATCTCCAATTAACCACCAGAAAATTGAAAGTGGTGCATTGGCTCAATTGGTAGAGTGCTTACCTTGAACTGAAGAGCTCAGGAATAGCGTCCAGGCCTAGCATTCAGGACCCACGACAGACAACAAACAAGCAAGCAAACAACAATGATTAAAAAAAAACTGACTTTGTACATGGACACACTGACTGTGTGGAATTTATTGAATTCTCTTCAGGGCATTAAAATGAAGAGCCACGTCTCACATCCCATGGAGATAACTCACAAACCCAGCACCAACTACTAACGTGGCAAAACATTATGCTTCAAAACCTGGAAAGCCAAAGAATCTTTTACTTAGGAATACCTACAGTAATACATAAAGTAACACATATACAACTTTCATAAGGAGAGTAAAATATATGAGATGCATATATGACATTGGATACATATAGTGATACTTACGCTTGAGGAAAAGATAAATGCAAATTTTTATATGATAACTGTGATAAAACCAGAAAAAAGAGCATACAAAATTTCAATATTTTGATAACATTGATTTGCATTGATAGAAGGGCACAGAGGCTTATTTTTTTATCATTTTGATATATGCATCTTATATACTTAAAATTTACTTAAAAGTATAATTTAAAAGTCACATGAAGGGCTAGTTTATTATGTCTAATCCACTTAGTTCTTCAAAAGAAATCGAAAAGCCACTCATAGAGTTCTTTGTATTTGTTTATGTTTCTAATGATTATATTCTATGTGAGAGTAAAGAAAATATTGAATATAAGCATTTGTCTAATATAACAAACATAGTCAGGGAGGAAGAATCTCTGTACCTGTTAAAAATAACCAACTACAAACATTAACTCTGCTTACTGTGTGCTTTAACTTATTTACAACAAGCCATTTTAACTTTGAAATATCTGAGTGTTGAATACATCCAAGGTACACAGTGTGTTGGCTTCATATACATATGCATTGTATAATTACTAGAACTAAGCCAGCTACCATTTGCATGGCCATATATACAACTCTTCACAGAGCCCTACTGAGTCTTTCGTGCCTTGCTTTCACAGTCCCCAGTTACAGCTCCCTCTTCCTTTTATTTAATGTTCTTTTGAGATTTTTAGCTCAACTGTGTTCTTTCATCCTTTCCAATAGGCCTTACTGCCTCATGGGTGAGTTACTTCCATTGTGTGAGCTATATTTTTCAGGGACCACATGCTACTTGATGGGCTGGCAGGACCAGCCATTTCATTAGAGGGCACCGAGCTCATTTAGGAAGGAGAACTGTTCCCACAGTGGTGCTGATGGCCAAAATTTTAAGTCTGCTTTGCAGGTCACAGATCCATCAACTCACATACACACTCTCCTGTCCCCTGGGGTTTTATAATACTCCAGGGCATTCTGCTGATAGTTTCATTCTTCAAAAGTACATTTCTCACATCAAATCTTCATGCAGAAGTGTGGGTTTCAAGCCACACATAATGTGAGATTTACCTGGATTACCTTCATTCTGCTTACTGAGTAATCACCATAAGTAAACTTTGGTGGGGGAAAGAAAGCAATGATTCTTGTGGCTTGCATTGCTGAGATAGAAAAGAAATCTTTCAGTAACTTGTATGGGTCTGCTTGTGATGAATACAAGCGGAAATGAACACTGACCAAGAGGAAACACTTACTTTCTTTTTGTAGAGTTTATTCAGCAGAGCTTTTCTAATTAAAAGGGGATAATAACACAAGAATGCATCTTGATTTATTATGTGGGAACTTCCTCATTCAGATCATTCTTTATTCTGTGGATGTGACCAATAATTCTTGAACCTGAGAGGCTGCATCAAAACATGTGAGTGAGCATGCATGCAATTGTGTAAAAATTACTATCATGGGCTAGAGATGTAGTTCAGAGGTAGAGCATAGCACATTGGACCCTAGATTCAATCCCAGCACTGAAATAGATAGATAGATAGATAGATAGATAGATAGATAGATAGATAGATAGATAGATAGATAGATAGATAGATAGATAGATAGATAGATAGTATTGTGAATTCTAATCTGATGCTCTAAGGCAATTTTTATATTTTTTATTGTAAATATACTGTACAGAGGGCTTACATGAGTAAGGTAATGCGTGCATTTCCTATCGAGCACTTGTTTTTCTCCTTTGTTTTTCCCCTATCATCCCTTCCCTCCCACCTTCTCAACTCCTCCCTCCCCCCACCCAGTTGTAAAGTTTGTTTTCAACACAGTGTCTTGTACATCTCATTGTTACAATGGGTCAACCTGTATCCTTTTTTCAGAATTTTGTTATTTCCCTTCCCTTCCCAAAATTAGAACAATGCATATACAAGAAGCAGGGCACCAGAATCAAATGCAGTGAAAAGAGGGGTTAGACCATGGTGGAAGAACATACAAAAGAAACAAAAAAAAATCACATAGTACGTTAGAAACAACAGCCAAACACTCAACAACTGGATTTTCAATTTGTTAGAAAGACCACAAGAAGAGAAAGGAGGTCATGTGCTTGTAAAGAAAAAAGGTGCTCCATTGTTGGAATGACCAACAACCAAGGCAGCTGCTTTCCACTTGTGTGTTGTTAGTGATGTCAAGATCCATCACCTTCAGAGCATCGACATCTGACTTTTTTCTAAAGATGGGAGGGACTGACTTTCCCTATGTATATTCTAGGGAAGTCAGTCAGTGAAATTCCTCAGGGAATAAGCCACTTACTTCTCTCACTTACAGTCCTGAGTGTGCCTGTTGTTCATTGTGTTCTCTGCTTCTGTAAATCAGCCTGAAATCAAAGTGAAGCACAAGCAGTCAACTCTAAAATGCAAATTGTTAGTCACAAGGTGTGGACTCTAGTTCTCTTATTTTATCCAGGAGAACTCAGGTAGTTTTCCCAAACTCTGAGCACCTCTACTTCCTTACTTCCTTTTCTTTATATTTTCTCTCAAGTCCTCCTCATCAAATGTTCTCTCAAGCCCCTTTTTGAACAAGCACGAATTAGGCTCATTTATCACTGCAGTTTCTAGATAAAGGGCCTACCAATGAAACCCCCTCATGTTATAGTTATCAACACATATCCATTTACCATAATTTTGAAAGTTCAAAACCTGCAGAAACGTCCATGGCATTTTGGAAAGACAAGAGCCTCTGCTCTGAGCAATGTGACCAACGATCAGATACATTTAAAATAGAAGTTTGATACCATTTAGAAGAATCCTCTATCAATCTTCTGTCTTGTTTCTTTCTGCATAATTACTAGTCTTAAAAGTGATTTTTGTCTATTCATTTGCCTCAAGCAATCCATTTCAAGGCTATAAGAAGCTGATCTCTTGCTTTAAATTATCTTCTGGATGTGAGTTTTTGATATTGATCACCTTTGCTAAAATCAGAGATTTCTAAAGATCACATGAAACTTCATATAAATACTTAACATACCTTGTTTAAGTCACTTAGTTAAAAAAAATCCTGTCACCAAACTGAGTCTTGTGGCATATACTTAAATCACTGGTATTTGAGATACTGAGGCAAGTCTGGGCTACATAGCAATATTCTGTCTCTATAAACAAATATATTCACTGATCATTTTATCATCATTTTCAATATCATCATCACCATCATCATATATGCACTAGAGTTCTGTCTTTTTTTTCCCTCTGAGAAACTACCAAACAATTACAGAAAATGATGGTCCAATTATTCTCATTCACGTGCTATTCTTAAGCTCTATAAGCTCACAGTTTGGGGGAGAAAGCCACATAGCATTTTATATAAGGGTTTTGGTTTAGGGGCTTTGGCAGTACTGGGGATTGAAATCAGGGCCTCACACTTCCTCGGCTGGCACTCTAACGTTTGAGCAATGGTTTCCATGCTACCCTGCCAGGTCTCTACTACCTTCCCAGCACTTCTCCCTCACATACGTTTTAATTTCCTTCATCTAATGCATGAAATAACTGTGAGTGTGTGGATTCATTTCCAGTTTTAAACCATGTTAGATTTGTGGAAATCAGAATATATGAGTGTAGTAGAGTGTGTTTGTCTTGCTCTTGAAGTAATTGGCTTTAATTATCATAATTATAGATAGACCATTACAGGTAGAGGATTTATTATAGTATCTCAGGCACTCTACTGAATCTATGGTTTAGGAAAGAATTGTATTACATGTTCCTTGTTATTAGTGTATTATGTTATTTCTTTTTTCCTTCTATTAGTAAAACTTCAGTGTGATGTATCACATGTTTCTTATTGTTGTTCAAACCAGTGTGGAAAGTTCCGAATTTTTCTTTTAAGTCTGCCTACCTGAGCAATGAGAGGGAGAGAAGTTTCACTTATTCACTACTGTTGGATGGTATAGAGATCATAAATTTAACCTTCCTATGGAAAGCCAAAGTTCATAGCCACATAGGTTTTTTAGTCCACTGAGTGAAGCAAGTTTTCAGGTAACCCTGGCATCTCTTCTCTGGATTCCAATAAACACCTGCAGTTTCACCTTTAAAATACTATGGAAAATACTATTTTAAAACATATACAATTAGCATTGGGACAGAAGAATGGGTTGTTTTTGGTTTTAATTGGTATGAGTCAAACTAATGTTTCATAAGAGATAACTGGAGGCAATACATGAAATTTTTAAATTAACTATTTAAATGTGGATTTTTAAAACATCAAGTCCATTCATCAAAATCATTTTTTCACCAGTATACTTTGAGCCATATTTGAAAGCTATTTGCAAGTGAACTGGTTTAGAGATGCATATTAGGTAGATGAAGTCCATGGCATATGGTTCTATAGAAAAATGAATAGAGAGAGTTTAATAATGAGGTCATTTGAAGTCACACTGGCATAAAGAACTCTACTAATTAATGGTTTAACCTAATGTCTGAGGAAATGTAAGGGTCTGAGATATGAACAAATTCTTAAGGTAGTGGAACAAAGAACAGATCATAAACTATATAAGCAAGCAGCCAGAATGCCATGCTGAAACATTCTCAAGAGCAAAAGAAGACAATACAAAATGCTTGCCGCCTTCTGGTTCTTTAGAGCTGTTCACTGGGTAGTTCACCTCTTCACGGTCTCCTGCATATCACACAAGAATATCCACGTAAACATCAGAAGGGATTCCTGCTATTTCCACAAGTTCTTCCACAGTCACAGCCTTGTCAATCACTTGTCTTACAATCAGTGGATGTATGTGTGAATTTTGTGGAAAACTAAAAATTGTACATATAAAGGAAAATTGAGGCACCCCTAGAAGGCTAGACTGCAAGGACATTATAAGTCCAGGCTTCGGTTACAGCTACCTCCAAATAAAATTGTAGCCCAGTGTAACATGTTACAACCCAACATTTGCATGCAAAGAGGTAGAGTTTTCATCAGAAGTATACATTCCAATTCTACAGTCACCAAGATCTTCTTGCCCCTGACTTCTTTTCTTTTCTCAGGAATTCCTTTATTCTTAAACTTTCTTCCATACATATATGTATATACATATATATATATATATATGTGTGTGTGTGTGTGTGTGTGTGTGTGTGTGTATTTATAAAGCTGTCCAATCTATTTCCCATGAAGTTAGTATGCTACCCTGCCTGCATCAACTCAAATTCTTGATCAACAACTGCCTTTTCTTATTTGTGACTTTTTCAAACATATTTGACATGCGTAAGATTCCCCAAGAAAAGATCTTAGCCTGTTTGAATTGTGTGGGCTCCAAATGCTGATGTCTAAAAAACTCAATTTGTTTCTTGATCTGTGTTTTTGTTTCTCTAAAGGGCCTACATATTCCTGTGAATTAAGATTTTCCTTTTCCTCCTGTAGAATCTGTCATGTCCATGGTGAATTTAAGCTGCTCGTACATAATCATAAAGCAAAGAATGCTTTGTGGAAGTCAATGTATTTACATTTCAAGGAGTCCTTTTAAATCTTTTCATGAAGGAATGTGGGATTTTCCTCCATGTTGTACCAATGGACAGTGAAAGCCTACTACTGTTCCTACTTTTCTATGTGAGCAAGTTGGGAAATACGTTAATCTCACAGTAATGCACCAGGTTTGGGGAGATTGAGCTCTCTAGACTCTTGTAAAGTTACAAAGCTGGTCATGTAAGTTGTTCTAACTTAGTCTCTAGTGTGCAGAAAAAAAAACTCTTTGGAGAAAAAGGTTATTGCTTCCAATTAGACTTTAAAAATTGGAAGAGCCAGAATATCTGGAGAAGCTGGAAGGTATAATACTGGTAATTGTGGTTTACTTCTGTGTTGAGCACTAAATAGCAACATCCTAACGGAATAAGATAGTTCCAGTATTAAGAAAATAGAGCAAAAGAAACAAATGTTACAAAAGTGAGGTTGTTTTGCAACCATGGCCTAGCTGAGTCACCATGGGACATGGATGTACTGAGACGGCTATGTAGGATAGTTTTTCCCTGTAGTAAAGTATTTCTTTAATGTAAGTACAAAGAATAAAGGACTCCTTTAATTTGTGTTTTTGTCTGGTTAAAGAGCTGTGTAGACTCCTTTATGACCAAAAGGACGGCAGAATGACTGGCATGTAATGCCAAGCCACTCAGCCAACATTAGGGCCTTGCTCAGCCCCACAATTCCACCTTGTTTGTGTTTCAAAGGATTGCTTGGTATTTTGTATATCTGAGTGAACCTCTAAGCAAATTGTAGCTCTGACTGTTCATGGGGAGAAGAACGAAGGGTGATGAAGAAGCCTCTTTCTCTGTATAAAACAGCACTTACTTCCTTGTTTCTGGGCTGTACCTCACTAAGTGCACGTGCTGGGTCTCTGCATTGATATCTGCAAGAGCCAGGTAGAAAAGCCTCCTGATAAAAAGAAGTGAACTATTTCTCAGTGTTAGGAGAGTATTCTAGAGTATGGGTCTGAAGCTAAAGATTTGGTTTAACCCTATGTATGATGTTTTTAAGCACACAGCTACCTGGAAACTATTACGATTGATATATGTAGATCAAAACAAAACAAACACCCAACCAATGAATCTTTAAAAAGCCTTCACTTGTTTTTTTCCTCCACATGGCTTAATTGAAAATGGTAGAGGATCCTACTCATTGGTTAAAATAATATTCTGAGCAATTACTGGATGGAAACATGAATAAGTATCCTAGACTTTGTGGGAGGCCCATCAAAGCTCAGTTTGTAAGGAGTGAACATCCTCTAATATTTGAGCCACTTCTCTTGTTCCTACATTCACATCAAAGAATCATTTTCTGTCCCTATATGCTCCTCTGTGGTGATATGGCTCTTTGTGAAGATCAAAGGCTGAGCAGTATGCGTCATATGCCAGGTAGCACAATGCAGCTGTCAAGTTCTGACTAGGTACAAATTGGTTTGGATGGCCACTACCTGCAATGAGATTGAGTTTTGGTTCCTACAGCAAAGAGAGAGGTTTGCCTTCACCTCTTCTGGAGGATAGACATTTTTATTTTATTTTATTTTTTTAACAAAGCAGTAGTGTTTCCCAGGCATCTGAACAATAGAAAGGTTTGTCAGTCAAGATGGATGAAACGATTATTGTAATTAAGTCCATGGGTGCCTAAAGGATCATCCGGTTAGGTAATAGTTGCTGGACAATTCTAATGTTCCTGCTGTATCAAGTCTGATCATCTTACCTAGGTAAGTTCATGAGCCACATTCTATATGACTGAGAATGGAGAACATAAGATGTTCACCGAAATCAATGCGGAGAAGGATTTTTAGAAGGCGGAGCTTACCCACAGCAGAGCTCCATTTCTGTTAAGTCTGTTAGATAAAAGAACAGAGTTCTTTTATCTACCACTATTTAATCCTCTCTTAAATCAATTCTTTGCTGAGATCATTTCTAATTTAGAAAGGAAAAGAAAAAATATCTTCTCATTATAAATTAAAATACCTTTAGATATGAGTACTACACTTAGAATTTTCTGAGGATGATAAATATTTTCTAAGGGTCCAAAGAAAGAAGGTATTACTCAATTAACTCTTATTTCAGAGCACAAATTCACGAACAACCACCTTTGGGCCAAATCTTGTTTCACCCCTGATTTTGTAAATAGGTTTATTGAAACCTAGCTATGGCAGATTGGTTACACATTGCCTTTTTCCCTTTAAAATAAGGGTTTGTTTGTATAGAGAGGCTCTCTTGCTTGTAAATCCAAACTATTTGTTATCTGGCTCATTTAAGAAAAAATAGATTGTGGACTCAAAAATGTAGGATTTTATTCAAACTTGAAATCCCACAAGTTGTTTAAATATAGAATAGTTTTATGAGTGTATATGTGTCAACATGTGGAAATGAGTGGTAACTGTCAAAATGGAGCAAACACTCATAGTATTTCAATTTCTTGCTTAGTATGGTATTGCAAGATTGAAAAATGTTGAAAATATGCTGGTTACGATAGCTGGACTTTTGTCTCCTCTGACTACACAGTGATTGTTGTTCACTGTATTTATTCCTTTGGGGAATACAAGGATTTGTTTCTTAGAGGACATCTGCATAAGTAACTTCAGTGCAAATCAAAAGCGATTGGAGGCTAGAAAGACAAAAACAGGCTTCAGTGAAAGTAAATACTATGGTTATGGAGAGAGCTGCCGCAATACTCAAAACTGATCACATGAACATGGCCCTAAAATTAAAAACAAAAACAAAAACAACTTGTACTGTTGCTGCTGCAAGATAGGGGTGGGGGGAGGGGTAGAGGCATAAAACTGTCCATTTGATAAGATTGCCAAGAAAGGAAAGTTCAAGACCCCTGATGGGCTAGAAACAGAAGTTTCTGAAAATTGGCATTTCAGTTTGCAGCAATCTCAAGTAAATGCATCCACTTTGAGAAACCTGAACATTATTCTAGAATGACTCTTACTATTTTAACCCAAGGAAGCAGTCTCCTTGCTCCATTTGCCCAAAATTATGCATTCTTCTATGGCTTGACTTAGAAAACAGTTTAGCAACATGCCTATCTTGCTATATGAAGGAAGTAGAGATTGAATGGGGATTAGGTGTTGACAAAACCATTCAGCCAGTCGTAATACTTACTATTGCATAGCAACTACATAATGCAGGATGGCAGATCGTTCAATGTAAAACAGAAGAACCCTTGAAAACCATCTTTTTTTTTAACTTTCATAGATAAAATTTCCATAGTATAATCTTGGCATTCAGGGTGATAAAGATTGGATTCACGACCTTTTATGTAATCATGGAAAAATTCCATGGCTTCTGTGAACCTTAAATGTTTCCATCTATAAAATTGTCAGATATAGCTGGGTGCCATGGTACAAGCTTGTGATCCCAGCGACTTAGGAGGCAGAGATAGGGATGGCCAAAAGTGAGTGAGAATCCATCTCAACAAATAATCTGAATATTGTGGCACTCTAGCTGGAGGCAAAGATAGGAAGATCGTGGTTTAGGCCAACCCTGGCCTAAAACCAAAATTGAATCCTAAATCACACAGAAAGAAGTTCAATAAGTGAAGAAATGCAGTGTACTCATACACTGATATGTACAGTGTGCATATGTACACTGTATATACAACTACGTAGAGACAATAAAATATAATTGTTTAAAAAAACAAAACTTAAAGCACAAAAGCCATGGGACATGTTTCAAGTGGTAAAGTGTCAGCCTAACAAGAATGAATGAGGCTCACAGTTCAAACTCTAGCACTACAGGAAAAAAAGATAAAGTAACAAAATAATATAACAGTTAAAGCCAAGTAGAAGATTGGCAGAACATTTTTCATAAAATAGGCGTTTGATGCGTAGTAGTCTTATTCCCTCCTCTCACTACCATTGCATATGCAAAGGAACAGAAATGAGATGAACCAAAACCAGCCTAAGTATCGTGTATCAGCCTGTGCAGGGCCCGAAATAGAAGAATAATTCAGATTATCCCACCCTAAACCAGGTATGGCACATCAAGGTAAAGGCAAGTCCATTAGAATGTTTTTTTTATTATTTTATAAAAGTAAACTAACATGGGCAGATTCTTATCTGGAGTTTTAATATATTTTCAATGTCCCCAGTAATGAATACAGATAGGATAAGAATGCATCTGTACATGTGCTTCTTGTTTGCCTTTGATCAAATTCTTTCCTCTTCATTTGTAAGTTCAGGTTGGAAAGCACAGTCACTGTCCACTCTCTGATTTTTTTTTTATACTTTCTTTTGTACTGATGCTGCTTCGCATGTCAATCTCAGGCACAGAGGCATGATACGAAGACCCACACAGAAAAAGGATAAGCAGGTATAACAGCAATTCGCAGCATCAATCACTTTTATTGTCCCTTAGGAAGGGTTTCCATTATTTATGTTGCTGGGTGATCTGCTGTATTTATGATTCAGCTAGTTGTCAGAGCTTTAAAAAATGTGATGGATTCCTAAATGAATCCAGTATTCCTTGTTTTGGGGTTTGAAGCTTGGGGAGTCACTGATTGTACATGCAGATCTGTAATCAAAAAGTTAAATACCCATGGAGCATGACAATGAAAAGGCTGAACATTATACCTGGAATGGATTTGGCTGAATAATGCAAAAGTGGTAGGACTGGTAATTATCAATATTTCTTTTTTAAGTTCACTAATATTACAAACATCTTTAGGGACATTAAACCCTGAAAAAGACACCAATTTCTCCCAAATGTATCTGAGTTCACTGATCATTGATACTTGAGAACATAGGATCTGCCTTAGGAGAATCAAAAATAAAGTTCTAGGTCTTTTGGAAAGTGAGAGACAACTTGTCGCTGCCGGAATCATGTTTCACTAAAGTACTTAAGGAGGGCTGAGGAGCGGACGAGAGGCAATGAGACCCGATTCAGAGTTAGGCAATGGACTGAACAAATGAAGGAAGTTGAAGAAAACATTAGAAAGTGACAAGAAGTTATTCAGTTGAAGAGAATACAGAAACCATGTCCTTCAAGATAAAGGAAACAAGAAAAGATTGACTTCATTTGAGAAGCAATAAAAGGGTTAGATAATGTTATAAAAAAATAAGGAAAACACTCCTAGGGAAATACACATGACCAAACAATTACTATGCATTGGAATAAACAGAGACATAAGTCATATATAGGCACTCACTGCAGGAATTCAAGTTGGAGAAGGCAACACAAAGACTGAAATCGTAAGTCATAAAAAAGGAATAGTAGGAAATGTAGAAGGAATGGACAAAATTTCTGGACAGGACAAAAATTGCTGTCAATATTTGACTCGACGTCAGATAGCCAGACAGCCGTGGACTACAGTGACCCCACGTGACTTGGGCCTCTTGTATTTGGATGAACCCACTTCCTGTACTCTTCCCTATCTACTCCTTGCTAGGCACATCATTTCATATGAATCCACCCAATGTGTCAAGAGCATTCCACATTAGGGTAGGGCTTGGCACAGAAAGAAAGAAACCTCATTTCCAACAGAACCACAGGACTCACTTGCTCATCTTTTCAAAGTCTTGGTTCAAATTCCTCTGTTCAGTGAGATGCATTGATAGTCTAATTAATAGTAAATACGGATTAACTACCCTCTTGCTTCATGATGAGCATGCCTTGTCTTCCTGCTCTCCTCCTCTCTAGAACATCTCAATCTTCTCACCTATATTACCTTGTGCTTATGTGTTCACTACACAATATATTGTCTATTTCAACCTGCTTAAGTATGAGTTTCACAATGGCATTAATCTTCTTTCATTATGTTTGTGATGTATGGCAAGTGAATAGATATGTACCCAACATGAAGTAAATGCTTGTTAAATGAGTAAAACCATGCAGCTCAGCTACTATCTTCTGATAATTATTCTTGGATCCTGTGCCACTTTGCCATGTTGTCCTACATTATGTTTGTGCCTAAACAGAGCACGGGAGGCTTTAGCAGCTTCTTCTGTCACAGATAAATGTTCCCAGTTTGACTTTGCTTGATTTACAACTAAGAGATGCCTCTAAGTTTGTTTTTTTTTGGATGGAGCTTGATGACTCACAGGCTAGCTCAGAAACACCTTGTGTTGCCTGATCAGTCAGGTCTTGCATTACATTTAGGATACTTTGAAATTTTAATTAGAGAATTTCTTCGAATCTGGTCCTTCATAATGAATGGCCCTGATTAGAAACTGTTCTCCATTTTCATCAGATTTCCTTTAAATCAAACTCAACATGTTGGCAGGATTTGGGCAGAAACAAAGGAAAGGATATTTAATGTAATATACAGCTACCTCAAGAAATCTCTGTCTTTCTTCTAGTGTCTCATCCAGAATTGGGAACACCATTTAACTAGTCATTTCAAAACTTAATCCATGCCAGCACATCAACACCCTAGACCAGTCACAATTATGCTTTTTTCTAAATGATCACAATGTTGAAGTGAGAGATACAAGTTATGAGCAATACTCGCTAGATTTTTTTAAACTTTCATTTATTTTTTAAATTTTTGCTGTTAAGTAAAATACATTTTTTATTCTGATTTCTTAAGTTTTAACCTAAGGCTGTTTTTCTCTTTCGGATTACTTCTGAGATTCCCTCATTACATTTTTAAATTTTTATTTTATTGTAAAGATGCTGTACAGCGTGGTTACAGTTACATGGATAAGGTAATGAGCATATTTCTTGTTGCATTGTTACCCCTCCTTTGTTGTTCTCCCAATAGCCCTTCCCTCTCCCTCAATCTTCCTCTTTCCCCCCTGAAGTTATAAAGTTCATTTCCAATATAATGTCTTGTGGGTATCATTGTTGCAATGGGTCATCCGGTGTCTGTGTTTCAGTATTTTGTTAATTCCCCTTTCCCTCCCCAAATTAGCCAGATGTATATACAAGATACAGGGTACCAAAATCAACTACAGTGACAACAGGGGATATACCATAGGGGGAAGAACATACAAAAGAAACAAAAAGACCACACAGTACATTAAAAACAACACCATGAAAGACCTCTTGTGTCCATATCTTGGGGCTCATTTCTCTTAGGATCTATATAGCATAGGCTAACCTCAAACTCATGATCCTCCTCCTCCTCCTGCTTCTTGAATGCGACTTGCAGCATAGGTTAGCCTTGAACTCATGATACTCCTGCCTCTTCCACCCAAATACTATGATTACAGGTTATCACCACACACCTGGCCCAAATGTTTCCTTCTATGGAGACTTCTGTGATTTTTCTTGGCATAGACTAAGCCATAGGGCCATAGCTCTTTATCTCTAACACAAACTTCTCTAACTCCATAAAATGAAATGAGCTAATTAGAAATATAATGAATCAGAGTAGACATTTGATGTGATTGATGTTCTTCCATATAATCAGTGTGGAGATCCAAGAGACAGAAGCTTGGGAATCAGTCAACATGTTCCTGAGTAGATCCTGAATACTCATGCTGTTCCTTGAAAAGTGTTACAAAATGTTACAAAGTGTTACAAAAATATCCTAACTATTCACTGCTAGAGAAACAGGGGAAATGTTTATACAAGAGCCAGAGAGCAAGCAAGGGAAAGAGAGAGAGAGAGAGAGAGAGAGAGAGAGAGAGAGAGAGAGAGAGAGAGAGAGAGAGAGAGAGAGAGAGAGAGAGAGAGAGAGAGAGAGAGAGAGAGAGAGAGAGAGAGAGAGAGAGAGAAGGTAAGGAGGGAGAAAGGGAAAGATGGAGGGAGGGAGGGAGGGAGGGAGAGGGGCAAAATATAAAAAATATGACTAGTGAAGTAAGACTACAAGAATAGTTAGATTATAACACATTCCAACTTATTGGGTATACAGGAAGAGAAAGTATTGCAACTTTAGGTGTTTATTTGATAATTCTTTGCATTTATATTGTTGCTTCTCTTTCATAATGTTTATAATATTAGTAACATTTTGTTTCTATGAACTACAATAAGCATTACATCTGCATTATTTGGAGTTTCATATTAAACTGCTTTACTGATTTTAATTATTGATTTTTAATATTTAATATACTTTACTTAACATATTTTGATCTTGTTCTTATAGTTAAATCATAGTCTTCCCATAAAAAAACTGCCAGTACTTTATTTCTTGATTAACTTTAGAGATAGCAAACGTTTTCACATTTTTATTTATAATACAGTTCAATATCCTCATATGTCAGTTGGTTGGTAAAGAGATTCTTTACATAATTTTTAATGGCATATTATACCAATAAGTCTCATGCTTATGCAATATCACATTTAAGAACCCAGAATTACCACTTTGTAAGACAGGCCAACAGGAGTAGAGGAGAATGTACAAACAAGCAAATATCTCATGCCAGCCATATGTACATTTCGGTTTTGAGCAAAGTTATCTCTATATAGTATCACTTTGTTGACAGACTACTTAATTACATAAATGCTTACCTTCCAGACATGATGGATAACAGTAGAATTTAAATCAGTGTTCCTCAAAGTATGGCCTTCAGTTTGCCTGCACAAGGTCCTTTGTTGTTTTTTAAATGCTATGCAGACTTAAGAGCTCTACTTAGTCAGAATCTCTGCACACAGAATTTTTATTTACCTGAATAAGTACAACATATATCTCATGCATATTAGAACATGAAGCCAATGAGATTCTATACTTTCTGTCTTAATAGAAAAGGCAATTTTCCTTTGAACCAAAGTTATAACACAAAATTATTATAATCTTTTTTTCCCTGGCATTTCTTTAGTTTCTAGTGAAACTGTTCCAGAGGGATGCATTGATTATTGACAATATGTTTTGGTAGTTTTTCAGTTATCGGGATATAGCATGGAGGTAAATATTGACCTCAATGTTGGCCTATCGTTTATCCACTTATTGTGTTCATCTTCTTTGTCTCCGCAGGAGACATCTGATATAACACTAACTGTGGCCATGCTGCTTTAACCAATTACCTGAAATACACCAGACATATTGAGAAGCAACTGTATCGATGAGAAGAAGAGTAGGAAAAAATTGATTTATGTAGCAAGATAAATGGTCAACATTTAAAAAATCAAATGGTATTTGCACTTTAAGAAAGCAGCTTGAATCATAACTCAGATGCTTTAAAAAAAAAAAACCTGCAAGAAAATCTAAATGGCTGAAGTTTGTCTTTATGATGGCAGTGCACTGATCTTTACAATAGAGGTCAGTGCATCTTTGCAGGTTGGGTGAGTCCATTTCCAAAGCAAATTGTATATGTTCATATTGCCAAATATATATATATATATATATATATGTATATATATATATATATATATATATATTTCTGGGAGACACTTGTGTAAGGAGGAATTTAGAAAACAAAGGAAAGAAAACAGTGTAGGTGATTGATGCTTTTGGTTTCTAGCAGTTGCTCAGAAAAAAACCCCCACAGAAAATGACTCCTTATATCAAGTAAATCTGAGCAGAATACTGAGAGGTTTAGTGTAAGGATTAATGGGGTGTAGCCCCTGAGGGCCCAGCAGGGCAAGTGAAGTGGGAAGACATAGAGCTTGGGTTTAGACAAGCCATGTCTTCCCCTCATCCCCATCTACCCTCAGGTAAGCTGATTGCATCAACCACACACAGCTCTCTATTATAAAGATACAGAAACACTGCAGAGAAGAGGTTTTAGGCTAGCTTGCTCCGCCAATGATGAACTTTTCTGCTTTCTACATTTATATCAGCTAACCTGTGTTGATAGTCCATAAAAAAAAATTCCCTTGGAATTCCATTCTTTATCAAAGCATGTATCACTCTCAAAAGCCCCCTCAAGTTCTTACAACAGCAGTGTCCTCTTGTTTTTTTTCAGCAATATTCCAACATTTTTTATCCAAATGATTCTTGAGAGGCATTGGGGAAATCTGATATCATCTCAGTGTAAACTACCACCAAGGAAATCACCTGTGTGCCACATGAGAGAAAGATTAGAGAAAGTGCTCTGTCATGTCCTTCTAATGTTGCCCCATGATATTTGGCTCACTCTGTGTAAGCTGTTGCCAATTGTCAGTGTTTAAGAAGTATCCTTTTGGCTCTCAAAACCCAGATGCTGCCTAACTCACCCAGATAGGGAGGTCTGAAGAGATGCTCTAGAAAGTCACTTACAACATGAGTTATTCACATTACCTCAAGGCATTTTTATTTTCCTAATAGGAAATGAAAGTATGGATTAATGCCTTTCATATGTCATTAGAGGAAGAAGAGAGGAAAGCCTCATTTTGGCCACCAGAGGCCTCCTCTCATTCCTGTTCTCTCATGTCTCAAATAATCACATTTAGTGCTTTCAAAAGCCAAAGATGAGTTTTGACTTCAGAGAAAATGAGTTTAAACCAGAAAGTCCATGTGGCCTTCAAATTCTGGATGATTGCCACGGCACACTGCATTTCACCTTTGATTTAAAGATAGAGAACCTGTGGCTTCCAAAAGATGAAAGACTGTTTCACTCGATTCCAAAAGGACTCATGTAAACAACTGTTGAAAGAAAACTGCAAAAATAAAACAGATGGCAGAATATGAAAAAAAAAAATCTTAGTGAAATTGGGTGACCTGTTTATAACCCTGAGAAACCAGGATAGCCAGTATAGTCTTAGTTTGATACAAACTTATATATGTGATTTTTGAATGTTATAAGATTGATAAATTCTAGAGAATGTGAAAACTTGGTTGAAAAACAATAGTTATTATTATCACTAGCCAACATTTAGACTGATTAAGAACCAACCACTGGCTCTTAGTGTCTTACATATATTCTATCATTAAAGCTTGCTGAATATAGGAATATAGGAATTAGTATGATCTCTCTTTAAAGATAGGTAAAATTAAGTAACTTACTTGGGTTGAACTAGTGACTAAGATTGGAGATATTACAGATATTACAGAAAAAACGTTTTGATCCTTTAGCTTAAAACTTAATATTTTTATCTCATTCACTTTTATTATTTTTATGAAGTTTATTATTTTTATGAAGATGAACAAAAGGCTTTCAATTAATGTCAATTTTATATTTTAATGATTGTGATCAGTAATTTCTTCAAGAATAATTTCTTAAAAAAATAATTCTTACATGGGACCAAGGCCTAAACATATCCTCAAATGGGAATTTTAAGAGACTTGAGTTGCCTGATAAGAACTTGTCCTAGCACTAAGAATTCTGTTTCTGTATATCTCATGGTAGTTGAAATTCCTATCTCAGCATCCTGCCGTATCTCCAGGAAGACAAAACGTCCATTCAAAGACATTCAAATGTCCCTCTATCATTACAGATCATGAAGACGTGGAGGTCCGAACATGTCATGTAGATAGGCACTGTGGTGGGGCTCTCTTCTAGGAGTCTCTGCTTTTGTTTGCAGGTAACATGGAAAGGTTAACCTTAACTTCTCCTCTTTGAAAAAAAAATCATTTTGTTTGGTGGACTTCAAAGGAGAGCTCTACCACGTGAAAACTCACCCTGCTCTTGCAATCCCTAAATTAATGTCAGCTCTCTCCCTGCCGCCTGTTCTATGTACTCCCAAGGACCTCAGATTTGTGGACCATCTGCCATCAGGGGAACTTAGCTCCCGCCCAAATCCACTTTTCGTCATTTTCCCATCTTGGAGCCCCACTTCCTTGCAGCAACCATCCCAGCAAGACAGAATCGTCGCACCGACTTCCCAGTGAAAGAAAGGCCTTGGAGTTAGGCTGCGAGGAGAAGCATGCCATAAAGTTGCCAGCTTAATTAAGCCACTACAGATTTTAGGGGTTTTTAAACACAGGCAATTTGAATGTATAATTGAGCCTGAGAGCAGCCTCATCCTGTGTTTTCCTTAGTCTGCTGGGGACCAGATTGTGAATGGAAAACAGCTGGGAGAGCATCCTGTGGCAGCAGAGCCAGTTCCTATACTTACACACACACACACACACACACACACACACACACACACACACACGTGTACACACACACGTACACATGTGCACACATACACATACACATGTGTACACACACTTGTACACATGTGTACACACACACACACACACACACACACACACACACACCATGCCCCCCAGATTCTACAGTTTCCACAGTGAATGTATCAATCATTTCTTTCCTTGGCGTGGCCCTAAATAGGTCAGCTTCAGAGGCCAAGCCCAGGAGTTTGTGCTTTGTTGGACTGTGAGTTTGTCTATCCCTGGTGACCTCAAAAATCACACCCCACATGAGCTTCAGTAGAAGAGGCTGCAGAATATTCAGCCTCTTTGTTTTCTTTGAGGAAAAAAAAACACTTCTATACTTCTGAACTTAGAAAAAGGAAAGTGAGGAGAAAGATTAAAACTCAATGATCAAGTTTGACTAGCAGATGATAAGGATCCATTTAGATCTCCCATCGGGGGAATGTGCACTTTGGGTTAAAGTACAAAAAAAAAATCAAGTGCATATTCTGTGACTATAACAAAGCACTCCACAGACAAAGCAATTTTACTAGCGGCTTTCTCCAACCAGGGTGTAATATTTCTTGTTTAGAAGTGCATTCTGTAGATTAGGTTGTACCTTAGCTTAATCTACTCCTCAGCTGTCTTCCCACATGCACACATAAAAACAACCACACAGGTACATTGAGATGCTAAACAAAGTGGTAGCTATGAGCTGGCAGTAAAACAACCTGAGTCCCAAACCCATCCTTTTAACTGTGGGAAATTGCATCGCCTTTCAGCATGAGAGGGAGGAAAAGCATGATGGGAAAATGACTTGCAATGAGTCATCAAAGAAGATATTATGCATTAGTGATTTAAGGGAGATTTCTTCCAGTTTTATTCTTCCTGTCATCATACGTTGCCAGTGATGAAATAGTTTGTTGTGACATCATCCCATCAACTGGGTTTGACATGGAGTCACATTCCTAATTAATTGGTGAGGAAAATCTTAGAAGAGAAAATATATACATACCTTAAAGTATTTTGCATATTACTATTGTTACATTTCCACATATATGTATATATAGATTTTTTTCACTTTTATTGGCTTTATTTTATTTCTTTCTTATCCTTTGGTTTAAAGTGGCTTTATTTTCTTTTTTTCCTGAATTTCAAAATCATGACTTCTGAATTATTAGCCACTCTATTATTATTATTATTATTATTATTATTATTATTTAAAGTGACCTTACTATATATCACAGTCTGGTATAGAACTCCAAAGACTCCATTGTCAACCTTGAAACTGCTTCCAGTCAAGTACTACTATGCTTGGCAGGAACTTGGTTTTATGGACAGAATGAGGTTGAAGAAAGGCAGGACAGAAGTTGCATTGGTCATTTCAAAGTTACTCTGCTTTCTCAAATTTTTGTCTTGTGATGAGACCCTTTAGTATTCCACTTCCTGATACAAAAGTAGATGAAGGTAGACTTGGTTTTCACTTGTGTCTTCAGGAAATTCTATGTCCTGATTTCTCAAACCATAGCCTCCCAGATAATGTTTCTGCAAATTCAAAATCATGTGTTCATCTACTGTCTACCTATCTCTTCACTCCCAAATGTTTACTTGATTAAATCCTACTACATGTTAATTTGGTTGTCCAAATAAAATATATACTATCCAGTCCCTTTCAAACAGTAACTGAATTTTTTAAATTAAAAAAAATTCTTTTGAAAGTTCCTGTAATGAGGTTAAATGCTTAGATTACAGAAAACCCTACTAATACAGATATATAGTATTCCAAGTAAGTACTGCTTTGAATGATGACTTATGGAAAGATACCTATACTAGGAACCATGTAGTTGTTGCAAGAGGAATGGGTGCTAATGCACTTTTTTTTTCTTGCTATGTAGGTTGAATTCCCAATAAAGTTTGTGATAGACTTGCACACAATAGGTCAGTTCTTTGTAGTTAGGTACAGGGTTTTGTTTACTTGTTGTGTTTTAAGTAGCCATTTTTTCTATGTACTGCACACACAGTAGTACCATATCATTCCATACATAAGCAGCATCTTTGATGAAGAGCAAAACCTGTATCATGAAAAACCTGGAGAATACCAGCCGAGTAGGGAAGTCAAATATAAAAGGAATATTACTTCTGCCGGGCCATCTTCTCCATTGCTGATCCCCAGTTGTGAACAAGGCAAGCTCAAAAACCTGTGATTTTCCTCAGCTTCCTTGGGTCACGTGGAAAGAGAGCACTGAGTATCTGCCAGTGTATACCTCTAGCCACCAATACATTAAAGCTGACTACTACACTTTGAAATGAAGTAGCCAAATCTCACTACTCTTGGGACCCAATTAATTGACTTGCTACTTAGTGCTGTAAGTTATTCCCTGGTTTACATCTGAATACCCAGAGCAGTCCAATCACCTAAGGCAGGGCTCTCAAAATGTAAGGAGCCTCAGAACCACCTGGAAGACTTGTTCAAACACATGTCAGCACTGGGCCCTATCTCCTGAATTATACAGGTCTGCAGTAGCACCCAATAATACAGTTTCTAACGAATTCCCAGGTGATTGTTAGTTGGATGCTTCTAGCGTAATATAAAGACCTTTGAACTTGGTGGGTCAGTCACCCAGAAGATGTGCAGTAGCAATTCTAGAAGTGTTTGTCAGCAAAATTCCCTCATGCTTTCTGGCTTCAGTGAGGATTCGAGTGGGGATAACAGGAAACATGGGCTATGGGCAGGAGGTCAAGAGGCCAAGGGCAGTAAATTTCTACTCCATCCATTCTTAAGTTAAAGGGTTGAAAGCTAGAGGCATTTCTGGTGCCTGGTGGGTTTTCCATCTATTAAGTGTTTAAAGGGTGAACTCTGCCAGCTTGTCATTTGAAGACAAGCAGCCAGAAGCTTAGTAGAAGAAAAAAGAATATGGCCTGAAGGTGCTTGCCCAGAACCTTTGAATTTCTCTGGTATAACCAGGTCATGACTTGAGGGGGAAGAAAGTCCACCTGTTAAAATAATCACTTAGGCTTTTTAACATTTGGGGAGAAGACCCCAGGGAAATGTTCTTTTTATCCTTTATAGATTTTCAGATTGCTTCCCCTTACAGGTGTAGGCTTTTGGGACCAGGTAATTAAGAAGGATAAAATCATTTTTGAACATCTGCACAAAGAGATAGAATGATTGGAATAGATCACCCATCTGTCATAGAAGTGATATTAGACACACATAATCATATCTTGATTATCAGACTATCCTGAGTGGAAATAGAGACTTAGCCAGTACATACTAAAGAGAAATTGCTGGGCTGAAGGCTGATGAATGCAGTTGTTTTCAAATAGAGCTTTGCTGCTGTTGCCCTTGAGTGATTTATTTTAAAGAGTACTTCTATACTGCATGCAGTCTTTGTGGTATCATATTTTTCCTTCTTTAATACTTCTTTGTATTTTGCATGTACATTGTGTCTCTAGAATTAGATAGGATAGTTAAGTTAAATTGGAATTGTTATGTTGACTCTATAATTAGTGGAAGAACCAGCTAGGTCAAAGATTCAGGAACAGTAAAGTGTTTATTCTTTGCACATACTCCTCCTTAAAATTTATCCCAATGCTTGAGAATTCTGTTCATATACATAGTCAAAACCCTTAGCTGACAATACAGCCTGTTATACTCAAATCCTTCAACTCACATTTCTGGACTATATATCTGTATGATAACTTGATATATTCCTTGTTTTGTCTGACCTATATGTCTAAATTTAACTTGCTTCATTTTTTTCCTGTGAATACAGAATCTATATTGTTTTATGTTTTCTTTTCAGGGCAATTCCTCTACTACTTTATTTGCAAGGCCAGCTAATTACATAGACTTTCTTCCTTAGGAAACAAAAATTTAATTGCTTCTTCCTGAGAATTAGAGTGTGCAATCCTAAATAAAGAGACTAGGAAATAATTGGAATCCCTTTTCAGTTCAACATGATCTAGAATCCCTAAAAGAACAGGAATAGAAAACACAAGTGATCATTCCAAGAAAATACGCAATTGTGTATTCAATGGAGCTGGACTTTGAAAAGACTCCAAGTGATTTGTGATATTCAAGATGGTTTTGAAACAAATTGTGATGAAAATGTTTGCATATGCAAATGGACTTATATGGTTAATGATCTGGTACTTTTTAGAAGTTGAGACTACTATAGTATTTAACAAATATGCCTGTATGTCATGGGCTATTTATGTGTCCTAAAATGCAGTCTAAGGTCCAAATTTCTGTCCTTGCTTAAAGCATTCACATTAACTATATGTTCAGTGATGTCACTACCCAATTTTCAATTTAAAAAAAGAAGAGCAGTCTCACTCTCATTTTTTGGCATTCTACATATGTTTTTCATTTCCTTACACTATTATAGGAAATAGAACTAAATTATACTCAATGGCAAGTCTTTTTGGAACATAGTTGGAATAATTAAAATGCATTCTTCAAGGAGAAGATTGGATGGGACTAGTCAGCCTCACAATTACATTGCTGTCTTTGAGAAAAGAGGGCAATTGATTTTCATTAGTTGACTCAGTGACTCTGTTAGCTGGTTGGACAGTTTCCAGTAATTAAGGTTGTTTCCCAAATATATCCTGATAATTAGCCACCAAAATATCATCAGTGACTCTCTAGTGGTCATTTTATTAGGGAACAATTGGAGTCAGTCCCTGACCTTAAAACTACACAGAAGAAATTACTTCTCTTAACCATCTAATTTGCAACAACACATTTATAGGTGAAAAAGCATATCCTCCAATAGGACTCTTTCTTGTCCGATATGTCTTGGACACAAACTTCAGAAATAGATTTGAGGAGTGAACAATATCCAGAGAAATGAAGCATATCTACCTCATTTTGGGCACATGCTCAACACATTGTTGAGTTACCTGGAACTCCATCAATAGATTTCAAGAAAATGCTCACAATAAGATTACTTTTATCATCTTCATAGCAATGGAGAGCTGGGTCTCAGTTCTGGACCCTGAAAAATTCCACATAAGCCTCTCAGACATATTTATAATCTCCCAGTGAATACGTGTGTCTTCTTTATTAAGTCAATCACGAGGACTTAGTAGTTTGTCTCTAGCCCAAGCCACTGACATATCACCTGGATGGTGGAGATAGCCTTCTAATCATTCTCAATTTTACCCTCTACTCAGCATTAAAGACCTGTCCTTTAAATGCTAACTCAACTATACCTCCACTAAAAACTCTCTGTGATTTCCTTCTACTTTCATGTAAGAGCCATCATTTTTTTTTCTTCTTCCTCTTATTTACCTCTCGCTTTATGATGCTTACATCAGGACCTGGTAGATAGCAAGTATTCAGAAAACTTTGATTGATAGATAGATAGATAGATAGATAGATAGATAGATAGATAGATAGATAGATAGATAGATGGATGGATGGATGGATGGATGGATGGATATGTATATGAAGACACAAATACACAAATAAAATTTGATGATTGATAGAAAGATGCTAGATAGAAAAATAAATATGACATCTTTTATACTATTTTCTTTAGATCCTAAGAATGTGTTCATGTTATAACTGAAAGTTTATTCTCTTATCTGTCTCTTATATAACACCATTTTCATTAGATTTGATTTTACTTCGATAACCTAGGTAAAACTCATTTTTAGTTTCCTTACTTTAATGATATTTTCCAAGAATCAAACAAATTCACATTCATATGTTTCAGAGATTTTATTTTAATATAGCTCTTGGAAGTACAGCTCAACTCATTACACCAGTGTTAAGTACATTGAATACACTTATTTTAATCAATCCTGAGAAGAAGATTAGATCCTTTTGTTTGGCAAGAAAAGTATTTATTATCTAATCTTTGATAAATCCATTAAGTATGCAAGCTTCAAAATGGCAGACTCCACCCAAAAGGCAGCACTAGAGAGAAAAGCAGAAAAGATGAAATGCTAGAAAAAAAAAACAAACAGGTTAACTGAAATACAGATACTGAATATTGAGAGTTGACTCCAATTTGGGATTATAGAGATTGGATTGCTATTGTGTTTTTCATAACAGGAACCAATGCTTGACATATGATGAAGGCATATGTTTTGATTTAAAGTGTGAATAGACACTAGTGTTGAATTTATGGATTCACTTGAACCCATGTGAATTGGTTTAATGGCATGAAACTCATTTTTCCACTAAGTGTTTGCCTTTCTGCAATTCTTTTTACTGGAAGTTCTTTTCTATAATATGCTTTGGAATTTCTCTTTTAGATGAGAGTACTTATTCATGCTTTATACAATTAATTTCTCCAACAAGAAGTTTCATCACACCTGCTGCCACCAGAGATGAATGTTAGGCTATTGGTCTCACCACAGGGAAAAAAATCCTCAGAGGGAGACACAAAATGGAGTTATTTTAGGAGAGTGAGGCTTATTGAAGTAAATATGACAGTCCATTCTCTTTGAAGCAAGGGATGACGTTCCATCAAGCAAGTGCCAAGCTCCCAGATCTCTTACACACAGGGTTAAATGATTATGCTAGTGATATGTACCTAAATGTAGAGATTTCTGAGAAAGTGGGAAGGCATTTCCAAGAACCAAGGCAGAGAATGATTTACCTAATAGAGTCAAGATGGCAATTTAAGAAGAGGTGCATGCATGCAACAGCAAAATAATGGGATGCAAATGAAGCTTCTGGTTAGCCTTTCCAATGAGGCAAGTTCCTGCTGGAAGACTATTGGTCACTGGATTGAGAAGTATCCTAGCGAGGGTCAACTCTTACCCTATCACAATGGTGAGGCAGAATGCTTGGCAGAATCTATGTAGATACTGTGCTATACCGGCTCTCTGTATATCTGTGTTATTGTTGACTTTCTGCCTGCCTATCCTCCCTGTCCATGGCCTCAGATCTGCCTCTATGGGTCAGTACAGGATGATAGGAGGTACGTGGAATCCATGCCTAATGACAAAGTGTAAAATATGAAATTTAAAATGCTATCTCGATGTTCTCTCTTTTGTGTTTCATTCCCCTGATGCATTAAAGGAAATAGTCTGAGTCAGCCTCTGCCATTGTTTCTTCCTTTTTGATGGAATTAGCAAGAGTTCAGTCTCTCTGATTCATTGTTGTGTTTCATCACTTTCCATTGCTTTCAGGCATATATATATATATATATATATATATATATATATATATATATTCCTTTCACTTACTTTAAAAATTCTAAAACTCCCCACAGACTTCTCCATGGTTACTTGGTTTGCCAAATTGATCAGAGGACATAGTGATTGGGTTAGACTAGATCATATTAGTCCTGCTGTATTTGAGTTACAAGAAAATCAAGCTTATAAGGTAAGAGATGGTGAGAGATGATCTCCCAGCATCAATGGCACAGTGACTGGTCATGAGGGTAAATGGTGGGTGGTCCATTTTTGTGCAGACAATGATTTTTAAAAAGTCAAATAATGTCATTCTTTCTCTTATTTTCACTCTAAGCCATTGATTTTTAAGCTAGGTCCCTAGTCCCATCCTGAAGAAAAATAATTTTTGTCGGTCCTAATGCTGAGCATTAGGCATATTGCATATGCCCACACAGATATAGATATATACAAATGGATATAGATATATTCATTCATCTGTAATCCTAGTTGGGAAGGCCAAAGCACAATCAGTTTTGAGACAAACTTATTCAAATGATAAGCCTCTGTCTCATATACCTATGTGTAAGATGTAAATTTCTTCTAATGTTTATTCTGTTGTTTTTGTTTTTGTTTTTTTGTCAGTCATCGGCTTGAACTCTAGGCCTGAACACTGTCCCTCAGCTCTTCAGCTCAAGTCTAACACTCTACCACTCGAGCCACAGCGACACTTCCAGTTTATTGAGTGGTTTATTGGAGATCAGAGTCTCATGGCCTTTCCTGCCCGGGATGGCTCTGAACCGAGATCCTCAGATCTCAGCCTCCTGAGTAGCTAAGATTACAGGTGTAAGCCACTGGCACTTAGTATTTATTCTTTAATATACAATGGGTCCTATGAGTGGAATGGCTGCAATAAATCACACATTAATTCTGTGCTTATAATTCACTGGAATTCCCCTATCTTGCTTCTGACAAAATAAAGGGTTCATTTCTAATGCTATAGTTCTTACCTATTCCTGCATTTACAAAGCAGATTCAAGGCTGGCTGGTGTGTAGCTTGATGATGAGAGTTCTAGCATGTGTCAGGTGCTGATTCTCAGCACCATAAAATATAAAAGTTAAAAAGTTAAAAAAGTTAAGTTCATTAAAAATAATGACAACAAAGTAATTGCAAAGACCAAGATACTTGAATTATTTGAGTCTATCTTCTCATTGAACATCCAGAGTTTTTTATTTGTGTTTCAAGTTTTTTTCAACAGCAGTAACATTTAGAGGCTTCTAGAATTGACTCAAGGATAAAAGACATTGAAATTGCAGCAATTTTCTGAATTTATGGCAAAAAGCATTCTTCATGGCTTTACTATGTTTATTATGACTTCCTAATTGCTTGCATGGCTGTGGCTTCATATGAAAGACATTTTCAGTCTTGGAATTAACAAAATGAGTTTAACTAGGAATGAAAAGTAGAATTCACAAATATTGCTCCATTGTCTACAAAGATACATGAAAATAATCATTTCTGATGAGGCCATTTACTAATTTGTAGGAGGTAAAATGTAAAATCTAAAAAAATACCTTGTTATTATTTATTACTATCTGTGAGTTGTATACTGCTTTTGTACCACCTTTTTTTAAAGTACAAATAAATTTCTTAAAATCAATAACCATTAGCATTTTTCAATACTACTTTAAACTTTTCAAACCAGTGTGTATGTTTGTAAATGTATATGTGTGTAAATTCAATAAAAGGAAAATTAAATCATTTTCCTCACTTCTCCCAGCTATTATTATTACTATTATTACTGGCAAATCATTGCATTTCATGATTTCTACTGGAAATATATTATAAGGAGAAAGGCAATGATTAAAAGTATCTTGTTCTGGCTGTCAGCTCTACCAAGTCTGACACATAGCCTATAAATTTAAATCAGCTACTAGAATTAAATCAGCTACAGGAACTAGGTTCAGGGAATATCGGTAAACAAGCTGGTCCTATGAAAACATCCCAACCTAAAGCTGGGCACAGGTGGCTCATGCCTGTAATCCTAGCTACTCAGGAGGCTGAGATCTGATGATGGTGGTTCAAAGTCAGCCTGGACAGGAAAAAAAGTCCTTGAGACTCTTATCTCAAAAAGAAACAAACAAAAAAAACCCACCAGAAACCAGAAGTGGCTCTGTGGTTCAAGTGGTAGAGCTCTAAGCCTTGAGCTGAAGAGCTGAGGAACAGCGCCCAGGCCCAGAGTTCAAGCTCCACGACTGAAAAAAAAAAAAAGAAAAAGAAATCCAACCTTGGCAATAGTAACCACATGCACAGAACTCTCTGCAGGATCAGTTTTCTTTGCTGATGTCAAATCTCTTACTTCAATGATACAAAATGTTTGAGAGGCTCATTGAAACCAAATTGCTATACATTCAGCCTCACAGAGGTGTGAGTCCCTATTTTCTCTAAAATAGTAACATCGCCTTGTAAGCATAAAACTTTAATTCTGTGAACTGATTTTTTAAATGGCTCTCAATCAACACCAGAGGAAATACTATTTTTTTTTAAAAAAAAGAGTAAGAATTTGACAGGATGTGTACCAAATGAAGCATTTCTATGTAACCGAGAGTTATATTTTATATTCTGCATATTTGATCTCATGAATGATCTAAACATTTGTTGTAAGGATCCTGGAGTTCCTCTCACAAAGGCCTATGTGACCATGGATGAGATGCTGAGGACATCTTGCTCCAGCCTCAGAGATTACTTGAGCTACCTCCAAAATAATGCTAATACATTGTTGGTTTCAGGAAGAAGCCAGTGCATATAAACCAAAAGGCTTGTCAGCATCTGTGAGGAGGTGGCTGGGAGAATTTGCTAGACCCATAAAACAAGTAAATCTTTGCTTAAGTCTTGAACATGCCATTAATTAAACATTTTTTATTGTGTGGTTGAATTTTTAAGACAAAGGAAAAGAAACATCTTCCATTATCTGAACAGGTCTATAAATAATGAATGGATTATCCAATTCCAGCTCAATGTCAACAAACCTTAGCAGATCCCACCGAAAGATGCAATGCCCTTTTACTGCTTGTCATTGCAAGAAAAGGGCTTTCACACTTCCCTAAAGGAAACACACAAATAGATGTTAGAAAGCACTGGTCAGAAGGTAAACCAATGAAGCTTGTTTCTCACTTCATGTAGCTTTTGAGTATATCACTTTTCCATATGCTTTTATCAAGGTAAGTCCACAGACAGGTTTAAGAACCGAATTCTATCCAAGTAAATCTTTGAGAATAAAAATTAGGTTGAGCAATTCTCCATTGCTTACCCATCTCATCACCACTAATACTTTCCCCAGTCTTCTGTCTTACAGATACACAGTAATATGTCTAAAAGGCAATAGTCATATTCGCTACCCATCATGGATTATACTGAGCACTATGAATATTTTGTCCTATTTAGGTCTCACAACAGAATCATCAAATAAAATGGGATTTTTTTTCCACAGCCTTAAAAAAATCTGCAGGAATCTATTATACTTCAATTAATTCATTTGTAACCGCTTACATACCGCCCAGCATGTTTATTTACGGATTTATAGGCACATTCTATCTTGACTCTATGGAGAGCTCAGAAAGTATAGTCTTTTAGAAAGATTAAGTCAAAGCCCAAGAAAATCAACACAAGGGCTGGGTGTTGGTGGCTCATACCTGTAATTCTAGCTCCTCAGGAGGCTGAGATCTAAGAATCACAGTTCAAAGCCAGCCTGGGAAGGAAAGTCCTTGAGACTCTGATCTTCAATAAACCACCAGCAAACTGGAGGTGGCACTGTGGCTCAAGTGGCAGAGCGCCAGCCTTGAGCTGAAGAACTGAGGGACAGTGCCCAGGCCCAGAGTTTAAGCCCCATGCCCCCCCACCCCAAATCATCACAAGGAATTAGGTACATCCAAGCGGGGGGGCTGCAAACGAGAGGTGAGGGGTAGAAGAATGAAGTGGGGAAGGCGGGAAGAATGCAGTCAAGAACATACTATATGTACTACAAAATTAAGAAAAGTAAGGGAAGGAGTAGATCAAAAGGGGCTTAAAATGTTGAAGGGGATAATACTGATCAAGATGAATTTTATACATAGACTCTTTTGTTATATGACACCTCCTTTGTACAACTACTTAGTGATAATATTTTTTTAATCCACAAAATACCATTGCTTCTACTAGCAAATTTAGATTAATCGAAATAATCCCTCCACCTAAGGAGCAGGCTCAGGATTCTCACTAACAAACTCATCTGACCGCAAAGATATCTATGCTTTGCTTGTATTTATTAAATGTAAGTCAATCAATATTTGTTCCCGAATGTTGACTTCAGCTGCCCATAAGTCCTCATACTAATCTCCTTGAGTTAGTTCTATTTTTTTGTTTTCCACTAAAATTCATAAGAGGCACTCTCGTTTATAACCCCAGCTTCATAATCACTGTGGAACAATAATCCTAGGTTATAGAGAAACAGGTCTGTACTACTCTGTAAGTGCCTGATGTGGCACGAGGGTACTAACATGTTTTCTAAAAATATATTTTCTCATTGTTATTCATCTAGAGATTCATGTAGGTTGCAAGTAGAATTATTGAAGAAAAACATAAAAATTAAACTTGAAATACTAAGTCGCTTTTAAAGTTTATACTGGAATTCATAGTAGCTGTTATTATTCGTAAAACACAAATATATTAGACTCCAATGTTTTCAAGTAGTGCTCTGTAAGCACTTTACATGAATTGAATGATCTGATCTTTTCAGTAACTTCATGAAGTAGATTTTCTTTTTTAAATGTGTAGCTTAATAAGAAAGAGACAAGTCTAGAATTCAGTGCATGCTGCCATGAATATCTTCAGGAAAAATATACTCTTTCTACACTTCTAGGTATATTCATGACTGACTTCATAGCTAAATATTTTTCAGCATTGTCCTCAGCATAGATGTCACCCACCGTAAGGCCCTGGCCTCTCCTAGTATTGGCCTATAGTCAATGCCTCACTGATGAAGGCCTAGCTAAGTCTGGATTTTTACCTCAAGAAGTAGAGTTGTGAAGATCCATCCAAACACCAGAACTCTCTGTGAGTTTGACTAAAGCCTGGGTTGCAAATGGGTTACAAGGTTACTACATCCTGATAAACTTCTTTCACTCCAGTTTTCTTCCTGAATTCTATTTCTGATAAATTCATCTGGTAGAGTAATTACCATAGCATAAAGCTTTTAAGTGACTTAGCAATTTGATTATTTATTTTGAAAGCAACACAAGTTCCTGGTGCTAGCTGGACCAATGATAAACCCTAGTAGGACACAACTCTTGAAGTTTACAAAGTAAGCTGAAACTGATAGAAGGGAGTCCCAGTAACTACAAAATGAGAAGATTGGGTAAACACCAGTAGTAAAGAGAAAGTAATTGAATGGCTGTTACTTGTGTCAAGGATGCACTTGAGAAACACAATGAGAGGCAATTAAAATGAAATATCAAAGGGCTCCATTGGAAGCCCTAAGTGAAACACTCCTCTTATGAGACTGAAGGCAGAAAAAAATTGAGAGTCACATTTCGAGCTTAATTTTAAGAGCAGTAAGACTCCTGAGAAAGTTGAATTCTCACCCTTAGCCTAATTTATCAAAATAAGAAGATTTCTTAGGGAAGTGTGAAATCCTCAGACCTAGCACTGGGACCTCTCAGTCTGGGTACTCAATACATTTTAAGGTCTCAGATCGCTGAATCGTTTTGGACAGAAATGGTACATTGTTCCTGATTGTAACTATCAGTCTTTCCTCTTCAGTAAAGTTATACTGGATATTAACAAGGCTTCATTCATACCCACCATATAAACTAGATATGGATTTCCTGGGCTTCAATTAGCACCATAATCTTAGAGACTACAGAAGGTCTTATTTGTTGTACAAGACACTGTACACCACCACATTAAACCAACACATACACTTTACCACACAAGAAATACAACATTGGTGCATGACTAAGGGATCCACTGATCATATCACACAGGTATAACACCAAAAAACTATTGGAATGACATTTGGTGTAAAGCATCAAAATCAGAGATGCAGAACACATACAAAATCAATAGCTGTTTCGGAGTTGTTTATCATCAATAGTTCAAATGTATCGGTCTTGGAATCAAGAAGTAGAATTGTAGCGGTACTGTTTGTCATCCTTATAGGTGCCTGTTGGAGAATAAACACAACACTGGTCTTTCAGATTTAGGGATCCTTGCTCCCCAAAAAGAAACACTGCCACCAGGGAATGGAGAAAACTATCCTAATAAATTTAAAGTCATGGTTGCTTCCAGAGTATGTTGGGCCCCTCCGTCCCAGAAAATATCAGGAAAGAGAAGAACAGTAGAAGTCACAGTGGGAAATATATTAGCATCCAGCTCACCTACTAACGAGTTCTTGACAATTTTGAGAGCAAATACACGAGACTGGCCGCCATGACCTGAAGAAACCATTGGTGACTGCTCAACTCAGTGAGAAGAGACATTTCACAATGCTAACTCCTGATAATGTAGAAGTTTGAGTGAGAGTGTTCATGGATTAATCCTAATTTCCAACCTGGGTTGTGCCTGTATGTTATCAATTCCACTGTTCCTGCCTGCCTGCCACTCCTCTACAGATTTTGATCCAGGACTAAATCCCAAGGACTTTTATCATTGACCATTAGATTCTCTCTTTAAGATAGGTAGATTGCTAAATTAAGATAGATAGATAGATAGATAGATAGATAGATAGATAGATAGCAAGATAGATATACATAAAATACATGCATGCATAAATACATAGAGATATTAAATCTCATATACTTCCAAGAATTGCACAGAATCATAATTATAAATCTGACTATCTGAATCCTATGCCTCCTATATATATATATTGTCAGTTGTGGGGCCTGAACTCTGGACCTAGGCACTGTCCCTCCACTCTGCAGCTCAAGGCTAGAGCTCTACCACTTGAGCCACAGCGTCACCTCTGGCTTTTACTGATTATGTGGTGCTGAGGAATTGAAACCAGGGCCTCATGCATGCTAGGCAAGCACTCTACCACTGAGCTACCTTCCCAGCCCTCCATCATTTATATTTTTAAGCATGTGTTACCTGTTCATAGGGGATTTCACCATGGTATTTCACAAGGTACATCCATGCTTTAATCAGGTTGACACCATTGCTTGCTTTGGATGCTTAGTAGTATACTAAATGTAGTTCCCTGTATTCTATCATTTTCTACATGTGCCACTGACTCCCAATGTCTGCACTGATCTGAAGGACTGATTCTGGCTCTGTGCATTTCCTTCCTTGCAGCCATGAGAAAATCACTTCAGGTCCCTGAGCCACCCTTGCACCTGTTTTACCCTGAAAGTGTCTAATGAGGAGAACCTTCTGGGTTCTCAGATCACTTGCACCTAATTTAGCCATGTCTCATTCATTGAAGAAAGGCATGAAGATATCTTCCAGATAAGGGGCAGGCAGTTTTTCATGTTTACTCTAAAGGAAGTAAGAATAAATATTCCAATTAGGGTACAGACTTCTCTAGACCCAGGGCTTTTGTACAAATATTTTCATAGAATACTACCTTATCAGTTAGTGAGCTTAGAAGAACAGTAGTAGGGGCCTAGATTTAGGTGCTTAACTGTCTGGAGTTTTTGGCTGTCCAGGGCAGTCAGTCAAGAGGGTCAACCAGAGGGTGCTCTTATCTTACTAAACAAAGACACTTACACATGTGTCACAGGAAGCAGTACATAGGGCATTAGAGAATTACCTATCACCCTTCTGAACCTTTACCAATAGTTAACTCCAAAATGCTTTTTTAATGTTCTCTTGGGGATTGGATCCTGATGCACATTTATATGTTCTCAGATGCAATTCTCTCAGTATTTTCTAAATGCCTGAGAAAACCAAATGAAAATTCTTCCTTAGGCTTTAATGTTTTAAGCTTTATAGAATTACTATTGCAAATTATACTTGACTATTAGATTACTTCTCCCTTTCTTTCTCATATGTATGCATGGGGTTATATCTGTGTATGTACATACATGTATGTATTATAAATGTATACAACTATATTTTATCTATTATAAACATATATGTACACATATACATATGTATATATGCATGTCTGGATCTCTAATCCCGTATATCTCTCTAATTTTAAACATCCTAAATCTTCACAGAAAACAAAATATTTGTTTTTTCATTGTCTTCCTGCTTATGACTTCCCCAATCCTTACCATCTGAGTTCCCATAAAGATATTCCCCTGAGAGACAGACTAGAACACAAGATTCCTAATTTTATTGTATTTCTCCAATTCCATTTAGTAATGGATTGTCCAAATTCTTGAATTACTGACACAATTTTGCATGTAAGAAATGAGCAATCTGGTTTTGAATACCAGAAAAGATATATATATATATATATATATATATATGTATACTTATATATATATATATATATATATATATGAGAAAGATATATTTATATAAAGATATATACAAAGATATAAATAGATAGAGCCATGAAGATACCTTCTAGAAAAGTATAGGTATTTTTCCATGTGTACTCTAAAAGAAGTAAAAATAAATATTCCAGTAGGGTGAAGATTTCTCTAGACCAGGACTTCATTAGGAATGTTTTTCATAGAGTGCCACCCCATCCATTGTGAGCTTAGGAAAACTGTAGTGGTATATTACAATATCATATAATATATGGGGTATTATTTATCATGTGTAACATTATATTATATATATGGGTACTGATACACTATAGATCCAGTTACATCTCCCTTCCTTCTCTGTTTCACTATCTTGTAACAAACACAGGGATTTCTTTCTCTTGTTCTTTCCCTTGCTCTAAATACTGTTCTAAAGAAATACTCAAATTAACCAGAGCTCAAATGTTAATAAACCCATAAGTCATGAATACGTACAGCTATTTCCCCCTGCTTGGAAGCATAACACAATTACCAGCTTATAGAACTAATAGGTGATTCTTCCCATGAGAAAGGAATGTAATGAAAATTCCTAGGTAGGACAGTTTCTCTGCCAGACAAAAATGAGCAAGTATCTTGTTTCAGTCCCTTAAACAAAAATGTATTACATAAATCACATTGAATATCCCTGGGTGAACCTGATATGTTACTGTAAGGGATGGGTGTGAAACTCAAAGCTATATGCATTGGACTTCAATGTCCAGGAACTCTTTCAGAGACTCAGTCTTCCCATTCGTTTCTAAAATCAATTAAAATAGGGTTCATAGATGCATTTGCTCAGTGTTAACATCTCAATACCTAACCTAGTTCCTGGTACTAGGAAGTTTATTCCAGGAATTGATGGCTGAACATATGAGTCAGCCCTAGAGGACTTGTTTTCCTTCATGACATATGATAATCACCAGCTCCACTTAGGTTTTTATCCAATGAACACATATCAGAGAAGGACTGCTCTGGAAACAGATTCAACTTTAGATGCTTTGTAATCTTCTTCCTTTTAAATTTTTAGGAAACTAATGTTCAGAGAGAACTGACTTTTCTCAATGCTTACAACTAAGACCTGTCTCATTTCCTCTATGTTCCTCAGCAATGTATACCTGGCACTGCTGAGGTTAATGAGACTATGAGCAACATTTCAACAAAGCTACAGTAGCTGACACTCACAATACCTAACTCAACAACTGACCAATCAATATGTAATATTGTAATTTTGTTCGGGGAATGCATCCCAACCTCACATTCTGAGATATGTGTTTGTCATCTATTCAGTCATATCTTCCTACTCCTCTCTTGTTTGGCTTGGTTATTTCTCCTTACTCCTCTTCCATTCTTTCATGATCAAATCTAAGGACTGGAACTCAATGGAAGACAACTGCATGTACCTAGTGATGCTTGGCCTAGGGTTGAATTTTGAGAGGCCATAGCAAAAGGAGAGGAGAGTGACAGGTCAGGTTGTAGAGACGCCATGAAAAACCAAGCAAGGCACCTAAAGTAATGGGTAGACTCTATCTCTGATTTTGAATAACTCAACATCTACATCCATGCATCCAGGGAAACTGAAGCCTAATCACACAGAATGTAAAGAAATACCTAGGCACCAGTGGCTTACATCTGTAATCCTAGTGACTCAGCAGGCTGAGATCTGAGAATCAGGGTTTAAAGTCAGCCTGGGGCAAAAAAAGGCTATGAGACTCTTATTTCCAACAAACTACTCAGAAAATGATGGAAGTGGTTCTGTGGCCCAAGTGGTATAGTGCTAGTCTAGAGGAAAAGAAGCCAAAGGGCAGTGCCCAGATCCTGAGTTCAGCCTCAGGACAGACAAAAAATAAAAAAAGTGAAGAAACAAAGAGTATTTCTTCTATTTATATGTTCTCTTCTATTTATGTCTTCAATTTTTTGTCATAGTAGACCAAGGTGGGGTAAATGAAGGGACTTTTTAATATAATATGGAACCAAATTTGTATTGTTTTCCGAATAGACAGAACACAAAATGATTAGTTTTCGCAAGAGGGAGTAAAGTAAAACAATCCAATTAATCACATTTTTGTTGTATGCTTGTTGTTTCTTATCAGTGTACATTAGGAAATCAAGGTAAATCAGTCAGTTTCTATATCTTTCAGCCTCACCTCTCTCAGTACAAGTTTTACAGGTGAGTACAAGACATAGAAATACTTCTCTTGGCTTTGGCAGATAGTGGACTTCAGGAATATGTGTTCTTCATATCCATATCAGTGTGCAGATGTCCACGTCCTCATACCTAAATACCAAGCATTTCAAACACTTACAGACAAGAGTTTCCAAGGGTTTCACATTATTATTACGGTATGAGTCCTCAGAGAGAAGGAAAAATTAAATATAGTAGTAAATATCTAATTCCTCAGCTGCAGCATGAATTTTTATTTTACACCATGTTTTAAATACAGTTAATTTTAGATGGAAAACTGGGTCTCCTGAAATACATGAAGGCAAAAAACATGATGATTAAACTGCGAAGAGGGGAAGAACCATTGTCCCTAAATGACTGCCGAGAATGGTTTTTAAATGTTTTGAACAAATGAATGACAATCAAATCCACAGGCGTTTAAGCACCCCTGATGAGGTTGTTGGGAGTATTTGGGACTCATAAACTTTCCCTGACTACAATTAGTGATGAGCTTATGGAGAACCATAAACTGGTTCCAATCCCACGGGTTATTTTTGTGTTCACTTAAACACTTACTACATAGAAATCCATTCTCAGTTCAGTCCCAAAGACTGTGATTTTTAAAAGAAGAAAAATCCCTGCTTTGATAAAATTTGAGCAAAATAAAAATAAATTTCTTATCAGATTAGTTCAATCCTAAAGGAAAATGAATTGCATTATCAAAGTTACAGAATGTAAGCTTTGGAAGAAAATGTAAACATCTCCTACTGTTCTACCTCTTCTTCAAGCTAGTAAACTCATGGAAGGATACAGGATTTCTGTAGCCTCTCCTTCCTTTGGTCTCTTCTGTGGCCAGAAAGCAAATGACTTTATGTGGACACTGCTCAGGTTTGAATCAAAATACAGATTTTTACCATTGTAGCCACTGTAAAGTGTTGAATCAGTGCTATTCAAAGCATATAATAGTGTGAAACCATTATCACGTGTCATTCTAGAACTTTCTCATCACCCTATTCTTTTAAAAAGCCAGACTCTTTTCAGGAATATCTCTTGCTTTACATGTTTAACTGAGTGTATGTATCAGAAGCGACTAAAGACACAAATGAGGCAGAGAAGTGTTACACATTCACCCGCAAGTACTCTGAAAACATACTGTGGGGTGCTCTACTGAGAACGTCAAATAGAAGGGATAAGTTCATCTATTTTCTCCTGCTAGAACAAGGTAGCACACACTGGGTTATTGATAAAGAAAAGAAAGCAATGTCTCACAGCTCTGAATCTTGAAGAACCCAACACAAAACTGCCAGACACCTGATGATAGCCTTCCTGATTTGTCAGAACAGGGAAGAAGGCATGAATGAGGGAGGAGGGAGAGATCTTGAATCTCTTTACCTCTTCTTATAAAGACACTAACAAGCTCAGAGGGACCCCGCATCTTCTGAACTCATCTAACCAAATGGCTTCTCAAAAGTCCCACATACATGAATCTGGGGTTTGTAACATAAGAATTTTTGGAGCATGCATGCAAACCATAGCATTGGGGATCGTGAACTTCAATTCTGAGTTCAGTTTACTCAATGTCCATCTGTTCTTGACCTCCCCCTCCTCTGTGTGGGAAGTAGGGGACCTCTGGGGACCATGAAAAGGATCAAATCTAGCTCTGTGTTTCCACCTACTTTGGGAAGCATAAGAGGCTAACCAAATGTAAAGGAAATGAATGGATACTGTTTTGAAAGATTAAAAATCTCATTTTATGGTCTTCCAGAGGGAGTTATATCCAAGAGGTGATTTTCAGACATGCATAATATTGGCTTGCTAATGAATTATCACTAATGAGAAGTCGGATAATTAAATGTTTCACTAGCATCATTTTGGAGAGCTGACTTCAAACTGGTATCTCAAAGATACATATATCAAAACCTCTTTATTTTCTTGGCTTTTATTTTTCCCCCTAAGCCTTCCTTTTCACTCCTGCAAATATGCCTTGCTTTCACTCACACAGTTAGGATCTTATAAGCCTTTACTGAAGATTCATCTCTGTGAATGAATCAAGGAATGTGTGAATAGATTATCTGCAAACTGTAAACTGATGAGTTTGCTATGGAAGCAGTGATTATTCATGGTAATTGAGTTTTTCAATGTCTACACACACACACACACACAAAACATTGGCCTGTAAAAATGCAATAGAAGAGGAAATTCTTACACACACACACACACACACACACACACACACACACACACACACACCATTCCACAGTCGGAAGTGAAAAACATTGGTCCATAGGTGTAGCTTGTCATTGTGATATGGACCTGACCCAAACATCAACACATACTCTCCAAGTTGAAGTAGAAAATTGCTTTTGTAAGGAACTCCTTGCTCCCTCTGCTGGCCACCTGGCTTACACTACAGACTGTACCAATTCCAATGGTATGAATATGGAAATCACACTGGGCCTTTGGGATGACAGGTTTCTTTGGTTACAATTTGAATCTCTTACTAGTTGCAACATAGTAATGGCAGAAAACAATAATTAATATGGAGGGCAATCTTGACTCATATATGTTAAAACTGTCTTCTAAGGAAGGTTTTAAGCACTTCACATGCCTTTTCCCATGGAGGCTCGTTCTGTGCCTGGAAATACACAAATTACTACAGTGCAGGGGTGGAGTGGAGGGAGCCTACATGAGGTAGGAACCATGGTCCAGTTATGTAACAAAAGATTAGTATGTTCTACTTGGCTCCAATTTTAAGCTGTTACCTTCTAAAATAATTCTCTTTTAAATCTGAAGTAAAAACTCAGACATAATTCTGAAAATGAACCAGGTGGTCTGTCGGGTTAAAAATCATGGGACACATACCAATAATGGATTTATCCAGTTGGGAATTTTATTTGTTTAATATCATCCAAGGAGATCTTATAACCCCAGACTTTCAGTTTTAAGAGCCCAAACCAGAGTTAAAGTTGGTGTTTCAATCAAAATCTATCCACTCAAAATATACATTGGAAAGGTTCCTGGATGGACCTCAAAGAGGGAAAACATTCTGCTGTTTATGTTTTGTTTGCCTTCAACTTGTGTGTGTGTGTGTGTGTGTGTGTGTGTGTGTGTGTGTGTGTGTGTGTGTGTGTGTGTTCCAATATGAGAAATCCTTTGGCAGGAATAAGTGGAAACATGTTAATATGATTTTGATGCAGAAATGCTCTATTTTGTAAATCTTTTGGGAAAAGAATATGCAGTTCAAAAGACTGGAGTAGGAAAAGTTAACAAATTTGGGAATCAAGCAGATGTGGTGTAGAATCTTCTGAAACATGGGAGAATTGTAGCAGGTAGTATGTTCAGAAAACCTGAAGATGATTTAACTCAGCTTGTGGAATGAAATACTCCTGCTCCAGCAAGGGAAACAGCTGCTGCTGCTGCCGAAGGTAATGAAGAGATTGATTGATAGACAAATATTTGCATAACATTTTGCCCTTTGGCAGGAAGGGAGGATGAGGAGGATGGTTCTTGTTTGTAATGTTAGCAACTCAGGAGGCTGAGATCTGAGTATCTCTCTCTGTCTCTCTCTGTCTCTGTGTCTCTGTCTCTGTCTCTGTCTCTCTCTCTCTTTCTCTCTCTCACACACACACACAAAATCTAACCACTAGTTGAACAATCTCTGTGAAACTATTACCTCTAACACTAATGCCAGTAATTGAACTCCATAACTGGTCACAGAAAATTATCAGAAAGAGAATACGATTAAAAAAACAACAACAAGCAAAGACTTGAATGAAGAGTTCTAATGCAGGAAAACAAACTAATGGCCATGTCAGTTCTCATTGACTATTGCCTTGGTGGTGCAGATGTCCTGTGAGAACTAACACCCTCTGTCTCAGAGCAAAACAGCACACATTTTGTATAGAAGCAAGATAAGCTAAAGGAATATTCAGGGAAAGGTGGAACTGTTTGTGTTTTGAGTGTCTGCCTTACACCAATGAGAAAGGAAACAGATGTGCCATGATGCATGTGAGCTGCTACATCAGTGCTGCTTTACTTCCTCAGTCCAACTGCACAGAAAAAAATAATTTACTTTTGATCAAACAAACCAGACACCTACATAAAAAAGAGCCTGAGAAGTTAGTGCAGGTTTGAGAACTGGAGAACCTGTTTACTGGAAAGTATTTGTATGTATGAATGCATGTATATAGATAGAAGATAGATAGATAGATAGATAGATAGATAGATAGATAGATAGATAGATAGATAGATAGATAGATAGATAGATAGATGTATATATATACATATACGTGTGTGTGATTTATAATGAATTTCACAAAATGTTGATTACAGTTGATGTCATTTAATTGTGGAGCTCTTTTAGATGTCTAATAGTGGGGAGTTACGATATTATATGCATAACAAAGAAACAAAATAGGCCTTTGGTATGTGGCAAATGTGAGCAGGAGCTAGATTTCATCTTGAATTCCAGTATCAGTTTTTTTGCTTGCAATAGTTCTAGGCTGAGAAGAGTTTTACACTGAATTTATTAAACATGTACTTTCCCATTTAAGACATACCTTCTACTCTTTCCTATGCATTTTGTTTTTGAGATACAGTCTTGTGCTAATTTTACCTGGGCTGGTCTAAAATTTAGAATCTTCCCACTTTGGCCTCCTGTGAATCTTGGATGGCGGGTGTGAACCACTGTACCAGGCTCCAAAGTCTTTTACTGAGTGCTCTAAATGAGGGAATTCTAAATACTGGGGATACAACAACAAAGCAAACATTCAAAGATCTATACTTTCATTTTAGGTGAAAAAGATAATCAATAATCAGGTATTAAAGGCTAATATATTTGGACTTATCAGAAAGAACATTGTGATCTGTGAGTGATGTCAACAGTTGGAAATGTTATCTCATTGGTGTATATTATGTTCCTGTAGTTTAAAATATCTAATGCAAGAGAGTGATGTTACTTGAGATTTTTGTGGGAAAAACACATTGTTTAGTCAGTGAAATCCAATCCATCTTCAAGTCTAAATTAAAAGGTTATTTTTTTTTCTACTGCTCTGAAAGAGAGTATTCTTTTTTGTAACAAAAAAACAGTTTAGGAAATTTATTTTTTTTTCACACTCAAAGTCATAGTTTATTACAGCAAAATGATACAAATTAAAATCAGCACAGGCAAAGGGGCATAGGACTGAGAGCAGAAAACATCACGCACAAGCTTCTAGTTCACCTCTTCCAGTGAAATTAGGCAGAATGCTTATTTCTTCAGCAACAAGTGACAACAAACAAGGAGTATTAGCATCTAAAATGAAGCTTAGACTATTTGGAGTTTTTTTATATCTACATTTTTTATTGTAAAAATGCAATACAGAGGGGTTATAGTTATGAGTAAGGTAATGAACATATTTCCTACTGAGCATTGTTGCCTCCTCCTTTGTTTTTCCCTACCATCCCTTCCTTCCCCATCTCCCCTACTACTCTCCTCCCACCCCTCCTATCCCCCCAACCCCCTACCCGGCCTAAGTTGTAAAGTTCATGCTCAACATAGTGTCTTGTACATCGTATTGTTAAAAATGGGTCAATCTGAATCCCTATTTAAGCATTTTGTTTTTTCCCTTCCCCTGCCCAAATTAGAAAAGTGTGTCTACAGATGCAAGGCACTGAAATCAAATACAGTGAAAACAGGGGTTATACCATGGGGGAGGAACATACAAAAGAAATAAAAATCACATAGTACATTATAAATAAGTAAAAAACAGTAGCAAGAAAGAAAAAAAAACACTTGTGTCCCTATCTTGGGGTTCATTTCACTTAACATCATCTTATATGGTCATATGCACATAGCTTTTGACCTTTTATGCTTGTCTTAGACATATATTAGTTATTGCAAACAAGGGAAACCATGGGACCTATGTTTCTTTGGGCCTGGCTTACTTCACTTAATATAATTTTTTTCAGGTTTTCCTATTTCCTAACAAATGTGGTGATGTCATTCTTTCTAAAGGAGGCATATAATTATAAATATATATATATATATATATATATATATATATATATGTATATGTCACACTTTCTTGGATCCATTCATCTACCGAGGGGCATCTGTGTTGGATCCATATCTTATCTATAGCAAATAATGCTGCAATAAACATAGTTGTGCTGGTAGCTTTAGTATACCCTTGTTTGCGGTCATTTGGGTAAATGCCCAAAAGTGGGATTGCTGTATCCTAGGGGAGCTCTATGTGAAGTCTTTTGAGAAACCTCCATACTGCTTTCCAAAGTGGTTGAACAAGTTTACATTCCCACCAACAATGCAATGGGATTCCTTTTTGACCACATCCCCTCCCACATCAGTTGTTATTAGATTTCTTGACTATAACCATTCTAACTGGAGTGAGGTGATATCTCAGTGTTGTTTTGATTTGCATTTCATTCATGGCTAGGGAGGTTGAGCATTTCTTCATGTGTCTATTGGTCATCCTTCTTTCCTCTTCAGAGAAGTTTTTCTGTAAGTCTTTAGCCCACTTATTTATTGGGCAGTTGTTTCTTTGAGGATTTGTTGTTGGGGGATTTAATTTTTGGAGTTCCAGGTATATTTTAGATATGAGACTCTTGTCCATTGTATGACTAGTGAAGATCTTCTCCAAATCCATGGGCTTTCTTTTGATGTTACTAGCTATGTCCTTTGCCATGCAGAAGCTCGGCCGTTTCATGCAATCCCATTTGTCCAACTTTTCTTTCATTTGTTGTTTCTGGGTCTCTATTAAGCAAATTTTGGCCTGTGCCAAAGTGCCCTAGGGTTTCTCCTATTCCTTTCTGTAATGTTTTCAGGGTGAAATAGACAACATTCTTGTGTTGCATTAAATGATTCAACTGGTTGAAGAAGGAGATCCATGTAGATTGGGTGTAAGTCAAGCTACTAAAATGAATACCAGAGTCAAATTGAAGAGACATGAATATAAGGCCTATTATGTAATTTTTTAAAAAAATGTACAGTATAGATTTTTTTCCAAAAGCTCATGAACCAGCAATGATAAGACAACATGTTGGAGTCCAATCTCCATTTTCTATGTGTAGTTGATTGTGAAAATGAAAATCAATAGGCAATAAAGATGGTCCTTGTTAAAATTAAATTGGAATGATTGATTTTCCTCTGGATCATTTAGATTCTAGAAATGTGTGGGCCTCATTATGGGAAGAGAAATATTTACTCTTCACTTAAAGTTTTATAGCATAGGAAAAAAATCAGATTAAAATACAAAGATCTCTAGGGGAAAAATGCAAGAAAACCAGGTCTTTAAGTGGCAATTTAAAGTAATCACAGGGCCTATAAAGAAGAATTAATTTGCCCTGGCTTCTCTGAGAACAAATTTCAATGTCAATTTGCTTAAACACTGACCAATTTGGGGTTATGTTAGGCCCTGTAGAATAGTCCTTAAACCAAGTCCAATGGGTCCTCTCTACCATGAGAAGACTGCTTGCAAAAGTCAAAGGTACGTTATGGGATTACCAGCAAAAAGGACTCTCTGCTCAAGAGTATTCATATGAAGCAGAAGTAGAAACTATAAGTAAGTTCGTTCTCATTCACCCGATAGCTCGGGATATTATCTGGGCTGTGTAATACACAGTGTGAAGAGGACATACTGATTTATATATAGTGGCTAAGACTAGCTGAAATGAACAGGTGAGTGCCAGAATCCATGATTTGCAGGAAAGTTACTCATAACTCGCTCCTACAGTGGAATAACTTTGGAGTAAACTGACACAGAGGGAAAAGAAGTCAGAATGCCACAAGTAATACAGCTATTTGATGTTTAGAATTTGTTTAAGGCTGAAATAACATTTTATGAAAATGAAAAGGCCACTGTTAACATTTTATCAGGTGATTTTTACGAGTTAAGTTGTATGTTACGCAAATGATCATCCTATATAATGACATCTTGACAATCTTTTCCTTCCAAGCCTTAGACTGAGGCAACATTCTTCAAGTAATTCAGTTTTCAGACCAGTTGTGAAAAAGGTCATCAACAAACCTTTTAAATCCATTCTGTACCTGAAGCTCTGGAGGCCATGATTCCTACATGAGACAATCATTCATGATGTAGTTTTTCAACCCTACTAAGGAAGCATTTTAGAGTTTATCTGAAACAATATTTCAACAAGACTTATACAAAAAGTAAGTTATCTGTTCTCTGAGCTCATCTAAACACATATTGTCTTCATATTACAGTGAATTTCCTGATGAGCTTGTGGGAAGGAAAAAAAAGTACATCGCACATACTCAAGCTCAGGTTCTGCTTTTGCATGCTTGGTATGGATTCCTGATATCATGACCCCAATTTTATCTTAGATAATGCTTCTCTTCTCACTTCACATGACAGCATTGTATGACTGTATCTATTTGGCCATTGTGACTATTTTATAACAGATCTATGTTTCAGTCTGGAATGTTTTCCTGGAAGTTCCCATGTGAGGAACTCAGCTTCTACACAACTGCCAGCAGTTGAGATACAAGCTCAGAGCTATTATGGACATCTTACCTACTAAGAATGAGCCGACACAGAAAGACAGCTGAGAGATAGAAGAGACCAATTTGTTTTTTGGTTTTTTTTTATTTTAATTTTTATTTTTTGTGAACATACTGTACAGAGGGGTTACAATTACATGGGCAAGATAATGAGTACATTTCTTATCAAGCATTGCAGCCTCCTCCTTTGTTTACCCTTCACATCCCTTCCCAGCCTCCCCCCTGACCCCCCACCTAATCCTCCCCACCCCCTGCACCAAAGTAGTAAAGTTCGTTTTCGACATGACAACTTGTACTTCTCATTGTTGCAACAGGTCCACCTGTATCCTTAAACGACTTGTTTTTCCCCATCTCCTCCACAAATTATACCGACATCAAATATAGTGAAAGCAGGGGTTATACTGTGGGGGAGGGACATAAATAATCTTATAAATGCATTAGAAACAAATGCATGAAAGAAAAAACATTAAAATACATATCTAAGGGTTCATTTTCCTAACATCACCTTATCTAACCTTTTCTGCTTGACTCATACATATACTAGATATTGCAAATAAGGGAAACCATGGGATCTGTGTTTCTTTGGGCTTGGCTTACTTCACTTAATATAATTTTTTCCAAGTTTTTCCATTTCCTAACAAATGGGGCAATGTCATTCTTTCTGATGGAGGCATAGAATTCCATTGTGTATATATACCACAATTTCTTGATCCATTCATCTACTGAGGGGCATCTGGGTTGGTTCCATATCTTAGCTATGGTAAATAATTCTCCAATAAACATAGTTGTGCTGGTAGCTTTAGTGTGGTCTTGTTTGTAAACATTTGGGTAAATGCCCAACAGTGGGATTGCTGGGTCATAGGGGAGCTCTATGTGAAGTCTTTTGAGGAACCTCCATACTACTTTCCAGAGTGGTTGAACAGTTTACACTCCCACCAACGATGAAGCAAGGTTCCCTTCTGTCTACATCCCCTCCAGCATTGTTAGAGTTCTTGATTTTTGCCATTCTAACTGGGGTGAGGTGGTATCTCAATGTTGTTTTGATTTGCATTTCTTTTATGGCTAGGGAGGTTGAGCATTTCTTCATGTGTCTATTGGCCATCCTTCTTTCTTCTTCAGAGAAGTTTCTCTTTAAGTCTTTAGCCTACTTATTTATTGGGCAGTTGTTTCTTTGAAGATTTGTTGGGGGATTTAATTTTTTGAGTTCCAAGTATATTTTAGATATGAGACCCTTGTCCGTTGTATAGCTAGTGAAGATCTTCTCCCAATCCGTGGGCTTTCTATTGATGTTGCTGGCTATGTCCTTTGCCATGCAGAAGCTCTGCAACTTCATGCAATCCCATTTGTCCAACCTTTCTTTGATTTGCTGTGTTTCCAAGTCTCTATTAAGAAAATTTCGGCCTGCGCCAAGGAGACCTAGGGTTTCTCCTATTCCATACTTTATTGTAGAAAAGACCAATTTGTGATGGCACTCAATGAGAATCTGAATAAAATTTGTGAGACAAATCCATTCAAGTCTGGATTATTTTAGCTACAAGTAGTATTAATGTATAAATAAAAGCATTCGAAGACCAAAAAACAATTCCCAAATGATTAGAATCTTAACATAAAAGTGACATAGTACTTTCTAATTTCACTTTGAGATTTGGCACCCAAAATTTTCACTTCAAACTTCATAACAACTAATACTATGGCCAGAATGACAGAATGGCAGATAGATTTTCAAAGTCCTAGAAATTGTTGGTCATTAATACTGGTTATAACTGCAAAGCTCACTAAGATCATGGATTATTTCTAAACATGGGAAATTTTTCTTGTAGCATTAAAATGTGCTTTTCATGTTTCTGTCAGAACTTCCTTAAAAAAAAGCCCAAAGCATTTCACATCTCTTTTCACAGAAGAATAATACAATCCATGCACATTATTTCAAACAATAATGATTAAATTAAGTTACTTTTCATATCAGCATTTCACTTATAACCAATGAGCTGCCCAAAACGTGTTGAAATGCCTTTCATTTCAAAGTAGAGTTTGAGTGAATTATCACACTTCATAGTCAAAGATAATTGCATTCATTAAAAAAAATGAAAGATACTGTCAAATTAAAGGTCTAAAATTCTAAACTGTTAATCTTATCCCTTTATGATATATGATATATTCCAGATATGAATAGCAGCAGCATGCCATTAAAAAGGTTGAGGGAATTATCAATTTAAAATTTCTGTACAATTTAGGAATCAAGCATAATAATATCTATTATTGGAAATTACTGATCATTGGTATTATTGTGTTTGTCATGAATATGGAATATGTCTTTCTACCATGATGTTGTGAATGTTTTTAATGCTTTTATCTTTTTAAGTACTTTCTTATAAACACTTAGACAATGATGCTGTAAATGTTCAAAAGTGCTCCTCCCACTCTAAATTGAAAGTATTCCTTCCTTAATGAATGTAAAAAACAATGCAACACTGGAAAATAGCTATACAATATATATTTACATATTAATGTATGTATAAAACAAGCATCAAGTATCAATGCACAGCATATAATAGATATTCTTTTTATAATGTAGCAATAAAATACCAAACATGTCAAATTTTACAGGGAAAGTAATCAATAGACAACATAAGAAAATATACATGAATCACTATTAGACAAATGTCCAAATTAACTAGTGGTCAAAGAAGTAGGCCAAAACTAAATAAGAATAATTTGTCAAGTGAGGGAAATGCATTAGTCTTGCACAAATTCAAGTTAGATTCTGGTGAGATAAAGCCATCAATTGTCCTATCTTATAAATATCGCTCATGAGTTTTGCTTTATTGATGACATGCTTTTTCCCCAACTCACTGTGTTACACTGAGTTGCTTTTAAGCATCTCTTTTTTTATTAGTGCTTAGATTGAGAAAATTAAGTCATATGTCACTTGTATGCCTCTAATGAACATATATTGATTTTTATATGTTTCTCATTATGTATCTATGTATTGAAACATTTTTTTTTCTTCTGTGTTCATAGATTCTACATATGAATATTTGGCCAAGTGTGTATGGAAAATATTCAGGAAAAAAACACATTATTTCTTGGAATCTTTGGTGAATATGTTTGATGATGCTATGCCTGCTTCCCAAGGCATATTGACACCAATTCCTGTGGCTGTTGAAGTCCCTTACATACAGTGATGCAGAATTTGCGTGTAACCTCCACACATCATCCCATACTTTCAGTCATCTATAGATTATTTATGACTCCTAATGCAATGTAAACACAACGGTAATAATTGTACCAGATTGTTTAAAGAATAATGACAAGAAAAATAATGCTGGACACGTTTAGCTACAATTTATTCAGTTTTCAAGGGAAAAAGGAACCTACAGATACAGCAACTTAAGGACCCGAAGGGCTGATATACACATGTAAAATTTGAAATAATGAGACATGATATCATCTAGTCCATAGCATAATTCATTATATTATTATATGAGATATGTACATACATTCCTGAGCCCAGATCTGGCAGTTGATCTGATGAAATGGCCAATGTTTGAGAGTCAAAAGTAGGGCATAACTCAAGGCTTTATTCCATTGTCTAAGAAGGGAGGACAGAGAACTTTTCTCACAATTTGGCTTCTGCCCTCCAGAGAGCTTGAGAATACATAGATATAAGGTAGAAATAAGAAGGGAAAGAGTCTAATAAAGGGCAACATATGGCTTTTGGGGGGGAATAGCTAAAGATCTTCAAAGAATTTGGGTACCACCTGCTTTTACTGCTTTCATAGTCTAGTGTTCTGATCATGGTGGCTGATGTGTGTCTTTAGCCATAAATTGAAGGGTGAGGGTTAGAGAAATACAGAGTAGGCAAATCAAAGTCACCTTATCTCTGCATTATAATCCTGGACAAAACATTTCTCCAATGATCAATGTGGAGGAGTTAGTAGAACCTGGCCCAGAGGTTAAGAAGACACATAAAAATGGAAACAAATGCCACGCCTTCTCATCCTTGTCCAGTAAACCAGCAGACATCTGCATGCCAAAGTGAGAGTCAGCGTTTTAGTGAGGTAGGCCTCAAGTGCCCTAACATTAACCTAGGCAACTGTTATCATCACCTAGAGGTGCTGTCCAAAGCTAATTATTCATTGCCCAGCTGGGTAACCTTAGTATCTTAGTGGTTATTAGTGACTAAGAGCTAGAAAGCTACAGAGTCTGTGTTTCCTCAGTGACAAAGAGAAAATGAGGTTTATTAGAAAGTAGCTATGCTTTTACTCTGACTGATTGATATTCTAATTGATTGTGGGAGCTTACTGAGGGTATTTTGTGGAACAGGTATGCTCTTGGTAAGGAATATATTCCAAGTGGAGTAATGATCATGCCTATTATATGAAATATCATGATTTTTAACAGTAGGAACCTTTGTTTCAGATAAAATTCGATGCTCTCCTATCATAGAATGTTAAGACACAAAACAGAAAGGTAGAACTGCGATTGTGTACAGTGGGGCATGGAGCTCAGGGCTCCAGACCTTGGCTTCCCCTAAGTGAATTCAGAACTTTTCACACCCAAATGCCCTACTTTTTGGTATGCTTACAAAGAAGAATAGTCAGAGGACAGCAAACAATAGGGAGGGATTTTCATTACATTTATCTTATAGGTTTTTTTCTCTACCTAAAAACAGATCCTCCAAAAAGAACTCAATTATGCTGTGCTCTTTCCCTAGGAATCTCCTGAATCAAGGCTTATGAAACTCCATCAAGGAATGCGATCCTGGAGGTTAACACCTTGTTCAGGCCGACTTTGTCACAAGCTATGAGTTATTCTGCAGATAGTCTAGTATCTTTCCCCCAAAGTCCCTAAATCACCTACTGCTTCCTCTTTACTCTCCTATAAAGTGACTAATAAACGTCTAATATTCATGAGTTTGGGTGTATTTTCTTTTCCTTCTGGAATGTTTCTGTGCATGAAATTGAAGAACCATAATTTTTGAGACCCTAACTTTTTAAACTCTCATTTGCTGAGTTGCTACAGTAAGTAAAGGAGAGGTCTTCAAACAAGGATGACAATTACCATCAGCAAGTCAAGATCATGGTAAGGAATGTATCTGCTTGACCCAGAAACCCCGAGCATATTTTTAGGGGGTCTGGTCATGGGGCCTTAACTCTGAGCCTGGGCGCTGTCCCTCAGCTCTTCAGCTCAAGGTTAGCACTCTACCACTTGAGCCACAGCCGCCACTTCTGGCTTTTTTCTTTTTGCTTATGTGGTGTTAAGGAATAGAACCCAGGACCTCAGGCATGCAAGGCAAGCGCTCTTCCACTGAGCCACCTTCCCAGCTCCCAAGATCATTTTTATATGAACATTGGGGAAGGAAATCATAAATAGTTCACAGTGAACTTTGATTGGCAGTAGATAAGTAGGGTTCATTGAGAAATGGGGGAAGTTTGGGAATAGGAAGAGTCTGTAAGGAGAAATATTTGTCTTTTCTGGATTGATTGGGGTTGGTTGTTCAGAACATTTCCATATTAACAGGAAGTTTTGGCACTTTGAAGGTCAGCCAGCAGGACTTAAGGTTTTAGTTAAGGTTTTAGCATACATTCAAAAAATGGCATTGACCTTTCATTGCTTGTGGCCATAGCTGTTAGCTGATTGATTCCTTTATCTTTCTCCCCTCTACCTTCTGGCCTTTATAATTAACTAGGATACCTCATAATTTTTCTTTTATCTTCATACATTTGTATGTATTTTCTCCTGGTAATCTGCCCATTATCAGTTTACTTCTTAGAATAAAGAAGAACAGTCTTAGCTCCCTTATACCCTTGTCTCCTCTAGTAATATAAACAATTGACTTAACAGCTCTCTTCAAAGGTGAAAAGATAAGGAAAATGCATAGGAGTAAAGGAAATTATGACATGGAAAACCAAAGTCACATCAGCCCTGGTGTTGTTTATTATTAAAAACAGGTCTGACTCATGGACATTTATTAGGGGTCCTCATGATCAGTATTTATTTATCACTTCCTTTAAAAAAATAAAAAAAAATAAGTGCAGGGCCTTGCACATGCTGCTAGATGAGTATTCTACAACTGGGCTATATCCCAAGCCCTATACCTTTCTCTTAAACTGCAGTAAAGGATCGAGGTTACAAATGTTCTCTATAGGAGAGGTCAAGTTCAGAAATCAGATTCTGAGGCAGTCCCAAGAAGCACTGTAGCTTCAAGTCCTATAGCTAGCATGCTGTCTCTTAAATCCCCTTTCTCCTGCTCACTGCCCTTGTGGCAACCAACTGAGTGAGATACTAACTTGAATAAGACAGGATTTCAATGTTTTAATGATTAGATTCAGGTGACAAGGTTACATGGTTCTCCTCATTTGTGGTAGACAGAATGCACCTATGAATCTAGAAGTAAACACATTGGGTAGTACACAAGTAGTTACTTGAATGAACTGAAGTATAATAATGGAGAACTCAACTAGTATAATCCTTTAGAAAGACTAGGTCAAAGTTGACCAAAATCAGCACCGGGAGGTAGGTTCAAGAGGGAGGGGAGAGGCCAGGGAGGGGAGGAGACAAGAGGAGAGGAATAGATGAACAAAGGAAGGGGAGAATGGAGCCAAGAATTCATTGTGTATACCACAAAATTAAGGAAAGTAAGAGAAGGGGTAAGCTGAAGTAGGGGGTGAGAATGCTGATCAAAATGCACTGCATTTACACACTTCGTTAAATGGCTCCTTCTTTGTACAACTACTTAAAGATAATAAAAATTTAAAAAAATTGTAAAGTGACTTAATTTTAGATGTTGTCTTAAGATGATAGAAATTTAAAATATCTGTAGATCTCTATCCCTTAGATAGCTGCAAGTTTATTTCTCTACAGCCCCGTTAGGGTGTTCCTTCAGAAGACTGCTGTTTGAGTTCATGGATAGAGTGAGTTCCCTGCTATAAGCTAGGTCCCCTGATAGAACAAAAAGGCAGAAGCTGGGTGTGGTAGTTCAAGCCTGTAATCCTAGCTATTCAAGATGATGAGATCTGAGAATTGAAGTTCTAAGCCAACCCCAGTAGTAAAGTCTATGAGACTCTTATCTATCCAATTAACCAGCTGAAAATTGGAAGTGGTGCTGTGGCTCAAAGTCATAAAGCACTAGCCTTGAGCAAAAAAGCTCATGGACAGTGCCTAAACTTGGAGTTCAAGCCCCCTAACCAACACCAACACCACCAACAACAAAAAAGTCAGAGAAAACATAAATTTAATTCTTGCTTATTAGAGCCGAGACACCCTTTCATCTTTAGCTTTTGAACATCAAAACTCCAGCTTTCATACTGTGAGAATTACAATAGCAGCGCCTAGAATGGTTAAGCCTTTTGCCTTGATCCCCAGATCAAGGGGGATGCCTAACCCATCAAACTCTCTGATTCTGAAGCCTTCATAGATAAAGAGACATGCTACTGCTGTCACTGGTTCTCAGACTGCGCACAGTGTAGTATGGGACTTCCTGATCTCCATAATAATGTGACAGGTCTCCCTCTTATTAGTTCGTATATTCATATCTATATTATAGCTTGTTGATTTTGTCCCTCTGGAGAGCCCCAATACTTTTGACCTATTTTATTGACTTGGTCTTTGATCTTTATTCCTTAAATATCTCATTTACACTGTCTCACAATTTGCAGATGTCCATGCCCTTCATTCATATCTTATTAACCTTTGATAGAGAACAATTCTTTTATGTGGTTCTCATAAAATGCCTAGTCAAAAGAAGAGAAATATTGAAAATGGGCCACTTTAAAAGAATGATTCAAGCAAGGTGCTAGTGGATCACACCTATAATCTTAACTACTCAAGAGGGTAAGGTCTAGAGGATTATGGTTCAAAGCCAGCCCAGGCAGAAAAGTCTACATTCAGTAAAGCCAGGCTGAGGTGTGGTTCATGTGGTAGAATATCAACTGAGCAATCAGACTAAGCAAGTGCAAGATCCTGAGTTCAAGGCCAGTAGATTGGTTCGTTCATGTGGTAGAATATCAACTGAGCAATCAGACTAAGCAAGTGCAAGATCCTGAGTTCAAGACAAGTGCAAGTGCAAGATTGGGGAGGGATGGCTCAATCTGAGTTAATTTTCTTATTTGAGGTCTACTAACAGAATTTACTGCTACTTACATAGCTGTCACTTACTTAGAATCACTGACTTAGAGTCAATTGTAATTAACTCAACCATTAAATTAAAATGCAAGTGTACAAGATATTAAGCATCTATTTGTGTATAAAAGACATGATAGTAGCCCAGGAAGACAGAAGTCCGTCTTGTACCCTGGCTGCATAATTTGTCTCAATCAAGACAGGGACAAAGTCAGCAGAGACCAGTTTTGAATAAAACTTTCAGACCAAATGTTTTACATATTGCTTGGTACCATAGGCATAGACATCCTATTTGCATTTAAGGAACATGAAATATTATATTCACCCATGGTATTTCTTTTCTAAATTAGATCAAATGAACTAGAATCCCACAAGTTTTGTAGGTAAAGAGAAAAGATATAAAGAGGTGAAGATATTCACTTATTTACCATTAAGGCAAATAACAACATATCCTGGACCTAGTGTTTTCCCTGGGTGCTTGCTGACAGTTTATAATGGTGTACATACTTTCCCAGGGCTTTAACTGCAGAAACAAAGACCTGAGAACTTTGCCAACTTTAAAAATAAAACAAAACAGTCCCTTTGTCTTTTAGTAAGCTATACTATATCTACAACCACCCTAATAAACTGGAAAATCCTAGAAAAATATTAATTTAAGGAAATTGTGTTACCAATACCAAAACATTGTTTTCTCCCTTCCTTCCTGAAAATATCTCCATCTGAAACTAGAGCTGAGGTAAAGCCTAGTTTCTCATCATTCACAGTGCTCTACCAACCGCCATTACTAAGATGAGATTAGCTGTTTGCTTTCTCTTCTGCAAGTTCAGCTCATTTTAGCAATCTCCTCAGAGTCTTGTCCAAGTATTCATGACCCTCCATGTTTCTGGGATGCAGATGTGGTTTTAATTATGAAGTGTAGGGATATTTTGCAAATCTAAAATAAAAAGTTTCCTTATTAGTGAATAGGTCTGGTGTAACTGTACTTTATAAGGCTATGAGTAGCATTTCCAGTTTCACATAGATTCTTTTTACTCTTTCCTGAAGAGTTGCGTGGTCCATGTTTAAATCAATAATCCTGGAATGAATTTAGTAAATCCGTGTACACGTACATTCAAAATGAACAAGAAATGAAATGCAAAAAGAAGTCTAGTTCTCTAAGTCTAAAGGTCACATATCATCAGTGACAGAGACAATAGTTTGTTTTTTTTTCTGCAAAGAGGTCAGAGTAGAAGGCAATTGAAAGACGAGCATAAAGGCCAGACAAAGAAAGGAGAGAGGAGAGAGAGAGGGGCGGGTTAGAGAGGGAAAGGGGGAGGGAGAAACTCACAAAAGCAAATGACATAAAATCCACTCTAACTCTGGATGTATGTTGAGATTCCAAGACACAAATTCATCTTTTGGACTAAGAAATGTGTTCCATCAATATGGTAGGTAATGTAACGTGATCTAGTTGGGGCTGTTGGAGGGTATAGCTAGCAACTTTTATATAGACTGTAGGAAGCAATTCTCTACTTCATAATTGCTGTTTAATTATAGTTTTATGTAGTATTAAAATATGCCCAAGTTAGTACATGGGAAATTGGAGCTATGGCCCAGGTGTGTATAACTCATGGCACAAATTCTTTGCTGTTACATGGTGCTGATTCTATGGAATCTCAAGAGGAGAAATGACAGCATTCAAATATTTGCTTCCTAATAATAGTGCTTTAGTCATTGAGTCAGTATCTTTTTTTTTTTTTTTGGTCAGTCGTGGGGCTTGAACTCTGGGCCTGGGCGCTGTCCCTCAGCTCTTCAGCTCAAGGCTAGTGCTCTACCACTTGAACTACAGCACCTCTTCTTGGTTTTCTGATGGTTTATTGGAGATAAGAAATTCACAGCCTTTTCTACCTGGGCTGGCTTTGAACTGCAATCCTCAAATCTCAGCCTCCTGAGTAGCTAGGATTTCAGGCATGAGCCACTGGTGCCTGGCCTCAGTCGGTGTCTTTACAGTATACTTCTAACTAGCTCCAACCTTAACCCTGGGAAAAATTGTTGTAGCAGCATAAGCTTCATGAGGATGAGAGAGGGATAAAGTTAATCATTATTTACTTTTTCCTATTTTATTTTTGTATTGTGAAAATACTGTACAGAGGGGTTACAATTACATGAACAAGGTAATGAGTACATTTCTTACAAGCATTGTTGCCTCCTCCCTTGTTTCCCCTTACTATCCCTTCCTATCTCTCCCCCCACCCTCCTTCTCCCCCCTAAGCCAAAGTTGTAAATTCGTTTTTCGACATGTCTTGTATATCTCATTGTTGCAATGGGCCCACCTGTATCCCTATTTAAACAATTTTTTCCCTTCCCCTCCACAAATTATACCAACATCTTCCAGCCTAAACCACATCTGACATATTCCTAGCTCATAAACAATTTCTTTTGGAAGGAATGAATTAAAGTAACAACAAGGTGATGGACTTTTTAGATCATGAAATAGTGGGTAAAACTGAGCAACTGATAGAGGTTTCTTTGCATGGGAATGAAAATTTAATCTAAGAATCATGGAAGATGGTGAAGAAAAAGAACCCATGAAAAGAATATAAAATGTCTGCCCTTTTCAGCACTGATATATATTTTTTTAACTTGGCATGCAAAAATGGAAACATTCTTTTACAGAGTTTGAGCTAATTCGCCTTGTCTTGCATTTTCATTTATGGCTCATGAATAGCAGAACTTCTCCCGCCCCCCAACCCCAACACTCTGCCATCTCCCCACTGGTCTCTGATGAAAGGCAAAATAATTCTCCAGGATTTCTGGGAACTGCTTCCAGGAATGTCTGGGTTTATTTACAGCATGTTCAGTATAGCTTCCCATGGGTATTGTACAGAAGACAGCACCTTAAATCCAGCAATGAACCTATATGTAAGATTTCAGATCCCAGAAAACGTGTACAGTCACTGTATTCACAGTGGGGAAAACACAGCTGAAGGCCACGCACACGGGGGAGAGGCCTAGCTCAGACCCACATTTGCTTCATTTTGGGGGAAAAAAATCGATTCGTCAACATGGAAAGATATGGTGTAGCTCTATGTACTCATTCTCAACATTTATGATTCTAGAATTTAATCTCTTTGCTTGTTCATTCCATTCATGTAGTCCTCATTGTCTTGGAAGCCAATGAGAGAGAGAGAGAGAGAGAGAGAAAGAGAGAGAGAGAGAGAGAGAGAGAGAGAGAGAAAGAGAGAGAGAGAGAGAGAGAGAGAGAGAGAGAGAGAGAGAGAGAGAGAGAGAGAGAGAGAGAGAGAGAGAGAGAGTATAATAAGCAAAATGTTCCCTGTCCTTGTCCTTGTAGGGAACTTGAACTGAATGGAAAAAGTCAAGAAAGGAGCAAAATCCAACCACATAGAGTTATAGGAATACATGTTTTGTAATCCTAGCTAGTTGCTGATAGTTTGTGACTTGAAATTGGAGCTTAAAGATTGGTGGATCGGTGGATCATTATGAAAATAAATGTAGAGAGTAGATTCTGTCAGCCCATTGCGTCCCTCACATGTTCGGTCTCTTTTTTGTGTTTGTCCTTTTTTAAAAAATTAAAGTTATTTTCACAGTATTGCTTTTTCGAACTTTTTTATTGTTGTCCTGGAGGTGCTATTCAGAGAGGTTACAGGTATGTAAGTCAGGTAATGAGTACATTTCTTTTTGGAAAATGTCACCCCTTCTCTCATGCTCTCCCCATTTTCCCTTCCTGTCCCCACCTAAAGTTGCATAGTTCAACTTCAACGTAATGACTAGTGAGTATCATTACTGCATTTGTTCACCCTTTCTTCCTCTATTGCTTTACCCCTCATAACCTCCCGAAGACCAATAAATGAACAAAGAAGACAAAAAGTGAAGAAAACAACAACAGAAAGAACAAAGAAAAATCCTTTTGTTTCCATCTCTCAGAGTTCATTTTGGTAAATATTATTTTATATGATCATAGGCACATAAGGATTGTGTCTTTGTGATCCTCTCCTAAGAATATCCTACTTTGGTCTCACTATATTTGAGTGTCTAGAGTCCTACATATGTTCTCATGTCCCTGAATATTTTAGATCTAGCTTCCATATATAAAAGAGAACATGTTTGTTCTCTGAGTGTGGCTAATCTCATTTAACATCATTTGTTCTAGGTGCATCCACTTTCCTGTAGATGACATAATATTATTCTTTCTAATGACTGTGTAAAATTCCATTATGTAAAAATTTTTAAATCATCTGGGCTGTTTCCAACATGTGGCTAGGATGAAGAGTGTGGCCGTGAACATGGATATGCCAGTGTCTTTATGATATCCTGGCTTGCGATGTTCTCGGTCGATTCTCAATGTTGGTTTGTTTTGATCCTCAGTATTCAGTCTGGCAAGTGAAAATGAAAGGTGAAACAGAAAGGGTAATTGGGAAGTGACCGGTGAAATATTCTAAAGCATCTAGACCTAGTGCATCTTGGAAAGATTATTTGTTCTTTCCTCTTCATGTTTTGATTCGCTTTTCCCTTGAGTTTTTGTTTTGTTTTATTTTGTTGTCAGTGTGTGCCACCATGCCCACTCCCCTGGCATAGTTTGTAATAGAAGAGTGACTGGAATAGTTTGGGTGTTCTGGAAGGCTATTGTCTCTGCATGGTGTGAATGGGATTGCAGAGGTCAAAGTGATCAAAGGAGGCTTCAGGTGACTCATCTATGACTATAGTCTAAGAGAAACTGCTCTGGTTTCTGACTGGCTTATCTAGGGTTGGACATGGGCTCAGTGGTTTGGCACTTGCCTGTGGTGCATGCAGACCTGAGTACAATCCTTAGCGCCACCACAACAAATACCGTAATAGCTGAGAGCACATACCTTTACAATAAAGGTAAAAGTATATCCAAAATTAGCCATTCCTCCTCTGTTTACTCCATACGCAGCATCATTGAACAACTTGTCAGAAAACAAATTCCACTCTAACTCCCTACCTGCTCTTATCTACCTCTTTGTTAACCATGGATGAGGATCTTCATCAGGAGATGCTCCTAGTTTTTTCAACTCTAATGTACTTTTATTTAATGATTCATTAAGTAATCTTATGATGAAATTTCTAATTTACTGTGAGGTGGATTTTTTTTGCTTTAGAATAGATTCTTTTCTGTTTTTTTTTTGTTTGAATTTTTTATTTTTTATTGAAAAGACACTGTACAGAAGGGTTACAGTTACTTGAGTAAGGCAATGAGTACATTTCCTATCAAACATTGTCATTGGCTCCTTTGTTTATCCCCTACAATCCCTCCCTCCCTACCTCCCCCATTCCCCTCTCCCCCTAGGAAGTTGTAAAGCTCATTTGCAACATAGTATCTTGTATACCTCATTGTTACAATGGGTCAACCTGTGTCCTTATTTCAGCATTTTTTTATTTCCCTTCCCCTCCCTAAATTAGAAAAATGTATATACAAGTTGTAGGGCACCAGAATCAAATACAGTGACAACAGGGATTATACCACGGGGGAAGAACATACAGAAGAAGCAAAAAAAATCACATGGTACATCAAAAACAACAGTGACAAAGAAAAAAAACCTTCTTGTGTTCCTATCTTGGGATTCATTTCACTTAGCATCATCTAATGTGGGCTCCTATTTTGATGGGGAACGTATTTTCTCTTAACAATTAACTTTGGAGGAAACCAGGAAAATATAACACCACTTGTTATATAATGGATTTCTGCTAGGAAGTCCCAAATGTTCCCTTCTAGAGCTCAAAGCGCTCTTTCTCTCAGGTGAGAATGGAAAACAATTACAAAATCCACTATATTATCGTACAATAAGGAGGACTGCAGGAACTGCAGGATTGTATCAACGTCTCTCAACTACTGCATGAATCACATAGACTTCTTGGCATTTCTAATGTGACAGACATAATTTGTCCTTCTGGGCCTGGGTTATTATCTTTCCTTGCTTTCATGAGAGGTCATTTACTAAATAGAACTCAGCTGTTCAAGAAGAGGTAGAGACTTGCAAAAAAAAAAAAGGAGCTACCTATTCTCTTCTTAATCCCTTATTATTGCTGCTTTTAACTAATCTTCCAGTGACTAAGACTATTCTTTGGTTTAGTGTGCTGTTCTTGTGACTGTCTGTAGCCTTTAATATTTAGGAGACTTCATATCTATGGTGGGAATGAGACACAGATGTGCTGTCATATGTTTATATAAGTGAATGGATGAATGAAAGTTATAGAATTGGATGGCTGTTCTTTAAGCTGGTTGAACAACATGGCAAAGAAAGTAACCGTGTGATTTAACTACCAGCTGTTTCTCTGGATTTCTTCTCTTAGGAGCCTTCAAAATCAATAGCAACTCTGGCTGTGAGCTAAGGCTCAAAAGAGATCTGGTCTCCTGTGGATAAAAAAATGTGCAAAGCTACTTGCAAGAAATAAAAAAAAAAATACCCTTAAAAGAAACGTTTAATATAGGGCCAGCCCTAGTAGTTACAGTGGGCCACATTACAGGTTTTAAAAGGCCAAAGAGTAACTTATTTTTTAACACACCTTCAATGCCTCACAAATCGACTGGCAATTTAAAATATTTACCTGGAGAAGGAGAAAGTCTGTCATGACTGAAAATGTTGGTTCAAAAAATGTGTTTCCACAGAAAGAAAATGGCAGAGTGGATTATAGTTCTGCCTTAGGATTTTGTAACACCTAATTTTGGAATCCATTGGATTACTTGAAACCAGTTGACATGGTTTTGTTTGTGTGCAGTGGTGGTTGCTTTTTACACACAGAAGAGTGTTCATTACAGAGAGAGCTGTGGGGTGAAGATGTACTTTATGGTGTGTGCAGTGAAACTCAGCACCTCTCCTGCACTTCTGGGTGACCCAGCAGTTCTTTGATTAATGGGCATGCTCTCTGCTGCCCTTGAAAGATGGTGAAATGTTGAGTGGGAGAGAGGGAAGGAAAGGGAGTAGCTTAATCTACTTCCACATTTTCACTGCAATTGGCCCTGGTGGTATTTTTAATTCACATCTGGAGGCAAATAAATGTGGCCACAGTTGTTATTAATGAGCACTGAAAGAAATAAGTCAAGAGCTGCTTAGACTGCACAGGTGTCTGTATCAAAGTCTCTGCAGAGAAGTGTTCAAATGGCGAGTGTTATTTTTGACTCCACAGGTGTCCTGCAGCTAGGAGCCAAAGAGAGCATTAAGGAGATGCTTAAATATGAAATGTAAATTTTGCAAGAAAGGAAATCAGTGAGATTAGAGAAATTCATTGATATGTGAATTGAGAGGCTTCAAAGGATCACGTGGGAAACCAGAAATAAATCACTGTTCAACCAGGAAGAGACCTACTAAAGAGATTTTCTATAGCAAAGGACAGTGCCTTCCTGCTTTTGTCATAGGATTGCCTGCTATTAACTCACCCCCCTCCTAGGTAGACTTTCACTCAGGAGTAATTTGTATGGGCTTAAAGAAATAAAATCATTTTGTAAGAAAGCTACTTCCAGAGAAACTTACAGTGTGGAGTTTTTCTCTACTTGGTAGTGTTTGTATAGTTCAGCTCTTCATTTAACATCCAGAAAATTGGGAATCTGTTTTATGGGGTTCTGATTGGAATATAATATGGTATTAGAGTCAAAATGGGGTCAAGTTTGGAGACCTAAGCAATGACTACCTCGCTAGAGCCCTCTAATTCATCCCACCCTGACGAGAGTGCTGTAGAGCAGGAAGGTAATAAAGACAGTATGTTATATGGCATGGCAAAACTTTAAAAAGCAGACAAACAGCAACAAAAATGCTGTGGTCCAGTGGCTGCTTGAAAGGCAGCTCCCGTATTTCTGTCATCACATTCACACATAAAAATCTCGGTATTTTTTGTGGTCTGCTTTATGTCCTGTATCTGGGAGTCAACAAGGATTTTGGTTTGCCCACATAAGGAATTATAATCAAGACACATGATAAAAAGTTTGAAGTCTTTAGAAAGGTGTGTGTGTATGTTTGTGTGTGTGTGTGTGTGTGTGTGTGTGTGTGTGTGTGTGTGTGTGTGTGTGTGTGTGTGTTGCAAAACGCAGGCCAAAAATGTTTCCTTGCTGTTGAGAAATGTCACTGAAAGTGAGTAGATAATGTAGCCAATATTGTTTTGCTTTCTCTATGCAAACCCCATCTCACTTGGACCAATCCCTTGAGTTCTGTTGTGGCTGTTTCTTAAGAAGGGATGAATACAGCTGAGTTAGACTGTTCTTTCCAAGCAGGAAGTGTTTCAGTCTCTGGCAAAGACATGGGGCATCAGTCCCTAGTTGGTATAAAGAGAGAAGAAGGTATTCACAGCAAAGCAAGTGTGACCAGAGCAAGGATCTTGTAGGAAATGAACATCTGGTAGCTACACACTTCTCGTTTGAGTTAGGGCTTGTTCACAAAATAACTGCTGGTCACTCAATGTTCCCAAACAACTGTTGTACTCACCAGTGCCTTAGTTCTTCTGTGCACATTAGGCAAAGAGATATACAGATGTCTGAGTCAGGAGAGGACCACTGTGAGGATCATCACCAACAATATGGATGTCACTCAGGAATGGAGCAGCCAAATAGAGAATCTAGTTGTTTGCTTTTAAGATTGTTAATAGCTTTCTTCTTCTCATGAACCCTGGTCCATTATTATTGTTTGATAAAGTAGTGTCTTCTCCCCATGGAGATTTAAAATATGTAATTCTGTTTCTTCAATGGCCTAGCAGAATAATATAACAATATACACTACTTGCAAGCTATGTAAAAAAATCCCCAAAGGATAGTATATGGTGATAGCAGCTCATAATAGGAAATCTAAGAAGATCTTCCAATAAATAATCACTATCACAAAGATCTAATTAATGGAGCCAATTTTCTAGAAAAGAAAAAGTAGCTAACAGGTTTACAGCACCAACTAAATTAATTTGAATAATTCATGTCATATAATTTAAAACATAGGTATAAAATGGATATATTTTATGATTCTCTTTAATAACTTTATTGAGATATTACAATACACTACAAGATTTATTCATGTGTTTAAAGTACATAATTTAGTACCTTGTACTATATTTACAGTTATCTAGATATCTACATTATTTAATTAGGCTTATTATTTTTAAAGGTATCTTTTGTTTAGAATGAGATCTGTATATATAAAAAAAAACACTGTTTAAAAGATTGACCAAGAGGCTGGGAAGGTGGCTCAGTGGTAGAGCACCTGCCTTGTATGCATGAGGCCCTGCATTAGATTCCTCAGCACCACATAAGCGAAAAAGAAAAAAGCCAGAAGTGGCGTGTGGCTCAAGTGGTAGAGCACTAGCCTTGAACTGAAGAGCTGAGGGACAGCGCCCAGGCCCAGAGTTCAGGCTCCATGACCGGACCCAAAAAAAAAAAAAAAAAGGTTGATAAAGTCATTGAATGTCTCTTGGCTAATTTTCTAGAACCTTATATTTCTTTTCTTGTCAGTCCTGAGTTTTGAATTCAGGGTCTTTTATTTGCCACACTTCCAGTCTTTGCTGCTGTAGGTTAATTTTCAGAGACAGTCTAGCATTTGTCTGGGCAGCCTAGGACTGGGATCATATGCATATACCTACCTGGCTTGGACAATAATTTTCTTATATATCTGAGAGGAATGTCAACTATTGGTTGCGAATTGGCTATGTAAGTAACACGTACTGATGGGTAGCAATAAAGTGGAGTGGGCTGCTGCAGAGTTGTGAGATAAAGGGGCTTGCAAAGTGCTTTGTTTAAACTGAAATCAGAGTGTTGACAAAGAGAGAGCCAAGTGAAAGTCTAGGAGCAGAGCCTTTCAGGCAAAGGGACTACAAAGACCATCAGATTAGACTGGACCTATGTGCTGAAGGTCTGCATGAAGAGCAGAGAGCCCTACAGCCGAGTAGGCAATGGAGGCAGAGGTTACAGAAAGAAACCAAGCACAAGTCAAGGGCTTTGCAGGCATTGCTTCCATTCTAAATTCCACAGACACTTATTTACTACCTCTAAGCTGGAATGAAGGCCTCAAGTCGGTCTACATTGTTAATAGATGACTTTTATTTGAAGAGCAGATTTTAGTGAGGCAAGAAAGAAAGCAGACGATAATACAGGAAGTGATTGCAATAGTCTAGACTACTTGTGATACTGGCTTGATGGAGGATATAAAACAGCTACTTTTGGACTATATGCTTTCTATAGGGTTTTTTTTTTCTTCTTTTGGTCCTCTCATTGGCTGACTTACTGGGAAGCCAGTCTATTAGTTGAGATATACTCACAGTCCTTTATAGGACAGAGCTTATGAACGTCACCATGCCTACCTTGTTGGTTGAGATGGGGTCTCTTTAGCTTAACTTTTCCCCCTCAGCTGGCCTTGAACAACAATCCTCTCTATCTCCATGTCCTGAGTATCTTGGCTAACAGTTGTCTGCTACCATGCCAAACGTGTTTTCTATAATTTCAATGAGTTCAGATGATCAAAAAATGTATATTCTTAATAAAATATTAATATATATCAGACTCTCTGAGGAAGATTTTCCAACTATATTTTATTAAATCTTCCCCTTCATGGCAATAAAGGTGACTAAGTTTGAGAGTCATAAAGTGCTGTAAAAATAAAAGATAATACAATAGTAATTATTGTTATCATTGATAAATTTGTGTGCAGCCGAGGAAGACGGGGTAACACTGGAAATGGCTTCTGTGTCAAATTCCATTGCTGAAGAGCAAACTAACTGCTCGGTAACATTTATCATGAATCTTCATTGAGTTGCATCTGAATAAGACAATGTAACTAATCAACAATGGAGTTTAAATACTAAACCTTGTCCATATAACAGGCTGGTCTTTAAAAATCAGAAAGCACCATCTTTCATGTAGTACAAATGTAAAAACTAAAACAACGTGAGAACAATAAACCATCAAATATATTTTGATTCTACAGTATTTATAAACAATATCTCTCCCTTAAAAGGTGCTTTTCCTTCTGGCTTTATGGAAATAGGATTGACAGATAATATTTCTATAACTTTAGGTGCAATATGATTATTTGATGTTTGCTCAGCTTGTGAAATGATTATCACAATCAAACAAATGAATGTATTTATTACCCATAAATACTTTATATTGTGAGGGAAAATCTTTAGATCTAGCCTGTCAACAGTGGAGCAATTTTAATTAGAGCCATCCTGCTATATATTTGATAACACAGAACTTATTCATCATTGACCCAAAAGCTATGCCCTTTGACTATCTCTCCGTTTCCCCCATTGAAATTATCCTTCTACTCTCCACTTCTAGAGTTCAAAGTTTTTATTGATTCTGCACATGACAGCATAGAGTATTGCTCTTTCTATGCCTAACTTGTTTCACTTAACAGAGTTCACTACTGTAGGGAACTCTGAAGCTGAGCTGAGAGAACTGTAAACAGTCAAAAGGTTGGAAGGCCATGTCTTCAGTACTCCAAAGGCTGAAAAATGGGCCCTAGAAAGGTTAAAACAGACAGTTCTGGAGAGAGTTAAGAGGCTTGAATGCAATTGCTTCCTTGAATAATACTGGAAGGCTTTAGAGCTGGACCTTGAAAGACAAAGTAAAATGCATGTTTAAATTATGCTGGTTGCAGGCTTTGCTCCGAAAACAATAAGGGAGACAGTTATTCACACAAACTCTGTTTCATCTCTGATTGTAATAACAGTACAGTTGTCTTGTTTTCTACAGGTACCTCTGGTAACCTTCCCTGAATTAAGCTCAATAAATAGTCTTGCTTATAGGAATTCAAGGTTTGGAAACCAGTAAACATGAAATCCCCTGCTTTGTTGCTTTTTCTATTCTCTGTGTTTATTTCTTCTAATTTCTTTGGGTCCTGTTTGTATCCTGTCTTGCTGTTCTAGGTTGTGGGAAGCCACATTCTAAAGTTTTGTCCACATTTTAGTAACAGCAGTAATTCTTTCTCATTTGTATAGTTCAAAATATTCAAGTGTGTGTGAGTATAAAAAATTATTTCTTTTTTTTTTCATCCCCTGATGAACACATAGACTAAATCCCTATCTGGTTATATTGATTAATGCTGCAACGAACATGGGAATAAAAATGTGCCTTCAAGATTAAAGTTCTATATCTTCAAATCTTTCTCCAGAATTTTGATGACTAGGTACAAAGGAAATTTTATTTTTATGCTACTTTTCTTTGTGTTGTGTCCTTAAGACAGTAATTCTATATTTCAAATTTGGGGCTTTTGTGCTAGCTTCAGCAGCACGTATACAAATTTGGTGCTTTCTCTTTCATTCATTTTTTAAATTGTGAAATCATAGTTTTACTTGCTTATAGAGTGTAGCCCCATACCTTCTTTTAAATATTTTTGGGGAATCTTTATGTTGTTTTCCAAAATGAAGATACCAATTTTTATTCCCATGGTCCATGTCCATATTTCACATCTCTTTCCTTTTGGGTAATAGTCATTCTATCAAATAAGTGGTGAATTCTCATTATGTTTTTTTTTAATTTGCTTATTTGTAATGATCCTTAATGTTGTCTCTTTTATTTTTAAGCCAGTTGATCATTTGTATTTCTTTGAAAAATATCTGTCAGGTCCTTTGCCCAGTTTTTCATTGAGTTATTTGTTTACTCACCAATAAAATACATGAATTTTTACCTTTTCATTTATTTGATCATAGAACTTTATTTAACCATTTATAATTCATTAACTTATAAAATTTTTATTGAGTGTAGAATGTTTGCCAGACTTGTTATAGGTGCAGAGTTAGAGCAGAGAACTAAACACAAAATTAAACCTCAGCCATACCCCTTGCTCCCTGATGAATGAGTCAAGACAATTCACTTAAAGCACAAGTAAATATACATCTGAGGCCAAGAAGGACATTAAGTAACTACATTCAATAAGACTGTCTTCTTTTCAGAGAGGGCATGATATTTTAGCTAGGTTGGCCAGGACACATCCAATTGAGAAGGTAACTCTTGAACAAAATCTTGAATGAAAATACAAGATTGAGTCTTGTTGCTAGCTAGGGGAAGGGAATGATAAAGAGGTTGAACAACACAAGCTAAATCTTGAGGTATACATGTGATCAGCACAATTAGGGAACATTAAAGAACCCCAAAGCCAGCAGTAGTGTACATATGAGGAGGGTGAGAACATGTTCTGCTCTGAAAGGGGGCATGAGGATTTGAACTCTTCATGTGAATGAAGGATTTGTCCATAAGCAGAAACCTCCCTTCCTTTTCTACATGTGCTCCTGCCCTCTTTATACACAGCTTTTGATCAGCCAAATGACATTAATCTAACTACAAAACCGAAGTGTTCAGCTTTCTATTTTGTAAAACTGATAGTCCAATGAATGACAGGGAATATTTAATAAGAAAGAAAAGGAGTGTGTAGAACTGATTTGGGATCTATGTCAATTCTTCCAGAAAGGCTGATGGAACTTCTTCAGCTTGGAGGGTGGTACAAAGCTGCACTTCTAAAAGTGATAAAATTAGGAAAACAGCTTAAATTACTAAAAAGTCAAAGAAATTTAGCATTGAGTCTTAAATTCAAATATCTTCACATGTTAAAAAATACTGGAGTAACTGTAACCCCTCTGTACAGCATTTTCACAATATAAAACTTATATTAAAAAAAAAGAAATACAGCAAAAACATTATGTTATACCCAAAACAAATATGGCATTTTAATGAAAAATGGCATTCTTGTGTATCCATTTTGATGTTCTTATGAAGCCCTCTGGTATCCTTTGGGAGGAAAGAGATTCATGAATAAGAACTATTACCCACGTTAATTTATGGTGGTCTTGTCAATATTGACCAGACATAGACTGGATTTTCTCTTTGTTTCTTAATCAAAATCTTCATAGTAAACTTTACTATTTTTTTTACATTTTAGACACTCAGGGCTTTAGAGAAACACCATTTAGTCATATTTTATTGTTCTCTGGAGAAAATTTCGTATGTTTGGAGCCTAAAACTCTTTTCTTCACATTTAAATTGAGAAATCAAGATACTGCTAAGTGTCACAGGAGAGAGAGAGAGAGAGAGAGAGAGAGAGAGAGAGAGAGAGAGAGAGAGAGAGAGAGAGAGAGAGAGAGAGAGAGAGAGATCAAGACACTGCTAAGTGTCACAGGACAGTGAGAGAGAGAGAGAGAGAGAGAGAGAGAGAGAGAGAGAGAGAGAGAGAGAAAGAGAGAGAGAAAGAGAGAGAGAGAGAGAGAGAGAGAGAGAGAGAGAGAGAGAGAGAGAAAGAGAGAGAGGTGGTCAACTTTGTGTGCTTCCTAGGCTTTGCTTCGGTATGGAGCATACTTCCCAAATGCAGCTATAAACACCTACGTAGGACATATGAACCCATAGACAATATGTGGGCGGTCCACCTTTATGGAGAAGACCAGAACTAAGGACACAGTCTCTTACCATTGACCTACTACAAAGCAAGTTGACCTTGCTGTACAAGATCAAAATGACCTTGCATTATTGACTCCTTTTGACTAATCTGAACCCACTGCATGAATGACCAGGATAACTAGCAATTAATAGTAATAGAATACAATCTATTCTGCCACTTGGGAAATTCCAATTGCTACCTCTTTAGCCAATAAGCCAGGAAAGGGGCATACAATAAATATTCTAACAAGAGTTTTTACATTGTCCAAAATTTATGGACCGCCCACATATTGATGCAAAAGACTGTAAGAAATTTTAAGAAGTATATAGATTTCCCAGAGTTAAAAGTTGATTTTGGCATAAAATATTAAATATAAAGCATGGATAAAGTTTCTTTCATGATCTATATCTGCCATATATAGCCCTTATATAAGGCAACCTGATCATCATCTTTGAATGCAGACTGAATGAAGAGAAAATCGTGAAATGCTAGGCAAAGAGACAGTTCAGTCTTTTGCATCTGCCAGTAAATTCTGAAGATTTTAGTTGTGGAGTCAAATGTTTGGAATGTCATAGGTAATACATATCTGCCATAGAACTATAAAATATCCTAAGACCAGAGAATGAGAGATTGGCAGAATATTGCTATGTCTGATAATGAGACAGGATGGAAAACTCTGGAATTGATTCCCACAAAATGACAGGGAGTTAATATGTAGGTAACAATGATTCCAGATGCCCATCACTCAATTATATAATTAGAATTATTATGGATTATTTCAGCTATTTATGTTTTATTTTTTCCAAGTTCTCCCTGCAAGCAAATCTCTGGTTCTTAGGTTAATATTTACTCTCTTGGAGACTCTACTGTTGCAGTGGCATAGAGATTATTGAAACTAGCTCTCACCTTTGAGAGCTGAGAGCTATAGCCATCACCCTTCTATTTAGTAGATGCACTAATCAATATTAGGTCAATGTTCATGAAACAATGTAAAATTATGTATGCATGCACAAATCTATCCATACAGATTTTTAACCCAGTTGTACTTCTTTTTATCAATATCTACCATATAGTAAGTATTATATGCCTTTTGACTATTCCCAGTCTAACTGGTTTCAATTCATTATTTTAAATTTCTCCCTAAAGCATAACTTTCCCGCATTTTTCCTCTGAACTCCCATTGGATTTACTAGTTCTTCTACAATAAGAGCACAAATAAAAGCTACCAACCTCTCAGTATATTAGAATGTAAATGTTGAGTTGTTTCAATGTTTCCCACCCCTGCATGAATTCTCCCACCAATGTGGTACGACAGGTGCCATGCTTTATTTCCATAGAATAAAATTAATGAATTTAAACTGAAGGTGAGAGAAAGAGTGAACATTTCATGTAAGAAGTGACAGGAAAAGGATTTGTGTTTCTAATGTTCACCTGTGTGTTGGAGACTTTGGTTTTTATTAGATGGGGAAGAATGAAAGAAGGCATGTAAATAGTAGAGGTTATTTTGGTAATCAACAAAATGAAAGAAATGTAGAGGATTTGTGTTAAAGAGGTAGGAAAAGACAAATTCAACATCAAAGTACTTGTAGATTGGAATGCAGAATCTGTTCTTTCCTTCACAATTCATAGTTAATCAAAGACCATTTCTGCCTTGGACTTTTGAAAAGTGAAGGAAACATTTCTGTAACTGGAAGTTGAGCAAGAATTTAAATAAAAGGCTATATTCAATTCTGAATGCTGAACTTGAATTCTATTTTTTCTCTTTTACCCAGATATTTTTATTATTAATAAGTTTTTCTTATTGTAAAAATACTGTACAGAGGGGTTACAATTACATGAGCAAGGTAATGACATTTCTTATCAAGCATTCTTGAATCATCCTTTGTTTTTCCCCAACCATTCGTTCCCTCCCACATCAACTACACTTCCCCCCACCCCAGCCTAAATTTTAAAGTTCATTTTGCAACATAACATCTTATACATCTCATTGCTGCAATGGGTCCACCTGTATCCCTATTTAAGCAATTTATAGTGTCTTTTACATCTCATTGCTACAATAGGTCAACCTGTATCCCTATTTAAACAATTTATTTTTTCCCTTGCCCTTCCCAAATTATACCAACATCAAATACAGTGAAAACAGGGGTTATACCATGGGGGAAGGACATACAAAGCAACAAAAAATCACCTTATAAATATGTTAGAAACAATAACAAGAAAGAAAACATTTGAGTCCTTATCTTGGGGTTCATTTCACCCAACATCAACTTATCTGAACTTTTCTGCTAGTCTTGGACATATACTAGTTATTGAAAATAAGGGAAACCATGGGACCTATGTTTCTTTGGGCCTGGCTTACTTCACTTAATATAAGTTTTTACAACTCTATCCATTTCCTAAAAAATAGGGCAATGTCATTCTTCCTGATGGAGGCATAAGTGGGCTTCAGAGAAACCTCTCTGAAGAGGAAAGTAGGATGGCCAATAGACACATGAAGAAATGCTCAACCTCTCTAGCCATAAAAGAAATGCAAATCAAAACAGCATTGAGATACCACCTCACCCCAGTTAGAATGGCTATAATCAAGAACTCTAATAACAAAGATGCTGGAGGGGATGTGGACAGAAGGGAACCTTACTACATTGTTGTTAGGAGTGTAAACTTGTTCAACCACTTTGGAAACCAGTATATAGGTTCCTCAAAAGATTCCACATAGAGCTTCCATATGACCCAGCAATCCCACTTTTGGGCATTTACCCAAATGATCACAAACAAGGCCATACTAAAGCTACCAGCACAACTATGTTTATCACAGCATTTATTACCATAGCTAAGATATGGGACCAACCCAGATGCCCCTCAGTAGATAAATGGATCAAGAAAATGTGGTATATATACACAATGACTTGAATTCTTTACTCACATTACCCTCGATATTAACTGGAGCATTAATATCACAAGGAAGAGTGTAACACAGATGAATTTGAAGAACTTAAGGGGAATCAGAATGCTAATCGCAAGGAGAGGGGAGAGGTAACATCAAAGGGCAGCTATTCAATTAGATTCCACACAAGAGTAGTGCAAAAGCTGTAATGGGCTGAGGTTATGTAGCAAATAGGTCTAATTCATTTAGGCAGATTATGAGTGTCTTACCCATCAAGAGTTCATTCCTCCTATTTGTAATCTTCTCAGGAGCATGTTCAGGGAAGATATGATATCCTTCAGTGAGCTTACAGCAAAGACCAAGATTAGTGAGACTCACGCTCCCTGTTCCCAGCAGGGTGCTCTTGTAATAAACCGATGCTTGCTTTCATTTTCCATTTGAAAAATTCAATTCATTGTAAATTGCAACAAATAAAACCCTACATAACACAAATTGTATTCAAGGTGTTCGGTGATTCGTTGGCTTGATGATATTGAGAGATTGTTTTATCAGCTTTGAAGGAAATATTCATCACCATTTTGGCAGCTTTGTCAGTCACACTTGGAAGCATCCTTTGTGTTTTAACAGAGAAAAAAAAGCAGGTACCAACTCTTAAAATAAAGGTGTATAAATGGAAACATCTTGGGTATCTTTGCATAACCTCGCAGATTAAAAATAAAAATAAGAGTAAGAATGATGAGTAACCCTGACCTAAAAATGTCAATGTCAAGGGCATGTTATCTCACATCCTGTAAACCTATGGGTGGTGATTTTATTTTCCCTGTGACAAAAAAAAAAAGAGAAAATACCGAGTCATGATAGTGAGAAAGGCTGGTTTACTTGCAGTTGCTAGTTCAGAATTCTTGCATTAGCTTTTACAATTTTGAAGCTGGTCTGCAGCTATACCTTCTCAATAAGAAGCTGTAGCAACAAAGGGACTTATAAATTCAGATGAAGTACTTGGCTTATGTGCTGGAAGAGAGGAGATTGACTTTGAGTGAGAAATCCTTAAAAGCTCTGAGTAATTGCACTAACATATAGACAAGCTGAAAGTTATTACTTAATCCTGTGATTAATAGTAGCAAACTATGACATAAGACATGGATTTTTTTTTTCTTCCATACCAAATGATAGTACAGGCTACAAGGATGATAATAATCTTTCATTTAATTTTCAAAGAGGAAGCTACTTTGTGATAGACAATAGCCTAAATGAATATTGCAGGAAAATCTCCATGAATTCTGTGTATCCAGGAGGAAAAATAATTCAAGTCTTCACACCTAATTCAGAAAAAAACAGTTTTTTTGTTACTTCAAATTAAACTTAGTTCTGTCTGTGTAAAGATTACATTTTGCCAACTTGTCTCTTGCAGAAGGTCTATAAGAAATTAAAAACAAACAAACAAAAAAAAAACAGATTGTTTTGCAGTTTTTCCTATGATAGGAAAACAGAGATTTGGGGTTAGGCAGTGTACTGTATTGCACTATATTATTATAACAGTGAAGTCAAAGACATGCCCATACCTCATGCTTTTCTAGTAGCTACCAAACTTTCACGTTTCTTTTTTTTTTTTGGTCCGGTTGTGGGGCCTGAACTCAGGGCCTGTGTGCTGTCCCTCAGCTCTTCAGCTCTACCACTTGAGCCACAGCACCACTTCCGGCTTTTTTCTTTTTGCTTATGAGGTGCTGAGGAATTGAACCCAGGGCCTCATGCATGCAAGGCAAGCGCTCTACCACTGAGCCACCTTCCCAGCCCCCAAACTTTCATGTTACTAAGAGTTTAAGTGGTGTGTGTGTGTGGCGGGGGAGTTTCTTAGGCTTTATTTCTTTGACTTCACACAGCTATTTAATTTAGCCCCAAAGCTAACTAGATTTAGTGTGAGAAAGGGATTTGTTGGGGATTGGACTCTCACACAGGCCCATTCTAAACATCAGTTTTGTTTAGAGTAGTCAAGGAAGGAATTGAATAATATTTTGTTAAAAGCGAAGAGAATGAGTCTAAGGATAAGGGAGATGACCTCATGGCCTAACCAAATATTTTGTTTTCCCCCTAATGTTCATGTTCGACTAGTATTTGTCTGTTTTTAGTATAGTAAATGCAGTCATGAGACTTGTTTTTTTAATTTATTTTTATTTTTTTATTGTGAAAATACCGTATAGAGGGGTTACAATCACATGGGCAAGGTAATAAGTACATTTCTTATCAAGCATTGTTGCCTCCTCCTCCCCTGTCTCCTCTCTCTGCTCCCTATATAACATCTTGTACATCTCATTGTTGCAATGGGTCCACCTTCCCCTCCACAAATTATACCTATATCAAATACAGTGAAAACAGGGGTTATACTGTGGGGAAGGGACACACAAAGCAACAAAGAAATATCTTATAAATATGTTAAAACAATAGCAAGAAAGAAAAAACATTTGAGTCCTTATCTTGGGGCTCATTTTGCCTAACATCAACTTATCTGACTGTTTCTGCTTGTATCAGACATATACCCATGAAAATTTAGTAAGTGTAATAAACATTGCTCTTAATTTGAAACTTTGAAAGTCAGCTACTGACAAACGCTTAGTATTCAGACTCTACAAAAACTCCAAAAATTAAAGACAGAAAAATGAGTAGTCCAAACCAAAACCATGCAAATAATGGAGCAGACAGTCCTCAAAATAAGTATCAATGGTCAATGGATACAGGAAAAAATACAAGCATACACTGACATTTTCCCTCAGCCCAATCAGAATGGCCATCATCAAAGAAACACAGAACAAATGCTGGGAAAGATAGGTTGGAAGGGGATATCCTTCATATTCTATGCATAGAAATGTGAATTACTGCAGCTAATATGGAAATCAGTACAAATATTCCACAAAAAATCTTAGAATTGAATTACTATACTTGCTAGACCCTGCTGAGTGTAAATCCTAATGAATCAAACACAGAATACAATAAAAATAACTGCACACCAGTGCTTATCACGGCTGCTTATCACCTATTCACAATAGGTAAATCTTAGAATCAAGACCTTATGCCTATTGATGCATGCTCATTATCTATTAATCAAGGTATATATCTGTATGTGTGTATGTATGTATGTATGTACGCATGCACACAAAGACAGGCAATGAAGCATTATTCATCCAGAATGGAAAATAAAATTATTTTACTTGCAGGAAAAGAAAGAAATGAGAACACCATATTAAACGAAATAAGGTAGACTCAGAAAGACCAGTATTGCAGGTTTTCTCTCATATGCAGAATCTAGATTATTTTCTAAAGGATATAAAAAGGAAAAATGAGTCTATCTATTGCAGGAAAGGATAAGATCTGGTGAAAATAGGTTGACAGAGAAAGAGACAGGGATGGGGGTTGAGGATGACCAAAATCCATAGCATGCATATCTGCCAATGTTGTAATGAAAGCAATTATTTTGTACAATTGCTTTAAAAGTTACATATCCCTTTTATTTATTTATTTTTGTCAGTCGTGGGGCTTGAACCCTGGGCCTGGGCACTGTCCTTGAGCTCTTCAGTTCAAAGCTAGCGCTCTGCCAGAGAAAATTTCAAAACTAGGAGATGAAGCTTCCATCTGCCCCAGTTCTTTCATGAGGATGTCATGGACCAAAGGCTCCTTGCTGACTGGTAATGAAGAGACAGTGTGTGCCAAAATAAACCTCCCATTCTTTAATCCAGGGAAACTGAAAAAAGTGACTCACTCTATTTTCTATTTATTGTTTCTACTACCGCCCAATCTAGCCTATTCTGGTTGATGTATTAATCTAATAAATGGAATTGCCAGGGGAATTATCAAATTTTTGTGCTTTTGAAGTAGTTCATGCTTTTAACATAGCCTACAAGAGAAAGGCATATGCAAAAATACCTGCCTATGCATGTGACCAATCACAGGTGGTCAAGTAAGTAAGATGATAATTATGTTTTCTTGATAAGTGGTATTTATAGATGCTTAGTCAAGTAACTTCTATAAATCATGCATGATCTCAGCAATGACATCTATCGTTTAATTGTTACGTTAAAAGGGAAACCCATCAAGAACATTAATCACCTACGATATTCTTCTGTTGCTCTTTCGCCTTGTGCTTAGCTTTCTACACCTCAATATTAACCCTTTCACGTATCAAATGTTCAGAGATTTGGCTGTAATATGTCTCTGAAGTCTATATCCTTTTTCCTCATCAACCCTGAGCACAGCATCCTCATTTTTTTAGTTGTCCAAAGTAAACTGCAGCACCAGTTATCACATTGAAAGCAGAAAGAAGGCAAGCAGCATGGATGAGGTGTTAACTGAGTGCACTTTATGCTTAGTGGCCAAGACAGTGAGTGACTTATGCAAACTCTTCAAGGTAAAAGACACTGGAACTCCTGAACCAGAATTTTCATAATGGATGCAGACTATTCTACTGATTGAAAGGGAGCATACTCTCTCTCTCTTTTTTTTTATTGTGAAAATACCGTACAGAGGGGTTACAATTACATGGGCAAGATAAGCATTTCTTATCAAGAATTGTTGCCTCCTCCTTTGTTTCCCCTTCCCATCCCTTCCCATACTCCCTCACCTGATCCTCCCCCTTACCCCACCAAAGTTGTAAAGTTCATTTTTTGACATAACGACTTGTACATTTTATTGTATCAATGGGTCCACCTGTATCCCTATTTAAATGATTTGTGGGGCTGGGAAGGTGGTTCAGTGGTATAGCACTTGCGTTGCATGCCTGAGCCCCTGGGTTTGATTCCTCAGCACCACATAAGCAAAAAGAAAAAAGCCAGAAGTGGTGCTGTGGCTCAAGTGGTAGAGCGCTAGCCTTGGTAATTTTATCTTTGGAGCTCAGACTTTCAACTAAGCTTTTGTGTCATAATTAATGTAAATTATAAAAGATAGCTAATATCTATTAGTATATTCTTCACTGTAAATGCACCAGGAGTAACCCATATGTTGGTATTCTTAAAAGAGAAGTCATGAGAGAATTGTGGTTTTCGAATAATAAAATTTTGACACCATATTCTACTGGCAATTCCTTTTTGCTTCCATATTTCAACCACTGGACACAAACCTAGAACAAAAGAATTCTAACTTCTAGAACAAAAGAATTCTATAGACTTTCTTCTATTTCTTCAATTTCTGAGTCTTAGCTATTGGCTTTCTAAGTGATTCTTTAAATTCTACTTTATGCCACAGTGTTGTATAATTTATACAAAATGCTATCTCCTGTCTTGTATTATTTAATTCTCTAAAGTGTTTGGGGAGATGATTTTATATGAAAGCAGTGACACAAAATAAAGCAGCATTGTACCGTTGTCTTGCATCTTTAATAAAGTTGTTCTCAAATAGCATTGCCATAAAGGAAATGTACCCAGGAATGACAAATCTTCATATATCAAAAGTATGCTCTGACCTGCTCAGGGACATAAAACCTAATATCATAATAGAGCCCAGAGGTTTGTGTTTGATTTGATTTAGCTTTCTTTCTTTCCTTTCTTCTAAAGGAAGATTACCTGCTTTCCCAAATAATAATCATAATAACAAAAAACCCATCTGATCTAATGTGAAAAACAAAGCACTATTAAAACTGAACACATTCAGTGGTATTCTTCCATCATTAGCTTTTTTGGGAAACATCCACACATCCACACACACACACACACACACACACACACACACACACACACACATACATACATACATACACTTTAATTACTTATACTATCTACATCCATAAATGTGCCAAGCTCTTATGCAGGAAATACATGAAACAAAGGCAAGGTGAGAAAACTTAAAGGTCTTAGTTCAGTAAGAGTAAAATTTATGAATAAGGCTAACTGTGTTACATGCACTAGTTTCAAATATCTCACAGCAATTTAGCCAGGAAAAGCAAATGCAGTCATCCTTTTTGCTGGCTGTGATGCAGAGAAATCCTGAAAAGTGAGGTGTCCCTTCTTGATAACATACTTGATGTGATGGCAACGCTCCAGCTCAGTCTGCCTGCTCCTCTTCTAAAGTGAACTTTTCAGCTTAACAGGAAGTAATGATCTTGGCATGTGATGGATATAAACATGTAAGGTTTGTCTTATAAATGAGAGAGGGCTTTTTCCCCCAGGTAAGCATCTTGAAAAGAAAAAAACAGGAAGGGAATGGGTTATTCAGCTCTGCTCTTACATGATGCTCGATGGGAAAGCCAAGTGTACAATGCAAAGCAACACTGCTCCTTCACAGCTCCTTTCACTTGGATTTTGGAAACATATCAGTCTCCAGGTTCAAGAGTCTCCTACCAAATGTGAAAAAAATATGCCCAGAAACTTGTCAGACTCTCAAAGCAAAAGTTCTATGAAGACACCGAGAAAAAGATGGTGCAAATGACAAAGAAGCCAGAAAGAAATTGGTTCCAGTGCATTCTGGATGTTATCACAAAACCGCAAAGCATCACAAACTAGGCAGCTTATAAAAACACCATTTTCCTTTGTAGAGTGGGGAGTCCACGTGCAAGTTTCAGTGTCTAGTGAGGGATTACTTCCTGATTCAAAACCTGCCACCATTTTTCCTTTGTCCTTCCCGTATACATATATTAGAATCCTCTTGAGCCTCTTCTATAAGGCCATCAATATTTTCCTTAAAGGTTCTACCTTTGTGCCCTCATCAACCCTGAAAGTATTACCACCAAATCAGATGGTAGAGGGAGTTAGATTTTAACATAATAATGGAGGAAGGAGGGGCAGTAAGTCTATTACAGTACCCAGCAAAGGCTGTCTATTTGGTATGCTTGATGAAGACTGTCTATATTTATACACGAGGAAAGAAACGAGAATCTACCTCTCTATATCCCCATGTGATTTTAATTCCTGCCTCCTTCTTCAGTTCCTGTCTATGTGTGCTTTCAACCTTGCCAGATTAACCTGAAGGTTTGAAGAAAAGATGGCTATTTCCCTTAATATTTAGGAGAAGTGACACTTTTAATAAAGAGTAATTTTCAGAGTGCCAGCTTTATGCTGGGTACCATAACATAGGTTCACCACTGTAATCTTAAGGTGATCTTGTGAAATTGTATTATTGTTATCAAGGCTGTGTGAAAATAATTTGCTCAAGATAGCATAACACATAGCTACCAAGCAATATTTCAAAATAACAATATAATATTATTTTCGTGGCTGGAGACAGTACGTTGATAAAAATCACCAGGTGCTCTAAGTGTCCTTTCTTCTGTCAAAATGTCTGGCATTTCAAGAATCCCTTTTCTTTTCACTCTTCTCAATACCACTTATTTTCTTTTGTTTTGTTTTAAATGAGTTTTTGCTAATACCTTGCAAAGAAATGTGACTAGAACATGGGCCAAGCAAGCAAAGCCCAGTTCTGGGATGCTTGTGTTTCAGTGCAGAGAGCACAGGACATAAAGGAACAACTCCATGTTGGATGAAAATGAGTGGCATGAACCATGTAAAACCATGAGGTAGGGATGGATGGGGAGTAGAAAGGAGACATGCACCCAGTGGGTGTTTGCCTGTGTTTTGGTTGGTATGCTTTGAGAGCCTTAAACCAGGCTACAAAGCTGAGTCACCAACTTTGCTCATCTAGTTTGATCATTTTCATGTTTTCTTTCTTTTGGCTTGGACATCATATATTAGAATACTGTAGACATCGTTCATCAGTAGTTTATGCTGCGTTATCATTTTATTACCCATACAAACTGGCTTCTGAGCAAGGCTGATTTTTGTTTATTTTTGCCTAGTTTACTCCTTGAATTCTTGACAAATTGGGAAAGTGAATTGGCATAATAAGAACTCCAGAAATGGAAGGTTCCTCTTTAAGAGGCCAAGATGAATCAGAAATTTGTATTTCTTTTACTTCTAAATAAATGTTTATCTTGGGGAAAACAAGAAAATAGTGCAGGATTACTACTATAGGACAGGTATAGTTCAGTGACCATACAAAATAAAAGAAATTTGTGTGTAGCTCTAAAGTTATTCTATCGCTGGAGAAAATCTCTTTGCCATAGAACCCTGCTTTAAAAAATATCTTTACATTAATTGTGGGGGACTTTAACACACCACTGTCCCCACTAGATAGATCAACCCATCAAAAACTCCGAGAAATCTCAGATCTTAAAATCTGCATAGATCAAATAGACTAACTGACATCTACCAAATATTTCACCCAGCAGCATCAGATTATACCTTCTTCTCAGCAGCACATGGAACATTCTCCAAAATAGACCACATTCTATGCCACAAAGCAAATCTGTCCAAATTCAGAAACATCAAAATTATATCGTGCATTCTCTCAGACCACAAGGGAATAAAATTAGAATTCAATACCAAAAGCCACCACAGGAAATCCTGTAACACATGGAGGCTGAACAACACACCACCAGTGAGTCATGGAAGAGATTAGAACGGAAATTCAAATGTTCATGACATTCAACAAAAATTATCACACAAATTACCAGCTCCCAAGGGACACAGCAAAGGCAGTACTCAGAGGCAAGTTTATAGCTCTGAGTTCCTACGTCAACAAATTGGAGAGATCTGAAACCAACAATTTAATGAGGCACCTAAAGAACAACAAGCTAAACCCCAATCCAGTAAATGGAAACAAATAATTAAAATTAAATCCGAATTAAATGAATTAGAGTCCAAAAAACTATAGAAAGACTTAATAAAACAAAGAGTTGCTTCTTGAAAAAAATTAATAAAATTGACAGACCCTTAGCAAATCTTATGAGAAAAAAAAAAGAGAACAAATGCAAATAAACAAACTCAGAGATGAGAATGGAAACACCACTACAGAAACAGCCAAGACTCAGAATATAATAAGGGGATTAATCTCAAACCTTTATGCTAAGAAGTTTGAAAATCTGAAAGATATGAACAAATTTCTAGCAAATATTGACATGTCCAAACTAAACCAAAATGATATAAAACAACTTAACAAACCTATATCAAGCATTGAAATAGAAGGAGCAATAAAAGACCTCCCACCCAAGAAAAGTCCAGGACTGGATAGATTTACAGCTGAATTCTACAAAGGCCTTCAAAGCAGAACTCATACCAATACTCCTCTATCTCTTTAATGAAATTGAACGCAAAATTTCACTACCATAGTCTTTTTATGAAGCCAGCATAACTCTCATCCCAAAACCATCAAAGAAAGAGAACTATAGACCCATTTCTTTGATGAATATTTACGCAAAACTTCTCAACAAAATCTTGACCAATTGACTTCAACAACTCATCAAAAGAATCATACACCACGATCAAATCGGATTCATTTCAGGGATGAAACACTGGTTCAATATATGCAAAACAATTAATATAATTCATCACATCATCAAGAGCAAGGATAAGAACCACATGGTTATCTCAATAGATGCAGAAAAATCATTTGACAGGATCCAACACCCCTTTATGATGAAGGCTCTGGAAAAATTAGGAATACATGGAACATTCCTCAATATAATAAAGGCTGTATATGACAAACCTACAGCCAGCATTATACTTAATGGTGAAAATTAAAGCCATTTCCTCTAAATTCAGGAACGAGACAAGGGTGTCCACTCTCCCCACTCCTCTCCAACCTAGTATTAGAATGCCTAGCTACAGCAATAAGACAAGATGCAAACATAAAGGGGATCCAAATAGGGAAGGATAAAACTCTCCCTCTTTGCAGATGACATGATCTTGTATTTAAAGAACTCCATGGACTCCAGTCCCAAGTTACTTGAGCTGATCGGAAACTTTGGCAAAGTAGCTGGGTACAAAATTAACCTTCAGAAATCAATGGCTTTCTTGTATGCCAATAATGAGAAGAGCGTGGCTGAAATTAGGAAAGCAACCCCTTTTGTAATAGCCCCACAAAAAAATAAAATACTTAGGAGTTAACTTAACAAAAGAGGTGAAGGACCTGTATAACAAAAACTTTAAAAACCTGAAAAAGGAAATTAAAAGAGAACTAAGCAAGTGTCAAAACCTCCCATGCTCCTGGATTGGGAGGATTAACATCGTGAAAATGGCAATACTGCCAAAGGCTATGTACTACCTATCAACATTCCAACCTCATTCTTCAATGAAATAGAAGAAGCAATCCAAAAATTCATATGAACAATAAAGAACTGCGAATAGTAAAAAAAAAAAAAAAAGAAAAGAAAATCCTTAGTAGAAAGAACAGCGCTGGATGTGGATGGATATCAATTCCAAACTTCAAACTCTACTACAAAGCCATAGTAATCAAAATAGCTTGTATTGGAACAAGAACTGACCTGAGGACCAATGAAATAAGACTGAAGACCCAGAAATGAACCCGCAGTCTTATCATTGACAAGGGAGCTAAAGAAATAGAATGGAGGAAAGACAGCCTTTTCAATAAATGGTGCTGGCAAAACTGGTTAAACACTTGTACAAAACTAAAACTAGAACCTTATATATCACCCTGAACCAGACTCAACTCCAAATGGATAAAAGATCTCAAAATAAAAGCATACTCCATGAAAACATTATAGGAAGTAATAGGAGAAACTCTAGGGCTTTTTGGCAAAGGCTAAAATTGTCTTAATAGAGATCCAGAAGCACAACAAATCAAAGAAAGGTTGGACAAATGGGACTGCATGAAACTGCAGAGCTTCTGCAAGGCAAAGGACATAGCTAGCAAGATCAATAGAAAGTCCAGAGACTGGGAGAAGATGTTCACTAGCCATATAACCAACAAGGGTCTCAAATCTAAAATACACTTAGAACTCAAAAAATTAAATCCCCCAACAACAAATCCTCAAAGGAACAACTGCCTGGTTAACAATTGGGCTAAAGACTTAAAGAGAGACTTCTCTGAAGAGGAAATAAGAATGGCCAATAGACACATGAAGAAATGTTCAACCTCCCTAGCCATAAAATAAATGCAAATCAAAACAACATTGAGATTCCACCTCACCCTAGTTAGAATGGCTATAATCAAGAAATCTAATAACAACAGATGCTGGAGGGGAAATGGCCAAAAAGGAACTCTACTGCATTGTTGGTGGGTGAACTTGTTCAACCACTGTGGAAAGCAGTATGGAGGTTCCTCAAAAAACTCCACCTAGAGCTCCCCTATGACCCAGCAATCCCACTTTTGGGTATTTATCCAAAGGATCACAAACAAGGTCATACCAAAGCTACCCACACAACCATGTTTATTGCAGCATTATTTACCATATCTAAGATATGGAACCAACTCAGATGCCCCTCAGTAGAATCAAGAAGTGTGATATATATATATATACATATATATATATATATATATATATACACATATACATACATACATACAATGGAATTCTATGCCTCCATCAGAAAAAATGACATTGCCTCTTTTGTTAGAAAATGGAAAGACTTGGAAAAAATCACTTAATTTTCTTGTGATCATAACTCTGGAGACTTTTTTTTTACTATTGTTATCATTAAACACTAATCATGTTTTGGTACACAAGCTAAAACAACACATTTAACATGTGATTTCCTTTGAATGAGGAAGACATAGATATTAAAATGGTACAAGTGTGTGGGTAGATAGGGAGGCAGTGTAGCTCAACCCCTGAATTCAAACTTTGATTCTGTTACCTTCTAACCTTAACAGACTTAAATAGTACTCAGTAATACTTAGTTCTTGTGCTAGTCTTCCAAGTTTCAGCTCTTCATTCATAGATTGGAGGTGAAACATTCTCCACTGAGGATCATAATTAAGATGGAATAGTGCATAAAATCACACACTGTCATTCCTGATATGTGGGCCTTTAATGTAATTGCTGTATAAGTGCTTTAGGGCTGTCATAGAGATTCTGGTTTCTCTCCATCTGAATATACAGAGTATTGAAAAGTCTTTTCAGAAAAAGAAATGTCTTGTGGAAGCTTTCAAGGCAACGCATGCTTAGATCTGCTCTCTTCCTTCTACAATAATGTTCTGGAACTATAATCCTCCCTATGCCAGACTCCCTCTTAGCTAGGATAGAGGATGTTACCACATCCACCTTTTGATTGAGAGGTCTTTACAAACTTTTTTACCCAGGTTGACCTCAAACCATGATCTTCCTCATCTCAGTCTCCCAGGCAGTCAGGATAACAAGATGTGAAACACTGGTTCACAGCTTCTTTTCCCTTCCTTCCTTCCTTCCTTCCTTCCTTCCTTCCTTCCTTCCTTCCTTCCTTCCTTCCTTCCTTCCTTCCTTCCTTCCTTCTTTTTTTTTCTCTCTATAAAAGCTCCCATGTTTGTCAGTAGCAGTGAGTTAATTCTGCCTATGAGCATGCAGTGGCTAACGTAGAGTTAGGTACTTAGATGACCATGGTGATTCATATTGATTTTTCTATTATCTTCCTCTTTCTAGCTATGCTTCTCTTTGTTTAAAGCTTCTCTTCTAACTAAAACATAGTAACTCAGCTGGAATAATGGCAAGGCTTTCTTCTATCTCACGTATCCCTATTGAGATGTCCACAGTTGAAAACAAAGAGGAGTAATTTTCATTTGCTCAACCGATTGTGCCACTCTAAACTTGGTGCTTGTGGAGATGTACTTCCTACCTTGATGGACCACAATGTACCATCAATCTGGGCTGAGTGGGACTCAAAGCCCTTAAAGTTGGAAGGTCAGGGAGAGAACACAATAACTCCAGGGGTGTGGGATGGAGGGGTCCCAGGGAAGAGGAACTTTTTTTTGAAATGTTCAGACTTAAGTACCTCACAAATTAAAATCAAAATCTGGGAGGTGAGCAATATTTCTTCAAGCTTTTAATTTACTAAAATCTAATATGTATTGTCCTCTGTCCTGGCAAAAGAAATCTCTCAGGAATCGATGCTCTGTCTTTACATTTGGGAGAAATCTGATTTTCTTAGACTTACAATGATTATCTGCTCCATCTTTCACAGTTCAGTCTTTTCCTTATAATTATTCTTTTCTCCAGGTTTATAAATAAGCTTTATGCTTTTCTACTCTAAAAAAAGCACACAAAGAAAACATATTTAGTTAGCAGTGAAAGCATCAGTAAGGAAAGGTATAATTATTCTGGCTTAAATGAAAATATTTAATATTTTTTGTCTTAAAAAATAGACCTGGCTGTGTATTGCTTGGTTTGCTGCTGTTCCTAATATATCAAAATGCATCTATTTTGATCTTTTTCAAACAATCTCTGCCACAGGGAAAAATTAGTTGCATGAAAAACTTTGTTTATATTTAGAGAGAGGCCAGGAAATACATACACATTAGCTATGCCCATCTTATTTATGTATATCAACCCACACGTAGATTCAAACTTGGTTATGTGACTATCACTTTCAAAGAAATGAGGTAACTTTGAGCCTCATAATCCTTTTCCTGTTTCCCTTTGAGGAGGGAAGTATCTCACCAGAAAAAAAAAGGAGCTTGGTTTATGAATGACTTTTCTCTGAAAGCAGAATGCAGCAAAGCCTGCATTCTGATTGTCCACTAGCTTCTGTATACTTTGTAACCCTTCCTTTCCTTACTCAGGAATCTTCCTCTGTAAGGACACTTTGAGAGATTAATACCAAGAACCAATCAAATGTGTAGTTCTCCAGGACCCTGGAATGGTCTCTGCCCTCTTTGATTTTTTTTCTTAGAACAGCACTAACAGAATTGTCAGGGATTCCTCAACAGGGAGGGAAAAATCTCTAGATGAAAACCATTGTACAGCATAAAGGTCTTAATGCTAGTCATGGAGTCTACACGGGAAGATAAAAATCTATCCTTATCCAAATTTTTAATTTAACACAAATTGACCAGATCTTGGAATCTGAATTGTAAAATCTCTCTAGTGAATTCTAATATATGACTACATTTGGAAGCCAGTGATCATCTTGAATATCCTTGACCATATTCTTAGAAGAGGCTGTCTGGATACAGTTCAAATTTCCTGTGATAGGAAAAAATAAATGAAGTTTGAACTAACACATTTTATTTTGGGTGAGTCATGGGAATTGACTTACCTTTATGTAATTAGACAATTACATAAGAAGAAGAATTGTATGGTGTTTTTTCTTTTTTACATGTGGCTATGTTTGGGGAAAAGCAGACTGTTTTGAGTTTGCATCTGAAAGGAAGCAACAGAGTGTATGACTTTTAATACCAAACGTAGTAAAGCTCCCCCTGTGTAAGAATTGCTCAGACTTCAGGGTTCCCCATAACCTAAAAAGGGCTAAGGTAGAAAACTGTGTGCCAATGGAGTTATACCACAGCCTAAAAGCTACCTGGATCATAAGACTGAGCGTTCAGTGGGAATACAGCCCATTCCCAGGCACACCCACTCAGTGACCAAACCCCTGTGAAGACAAATTGAATTTTTGCACCTATTTGCTTGCCTCCAATAGGGAAATACAGGGATGGTTTTCCTACAGCCAAGATTCTATTGAAAACACACAGAATCTGGCTGTAAACTGAAGAAAAAAAAGAAGAAGAAAAGCAAAACAAAATCCTGATTTCACTAACCTTTATGCTAAAATTCCAAAAATGTACAAATGTACCCAAACTCACCTACGATATCTAATAGCTATCCATTCTGGCATCAAATTAAGAAATACTGATATCAAGTCTGGAGGAAGTGAAGTGTTCAACAGATTGGTTAGTCAGAGGTAAAGTCAATTTCATAAATACAGTAAGATTTTAGACAACTACTTTCTTTCTTGGTACATCTCAGTATGTCTTGAGAAATGTTCCTCTTACTATATATTGAATTAAATTGACCTCCCTTAAATTTTTCTTTATTGCTCTTTATTGTACCTTCTGGAGTCATTAAAAATCTTTTTCACATGACAGCCCAATTGAAATTGAAAAACTAACCTTAATGCATTTTTAGCGTCCTGTCTTTTCTAGGATGAACATGGACATAATAATCTAGCTCATAATCCTATTTCTTGGTTCCCAAAGCTTTAAGCGTGTGTCCTTTTCACCTACATGGCAGTTTCAGACAATTCTCATATAAGAGTGAACTGTGAACATCTCTAGGAAAATTAAAAATGGTATGTCCTTAGTAGATATTTCCAAGATTTTTTCTCACTTGGTCTGGGGTAGACTACTTACTCAGGCAAATGTCTGAAAAAAAATCTTTAGATGTAGCAATCTTTTTAAGCACTCATTTATATAGATTAAAAAGTTAAAAATCAACATAATAAGATACAAGTACAATAGGCTTATTAGAGTGTTTTCCTTTGCCCAGATATCACTTTTTTTTGTTGTTAAGGCTGTCCAGTATGTAGTTTTTCCCTTGTGAGAAAACCTATGTAATTTTATCACCCACTGACACAATCTACCTTCTCTCCTCCCTTTCTGCTGACTCACTTATGATAGTATTTATTCAGAGCAATCTTTATATGCACAGTGTCCAGCACACTCTGTTAACTGTCAATACCCTACACAAAAATAATATCTTGAAAAAACTATCATGAAGGAATTTATGGACTGCTAAGAAGGACTGATGAAAAAGTAACCTTAGCACAATGAAGCCAGTGCTCTCATACATAAAAGACTTTAGTGATGCTGGAGGAATTCAACCATAAAGAGCTACCACATGTGAGCAGACACCTAGTGTAGAGATACTGAAAAAAAATGTGTGAATGGGGAAAAGAAGAAAATTAGATGTGCATATGAAGGTGTTCTAGCCTGCATTATGTATAGCATAAGCAAGGAGTCTGGAATAACCGATTATCCAAGAGTCACACTTTCAAAACAAGAAATAAACATTGATTCCTGGGTAAAATACAGTTGAATGTTGTCATCTGAAATTCTTGATTTGTTTACCTAAGCATCTAAGCACTTATGTTTACTAGATCTAGCTAGTAGACAATATTCTTCTGTGATGAATGTACTTAATCAGGGAAGAGTGGTAAAACATTCTAATCCCACGGTTCTGGAAATGGGAAATGAAATAGGACCTGTAGACCAAATTCCCTCATGATACATTGCTGCTCCCAGGCCACATATTCCATGGCAAAGTACCACAGAAGCACTCCAAGAGACAGGAAAGTTCTATGTTCTGAGACGGGGTAACAAAATTGTAATTGATTCTCAGAAGATACATTGGCATAGCAGTTGGATATGTCCTAAGTCAATACCACTTCCATCAGCACAGTAAGAAGAGATTTGTGATAATTGACCCTGATTTGCTACCAAATAATCATCAACATAAACTCTTAGAGAAATATTGTTCATCGACGGATGCTCATTGGTTTTGTAATGGAGCCCCTGTGTGGATTTCTGAGCTTCCTTTCCACAACACCCTCCTCCTGTCATCCTTTCCAAAATACAGTTTACTGATGAGTCTCCACTTCTCCATTTTCACACATGAGTCTATTTCTATGAAAGGAGCTGCAAATAGAAAGCATAAATATGGGTCTGGTATGTGATTCAGAAGGACTGCCAGCCAGCTTTGTTCATTCAACTCCTATTCTCTTCTGCTAATTTATCCTACATGGGGATTCATGGGCTTGACAAGGAATATCGGAACAGATTGAAACAAAACCTCCCATCAAATTTCAGTGATGATTTCAGGCAGCACTCTAAGACAGCTTGGCAAACATTCCAGTAACCTGTATCATTTCACATTGGGACATACTCATCTCAGAAATTCGAATGTTTAACAATGTGTCACTGGGATTCAGAAAAGATTTACTTCCAGAGTTTCTGGTTTTCTACTCCTTTTACCACACAGTCATAAGGTTGCTCTTACTTTGCTTGGCAGAATGACTTTTCTGCGGCATATAACAGAATGTGGCCTATGTTCCAAGAATAGTGAAATGTGTACCATTAGCTGTCTCTACAGAGTACTGGGTGTATCCAGAAGTACTAAGGAAACATCTTAGTAGTTAAAAAAAAATCTAGTCCTTATTCTGAATATAAAACACCAGAATGTCTTGCTAATTAACGGGTGATTATAATGCAACCCATGGTTGAAAACAATGAGATTTGGCAAAATAAGTTTTTTCTGAGGAGTTTGGGTTGATGGATATTGAAAGGATTTTTTCCCTCAGTATCTGTAAGATAATGCAGAGTTTTGGAAGACACTTTATTCTCGAATGAGAACTATGAGCTTAAGTTTAGGATTTTGGATTGTCAATCTAAAGATACTTTACCTTGCTAGAACATAGTCAAACCAAAAATGATTAAATTATATTGCTCATTAACATAAAAGGTAACCTAAACTTTACTTACAAGAATTTTTTAAAATAAGAAAATAAAGACAATTCTTGAGTCATAAAGTTAAAATTTTACAATGTCTTTGTATGGGTTTTATGTATGTGTGTGTATTGATTAAATTAATAACCTTTGTGGATCAAACCTCTTGCAAAAGGAAAACATGGAGTTGGTACATGACAATCATATCTCATACATACATTAGTATAAAATAAAACAAAACAACAACAAAACCAAGACAACTTCAAGTCACACTATATTCAGAATTCCCAATTGCATCAGCCTTAGCAACCAAAAGTAAAATACATTGTATGGAATTCCACGTTTAAGATCAACATGATGACAGACACTGAAGGGACCTTGCAAAACAATCAAGATTTTTGATTTATCTCTGTTTCTTGGGCAAGAATGTCTGATTACAATTAAGTTGCAATGCTGTGATAGTTAAATGATGAGTTCTTTACAGATTTCTGAAATAAAAATGGACACATGTATGTTACAATGCAAGTCTACAAGTCATCTACTCAGCTTAAGTCCACAGGAATATGAAAGGTGAGAACAAAGTAATGGTCTGATCAATGTGAGATTGATATGAGTGAACTCCATTTCTGACCACATATCTCCTCTTCCTCCCTTTGTTTTGTACCCACTTTTGGAATATTTTGTTTTATGAATTCCTAATACTTAGAAATCTGCCCTTCCTTGTATAACTACCAAGCTTTTTTTTTTAGTTATACTTAATATTATGTTAGGAAACATTTTCTTCTGCCTAGTGCTTACTATCTAGTTACTTACCTTAGAAATATTGTTTAGAAGTCTGTATTTTGACTTGTTAGTGGTCACTATTTAGTATGGAAAAGCTGCATTTTCCTCAAGTGCTGGAATATGCCCTCAAGTTGCTCTGTGAAATCTTGTCTCCCTTTACCCATATGTCTGAGAAACACTGCATTGATTTTTCCCTTTGGAGAATTACAAAGCAGGGAGGCATAGCAAAAGCTTACCTTCATTTCACCCATCATTTTCCAAATTAATTTGGCCATGAAATGCTTTCTTTATAAAATATCTACTGACATCTGATGTGCTTTGTAGAGCATGCTTATGGAAATGCTTGTTTAACTATCAGATAAAGATGGATTAGATCATCAGTGTTCTGTAAGTTATGAGATCTGCATGAATCAGTGCATTGTCCTGCTTTTCCTTTTCTAAAATATAGTACAAGGATGCTATTGCAAGTTCTATGCTTCTGTTAAAATTAAGATTCTAACTGTATATCATTAGTGTTTTGGAAAGCAAGTGACTTTGGGTCTTAGCCTTAAATCCTGTGATTTTGCCATACTAAATTATAGGCTACAGAATATTTTTTGCTAATATATGGGAAAATTTCACAGCCAAGAAGAGAAAGAGTTATACCTTATTCTTCTCAATAGTTGGACATTTTATTTTATTTTTATCTTGTTGTAGTACTTAGGACTTCCATTGTAGTAATGAGCAGAGCAAGTGAAAATATAATAAGCCACATAAAGCTGGTATGCTATTTTGTATGTGTTGACTGTAGGTTTGAGAGCTGGGTAAGACTATTTTCATACAGAATAATTTTAAAGGAACTTACAAGATGCACCAGAGTAAAATGTGCTTTTGCTTAGGAGTATGTGTTTCAGTGCCAGTGTTCTGAGTTTAAACAAATGTTGAATGGAGACAATCCCGGTGGATGTGTAGAGTGCTATTCCATTTCTGATTTCCAGTGACCTACCTTCCTGCTTGCTCCCCAATGTCTGTCTTCCATCTTTAGAAACATATATATGTGTGTGTGTGTGTGTGTGTGTGTGTGTGTGTGTGTGTGTGTGTATAGCTAGCAATATATATGTGTATATATATATATATATATATATATATATATATATATACACACATATATATATATATTGCTAGCTATCCAAAGACTATCCATTATTATTCTCCAAGGAATCCTAACCAAATACAGAGTACATGTGTTTGCTTGGCTGAAGTGAAGAGGGCTATATCTAACCATTCAATAGCTCCGTGTACAACCTTTCTGTTTTGAGTGTATTCCTAATACATATTTTGTTTCCAAATGCTGCTGTGTCCAGGACCTCAGTAAGATACTAAACACGATTAAACTTCACTTTTATTGGCATCATTCAACTTCAGGCACTTGCACTCCAACTTTCTCCTTTTCTGAAATCACTTTGCTCGCTTCCATCTGCTTCCTAGATATTCACATATCCTCAATTTCTCAGTTGCTTTTGTCTCCTCTTCCATTCTATTAGTCATTTGGGGTTTATTCTTCTATCTTAAAAATCACTGCTCCAAGCAACACGTAGGAGATAGAAATGTGTGTGTTCAGAATGGTACACAATGCATAAATGTGGACTGTCCTGGTGGTAGAAAGGAAAATGAACACCTTAAAAGAGAGCTAAGCTATAATCCCCAGTACATCAGGATATCTGACCTTAGATGGAAAAAGGTGTGTTTTCTGTAGGTGTGGTTTAGTTCAGGATCATGATTTGGGGGGATGTACATGGATTATCTAGGTGTGATGATGGGAGCAGAGGTGAGTGAGAAAGTAGGTGGTCACTGGAAGATAGAAAGAACAAGAGAGTAGTCTTCTTCCCAATTTTTCCAGGAAATGCATAGAAGGATTTGGCCAATACATTGATTTTAGCCTGTAACATGCATTTCAAACTTCTGATCTAACTTTAAATAATACATATGTGTGTCATTTTCACCCAAAGAATTGGTGGTAATTATTTCATAGCAGAAATAGAAAACTAGGGCAGCAATATTTTTGAGAAGCTGTTATAAAAGAAAATTGATGGCAACCAATTCTGTATTTTACTGGAAAATCCATACACAGTCCACCAAGCATATAACACAAATTTATGCATACGCATACACATGGGAAATAAGGGTTATATGCACCAAAATAAATAGTGCACTGAAATCTGAAATTATGCAAGTTTGCCTAAGTTTTTAATTTGGTTGTTTTTAATTTCTCTGAAAGTTTGAAGCAACCCACAAACCAAAATTGGGGTTTTGATTAAACTCTAAGTAGACTAAAAAGATTCATCTTAATGCATAAGGCTGCTCATGTCTACCGCTATGGGTACTCAACTGGGATCTCTCTACGGACCTTTCTCTCTCTCCAAGGTTTCCTTGGTGCTTTGAACTTTCCAAATCAGCTTCTTCAGAATCCTCCAGTTCTAGAAATCCATATCTCATTGAGCACTTAGAAGTCATTCCATTTTGCCCCTTTTATGAATATTTCCATAAGGAACTTCAATATTGAGTGACTGATATCTGTGTCTGGGATATGATTAATACTGTAGAAAGATATAAGAAGTTCAGTTTTGGTCAGCAGTTTAAAGGTGAAACAAACCCCCAAACCAAATCATGTTGACTATCTTCTAGTAACCTTCACACTGAAAGGATCACTCAATGAGTTCTGCTTCCAAACCATGAAGAATTAATTCTCAGTAAATAGAAGGGCGCATAGATATAATTCTGTGTTATGGTATTGTATTATATATTTGATCTTCCAAAATACATAGGAATGAATATAATTAGAATGTGTAAATAAAATGTGTCTCATTTGCTAATGTCCCGATATGTATAAAATACGTTATCTTCATAAAGGTGGAGGTATTAGGCACAGTGGTTTTTCCCCATGCTGGTCTTGAAGGCTTTCTCTTTCTCCACAAGCACACCCATGTTGCAAGAAACAAAGTCAGAATTGAGGCTTGAGTGTAAGGAGACTTTCAGTGACATTAGAAGGACTTTCATTTGATAATTGCTTCCAATGAAATAGAAACTGAAGTAATCCACTTTAGTTTTATTGAGGAATCATGATTTTTTTTTGCTAGACATTTATTGAGTTGACTCTGTGGCCATTCTCAAGAATACCATTACTTTTATATAGCTAAACTAACTTCAAATTAGTTAAATGAATAGTAGTGTTTGGTTGTTTGATGGTACCATAAAAACAAGTACAGGCAAATCAGAGCATTAGTAATGAATGGGTGTTTGAGAATGTACTAAGAGGAAGGATGTTCTACTCAGTAACAAGTTTTTCTTTCTCTATTGTCTATTCGGAATTCACATGTGAAGTTGGTAGAGATTGATTATACATCCCTTATGTCCCTACTTGTATTAATCTACTTCACTTTAGAGTAGTCTGAAAACTCCTTACAGACAGAACTTGGCAGAGAACAGCCCTCTTGGAGATGGCTAAATATATTTAAACCTTTGAAGCTCACTGCCTGGTAGAGGGAGTTGAAACACAGTCCCCATTTGGACTGATGAGACATAATGTGGATAAGATGACTGGTTCTATATGAGGCTTACTTTAGTCCTGGGGTTAGTTGCTTACATACTCTGGAGTCGTTTCCTGTCTGTGCAATAGGGTAGCTATAGCAGAAATATTTTGGGTGGTCTTGAGATTGAAATAAGACATAATCCCACAATCACAATTCTGATTATCAGTAAAAGACAGAGAACCTAATAAATGCTATATATTCCAGTAGTTCATTGATTTCATGGTATTTTTGCTTGGCATCTCATTAATATGCTGTGTTTTCTGCCTTCTACAGCCATTTCTATGAGAACTCTTTCAAAATAGATAGCCTACATTGAAAAGAAGAGTATCATATGAGCCTATTAATAGGAGCAGGAATTAGTGTGTAGATAGACCATGAGACCAACTATAACAGCTAGCTCCTTCACATTGCATTGCTTATCCAATAAGAGTACAAACACTTCGTTCTTTTTCTCCTAGGAATGTAGGAAAAGATTCCAATCAATCAAATCCAAATATTTTTGGAAAGAAAGAGCAAGGATAGGAGATTGGTGAATATGTCTCTAAGAAAATTCCAAATAGCTTAGGCCAATATCAATTATTGTTGCAAAAGACTCACAAGTAGTGGCGCTACCACTTGGCTTCCACTAATATCAGAATCACTTTCAAGAGCAGGCTCTTATTACATCAATTGGTAGCCTCATTCCCCTTTAGTAAAAGTGGAGCCATACTCGGATAGATAAAAGCCTTCACTCTGAAAGACAGTGTGGGTACATAAACCCTCGATCTTTCTGTGAAGACATAAACATCTGATAGACCCTGCTTTGATATACTTCAGAAGAGTCAGTTGGGTTTCATTTCACCCATGTTGCAAAAATAGATACTTGCAGAGAAATGTACATTTTAAATTATGGAACTCAGAAAAGCACAGTGGTTTTACATAAACATATTTCAAGGAGATTAGTGAGACAGGAAATGAAAGCCAAGTAATCTTATTTGCATTATTATCTCTGATTGGCCCCAAACTACTGCATAAGGTTTCTGGCTGAAGAATGTGGGATACATAACTTGTAATGGTCAGAAACTTAAGGTATGATTTTTTTTCTGAGATGAAAATGTGACATTTTAACTGATGAATTCTTTCAGCTCAAATAGTTCTTTCAACTCAGTGGCTGATTCTGCTGATCTAACATAGACATTGACTACATCAATTTACTGGGTTATTGTAAAAATTGAGCATGGTTATGCATGCCAAGTGTGAAACATTGTGGAATTGTGGGTGAGCATAAATGCTCAACAAACCTTAGCTGTTAATTTTTGGTCTGTGAGTTAACAAATTAAACAGCGTTTGTAAAAACCACTTGACAACTAAAAACAAATCACACATATAAATTCATGTAAGATGTTTTGCTTATGCAGTGTTAGACAATAGAGCTATAGAAAAAAATGAAGACATCTGCTAATTTTTTCAGAATAAGATTCTTACAATTATTTTAAACTGGAGTTTGTTTTCTTATACTCCAATTCTTGAATGTATTTTAGTAAATACTAAACAATGGAAAAATCTTTAGTCATTGCTAATTTGAATAGCATTCTCCTAATTTTTATTTTTATCCATATTCAATACACATGGTCTTTTCTATACAGATCCTTGTATTTTTGTCTTAAGAATCTGTCTAAAGAAAAAAATAGGATTTGAATCAAAATTCCAAGAAGTATATGTCTTTAATCTCCAAGAGAGTTGCACATTACTAGCATATCCAAACTTTACAAAAGCACTCAGGAAGAAGTGGGCCTTGATAGGTTGAATCTGCCTATCAAATGAACCCGGACAGACTGATGTCTGAATTTGCAATGAGTTTTATTCTAGATTAGAATATGTGTATGGCATTGGAGCAAAACCAACACAACTGAGTTAATTTAATTTTCTGATTTGGGGAGGGATGTTCAACTTTCTCTTCTCTTTAACATTTTTTATAAATTTTTATTGTAAAAATACTATAGAGAGGGGTTACAGTTACATGAGCAAGGTAATGAGTACATTCCCTATCAAACATTGTTACCTCCTCCTTTGTTTTTATTGATATATATTGTTTGGTTAAATACATCTCTTTTTGTCTTGATTCCTTAGTCTCTTTTCCTATGATGACATCTCATGCAAAAGCAATGTAGGCTTCCATTATGGAATCTTTTAGGCTCATCCAGAATCTCATATCTCATAGTTTATAGACTTTATGTAAATGACATCTTCTTGCTTTGTGTGTGTGTGTGTGTGTGTGTTTGTGTGTGTGTGTGTGTGTGACAAAAAGATAACAAGAGAAAGCCCTAGGACCAATTTTTTGTTGATGACACTGTGTGAGTTTTCTCTTCAAATGTGTGAATACTCTCTAAATTTCTGTGTTCACTGCATGATCCTCAGTGTTCCATGACAGATTTCCAGCATGTATGCAGCATGTGGAAAGGGGAAAATCTGGAATATGAATGAATCATGTAGCCTACAGCTAAAGCTCTCTGACTTAGGAATTCTCAATTTCTTCATACAATTTAATACATCAGTGACTCTCACATGCCCCCCCCCCCTTTACTCTGCAGGTGCCAGCACAGAAAGTTATAGCTGCTTGTTTAATCTGATCCTGAATTTTCTTTTGGAAACATATGCAGTAGATTAGGAAGTGAGATCTTCAGGCTGTGTGTCAGGGTTAGCTACTCACTGCCTTTCAGAGTTGATGGCAGTCCCAGACATACCTGCACATTATCATCAAAGTGAAGACAAAGGGCACTGAGTCGGTTAAGTGGTCTTAAATCCAATGCTGTACCTGTTTACAATAGTTGACTCTGAGAACAAAGGTCTGTTTCTTCATATCAGAGTTCCCCAAAACTTGGGGGAAAGATAGGGAAAATGTAGTAAGATGAATTTCCTCTGTATAATTCACAGCACATACTCCTGTAAGGTGAAGGAGAAGACTAGTACACACATCTTGAGCCTCTTCTGTATGCCTGAAATGAGTGTAATTTCTGTATGACATTTTTTTCTATCAAATTCAAAGCCTGAAGTTCAATTTAATGGAAACCAGAAACTTCTTGGTCCTTCAAAACCAAGAAGATTATCTTGTGAGTTCCCCGAGGTCAGAGGCTATTTCTACCTTATCAGTTGTCTCTTCTCTTATATTATACAGTGCCTCCAGGAATGATCCCTTGAAAGGAATTTAATATTTATTTTTTTGAGTGGAGGATTTGGAAATCCGCCTCAACCTTCAAGCCTACTGATAGGAGTAAGAGGTCATGAAATAAAGTTCTGAAATTACTTCTCTCCAAGGTCCAGTGCCAAGGACATCTGAGTTACCTTCCTGTTCTTTGGATATTGAATATCTCTAAGGTGCCTCACTGACATGCAATTATTGACGAGATCCATATTTTTCATCATTTTCTTGAGTGCATACAACTCAGCTGTAAATTTCACACTATTCTGTATGCAGCCTGTTTAGCGGGCTTGTTAATGCTGCACAAGAGGGTAAGCATTTGCAAATAAAGCATCTGTCCTCTCAAAAATCAATCCTTGTGCCCAGAGCTTATAAATCTTAAAGTAAACACAAGCAGTACCATACGAAGCGAACACAGGTGCTCACCATAACAAAGGATTATTTATGTGGAACATTTTGCAAGAATTATTTAAATAAAAATAATAACATTGCTGGGCACTGTTGGCTCATGCCTGTATTCCTAGCTACTCAGGAGGCTGAGATCTGAGAACTGCAGTTTGAAGCCAGCCCAGGGAGAAAAATTTTAGAGACTCTTCAACCAACCAACAAAATCCAGAGCCAGAAGTGAGGCTCAAATTGTAGACCCAAGCAAGAGTGTAAGGCCTTGAGTTCAAACCCCAAAACTGGTACCGAGTAAAAACAATATGACAATAATAATAGTAATAATAACAATAATAATAAATAGAAGCATTTTTCTTTGGTGGTATTTTTTATAAAAAAATGCACTCATCTGAAATAAAACCCGTACAGTTACATGTGTGTTTGTAAATCAAGTTTACAGCTAAATAAAATTTTAAGTAAAGTCCACCCCTCCAACATGTATACAAATCAAGAAATACAAATTGCCAGCACTCTAGAAATCACCACATCATTTTTCTTTGATGCTGTATTACCCACTCTGCCCAACCAAAATCCCACTTACTTGTCATAGTTTTTTTTTTGCCTCTTTTTATGTGCATGAAATCATATAAGATGTCCAAATCCAGAAGAAGACATACTGCCTGACAGATGCTGGGAAAATACATAAATTTTCCTACTATAGAGAGCATACTGAAAGCTAGCTAGAAGTCCCAAGAATTTTAGAAAGATTCCTAGTCTTGCGTTGTGTGCCTGACTCCCACTTCTGCAGTTTGATGACGTAGGACAAGTTGCTTTTGAAGTGAGGTTTCAGTTCTCATCCCACAAATGGGAAATGGGGCAAGGCCTGCGAGGTACAAACTGGTGCAAGAACGCTACTCCATCCATTCTTCAGTGTCAGAGCTTCCGTGGAAATCTGCCTTCTCCAGGCATTTTAGTGAATTTCTGAATTCTTGAAGTTTAAGTAGGTCTAACCAAATTGTGCAGAAGGTCTAACCAAATTGTGTAGAAGTCTAACCAAATTCAGATGAGTATCCCCAAATCATTTGTCTACTGGGATAACATTCAAGAAAATGTTAATTGATAATGAAAAGGTGTGTGTGTGTGTGTGTGTGTGTGTGTGTGTGTGTGTATTGCAAATGTATACTTCACCCTCATGCAAACTGAAGTAAGAGAGTGTTGAACATATACTGAGGGTTGTGTGTGTGTGTTTGTATGCAGGGGTGCCAGAACTTTTCATTTGCATACTATGTGGACCTACAAAAGGAGACCCAAAGGAGATCAAGGGCTCCATTAAACACTGGAAAATAGAAAGAGCGGGAATGGAATATCTGTTAGGATTTCTTAGAATATCGTGCCTCAAAATATATTTTGAGGAATACATTTAATCAATTGTTTTTATCTTAAATTATGAGTACCCTGTCACATCATCTCTATTCTGTTCTACAAATAACAGAAAGTCTACTGCTTGTCTATGTGAGTGTAAACTATGACTGATAGAATTAACTGTGACTGACAAGGGGAAAACTATTGGCCTTTCAATAAAGTTCATGAACAAAAGTTCACTTAAAAAAGAATGGATTTTTCAAGAGTAAAAGAAATCAGATTCGACTTTTGAACTGATTTTTTTAAGTATCTTGGAAGTAAATTCTGCTTTGCAATAACGTTAAAACATTAACAGTGGAAAAAGTGGGAAGGGATTTCTACTCTGTTTTGTGATTCTCTTGCCAAACAAACAGGTCAAAAAAATCAACAAGAACAGAAAAACAAATAGTTACACCTGGACGTGATTAATTAAACAGCAGTCCAAGGATTTATACAGTGAGAACAAAAGAGGATATTCTTAGGAGAGGATCACAAAGCTCAGTAGCTATGTGCCTCTGATCATATAAAATGTTGCTTATCAAAATGAACTCTAAGAAACGGAAGCAAGAAGGTTTTGTTTGTTTTATTTATTTTATTTTATTTTTTTTGTCAGTTGCGGGGGCTTGAACTGTGATCCTGGGCACTGTCCCTCAGCTCTTACAGTTCAAGGCACATGCTCTACCACTTGAGCCACAGCACCACTTCTCGTTTTCTGGTGGTTTATTGGAGATAAGAGTCTCAAGGACTTTCCTGCCTGTGCTGGCTTTGAACCTCAACCCTCAGATCTCAGCCTCTTGAGTAGCTAGGATTACAGGTGTGAGCCACCAGTGCCCGGCTGCAAGAGAATACATATATATATATATATATATATATATATATATATATATATATATATATATATATACATAGTTTTTATTGTGAGAATACCGTACAGAGGAATTACATGGGCAAGATAATGAGTACATTTCTTACCAAGCATTGTTATTGTACTGTTTGCTGTTATGTTTTTCTTTCTTTTTTCTTTGGTTTATTCCCTGTCATCATTGTTTTAGATTTCTGTTCTCTTTGAATTGTTTATAATTTTATCTGATTTAGGGAGAGGGAGGGGGAAGGGAATGGGAAATACAGAAATAGTGGGGCAAAGGGTGAACCAATTCAGCAGTGAAACTCACTAGATACTATGTTGGAAATGAACTATACAATATGGTGGGGATGTGGGAGGGAGTCAGGAGAGGAAAAACAGGGCAAAAAGGAGGGAGTGGTGGTATTGTTCAAAGGAAACATACTCATTGCCTGATTTATGTAACTGCAACCCCTCTGTGTATCACCTTTGTAATATTTTAATAAAAAGATTAAAAGTAAAAAAAAAGTGAAATTAAAAGAAACTAGGAATAAGAATTTGGACTAGATGTGGTGGGATGAGAGGCAAGGGCAGGAAGATTGAGTTTGCCAGTCTGAGCTATAGAGCAAGACCTAAAAAATGTCAGAAGAAAAGAGTGAGACACAGCTGGGAGCTGGTGGCTCAGGTCTGTCATCCTAGCTCTTCAGGGGGCTGAGAACTGAGGATCAATTCTAAGCCAGCCAAGGGCTGGAAAATCCATGAAGCTCTGATTTCCAATAAAGTACTCAGAAAAATCCACAAGTGGTGCTGTGGCTCAAGTGGTAGAGCCCTCGGTGTGAGCACAGAGAGGCTCAGGGACAGTGCCCAGGCCCTGAGTTCAAGCCCCAGCACAAGAGAGAGAGAGAGAGAGAGAGAGAGACAGACAGACAGACAGACAGACAGACAGACAGACAGACAGACAGACAGACAGACAGACAGACAGACAGACAGAAACAGAGAGCAAAACCTGTTAGGAAAAGAGATAAGCAGATAACCACTGTACAGGCTAACAACTTAGTGATCCTTATATTGCTTCATCTTGTGTAATCTTTACACTGTCACTGTGCTGTAGATCACAACCCAGTACCCAGATGAGCATGATCGTCATGATGTGTTCATGTGTCAGAGACCCCACTTACCTGTCCCCATCTCTGAATTTCTACTCAGAAGCTGTGATGAGAGCTGGTTGTTGTCTGGTACACGGATGCTACCTCTGCAGGTGACTGGGACACATTTCGATATTTGTGTAAGCCTGCATTATGTCTGCCTTTAAAAAATTTAAGAATAAGACAAGAATAAAGGAATTTAAACTCTTCTGGACTCACCATCATACACATGGCCTTTGCAAACTCATCCCTCTCTCAGACTATTTGATATATTACCCTTCCCTGATACAGTTCTCTTTGTACTCCTGTTTTGTTTTTTTTTTTTTCCAGAGTGTTGGCTCATAAGCAAACAAGGTATTAGGCTGGAAACTGAATTCTCCCAGGGAAGGGAACAAGGGCAGAAGGTAATAAAGCTTCCCTACCAGGCCAAAGAAAGAGGCAGCTGCAGAATCTATTTGCCTCCATGTAAACAGCCCACCAAGGGGGAGGCGTTCCGCACGGCAATTGGGGTGGAAGCCCTGAAAAATACTCCAGTCTTTCCCTGCCGTGTTTATGAACCGCTTTGGCAGGCTAACAGCAGCACATTATATGTAATTGCTGGTTTACTCTACCTTCTCTGCCTTTTATTTTCACAAGGAATCCTTGTTATTCAGTGGAATTAGCAAAGGAATCCATTAAGTGCTGGCTACAAAGACTGCACAGTATTTATTCCAGTAATAAAAAGTCTAATTTTGCAATAACATGGCAATCTTTGGGAAGCGCCGGCTGATGGAATCCAAGTCTGGCAAAATTAGCCTCTTTTGGTGGTGCTTATGATTATGGTGCTTATGAGAAGGGGGAGGAGAGGAAAGCCTGCTTGCCAAGTAAGCACTTTTATGAAACGAAAACAACGAATTTCCTTTTCACAGAATCCTAACATGAGAAAAACGGGGAAAGTGGCATCAGGGTCAGAGCATGGAAACAGCAAGAGGGTGGGTGCTTAATTAGTGTAGGCTGAGGCTGACTGGGTGCAGAGGCAGAGATGGGTCTTTGGCAAGCATGCATAGCAGTTTACCACCTGGCCCTATTCCTTCCTTCCTAAGCCATTGGTAGATGCCAGATACTATTAACTTGGCTGTTTACTCTTAGCACCCATTATGATTGGATGAAAATTACCCCTTATCAATTCATAGATTATCGGATTATTTTACAGGTAATGAAGAGGTTATGTGTGCTATCATAAGAATACTAATGTCTCTTGGGTGCCATGCCCTCTCCATGCTTTCTTTTCATACAGTATCATCAATTAATGGTGAAGACATCACTACATCTTCTTAGTGCAGAATGACCAGAGATCACATTCAAGTTGAACCATAAATCAGAGTCCTCATTTCAGAAGTACAATCCCCGTTGGTATTGATTGATTAGGATTGCAGTGGCTTCTTCCTTGATCTGAAAGATGTTTTAAATTTCAAATTCCCTATCTGAGGAAAAAAATCAGCTGTGCATCTCCAGAGTCTGACGACAACTTATTTTTCTCATCCTTCATGCCTCCAGGGGTATTCACTATAAACTTGCCTGCCTTTGTTTCTTAAATAACGGCTTTGGTTGCTGCAAGAATTTAATAAGCATGCTGCAAAGCCTTAATTCTGATAGTGCGAACATGAGGCTGATCTGTTGTGACTGCATGTATAACTAACACTCCAATTAACCCTGAGACTTGAAGATCTTTGAGAAGCAGCTTAATTTTATACATGGATTCCCACTGAAACACAAATCTCAGGTTGCCATCAATGGCAAGAGGGCATCATAAAAATTAGACAGAAATTACTAGCTGCCAACTAAACAGGAGAGAATAAACATTGCAAGGCACCTAATATGACAATCAAAACACAGAGATGAAAAACGATTTCTCCTTAAGGTTATGTTTTGTATCTTTTCTTACCTAGCCTGATTTAAAATACATTCCTAAAGTGTCACAGCACTTGACATTTGATACACTACTAGGTCGTCAAATGAAGAATAGATCCCTGTGATTTTAGATCTAGTGCAGATTACTGTATTCTATCTATATTAAGATTAGTATGCCACAGTTAACTTGGATTTTAGCCAAGCAGAAGACTAATTGATAGCTGAAGGTATAAGATGAACAGTGACCCTGTTCTCATGCCAACTGAGAAAGGTCATACATATATTCTTGTAGATTCTTCTGTCCTGATTATAGCCATCCATGCTCATTAGTAATCATTAGTAAATGATTATCTTCTAAATTCACTTAAAGAAGCTGACTGCATTGACAGATTTGCTTGCTCCTAATCTTGTACTTAATCCCCTCCCTCTTTTATGGCCTGCCCTGCTACCTTCAGTGTGACATCTTGGTTTCAATAAAAATTCTGAAATAAAAAGGAATCTATACATTCTCTAAATGTCATACTGTCTGTAATTGAATTGTTTGTAAGAGCTTTGTGGCATAAAGACAGGAAACAAAGTATATTTTCAGGACAAGATTTTAGCTACTTTTTGGAAACAAGAGCCCTGACAATGAAAAAGATGCTTATAGAAAAAAGCTGGATTAGTTACCTTATATTGACTTTATAACTCCATCCATTCCTCCATCCATCCTTCCCATAGTATAAAAATGCACACATATAAACACATACACATACACACACACAACCTGATATGTACATAAACCTCTTAGAAATGTAGACATGTAAAGACTTAAATCACATTGTTATTAACATTTTCCTTATTGTAATTAGTATCTAATATGGAAGCCAGGAGGATAAAGATCCAAGAAGAGTTGCTGTTTTTGTTTTAAACCTCAATTTAGTAAACACAAAGCAATAACATCTTTATTTCTTTACATTCACATAGGAAGAAACATGCTCAGAAATATGAATGCAATTTGTTTCAGTATCTTGTAAATAGTTGATTCTGAAAAACAGACACTTTTCTACTATATTAACCCTCTTAGATGAGATTAAGAATTCTGTGATTTCTTTATGGATGCAAAAAATGTAATTTCAGAAAAACAAACATCTTTATAATCTCCAATGAACTCTTGATCTAATTTAACCTCAACAGAAGGCCCATTAAGAGAATATATAGTTTTCAAGTCATTGTGCTGTTGTATTTCCCACACTCTGGTTGGGCAACAACTCTGCTTATATTCTGTTCTTCCTGGTATCCTCATAACAATATGTGAAGATTAAAGCCACATGATTATGGTAGAAACACATAAAAACTACAAATCCTTATGCATTCAACACATAATATATTGGAGAGAGTAAGGGATGACATAGAGACAGAATGAAAGACAGCAAGAGAGCCTTTCTCTACTATGGGATAGAGTTAATCCCTGCCAAAAAAATGAAGTTTGTGGCTGTGCATCTCAGAATGGATACATGTTTTAGCCAAGTAGGCTAACAGAAAGTTCCTGAGCGGGTAACACAGCTTTGTTTCCAAGACATACAGCTGCATTCCCTCGGAGGACAGCTCAAGCTAAGTTCTGTTGCTGGTTTTACCTCATCATTGTGGGTATGAAGACCTAGGAAACAAAGATTGATCTGAATGACTCATTCTGGAACTGGTTTTAGGAAAAATACTAATTGAGGCACATAACAGGCACCAAGTAATTGCTGGTTGGATGAAACAAATGTATATAGCTATGATATAATTATGTCAGAAGTGTAGAGTTGCACTGGCTTTCCCTACAATATGTTTGAAGAAAGTGCTGGAAAACTCATAAAGTGTTATAAAGGAGTGCTCCTAATGAATCATTTCCTAATTCTGAGAGATATAAAATGTTAGGAAGAGAACACAGACTGAGGAGTGGGTGACAAAATACTGCCAGAGAAGGAATTTTAATTACTAAACTCCTTCCTTACAAATGGAAAATCGGTGGTTGCTCATTGGATATATATCATAAAGGGTGAGTATGGTGCCACACTCCACATTCATGCACTCAAAAATTGGATGCTGCATGCTTTTCTTAATGTGAAGAGTCTATAACGTCACAATCTCAGAAAACTGACAGGACTATGATTCCAGCAGCATCCCTGCATTTTAATAATTCTTGATACTTTGACAGGACATTTTTTATTTTTCTATTACTTATAACTAGTTTAAATTGATAAAGAGTGGAAACCTGTAACCCTGAAGTATCGAATGTTAGGACTACAGGAATTGTTTAACCTAAAATAGTTATATCATGTCTAAAGACAAATAAACCCTTCACAAATGCCTAATTTTATAAATGAAGAAGTTGATGCTCACAAAAAAATAAAAATTTTTGTTTGCTTTGAATTACTTTTCAGAGCATGTTTGCATGTCTCTCTCAGACCTTAAAATTAAGAGTGGAAAGCATCTGCAAGGCTTGAGGGAAAACTTCTTATGCAAGACGGAGCTACCAACATCCTCTGTTCATTCTTTTTTTTAAATTTTTATTTTTTTATTTTTTTGTTCATTTTTTATTGTAAAAATGCTGCACAGAGGGGTTACAGTTACATGAGCAAGGTAATGAGTGCATTTCTTATTGAGCATTATTGCCTCCTCCATTGTTTTCACACTACCATCTCTTCCTTCCCACCTCCGCAATTCCCCCCCTTCCCATCACTCCCACCCCCCGACAGAGTTTTAAAGTTGGTCTTCAACATATCCTTGTTGATCTGTTGCTATGCACCTTCCTCAAGTTAGCCACCAAAGTTTGAATTTGAGGGATCTTACTGACTATAGAAGCTCAGATCTTCCTTTAAAACTAGAGGGTATGGGCTGGGAAGGTGCATGAGGCCCTTGGTTTGAATCCTCAGCAGCACATAAGCAGACAAAAGCCAGAAGTCGTGCTGTGGCTCAAATAGTAGGGTGCTAGCCTTGAGCTGAATTGCTGAAGGTCAGTGCCCAGGCCCAGAGTTCAGCCCCCATGATAGACAAAACAAACCAACAAAAAAAACCCAAAAAAACCCTGGAGGGTATGGTTACCTAAAGGCAGTGGACTTCCAAGACGTCATAATTCTTTTAGAATTCTTGTGTATTTATCAAGCTTTCACATGGGCTTTGCTGTTTGGATACTAATGAGAAGAGGTCACAATAAGATCATGGCAATGGCTAGAATAGATAACCTATGTTGTAGTAATTGTGATAGGGGCGTTTTTTATTGTCACTTTCCTTTTTAAATGGACAGTAAGATAAAGAAATATTACATAGGTGCATGACCATGATCCAAAGCTAAATCTGAGTCTGACTGATCCAAAGCATATGTCTTATTTTTTCAACAATCATAGTTGTTTATTTTTTCTCATGAAATATAACATTTGTAGGTATTAACTTGCTCTGTGATTCACAGATCAATATGGTGCTGTGGCACACATCCTCATGGTCTGACATTGGCACAGTAATAGTTTACAAAGAGTCCCATCCTGATCCTTGGGAACTGTGAAGAGAGTTCACATAGAAAGGACGTCAACATCTACTAAACAGCTAACTTCTGATGGGAAAACTATCCTGGATTTTTCCATGGGCCATTATGCTCACACAGAGCCTTGAAAGTAAGATAGAGTGAGAGTCAGAAGAAAGGGAGCACTTGAAAAATTCAGTTCAAATGTTAAGATGGATGTAAGGTCCATACAATAAGGGATGTAGTGGCTTCTGAAAACTGCACTAGGAAATTCAAGGAAAAGAATTCTCCCTGCAACTTCCAAGAAACACAGCTCAGTCCAGAGCTTCATTTCACATCTGTGAGACCTACTTCCGGCTTCTGGCCTGAAAAAATGTGCACATTAGATTTGTGTTGTTGTAGCCACTAAGTTAATTTTGGTGTTGATAGAACCAACAACATGCCTGGGTAACTATGTGAAAGCAGAGTAAGAAGGAAGGGCCACGTCCATTAAAACTGTGTCCTTTGCAACTCCCAAAGCCTTTCTCAGAAAAGCCCCCAGCAGGATCCTACTCTCTTCTCATAACTATGAGGAAGGCAATTATTTAGCTTTTCAGCCTCAGCAATGGACAGTCCTGAAAAGGGTTGGGAATAGCATTTAAGAGCTACCCAACAGTCTCAAAGAATATGCATTCACTGTCACAAAATAACACCACTCAAAAGAGTAATCAGAAAAATTATCCTTACCTCACCCAGATGATCAATGGAAACATCCTCAGAAATTCTTTTCCTGTTACTTGTTCTCCAAAAATGTTACAGACTTTCTTATTTATCAGTCACAGTTTCCTTAAAATCCCCACAGGATGGTACATTATTATTCTTACTTATTAGGTGAGAAAATTGAAAGAGAAAGGAATGATTAAGGTCTCTGATAAGATCTATAATTGAATTACTCTAATCCACATTTAGTTCCCTAAGTGAAATATATTCTCACAAAGAATTATGTATACCATATTTAAAATACATAGACTGTGTGTGAAGCTCTCTTAGCTATTTAAAATTCATTTGAGTTCAGATTTCTTCTATTCTGAAAGTTATCAATACATCTCCATGCATGTGAATTTCCTAAAGGAAGGTAGTGAGTAACATGTGGCTACAGAATCTACTAGATAACTTGATGTGAACCCATAGTGTGGAGATAAGATATTTGTATTTGTGGAGGTGTAAGAATTACAGAGCTATTCGAGTTTCACCACATGATTCAGTTGTGTTGAAAGTCCCAGGTATTCCCCAACACACTTGAAATTCTTCCTTTCACTTTGGAAATCTCCCCAGGATCCATTCTCCCTTCAAATTCTTTCCTTGACCATATTGTTAAACTATAAGACTCTTCACCACTTTACAGTCTAGTTCCACTAGAGGGCTAGAATGTGGTAAAAGGGAAGGAGTATTGGGTCACTATCCTTGATTAATCATACTTGGATAGATTTCCTGCAGAGCGAAATCCTAGATTCCTCTCAGCAAGACAGTCTGACATTCAGTGGAACTATACATGGCATTTTAAAATATTAACTCTCCGAACAACACTAAAAGACAAAGAAAAAAAAGAATTTGTCCTAAGAAGATGGGGTTCAGATAATGCTGGGCTTTGAATAATGATATTTACTTTTGATTTCCTTGTTTTATCATTATACTTAGCATTGTTATGGAAGCAATACTTAATTCACAGTAGAGTATTCAACAGTGAAACCTCTCTGGGAAAAACAGAAACAAAAATGATACCCAGAATTACTTATTTGACATGCACATTTCACTGTTCCAAAGCTTTTTATATGGATACCTCATTTAATCTCCATAATAGCTCCAGGGATGCTATTTTTTACTACCCTTGTTTTTCAGATTAGAAAACAAGAGTTAGCTAGGCTTTAAGTGATTCATTCAAGACATCACTCAATGACTTCATTGCAATTAAGTCGTAAGTTTATGTCTCTGTGGTTCTAAAAATCATGGTATTTTATCCTATATGCCAATTTATTCTCAGGAGATCCATGAGATTTCTATGTAGTAAAGAAGTACAAATAAATCTAGCATCCCCCAAAATTAATTCCAGTGAAATAAATCAAACATAAAAAATTCAAGCTTCAATGGAATATTTAAAAGAAAGTTATATGCAGAAATGGAGGCTATGTGTTTAATAGCTATCTTCGTTTTCACAATCCTCTCCCTGCCATTACTTTCTGGCTCAAATACTGTCTTAGACTCATATTTCACACATACCAAATGTACCAAATCTTCCCAGGAACAAGTAATAGATGAGTGGGAAAAGCTATGATTTCTTTCTCCCTCGAAGAAGCTGTCCCTTTGCACAGAGCTCCCATTAATTTTTCTCCTGCTCTTTTTCTAGTGAATTCCAAGATATCAAGATAGTGTGAGATTCTGTAACTTGCTTCCAGAGTAAAAAAAAAATGGAAATTAAGAAAAAAAATCATGTTTTCAACTTTGTCTCTGTCTTTTACTCCTCTTCTTCCTTCTTCTCTTTTTACTCTTTCTGTCTCTGTCTCTGTCTCTCTCTCTACTTTACTTTGCTTCATTCTCTGTATTGGTCATGTTTTTACCTACATTCCTTTCTAGTTCTCAAGAAATGTTTGCATTTAAAAGCAGGAAGTGAAAAAGAGATAGAGAAGAAAGAAGTTTCCTTTTTCCAGTCAGACCCATTATAAACATAGGAAAAAGTATAGTACTTTTACTTTCATCATAGTCACTGCCTCTTTAAGGCAAAAATAATGAATTTGACAGATCTTTCTCACTCCACTACTTCTATGAGATGTTGCTTAGCAACCACAGGACATTGGAGAGAGGGTAATGTTAGAGCAGGTTGCAGAAAGAATGAACTATCATTAATTCTGCAGATGTTAAATATGATCCATCCTCTGTCTTCTCTTCCTTTGTGTTACCTATTGGTCATTTCAAATGGCAAGCCCTACTGCCACCAAGAATGCAGGAGTTACTCTGTCATCCTTTACCCTCAAAACCAGTGATCTGACCCAGCTAAAGAAAAAGCATCTTTCATAGAACAGAAAGAACATTACAGTTAAAAATAACAATGTCCCATTTGAATGTTATGTTTCTGGTCTTTTTCCGATTTTTCAGGTGAAATGTATTAACTGAAAATATTTTATCAGTTGCAATAGCTAAATTTTATTTTACATATATAATATTGCAGTAATATTTTAGATCTAATCAGGCTCATATGTCAGGTTTGACCTTATTAAAATTTGCTCCTATTAATTTTTGGTCTATTTTTATGAGCATTTGATTCCCTTGGGAGCTTACTACCACAGGATTCTGTTATTGTTGTTCTATATATATATATATATATATATATATATATATATATTATATATATATAATTCCTATTAACCTTTATGTGACTGATATGTCTTGGTAATTTTAAAAAGTTCAGCCTCCTCATTTGAAATAGATAAGAAATTTTAAAAAATCAAATTTTACAAAGTCTGGGAGACCAAGTTTACTACCTAAGATGAACAGTAAGATAAATAAACAATAAGAACAAATGTTTTATCATGTGTTTATTCAGAGATAATTGCTTTCATAAAGTATTCCACTTTATTCTCATACCATGTCTGTGAAGAACTACATGATTTCTGGACACTTTTAGGGAAAGAAAACTTTTATCGTCATGTTTTATCGTCATGTTGAAGATTACAGTAACCTCTCTGATAAAAGGGATGCTTGAGCCTAAATCTACCCACTCCAAGAAACCAGGCTGGCAACCCTCAGAGCTACTCTTTCTTTAAATGTTTACAATGATATAACTTATCCTTCTAAAATAGGAGCATAAAAAGAAGAAAGGAAGTCAAAGAAAAGGAAAAGGAAAGAAGAAAAGAAAGAGTAAAAATACTATTGCCTAGTATTTGTATACCAAAACAACAACAACAAAAAAAAAAAACAAGAGAAAGGAGACAAAAGAGGAAGGAAAAGAGAAGAATAAGGAAGAGGAGGAAAAAAGGAGGAGGAAGGGAGGACTAAAGAGGAGGAAGATACAGAAGAGAGAAAGAAGAAATGGAGGAGGAGGAGGAGGAGGAATAGAATTACAAAATACATTTTCATTCCTATACCTGCAAGAGAAAATCTAAAATAGTGATAGCATTGTGGAAGCATTCATGTTTTCAAATGAGCGAGGTCTGAATTCAAGTCCAATCTCTTCCTGTCCCTGTGTACATTGGCTGAGACTCTTAACTTCTCTAAACTCTGTAAATAAGACCTAATATTTGAGTTCATATAGCCATAATATATAGAGGCATTTTTCTATGCATAATAGGCACTTAACACTTTTTTACAGTTTTGTTAACAAGTGAAACAAATGTGAATAAATGTCTAGGAAAATAAATAAGGAGAGTAAAAGTTCTCATTTATGGTATAAGAAATCTCTCAGAACTGTTCACCTATGATTCCCACAGTTATTTAATCCCTTCACTTGTGTCGTTATTTTTTTCCAGAGGAAAAAATGATGCCTTTCCTTTACATTTAGAAATTTCTTTACCTGTACATGTCATAACACTTTTGGTTAATAACAGTGTGTGTAACATGTGCTATGATTGGTGTTCAACTCAGGTGCCATGCGAACAGAGTCCATTGCTTCAAAACTAGAAAAGTAGAGAGAAGACATATAAGGACATAGAGCAAGACAAACAATATAAATACTCAGCAGAGTTTAAAGGAAGTGTTCATTTCCACCAGGAACAGCCGCAAAAATTTTCCAAAAGAAGTGAAATATGTGTACAGTTCATGTGTAAGCCTTTGAAGGATGTTGTTAATTGGCTTTGTCTCACAGGTTCTTGTCTCAGAATTCTAAATTTTTACTTCCTTAGGGGTCATCTTTCTCACTCAGCCTTTGGTGGTCTTGTGTTTCCAGTTCCATTTGGTGATCAAATACTTGCAAGATATATCTAGTCAACTGAGACCATGTCCTTGCTCTAGTGTTTAGCCCACACACAAAAAAAAACTATCAAATAATAAGACAGCTCTAACTTCAACGTCACAAGAAAACTGTTTTCCTCTTCAATGGCACGATGCCTTGTCTTTCTATTGCCTCACTTCTTTCTACGTTCGGGCTCTGTCTGGTATCACCTGTGTACACGACATGTTTGAACAATGAAGTCTGCTGTGGTTGAAGCTAAGCCTCCATCTCCAGATGCTTCTCTGTGCTTTAAGTACTTAAGTCCATATGTATTTTAAGCATAGTGCTTTCTGTTGACTTTATAATTTTTTTAAATTTAAGAGCAGCAGTATACTTTTTATTTCTGATATAATTCTGAAGAGCAAGAAAAATTTTAGCAGATGGAGAGGGTGGAGAGGGGCACCGAAATAATAAGAAAACCATAGGTTGGGGCATAGAACAGGGAGCCCAGCCAGGACAGCATCCTGCCCTGTTCCCACTCAGATGCACTGACCCATGTTCCTATGCACTGGTGTCACTGAGCTAAATGAATTCCACTGCCTTGTAGTTTATGCTCAAGGAATTTTTTGACCATCTCTGGGATGCTACCATCAGACTTTTCATGTGGTTTCCATCATTTCCTCTATAGCCATCTGGACTTCAATGAAGAGAGAATTCATTTAGTGTCACTGCATAAAGAGGCAGATGTAGACCTATCAAATGGCCCAATAAAGTTAATTAGATGTGATAAATCCTTTTTATTCACATCTACCTGCTAAACCTAGAATGATTGCTGGAGAGACTTCGTTGTCAGGGTACATCACCAATGCACACCTCTCATAGAGCATAGAACAACACAGACTTGCTGGGAAATGCACTTTCTATCCTCCTTTTTCTTTTCTTCTTTTTTCCCCTTTCCTTTTGTTTCCACTAATGGGAACTAAAACCACAGCCTCACTCTTGCTATGTAATTGCTTTGCCACTGAATAATGTGCCCAGGTCTGTTGCTTTTTTAGGTTGCTTTACATGAGAGAGTTGCATGATAACCTCCCCTAGGCTAGCCGCAAACTTCTATGTCCACTTCGTAAATAGCTTGGACTACAGATATGCACCCCAGATATGCCCCGCTCCTCGTTTACTATCAAGATATTCCCATTGGGCAAAGGGTGTGGCTCAGTATCACAACAGTTAAATAGCATCTATTAAGCCCTGGGTTCAATTTCTAGTACCACATACAAATTTTTTTAAAAAGTTATTCTTTCATGCTTCCTTTGGAGAGCTGAGTAGATGAAGGTGTGTGTGTGTGTGTGTGTGTGTGTGTGTGTGTGTGTGTGTGTGTGTGTGTGTGTGTGTGAGTGTGTGTGAAGGGGGAGGGAGAGACAGAGAGAGAGAGAGCGAGAGCGAGAGAAAGAGAGAGAGAGAGAGAAAAAAAGTGAGTGAGAGTGTATATGTGTATGTGTGTGTGTGGCTTTTAATTTAAAAGGAAAAACAACCTGGACTTACTTCTCCCAAATAGTTCCTTATACTGTCTATCATCAGTGTTAGGAACTAGAAAGATTGTCATATTCTGTATCTTGCCCATTCATGAAATGCCTTCATCCTCCCTTGTCAGACTTGCTCATTAAAGACCAGTTCACATTCTACCTGTTCCATGTAGCCTTCCCAGTATGTGCAAGCTCCCACAGCAGCCATGGCACACATTCCCAGGTGTGGAGTTAGTAGTTGGTGATGATCAGGAACAGTTTGTTATTAACATAGACATTTGTGTATAGTTTATACCTTCACAGTTTATTTCACCCTATAAAGTGTGGTTAGAAATTGCATGTAAGTACTATACAATTATTTTCTGGGATATATCTATAATATCTAGCTGTAAAGAAATAGACACTATATAGGTATATTGATATGTGTATATGTTTGGGCATGCATCAAATCTCACCTTCAGCCTTCTTATTGTCAAAATTATGACTTCAGTTTTATACCTGAACTCCAGAAAGTTGTTATTTGTCTTCTACTGTTGGTCTCACCTGCTCCTGTTGGACTAAACACCTAAGTTTACCTCTCACATGGATCTCAAATTAAGAGAAGCAATGTCACACTGTGGCTTGTCAGCCTCTAAAGACTGTACACTCACACTGAGAATGAACTCCTTGTCCAGTAGGAGCTGCTGCCCAACTTCATTATACCCATGTCCCAGCACTCTGCTCATTGTTCGCTGAATGTCATTAACTGACCCCTCCTTGCTCCTTCAACACACTAGTTCTCAGAAGCTTGGTAGCACCATTCCTGGAATCAACATTGACCTCCAGATATTAACTCATAGTTTCCTGCGCTCAATAAATCCATGTACATAGCTCAAGGACCAACACCTCAGACGTCTTTCTTGACTCAGCATAACTTGTCATGTTTTTCAGTGCCAGAGAACAGATGCCAAGCCTTGTCTATTCAAGGCATGCATTACCCCATTTAGCTATATCCTCAGCCCTCAGTAAGCCTTCCTATGAGAGAAATCAGTATTTCTTGACACCATCACACAATGTATTTTACATCCCACCTTGAAATAAACTGGATAAAAACAAGAATATTTAATGATCACTCCTCTATATCATCCTATTGAATTAGGATTACATAAAGTAACTCCTCAGCCAACATTGTGCCTTGTTTATTTATTTAGTTATTTTTATTGTAACAGTGATATACAGAAGGGTTACAGCTTCATACAGAAGATCATGAGTATATTTCTTTTTTGAACAGTGTCACCTCTTCCCTTATTTTCTCCCAGTTTTCCCTCCTGACCCATCAAGTTGTATTGCTCATTTTCAACATAGAGTCTAGTGTGTATTACTGCTGCATTTATTCGCCTTTTATCCCACTATTTCTGTGCTCCCCCTTACCCTCCCCCAAACAGATAAACTTAGACAAAAGACAAAAGGTACAGAAATAAAAAACAATGCTGAAGGAGAGGGGAAAAAAGCAAAATAACAAAAAAAAATCCCTCTTGTATCCATGTCCTGGAATTTATTTTGATAAACTTTTTGAAGGCCAATGTTATGCTTAGTATCTAAAAGCCAATTGTTAAGAAAAAAGAGCCAATTAATTGTCTTATGATTCCAGGAGTAAAATGATATAATTAAGTGTTGGTAACAACTATTTCCAGTAACAGAAAATATCTGGAATAAGATTGGGATCAAAGTGGATACTATATAGTAATATATGCAGTAATTTAATATGTAATACAATTTTATTGATCATGATTTTAATATGAAAGTATTACAAATTGTCTTCATGATAAATAAATAAATTCAGAAGCACATGAAAGTAAGAGAACTTGCCTGGTGTCATGCAGGTAATAAATAGCAGAACTGAGAGTTGAACCAGCCTTGTTTCAGATTTGTTTTGTGACTGATTTTAAGTACTGCATGTTCTCTTTTATATTGCTAAATATTGTAGAATTAACTATCTATTTAAAATGAATTCCATCAATAGTATTTACTAAATATCCAACTACAGTATACTGTATACCAGGATTTTTCAACCCAAATAAGAACTTATTTTAACGTAAGTCTTCTGAAACTCAACAATGCTGCACACACACACACACACACACACACACACACACACACACACACACACACACACACACATTTTTTTGAGTATTTGTTGATGTTGCTTGAAACACAGATACTCTCCAAAGACCAAATCTTGGGCCAGGTACCAGTGGCTCACGCCTGTAATCCTAGCTACTCAGGAGGCTGAGATCTGAGATCGCGGTTCAAAGCCAGCTCAGGCAGGAAAGTCTGTGAAACTCTTATCTCCAATAAACTACCAGAAAACTGGAAGAGGTACTGTGGCTCAAGTGGTAGAGTGCTAGCCTTGAGCTGAAGAGCTGAGGGACAGTGGTCAGGCCCAGAGTTCAAGCCCCACCACCGACAAAAAAAAAGCCAAATCTTGGGATAGATTAAATCTTAGTAGTAAGTTTACACTCTTATTGAATTCTGGTTGAAAATAAAATCTTCGAAGACTAAAACCCAGGGTAAGTACTTAATTGTAGTACAGGAATGAGTATGAGAAAAGAGGAGAAAAAATAGGTAGGTCAAATTTAGTCTCCTTCAAATTTGTGTTTATAGAGTTGTTTTATTTCATGCTCTGTTGAGTAAATACAAACAGGGCAATTCTTTCTTTTAAGATAGGCATACTGGAGTTGGAGGTCATGGAAGAGAAGAAAATACTGATGCCCATTCATATTTATGAAACAATGCCCTCTCTTGCTTCTAAACATAGGGTTCCATTCTTCGAAATTCTTTTCTATTTGAATTTTCTCTGACAGCTCCTAGTAAAACATTAACAATGTGTATGTATGTACATATACATTCCAAATCTGTTTTGAAAGGATGATTTCAATTGAAAAATATTTGCAGTAACAAGTATTCAATAAGCATTATGATTTCTTTATGCTGACATAATCCAAAATGGTGATATAAATTGAACTAGTCATTTAACATAATGGTATGCATTCTGTGTTCTTTGGCCTTTCCTATTCAGCATAGGCTATTTTATCTGAAAGCAGTTACAATGACATTTATTGGACAATTCAGAAGTCTGTTAGAGCTAAATTTAGCCTATTCTTTTGTTTAAATAGAGGGAGAAAATGTTTCTTCTTGGGAGCTACTTCAAACATTCTACTAGATTAATTTGCTTTAAATCTTTGGAGGGAAATTTTTATACTGTGTTTAGGAAGTTTTGACTCACAGATCTAGAGATTAGAACTAATCGTGATTCGAAGTTTTTAGCTATGACCACAGAAATCTTAATGAAAATGTCTTGCCTGGACAGTTGCCAAGACATGTAGGATAAAAACTAAATCCCTAAGCAAAGATTTCACTTGATTTTCAGAAGCAGTGTTCCCCCCCTCTTTTGGCTTTCCTGTTTCTACTTTCCTTCCTTGTTGACAACCTACCTATTCTGTACTTTATAAAATGTTGCCCTGTTTCACTTTGTATAATCTTAAACAGAATGAAAAATATAAATAATTAAAAATAACATAAATAAGCAAGGAAATAACATAAAAATAACAGAAAGCTCTCACCCTAAGAATGCTAGCTTAGCTAGCAGGAAAATATTTAAGCACTTAGAAAAAGTCATTCAGATGAATAAATGCTAAACATTATAGAACTTTTTGAAGATGTGTGTGTGTGTATGTGTGTGTGCATGTGCTCATATGCACACACATACTCATTGCATTATGGATGACTAATGTCTAATCATGTAGTATTACTGGGGAAAGCAATGCCCTTTTTTAAACACTTGGGGTCTTTTCTAAATGATGACATGAGAAATGTTCGATTGAGTCTGTTTAGTGAGAAAAGCATTCAAAGCAGTTATGTGGTATCATTCAGACAAAACAAGACAGATTAAGTTTTTCCATCTAACTTGTAGATATTAGAATATTACAGGCTTGGTCCCATAGCAACAAGTTCAAAGCACCATGTTTTTCTTATTTTCTAAATAGCAATTTTAGTGCTAATTCCTTGAAATTCTGTACTATATCACAATTGTTTTAAATGATTTTGTAGAGAAACCTTTATTCCACGTTGTTGTCTGAGAACCTTATGTAACATAAAATGTACAAAATTAAGCTATCACCTATATATTCATGGACTTCTTGATATATATCATTGAAATTTACTATGTTTCTCTTCTCAGCTCTTACCTGGCTCTGAACCCCGTTTACCTGGTAAGATATTGTTATAGTAATAAATTTCACCTCCCATTTATTCTTTTTCCAACTGAAATTTATCTTTTTCTGATCTCCCAAAGACTACTTTCTCAGAAGTTGGCTCTAATCTTTGTATTGTCAGATGTAATGCTTTGTTTTTCTGCCTTTCTCTGACTTTCTATCTATGTGATATAACTCTTTATAGACTGCCTTATTTTGGACACATTGAGCATCAAGTTTCACAGAACCACTCTCTTCCTTCCTTTTTTTCTAGTATATTTGGCCTGTCTTTCTCCTTCTCTTCTATTCTTCCTATCCTGGATGATACAAATGAGATCACTGTGGATCTCATTGTGGATCTCACCGTGGAATCTATTTTTAAAAAGCAAAGCAAAGAAATGAAAAGAAAAGAAGAAAGCAAGAAGCCAGAAGCAATGGAATTGAGAAATGGGAAGATAGCCAGACTTTCAGTTAGGATGAAAAAGTTTACATATATAAGACTCAAGGATAAATATTGCAATGGATAATACTATATACTGGAAATGTGGTAAAAGCATAGATTGCAAGGTCTGACCATGGAGAACCAAAAAGTAAAAATAATGGGTATAAAATGATGGATATGCTATATACTGATTCTAGGATTTGTTAACAACACACATTTTAACCAGAAAACTATATTGTATTTTTTATTTTGTTGTTTTCATTCTTTGTCTTTTTAATTTTTTATTGTAAAAATACTGTACAGAGAGGTTACAGTTATATGAGTAAGGTAATGAGTACATTTCCTTTGTTTTTTCCCCCCTACTATCCCTTCCTCCCCACCTCTCCAACTCCTCCCTCCTCCTCCTCAAAGTTGTAAAGTTCATTTTCAACATAGTGTCTTGTATCTTTGTTTCAGCATTTTGTTATGAAACTCTTATTTTTCATAGTTTTATGAAACTAAAAAAAAATACTAAGTAAGAAAAACCCTGTTTTCAATCTCTTTCCTCTCTGCACAACACAACTTTGGTTAACTGGATAATTTGAGCCATTTCTAAGTGTAAAAACTATGTGAGTATCTTCATGAAAATAAGACTCCATCATAGATCACTTCCTGTACTATGGCTGAAATTTGTAAACTGTTTATCAGCATTGCTACACAGATATCCTATAGCTATGTTTCATTTATATGTTCATGTAATTCATTTATATGTTCATGTAAATGTGATACCGATATGAAAAGAGTAAATAGATATTAAGATACATTATATCTGTCCACTCAAGAGCTAACATGGAGTAAGCTATTCTCTGTTCTAATATTATATGCAATATCATGGAATCCTTGTAACTCACTTTGAAGGACTAGCTCAACAATTACTTTTCATGAGACACAGAGAAGTTCAATAGTCTTCTAAAATAATAACTAGAGTCAGACCTTGACTCTGAACCTACTAGGCCTGACTGCTCATGAAATCCATACTATTCCATAGAGAAGAAGAAAAGGCAAAGAAGGAGAATAAAAAGATGCTCCTCTCAAGCAAAATGTTGATCCAAATATTCTCCTCATTGCGTTCCTTGTATTTCTGCAGCCAGATTCCAAATGGACTTACTGAAATGTGTGCTGATACATACATACCCTGCAAGAGCTTCGTTAGAAGTGACGTGTCATGAGCTTTGTTTCACTGTTGAAACATCACTTGGTGTACACACAAATAAGATTGTTAAAGTCTGCTGTTGCAACGGAACTTCTTTCCTGTTTTCAAACACCTCTGAGTAGGCTGATGGTGCCTCAAGCATTTAGAAAATTATACTTACCACCAATTCTTCTCAAACCCTGGTTTGAACTTCCCTAGCAGTGCCCAGCAGAGAGATTAAGTTGGAGACAAAAAAGTTAAAGGAGACAATGTGTGTAGTGTGGCTGACAAATGAGGATAAGAGAAGATAGAGTGCAGGTTGGCAGCTTCACCACTTCCTGACTGTAACTCCCAGCTAGAGCAGGAGCAAAGAATAGGCCCTGACATCTCAGAGGAAAGATGGCATAGAAGCATCTGACTGATGAGCCTCTGAGCACTAACCCGCAGAATGTATCAGAGGAGTAGCCAATGGGCTGTGATTCCAGTAAGAGGTAACAAACCTGACTCTAGGAGTTTGCGCTCTAGACTTGTGCAGATTGTTGGCCATATATCACTTGATGTTAAATTCTACCATGCCTCATTGTGAAGTGGGATTTCACTTATAAAGTTCCTTCATGAATTGCTTTCCAAGGGTTAATGACTTGGACTTAGACAAGAGTTCCTTGTCCATTTGCAGATAAGGAACTTGGCTAAGCTCTACACTGAAGGTCAGAAGAATGGCGCAGTTGGGCTGGGAAGGTGGCTCAGTGGTAGAGCGCTTGCCTTGCTTGCATGAGACCCTGGATTTCATTCCTCAGCACCATATAAGCAGAAAAAAAAAGCCGGAAGTGGCGCTGTGGTTCAAGTGGTAGAGTGCTAGCCTTGAGCTGAAGAGAGCTGAGGGACAGTGCCCAGGCCCAGAGTTCAGGCCCCACGATAGGGCCCCCACCCAAAAACAAGATGAATGGAGCAGTTTCTGGCTCTATCTCCAATTAGCTTTGGTAGATGACCTTTATCTTCAGAGTTAGTTTCTTATTTTCTTTGATCATTTTTATCTTAATATTTTGAATCTAGGATTTCTAAGTCAATAGTTAGGTTGGTGCTGTTAACCATACCTAGCAAAATAAAAGGAAAGATCTCCATGATGTTTATAACTATTTCTTTCCTCTCATACCTGATATTATTGTCCAAAGGCAACATATCCAATAGCAACACATTCAACAAAATAAAAATCTATCCATTCCATTACTCTGTATTCCCCTCCAAAATTTGCAGGTGAAACCATTCAACATTCATGTTTCAGTTATATTTAAAATCAGTGGCAGATTTGTGGGCAAGTTTTCAGAAATTAAGGAATTCTATTTATAGCTATAGCAAACTCTTCACATCTCATATCAGCTTCTACTGCTAGATATAAAAAGAAAAAGAAAACAACTATTTTGACAGGTGACCTTACCCATTTCTGTTCCAGCTGTCCTAGCTATGCAATCGCAATCATAGTACAAATGTAACTTCTTTTAGAGTCTTTTTAACCATGGTATCAAAACCATGATTGTTAGTTCCTTTCCTTCTAGAAACATAATTTTAGTAGCTGATGCACTGTAGTATAATTTCCCATTCCATATTATTGGACATTTTGATTCATTTCAAGATCTTTTTATTTGCTATTGTAAGCATTCCTAAAATACAACTTTTCATGCCAGAGAATATATGGCTTTGGTGTTATGAATAAACTTTGAACAAATTCCCAGAAGAATTAATGGATCCAAAGAAAATATATGACCATATATACATATATGTATATCATATATATATATATATATGAAATCCATACTATGCTAATAGTATGTCCTATGTTAATAAAAATTGGCTTCTTATTAAGGAAATATGCATAAAAATCACCTGTCGCTCTTGGGAACTCTCAAATAGGGAACAAGATTTTTACTTTGACTCCCTAGCAAAGTTCTAAAATGAGGTTTTTTTGTATAACACTGCTTAGTTCTAAATAGAGACTTAGTTATGATATTGGATAGCATGATTTCCTGCCATGTGTTCATCATGATGGGATATCAGGGTAAGGATAGGAAGATTTGTTTTAAGATATTCTAGCTGAAGTATCTTTTTGAATTCCCAAATAGTTCCCTGAATCAACGACCTAACTATAATTGAGAAATAATCCTAGGAAACATAAGCGAAAGAGGAAGTAAAGTGAGGAAGAAAATGAAAGAAGCCAATAAAAGCTGTGTTAATGAGTGAGAAAAAACAACTATAACCCTCTCATTCTTAAGTCTTTTAATACTTATTGTTTTTGATGACTCACTATATTTGGGAAAAGATTTTGAAATATTTTTGCTCTGAAAATCATTTCTGCAGTCAATCAGAAATCTAAAACAAAATCCAGTTTCCAAACTTTCTTTTAAAAATAAAAAGGAAAGATCAGGGAAGAGGAGGACAGTGGACAGGCATTGGGAAATGTTAGCTGTCAGATATTCTGCAATCCATTGCTCAGGTTGATTTGTTTTATGTGTTCATTTTCAAATTGAACATGCTTTTCTAGTCTCTCTGAAATTGAACATGGTTACCACCAACCTGTGGAGTCAGTAAAAGAACTTAAAAATACTAATTTTAACTTCATTAACTAATTGTATTTACCAAATGTGTTAGACTTCTTGTGGATATATAATATTTTTTATACCTTAATTATCAATTTGCAGAACTACTATTTTTAAGTGGTATTTTGAGCCTCTGTGAAACCCACTTTAGAAGCCTTGTTGGTTCCTTTTTTTTTCTTTTTTTGTGGGTTGTTGGGCTTGAACTCAGGGCCTGGGTGCTCTCCCTGAGCCACAGAGTCATTTCCAGTTTTTAAGTGGTTAATTAGAGATAAGAGTCTCAAGGAGACTTCTCTGGGGCTGGCTTTGGACTGCAATCCTCAGATCTCAGCCTCCTGAGTAGCTAGTATTACAAGTGTGACCCACCACCCTGTGGCTTAGTTGATTCATTCTTAAACCTTTAGCTGAAGCAGGGCCATTGGTTGATTGATCTCTGTGCAGTGTATTTGGAATACATTCTCAGAGAAGAATTTTCTAATTTGATCTCAATCCAGAAACCCTTTTCTAATGGTATCTAATGTAAGAACCAAAGGGATGTCAAGTCATGATTGGACTTTTTGACTTACAAAATTCTTTGCTACTCTTAGATCTGGACTTGTTGTCTGTTGTTGTTGTTGTTGTCAGTCGTGGGCCCTGAACTTTGGGCCTGGGCGCTGTCCCTCAGCTCTTCAGGTCAAGGCTAGAGCTTTACCACTTGAGCCACAGCACCACTTCTGGCCTTTTCTGCTTATGTGGTGCTGAGGAATCGAACCCAGGGCCTCATGCATGGGAGGCAAGCACTCTACCCCAGCCCCTGACCTGGACTTTTGAATCATGTCTATTCCCATTACTGGTCAGTCACTGGGTTCTAGACAGCTGAGAATCCTCCATAGACTGAGAAAACAGATAGTGTGCTATTCCCCCGGGTTATCATACAGTTTTCTGCAACTTTAGAATACAGAAGTGTAAAGTTTAAAACTAGTTCTGTGTAAGCGTTTTATTATCCTGTAGGCAGGCAAAGATTGAGATATTTTTAAATCTTAATCCATTGACTGTCATTGCCACTATGCTACACAGTAAAATGTGTTAGAAGGAGGTATGTTTCAAACCTAATGATTCCTATGACATTCTCTAGACATGTTTACATCACTACTTGCCAGTAAAAATTATTCCATGGGTGTTAAATAAAGTAGATAGCCTAGCTGGGCAACTTCCAAGAGATAGGAAGTGACTAAAAGTAGAAATTGTCTGTCTTTGCACATTTCCATGTCTTGCTTCTAGTCTGTCAGCAGAGTTGCTCCAGGTAGAATATTAAATATTAAAACTGGAAGAATGTCAGCTTAGCTGGATGTTTGCCAGATACAATGTGATGTAAATTATTTTAAAATCTGTAGTGATGATTTTGTGTAATTTGCTATTCTGTCTCAATTGAGGGGAATAATTACATTTCGGTCTTCTGCAGATAATTGTCTTTTCATGTCAACATAATTCACACTTGGGCACCTACTTTTACAATCTAGAATTTTACTTCTGTGTAACAAAATGAATCTCTTCAGGATTCCTTAATATGCTGGCAAAATCCAAAGCCTAATTTTACAAATATTCGGTTAGCCCTGTGCATCCTTGTATTCAGCAACTAAAAATTCAACCAGTGGTTGATCTAATCGATTAGATAAAAATTGTACCTGTTCTAAACACAGGCAGAATTTCTTTTTTGTTATTATCTCCTAAATAACACAGCAAAAGGACTGTTTATATGGAATTCGCATTCATTCCTACCATAATATAGAGATGATTTAAAGTGTATGAGAGGATGTACATAAATTAAAGGGAAATGCATATTACATTATATATATATATATTATATAAGGGACTTTTATATAATCTATTTGACCATTCTTATATTTTGGTGACCATAAACATCCCAGGAATAATTCCCTGTAGAAACAAGGGAAATATGTACATCAAAAATAGTTTAATAGAGGTATTTATTCATAGAATATATTAAAATATATAATATATAAATATATTTTCCTACTGTGCCTAGCTATTATTATGCATTTGTAAAACTGACAATCAATTAGAATTGGGGGGACAAGTAAGGAGAAGGTGAGTAGGTGACTTTGATCTGTTTAGCCTAAGTGTCTGCTTTGTGAACGTTTTATACATGTATCCAAAGTTCTTCTCCAAAACTTAGTCCTCTAGGGTGTTGTTCCTGGAGGAAAGAAGAAATGTAGTTTAGTTACTATACCAAGGTGCAGGGTTTTGTTTGGTTGCTTCATTTTTTTTTAATTAGTGGACTCTGCAAACAGCACCAAAATGCAGCTACAGTTCCTAAGTTTTGTGTGATTAGCAACCTGAAAGTATACCATCATGTTAAGCATTAGTCTATCAAAAATCATTGATCATTAGGAAAACTAAAGATGGCCACCGATCTCTTTGAGAGGATGATTAGTTTATTCGATTACTATTTCTTGAAAGTTTATCTCTCACCCATGTTGATCTGGTGGAAAACTGGCACTCTTGGTTAAGGGCATACTTTTAGCTGGACCACATTCTGTTCACGTGACTTTTATAGAAGATCCGTAGGCAGAAGCTCACTCTGACAGAGCAGCCCTAATTTAAAATCAACGCGTGAACTATTTCAACAGCCAGCAGTTTCATGGAGTTCCTTACTTGCCTCTCTTGGTTCATTTATAAATAATTTGCATGCTGCTTGAGGTCTGTGTTTGGGGAGTAAACTGAAATCTATTTACTAAAATGATTAATATCCACTCCTACTTGGTGATAGATATAAAAAATTTATTTTTTGCAAATAACTTGTTTGCTTGAAAACTTGGGTATATTAAAAAAGGATGAGAAGTAGTGCTTCATTTATCTATGTTCAATGAATCTCTAAAGTAGAACAGCCCTTTGGGACCTTCAAGTTCACCTCTGTCACTCACCATATAAGGGATAAAGGACTGAAAGCTGACATTCTGAGAATGGCTACCACAACATCAAACAAAACTTCCAGCAGATGGGAAAAGATCATCCCCAAACTGCTCAATTCCTACTTCTAGCAAGGAAGAAAAATATACCTGAAGTGTCCAAATATAATGAAATATCTTTTGGGTTTTTTTTTTAGTCTACATCATTGGGAAAAGGACAGAGTCAAAAATACCATTAACGTAGGGTGCTAAATGACGACTATCACGTTGATTACTTGCTTTGTGAATACAACGCCTATACTTCAGTCTGTGGACTGATGGGGGCAGGTTTACACTTTCTTTTTTGATTGTTTTGTTTTGTTTTGTTTTGTTTTTTGCCAGTCATGGGGCCTGAACTCTGGGCCTGGACGCTGTCCCTCAGCTCTTCAGCTCAACACTAGTGCTCTACCACTGGAGCCACAGCGCCACTTCTGGCGTTTTCTGCTTATGTGATGCTGAGGAATCGAACCCAGGGCCTAGTGCATGCGAGACAAGCGCTCTACCACTGAGCCGCCTTCCCAGCCCAGGTTTACACTTTCTTCATGGGTACGTCCCACAACTAACTCTGGTATCACTTGAAAGTTGATTCTTTTAGCCCCTCTACTAAGTCTAAAAGCAATATTCTTGAGATCTAAGTGTTGCCTGTTCTCTTACTGACTTGAGTGCCATCCTAGGCACATCCTATCATCGTTTCCTTTATGGAATGAAGAATGAGAGTCGATGCTCAATGGTTTTTAAGCTCTTATCAACCTTGGGCAATCCACAGTTATGATACACAGACATTAAGGCTCTTTGGTTGTTTGGTCACACACTGGGGATGTAGAATCTCAAGAGCTTGAATCTCTTTCCTTCTGTGTACAATTAACAAGATGGCTTGTGCAGCTGCTTGGTAGGGTGAATTCTCTGAGTAAAGGATTTTAACTGACTCCTTTCCCCTAAGCGTATGTTTGCCAAAGAATATTTAAGAATAGAATTTGTTCCTTATTTTTCTCATGCTCAAAAATGTGTTTGTTGCTTTGGAAGCAGTTTGAACTCTGTTAAAAGGCCACTACACCCACACAATATGGCTTTAGAGTACCTTCCTAGACCTGCTTCTCACCCGTGTGTGCTTTTTACTTTCACATTACAGACAATATTTGAATGCACTCGGCTTCTAGCCAGCCCATTCTGCTACCTTTCCCAAGAATCCCAAGAGTATCCTTGTGTGAGGGTTGTTGGAACCCTAGAGATCACCCATACTGCTGTGTAGAGCTTGCCTCCGTGTGTTTCTAGAATACCTCACTCACAGGCACAGGCCCGTGGCCAATCTTCTCTACTTCCATAGCACCATGTGTTCTCAACCCCACTCCTCAGCCCTTGATGCCAACATCATCCTCACTCATCACTTCCATTTTTATCTTTGGATGCATGCTTCAGATCTTAATATAATTCAGGATATAGAGCAGTGTTCGGCAAACATTTATGGCATGAAACAAGGAAGGAAGGAGGGGGAGAGGGTGTTATGAAAACTTACAACCCTTTAGAAACTAAAATCTATCCTTTTTTTGATCTTTCACCCAGCTAAGGTGTTCCCTGGTCTTCCTTTAGCTGAAGCTCTCCCACTGGATTCAGTTGAGTGTACCTTCTGCAGAGTGACCTGATTGCTTTCTTGGATACTTTCCCACCCTGAGCACTTCATTTGTGTTGTTCTGTCTTCCTGTACCCAATTCTTCCATTGCCTCCTGATGTCCAATGATTTTGAAGTTTTCCTCTAATTGTCTTCAAATAACCTCCATTAAAACACCTTAATTTCAATTCATTTTCCCTCAGTTTGTATCATACATCACTATCAGAGACACACATGAGTGGCTGTTCCAATTTCTCTACATTCAGACATGGTTATTTGCTTCATTTGAGATATTCCCATTCCTTTCCAGAAGTACCAAACTTATTCAAGGAGTGCCGTGACTTTTGCTAGATCATGTGAATTGTGCATGTTGGCAGATTCATCTGTTGACGTCAATAGTTTTTATTTTCCTGTGTGTGAGGGTGGATAGGCTGTTAATTTTTTGCGGGGGAGGAAAAGTACCATTGCTGAGCCTTGAACGCATGGCTTGGGCACTATCCTTGAGCTTTTTATTTTTATTTTTTATCTCAAGGCCAGAGCCACAGTTCCATTTTCAGCTTTTTGATGGTCAATTGAAGATAAGAGTCTCCAGGTTTTCCCTGCCAAGGCTGACTTTGAACCATGACCTTCAATCTCAGCTCCTTGAGTCGCTAAGACTACAGGTGCAAGCCACTTGCACCCAGCGTCAGGTATCATTGTTGTTTGAATTCAGCCCACAAAAATTGCCATATTTGTACTATGTTTAAAACTTCATTTAGTTGTTAACATCAGGGGAGCAGGAAAGTTTACACACAAAAAATAAGGATGTAGAGTTGACTTTTTTGTTCTTGTTGTTGGTCTTGGGCCTGAACCAACTCTTCAGCTCAAGGTTAGTGCTCTGCTACTTGAGTCACAATGCCACTTCTGTTTTTCTGGTAGTTTATTGCAGATAAGGGTCTTACAGACTTCTCTGCCTGGGCTGCCTTTGAACTGAGATCCTCAGATCTCAGCCTCCAGAGTAGCTAAGATTATAGGCATGAGTCACCAGCATCCGGCTAGAGTTGACTTTTTTTTAAATATACTTTTTTTTATTGTAAAAACAGTATACAGCGGGGTTAGAGTTACATGAGTAAGGTAATGAGTACATTTCCTATTCCTATTGAGCATTGTTATCTCCTCCTTTGTTTTTCTGCTCCCATCCCTTCCCTACCCCCCTCAACCCTCCTCCCCTCCCCCCACCCCCTGTTGATGACAGTGTCTTGTACCTCTCATTGTTGAAGCATTTTGTTATCTCCCTTCCCCTCCTCAAATTATGAGTTGACTTTTTAAAACCATCAACAGATGTTTCAAAACAAGTATTATGTAGTATTGTGCCCATGACCTCTCTGAAGGCATCTGCCTTACCTGTAACTTATTATTCATATTAACTATAGACATTTCATTTTGTGTCCCCTAGGTAAGAAATGGAGTAGACCAGAACCTGGGACATCATGGTCATCATGACCTCACACATCATATTGTTACATTTCAACTGATTTCTGCTGTTAGCATTAGTCCAAGATCCTTGGAATCTGTGCTTCTCACACTGAAGTATCACCCGTTCTTGATCTCCACTGATATAACATGGAGATGCACAGATTCAAAGAAGAGTTCCCAAAAGCTTCTAACAATTGCTGAACAACATAGAAAGCTATAGAAATAAAGAAATTAATTACAGCACCAGAGATTAGAATTTCAATTTTTCTGTTACAAGTCATCTTTTCTCTCTAAAAAACTGACACCAAAATTATTTCCTGGTAGACACTGAACAGAAAGCTTGGAGATATTTTCAAGGCTGCTGGGAGTGGGGTGCATAAACAGGAGGCAGGCAAACAATGAAAAAACGAAAAACAAAATTGTTATTCTTGTTGTATGACAATTATTAGTTATTAGTTACATTTTCACACAACAGAAAACACTATTCTGATCTACCTGCATAATATAGAGATTACTGACTTTCTCCAATGAAAGGTTTTTGTTGTTGTTGTTGTTTTCCTTTTTTTTTTTTTTTTTTTTTTTTGGTTATGGGGCTTGAACCCTGGGCTTAGGCACTGTGCCTGAGCTCCTCAGCTCAAGGTGACCACTTTACCACTTGAGCCACAGCACCTCTTCTGATTTGCTGGTGGTTAATTGGAGATAAGAGTCTCACAGACTTTCTTGCCTGGGCTGGCTTTGAACTATGATCCTCAGATCTCAGCCTCCTGGGTAGCTAGGATTACAGGCATGAGTCAGCAGTGCCCAGCTTGTTTTTTTTTAACAAATAAAGTGAAGTTACTTGCATTGGCTTTTAGCATGCAATATATTTTTTTCTAATGTTTTTGCTAATGTCAAATTATACTTTTCTTTGAGATGATGTTGATATTTTTAATGCTCTTAACCTTATTTCTGACTATATCTCTTTTAAAGCATGTTTAAGCTACAACAAGTCTTTGGAAATAAACTTGGGTTCCTGACTAAGTTCCTTATGATAATGGTGTTCAATATGGTGGATGGTTCTTAGTTGGTGAATAGATGCTAAAGTATCCAATACAGTATTAACTATATCTTTTAAGGTTATTGATGAACTGTGTGGTTATAAAGAAGAATTTTATGTCACAAGCTCAAAAATTAAAATCACTTACATATATTAAATGGAATCATGGTTTGCACTAGGTATTAGGGTTTGGGGTTATCTTTAATTTATTAATCTTTTGGAATATTTTTAGATAAGATCATATAATTTCTTAAATAGGAACAGTTATACATTTCAAATTAATATCCATGCTTTTTGTTTCCTTTGAGTTATCTCAGAAAGTCAACTTTCCTAGGTAAAATTAAAATGGCCAAAACAAACTTTGGACTTGAGGCATATCTACAGTGGTAAAGGGCTTGCTTAGCAAGCAGACTCCAGAGTTCAAACTCTGCATCGTCAACACAAGTTTTTAGATAGATAGATTAATCGATTGATCAATCGATAGATAGAATAAAATTTATATCTTTGCATGAGAATAGATGAGATACCTTATAGAGATACCTCAAAATCACAATCAAATTTTAATACTGCTTTCTCCATTAAGTGTCCAAGTTATCTTTTTTTAAAAATTAATTTTTTATTGTGAGAATACCGTACAGAGGAGTTACAATTACATGGGCAAGATAATGAGTACATTTCTTATCAAGCATTGTTGCCTCCTCCTTGTTTCCCCTTCCCATCCCTTCCCACATTCCCCCTATCTCCCCTCACCTGGTCCTCCCCCCTTCCCACCAATGTTGTGAAGTTCATTTTTTGACATAACGACTTGTACATCTCATTGTTGCAATGGGTCTATCTGTATCCCTAGTTAAACAATTTGTTTTTGCCCTTCCCGTCCACAAATTATACCAACACCAAATACAGTGAAAGCAGGGCTTATACCATGGGGGAGGGACATACAAAGCAACATAGAAATTATCTTATAAATATGTTAGAAACAATTGCATGAAAGAAAAAAAACACTTGCTACATTGTTGGTGGGAGTGTAAACTTGTTCAACCACTTTGGAAAGCAGTATGGAGGTTCCTCAAAAGACTCCACTAGAGTTCCCCTATAACCCAACAATCCCACTTTTGGGCATTTACCCAAATGATCACAAACAAGACCATACTAAAGCTACCAGCACAACTATGTTTAATGTAGCATTATTTACCATAGCTAAGATATGGAACCAACACAGATGCCCCTCAGTAGATGAATGGATCAAGAAAATGGGGTATATATACACAATGGAATTCTATGCCTCCATCAAGAATGACATTGCCGCATTTGTTAGGAAATGGAAAGACTTGGAAAAAATTATATTAAGTGAAGTAAGCCAGGTCCAAAGAAACATAGGTCCCATGGTTTCCCTTATTTGCAATATCTAGTATATGTCTGAGTCAAGCAGAAAAGGTCAGGTAAGTTGATGTTAGAGGAATGAACCCCAAGATAAATATTCAAGTGTTTTTTTTCTTTCATGTCCAAGTTATCTTAACAGAATAGTATCTCTCCCTCCAGAATTCTTTAAAGTACTTCCTGTAACTGCCATCTGTGAACTACTTATGACCTGGAATTAATTGTCATCCACTTCTGTTTGTTTATTCTTCCTAGCCAACTAGAGTGTAAACTTTGAGAAGTAAGCTGTCCCATGGCAGTAATTATCAGAGTTCTTAATGGACTTTTAGGTAGGCGATTGAAATGCCTCTGGTATGAGCATTGCTACTTCCACATAAAGACAACTGTGTCTTACTGTGTTTTATATTTTGAATTGAGAATTCACTAAATTAGCAACAGATACAGGAAAGTTGATAAATTTAAAACTTGCATTAAATCACAGACATAGTATTATTCTTTTGCAAAGGAAGATATTTGATAAGCCATTTCTAAATTTTGTGTAAGTAAATTTGTGTGTGCTCACAGGTATATGTGTGTATATGTGCAGATGTGCGGGTATGATCAGAATATATGGAATAGGATGATTGAAAAGTTATTGCATATACATTATTTTATTTTTTTATTTTTGTGCAAGGCTAACACTGTTGAGCCACATCTCTATCTTTGGCTTTTTTGATAGTTTATTAGAGATACAAATCTCACAGACTTTCTTGCCCAGGCTGACTCCAAATTACAGTCCTCAGACCTCAGGCGTCTGAGTAGCTAGGATTTCAGGCATGAGCCACTGGTACCAAGCTCTTTTCTAATATTTTTTGTTGTTAAAATGCTCAGTTTCATTTAAAATAATGTTCCCTTGTTCACTAGTCTTGTTTTTACTTTCACTGTTCCTAAACACAAAATAATGAGTGCTTCCTGGAACATTCTGTTAAAGCACAAATTAATTCAAAGAAGTTATACCATCAAAAAACACTACTGAAGCCAGGTGATGGTGGCTCACACGTGTCATCCTAGCCATTCAGGAGGCTAAACTCAGAGGATTTCCGTTCACAGCCAGCCCAGACAGAAAAGTCTCCATTAAACTACTTAGAAAAGGCAGAAGTAGTACTGTGGCTCAAGTAGTAGACCATTAGCCTTGACCACAAAGAAGCTCAGGGACAGCACCCAGGCCCTGAGTTCAAGCCTCTACTTTGTGTACTGTACTTGAGTCAATTTGTTTGTGCATATCTATCTATGACTCTTTTGTGATTTCATTAATTTATAATTTAGATCTAATTTCCACATCTAAAATGAGTAAACAGAAGGAGAGAGGAAAGGTGGGTGAAAACAGTTATAATATTTAAATATAAATATATGAACTTGGAGCGATGTAATGGGAGATAGAAAGGGCTGGAAGAGATGGAGAACAATGGAAGAAGTGATATTAATCAAGATGTCCTGTACTCATAAATGGAAATTGAAAGTCATTTAATAACTACTTAAAGATAATAAAATAACAAAAAATAATAAACTATTTCAATACCCTCAGGAAAAAGAGCACAAGAGACAAACTTCAAGTAGACACTGGACATTGGAAAGTTGCCATTCTAAAGTTATATATATTCCCACTATGCATAAAGTTACAAAGTTAAGGAGATGTTTTGTGAACATATACTTAGGAGCATAGTCATATTCAAAGGGTACTTAGACGTGTTATTAGTTTATTTTATATTAAAACATCTTTTTAGAAAAAAACAGTAATTTAAATGGATGGGTTTTTATGATGTGCCCAGATAATATTGATTATTCTTTCTATATTCCAATTTTCTTAACCTAGTCACATCTGGATGAAATACATTAACCCAGTCAAGCACATCCATTTTTTTTCCCAAAGAAATGTTGTAGCCGATGTTGGTGCAGTTCAATGTGGCTTATTTTCAGCTCTCTATTCAATAGTTATTTCATAATAATTTACCAGTTCTCTTGTACAAAAGCAGGAAAAATTCTGTTTAGCGATGTGCTGATTCCAAAGGGATCAGCCTGTTGTTAGGCCTCATCTCAGTCCTGGTCTTTGCTACACTTTCCTCATTCTTTTGTTTCTCACACTCGCGGATATTTCTAAGGAATATGCCTTTGCCAGCTATTTGCATACAAACTTATATGGAGGCTCTTGTTTTGAAAAATAAAACCTGGGTAGACACCAATGGCTCCTGCATGTTATCTGATCTACTCAGGAGGGTCAAGATCCACAAGACAAGATCCACAGTGCAGTGACTGCCAAACAAAAAAAGTCCTAGAGGCTCTATCACTACAAAATAGCCTGAAGTAGCCAGGTTGGAGGTATGGTTCAAGGGGTAGAATGTCAGATAAGAGCAAGCAGCCTGAGCAAGTCTGAGGCCCTGAGTTCAAACCTCAGTGCCAAGAATGATAAATAAATAATAACCAAATAACTGGGACATGGCTTGATTGATAGAGGACCTGCCCAACATCGATGAGGCCCTATCCTAAAAATAAATAAAGAAATAATACCTAAGATTGGTGACACTGAAAATTAAAGTGGAATAATTAGAATTTGTGTTTCGGTACTAAATTTCTCAGACCATATAGGAATGGGAAAATATCCAGCCCACAAGTCTTTTAAGGCTCATGAAATCATCTGGTACTACAGTAGACAGACATGCATGGTTCTTATATGCTTCTTATCTGCTGCCCTCAGTTTTGCCTAGATTGATAATTTTATAGGGTTCTAAAATGTTATAAATATAACAGTGGTCCCTGCTAGTAAAAGGGTTCTCTGATCTACCTGAGAACAAGGATTCTTAACTCATACAAATTTTGTCCAACCGAAGCCATTCTGCAGTGTCTGGAGAGCACTTTGGTTGTGACAAGTAGTAGTGGGAGAACACTGCTACTTAGATCTGTGAAGGGGAGCTGCTATTTATTCTCCAAAACATTTGGCAACCTAACTATAAGCCTCAAAATGTGCCCAAATAGTGCTGAGAAACACTTCTATGATGCTAGCACACTTGTTCACTCTCTGTACACATATGTGAATGTGACTATCCAGTTGTTTAGCACATTATTCTGGCCTTCCATTTTTGCTTGTGTGACATCATAGATGTTTAATAAATTTTCTTTCATAATTTAGAAGTTAAAAAACTCAAATCCACCTCCATTTTTTGTTTTTAAGCAGACATTTCATTTTCTTCAATGAGCCTTTTCTTTTTCCATTCTGCACCTCCCGTATCTAGCTCCACTATTGTATGAGAAAAGAACTAACGTATCTAACTTGATTTGTATCATGATCCATGACAATGATTTGGGATATGTTTTATTTTGTTTTACTGTGGTTCTGTTTTATTTTATTTATTTATTTATTTTTTGGTTGGTCATGGAGCTTGAACTCTGGGCCTGGGCTCTGTCCCTGCACTCTTCAGCTCAAGGCAAGTGCTCTAACACTTGAGCCACAGCACCACTTCCAGTTTTCTAGTGGTTTATTGGAGATAAGAATTTCACAGACTTTCTTGCCCGGGCTGGCTTCAAACTGTGATCCTCAGATCTCAGCCTCCTGAGTAGCTAGGATTACAGTCATGAGCCACCGGTGCCCGGCTCTGTTTTATTTTCTTGGCACAATATTTTGCTATGGAAATTTATTTATTATGTCTGTATGAATACATACACACACATATATATGTATATATATATATATATATATGAACATACCTACTCATGTATATGTATTCATTGACTTCTATAATTATGGGTATTAAAATTCTCAAGCTCTCTGAATCATTTCTCTCTTTGTAACAAGAGGATGTGGAATTAAGTCTGAAATTCCATCATAAGACTGTGGAGCTAGAATACCCTTTGTGTAAATCCACAGTAATTGGGGATGTCCTGTTGCCCAAAATTGATAATGGCTGCAATTTCTTTTTTAACCACTTCCTGCTTGTGACAGTGCCCAGCCTCATTGTATTTGCAATATATCATTCAGATCATCCCATCCATACAGGCATTTTGAACATCAGTGGACCCCTTTTTGTATCTCAACCCATCTGCTGCCACATTGAAATGGGTTTCCATAGTTTATCTGAACACCACCTGATGGAGTTGGGACTGTTAGATCAGCAGCCAGCAGCTGCCTCATTGTTTCCTGTGTTGCCAACTTAATATCCAATAGAGGCTTAGTCTCCTGGAAGTGGAGCACTGCAGTGGCAGCTGAGGGAAATTTGATCTGAGAAAATTTGGATTTACACAAATGTTGAATAATGCACAGATTATAGAATATAATTCCTCATGTTGTGGCTTTCATGATTGAGTTCCTTGAAATTGCATTACACCAACAATATTTACAATAACTTAGTTTTCAAAAGAAACTATATATATAAAACATTCCAGGAAATGGTCCTTTGGAGCAATAACTTTATAACTCAGACAGTCTTTTGAGAGACCTTATTGATATTGTAGTTAAAATTCTAACATGTTAACTGTGAAGAGGACTACTTCCCACTTCAAGAAACACTGTACTGGGGCTGGGAAGGTGGCTCAGTGGTAGAGCGCTTGCCTTGCATGCCTGAGGCCCTGAGTTCGATTCCTCAGTACCACATAAGCAAAAAGAAAAAAGCCAGAAGTGGCGCTGTAGCTCAAGTGGTAGAACGCTAGCCTTGAGCTGAAGAGCTGAGGGACAGTGCCCAGGCCCAGAGTTCAGGCCCCACGACTGGACCCAAAAAAAAAAAAAAAAAGAAAATAGAAACACTGTACAAAATAGTGCAGACTCCCTTAAATTCATGGAAACTGGTTTGAACGCTTCTATCTTGCAGAGTCATCATGCACCTTCAAGGGTTTTTTACCTGGGATAATAATGCCTTTCCTTCCTTAGAGAATTTGCATAGACATTGTTGACTCTGGGAATCACTGCCCTCTAAGGACTCTTACAACTCCTAAGATGGTTATTATCCTGGATGCCAACATTATCAGCCTTTCTGGGAGAGATAAACTATCAACCTGATGGTTCAATAAATTGCTTGTTAAACTGCGTTGAACTGGGTTTGTTCACCCATCCATCCGATCATACAAAACTCAGGAGACGCTGTGCTTATAACACAGAAAGGTGTAAGTGAACCAGAGGCTCTCTTGATAGGGCCTTGTGGTACAGTTTCCAAAAAAATGACTGGCAATGGCATGAGCTCTCAAAAGTCCTGTCTCGTCTGGTCTCTGAAGCTTGAAATTCTTGGAGCAGTAATGAGGATCTTTGGGAGGTGCTGAATCCCTTGGAAAACTAAACTGTTTAAATGTTTTACCAGAATTCAGAGTGGGTATTGATTCAAAAGTTAAGCTGTGTGAGAGCATAGGGCTTTGACTGTGCTAGTCTTCTTTATAGCCCTTCTTCAATTTTCTGGGTAACGGGGCCAACTGCTTGCTGAGAGAAGTTGACCAGAAACTAGCCAAAGCTAAAAGGAATATCTTTATCCTTTGACCACATTTATTGATTCAAGGATAAATAGCTTGTCTTGTGTCCTGCAATGTCTCAGCTGAAGTATTTGCTATTACTTTTAAATTGGAAATCAGATTTTTCTCTCAGATCAGAGCAAGTGGTGGCTAAAGGAGGCAACAGAACTTCCTGTCAGACTCGTGGAGCAGAAAGAGCCCTAGTACAAGACAATGTCAATTCATATGGAACAATAAAAGACCCTGAATAGCAAAAACAGTCCTTAACAGAAAGAACAGTGCTGGAGGAATACCAACACCAAATTTCAAACTCTACTACAAAGCCATAGTAATCAAAACAGCTTGGTACTGGCACAAGAACAGACCTCAGGACCAATGGAATAAAATTAAAAACCCAGAAATGAACCCACAGAACTATAGCCATCTAATCTTCGATAAGGGAGCTAAAAAAATAGAATGGAAGAAATACAGCCTCTTCAGTAAATGGGGCTGGCAAAATTGGTTAATCACTTGTAGAAAACTAAAGCTAGAGCCTTATATATCACCCTGCACCAGAATCAACTCCAAATGGATCAAAGACCTCAAAGTCAAAGCAGACATTCTGAAAACATTACAGGATGGAATAGGAAAAACCCTAGGTCTCCTTGGCACAGGCTGAAATTTTCTTAATAGAGACCCAGAAATACAACAAATCAAAGAAAGGTTGGACAAATGGTTTACATGAAATTGCAGAGCTTCTGCATGGCAAAGAACATAGCTAGCAAGATCAATAGAAAGCCCACTGATTGGGAGAAGATCTCCACTAGCCATACAATGGACAAAGGTTTCATGTAAAATATACCTGGAACTCAAAAAATTAAATCCACCAACAACAAATCTTCAAAAAACAACTGCCCAATAAATAAGTGGGCTAAAGACTTAAATAGAAACTTCTCTGAAGAAGAAAGAAGGATGGCCAACAGACACATGAAGAAATGCTCAACCTCCCTAGCCATAAAAGAAATGCAAATCAAAACAACATTGAGATACCACCTCACCCCAGAATCAAGAACTCTAATAACAACAGATGCTGGAGGGGATGTGGACAGAAGGGAACCTTACTGCATTGTTGGTGGGAGTGTAAACTTGTTCAACCACTTTGGAAAGCAGTATGGAGGTTCCTCAAAAGACTCCACATAGAGCTCCACTATAACCCAACAATCCCACTTTTGGGCATTTACCCAAATGATCACAAACAAGACCATACTAAACCTAAAGCATGACTATGTTTATTGCAGCATTATTTACCATAGCTAAGATATGGAACCAACTCATACACCCTTCAGTAGATGAATGGATCAAGAAAATGTAGTATATATACACAATGGAATTCTATGCCTCTATCAGAAAGAATGACATTGCTGCATTTGTTAGGAAATGGAAAGACTTGGAAAAAATTATATTAAGTTAAGTAAGCCAGGCACAAAGAAATATAGGTCCTATGGTCTGAGACAAGCAGTAAAGGTCAGATAAGTTGATGTTAGGCGAAATGAACCCCAAGATAAGGATTCAAATGTTTTTTTGCTTTCTTGTGATTGTTTCCAACATATTTATAAGATGATTTCTTTGTTGCTTTGTATGTCCCTCCCCCATGGTATAAGCCCTGTTTTCACTGTATTTGATCTTGATATAATTTGTGCAGGGGAAGGGAAAAAACAAACTGTTTAAATAGATTTACAGGTGGACCCATTACAACAATGAGATGTATAAGATGTTATGTCGAAAAACGAACTTTACAACTTTGGCAGGGTAGGAGTAGGAGGGTTGGGGGGTGATAAGGGGGTGTGGGAGTGGGTGGGGGAAATGGGAAGGGATGGGAAGGGGAAACAAAGGAGGAGGCAACAATGCTTGATAAGAAATGTACTCACTATCTTGCCCATGTAATTGTAACCCCTCTGTATTGTATTTTTACAATAATAATAAAAAACAATGTCTATGTCTATAAATGATTAAGTGCAGTGAAAGGATTAAAAATGCAGGTTTTGGAGCCACAATTCCTTGATTCAAAACCATCACTTTTACTAACTGGGAGAGTCTGAAAAAGTTAGACCTATTTTCTATATCTCTGCATCACTTTCAGTAAAAATGAAGCTAACAATATCTAACAGGATCCTAGGGCTGTGATAGAATAAGGATGGCCTCAAATCCTCTTCTACCCTTTCCACGGAGATCTAGAATTTATTTCCTCTCCTCATGAATATGGAAGAATGCTGTCGATTCTGTAGAATAGAATACAGGATAAACCTCTACTTTCTGGCTAGGCCTAATGAACCTGTCAGCTGCTATAGTCACTGACTTAGGATATCCCTAAGCCAGCTTATATCATGTTTGACAGGCTACACAAAAGTATTTAGACTACCAGAGAGTTTTAAGGACCCAACTTATTTCAATCCTCAACCATTCCCACCAAGGTGACACAGAACCAGTGTGGGAGTTCCAGCCCTGCTCAGCTTTAGTGAAATTCCTAAACCAAAACGGCTAAGCAATGGAGAAGACAGAGTAGAAGACAGTCATACTTTGCCAGATTTCTGGACCACAGATTCTTAACACAGAACAAAATGTTTATTGCAGTAATCTAACAAAATGTCCAGAGTAGAGTTGTACTATTAAACAAGTCAAAATAGATAAAATTCTTAGAATAGTAGCCTAATGATAGTAATATTTAATAAACTCCTTATTATTGGGGCTCTGGTTCTGAGAGACCTTTTAACTTAAAGGCAAGCCAATATTAGTGAAAATGATAAGCTCAGAGGCCTAAATATTGGACTGAAAGTTTGCAAGAAAACTGAGTGGAGTGTAGACAAATGAGTATTATTAGCAACCCAAGACACCATCTTCAAATCCCAGTTTTGTTTACAGAAAGAGATAGGCAGGATGGATCTTTTATATGCTATTTTGCCAAGCATTCTGATTTCTAGAAGAACTCTGAGAAACATTTTCCTTAAAGTAAGTCAACTTGTTTGCTCTTGCTTATTTTCTTTCCTAAAATGCCACTGGGATATTTTAGGGGCTGTGTCTGGACTGATTAATAAAGTAGAAAACTTAGGGTGATTTTGGCCAGAGGACAAACAAAAGACTCAAATGCACTTTCTTTCTATGTTCTCAGCCATTTAAACCTACAGAAAAATGGGTATTCTTGGCTATAGGCACAAAAGCCCTAAGTTCTCTGCTGGGTGAGACCTCAAGCAGCATGCTCATACATACATCTTTGAACAGCAGGGGAATCTGTCAGCCTCCCAATTAACCCTATTACCTGCTCAGTGGATGTAGAGACCTTTGATAGCGGCAAGTCATTTTTTAGAGGAAGAAGTGTTTTACAAGAGTTATCTAAATAGCACCATTGCCTCCATTCTTACTTCCTAACAAAGCCCTTCAGGCAGGCTTTGAGCCTGGAGGGAGATGATCTCATTTAGAGACCCAAGCACCTGTAGTGAGCTGACTGACAGTTGAGAAGGTAACGTGTTTTAAAATGGTACTTGATCTAGGGTTGAACATTTTTCTTGGCCCAATACAGCTGATGTGGAAGATCAATCAGCCCATAATTGTGGGGATATTTTTAGCTTTTTAACTGTGGACGGCTTGATGTGATTGAAGAAGTAGGTAGGCTCAACTGTGAGGGGAAGTCATTTTTCTCTATGCACAACCAGCCTGAGAATGAACCAGTGCTCTAATTGGCAGAACAGAGAGAAAGGTCCTTGGTAACACCACTGAGATGTGCAATTGACATGCTTGAATTATTGGAAAATTCACTTCACAAACTTTTAGGCAGTTTGAGAAGGCTTTTCTGAGACTTGTTGCCAAAACCTTCTTAAACTGGGAAAGAAATTGTATTTGAATATTAACAAGTCATTTCTTATTTCCTGAAGTTGAATATTAATCCTGGAAAGAGGAAGTAAAAGTATAGACCATGACCTGGGATAACAGAAAAGAAAGGATAGGAAAAAAGAAAGGTCACTGGAAGCAGAGACCAGCAGAGCTCATCCAGAGGGGGGCGGGAGTGTAGTCATGGAGATGGGATGGGGGGCAGGGATGGTAGGAGAAAAACAAAGGAGGAGACAACAATGCTTGATAAGAAATGTACTCATTACATTGTTCATGTAATTGTAACTCCTCTGTACAGTACTTTCACAATTTTTTAAAAAAACTTACTAAAAATTAAAAAAGAAAACCTTACTGAAATCACAATTTCTTCATGAGCTGCCTTCAACCTAACTAACTCTGCACTAGAGGTAGCTTTTATTCAATTTGATTTTTTAAAAATAAAGCCTACCAAGATCTAAGCGTTTAGAAAACTAAAAATTAGCAAGATCCACACTTTGCTGTTTAGAAATTTATAATATTTTAAAAGTCTATAATAATATTTAAAAATTTATTAGTGCCTTCCAATTACATGGCCTCATTTAATTTTTTTTAAAGAATCAACCTATGGGCATGAACAAATCCCACCATTTCATGGAAATGAATCAGGTATTCAGCTTCTCATAATCATATAACAGCTGGGTTGTGAGCTAGGGTTTCAGCCCCAGTCTGTTTACCCATTACCAATTCAGCCTTGTATTCCTTGGAGAACATAGGATTGTGGTTTGTCATCCCTGACCATTTTAGGCATTGTAATCTTATTTTAAAGAGAAAAAAATAATGATAATACAGGGATAATAGTATCCTCCTAAGGCCCAAAGGCTGAATGAAATTCAGAGATGGACTGATAGTATAATAGGTCCAAGTTGTTCAAGTTAGAGGACTGAAAGTGATTTAAAGTATGATCTGCAGCCACAGACGTGAAAGAGAAGAGAATGAACATAAGGTGAAAAGGAATTTATTAGCTCCATGCTCTGATGATGGAGCACAGAATCAGAACCAGCTCATCCTACTATCAAGAAAAGGACCAGAACCAATTCACTACTTCACCATGGTGCCTCATCTTTTCTGTACAAAAGTAGAAGACATAATTTTGAATGGGGATTCTACCAGTTGCTAGTTGGCTATGCATCAGTAAATGATGTCTGCCATTGCTAGAAAAACAGAAAGAAATCAGAAAATTGCAGTATCATTAGTGAAAATAATTGCCAACAGGCAAGGAAATAAGTTGGACCGTGAAGGACAGAAAGGGAATAAGCTACTATGCAATATCATTAGTGGATATTAGTGGATCCTTTTCTAGTTTTTTCCATAGCGTCACTTATCTGTCATATACAGGCTAAAGGCTTTTCTGTGGATGATCATTTTCCATAGGTTAATATCTAAGAACCTTAGCATGCCACTTACAGTCCTAATGATCTGACCGTGTGGAACTTTCTGTCTACTCTTGTACTGTCTATTCCTGTGACTTCCTCTCACATTACACTTAGTTTCCTAAATTTACTACATTCCCATGTATACTTTCATTATCTCTATTTAATCTGACCAAAAATTTCCCTTTCCATCTCTTGGAAAGGGATTCCTGAATTTATCATCATAGATATCCCACTTCTCAAGTTTTCTATGTTCAATTCTATTGAAGTGTTTCATGGGCTATTTATATGGCTTTGCAGATTCTTATCAACCTGAGTGATTCTAAAATATGGGACTCTGTGTTGTTAATGCAGCATTTCCATATCTGGAAATACATGTCACTGTCATTAAAGAGCCATTGTTGAAGACATGCTGAATGGCCTCTCAATGTTTATGAATTGGCCTCCCATTGAGCTTGCTTGTCAGGAAGGAGAATTTTCTGGACTTTGTAAAAAGTTAATGGTCATGTCATCCAAGAAAAGTGTTTTTACATTGGAAGTCTATGATTCAATGTATTGTTGAAGAAAATTAGGTTGTATTCATTTTATAGGTAAAGATTTCAGAATGAATACATATTTTTTTATTTAATCCTTCCTCAAGCCTCAGGGTGATGACAAAAATGTGCTAAGTCATCAAATGCCACAGAACAGAGGAATAACAGATGAGACATAAACAAGATTTGGGAAGCCAAAAGCAAATGAACAAGTGAAAACTGACTTTGCAGAACCAAGAAAACAGAATTCTGTGCTCACAAAGAGAAGACTAAGAAGAAACTTTTGTCTTCAGAGTGCCTGGAAGTCCTTGAACATGGAGAAAAACAAGGGAATAGAATTTATGGTACTGAGCATAATTTCCAGAAATCTCTATAGGAAGGAGTCAAATATCCCAAATATATAAATACTCTACTTGACTGTACAGCCCATAGATGACTCTCCTGAACCTGGGTTGATGATTCCGACTTCATTCTCTAAAGCGAGATAGATAATGCTTATATTGAAGATCAGGCTACATTTGCTGAGAGAGTTTTTAATGTGTGGTTGTGGGGGCAGGGCTGGAGACAGAGAAAGAAACAGAAAGAGACACAGTAACAATTCTACAGTGAATATGGTATTTCAACATTCTTGGCTCCCAGAATTTTGCCAGCTAGCTGATATCATCTAAGTAGAATACAAAAGCAGCTGTCCTCTGGTATATGGCCATCTGGAAACAGCCTTTCTTCACCCCTACCCTACCCCCGCCCCCCCCCCCCCCCCCCCCCCCCCGCCAAAGTTGTAAAGTTCGTTTTCCAACCTAACACCTTGTACATCTCATTGTTGCAATGGGTCCACCTGTATCCCTATTTAAACAATTGTTTTTTTCCCTTTCTCTCCACAAATTACACTAATATCAAATACAGTGAAAACAGAGGTTATAATATGGGGGAGGGACATAAAAAGCAACAAAAAATCATCTTATAAATATGTTAGAAACAATCACAAGAAAGAAAAAAAAATTTGAGTCCTTATCTTGGAGTTCATTTCGCCTAACATCAACTTATCTGACCATTCTGCTTGTCTCAGAGATATACTAGTAATTGCAAATAAGGGAAACCATGGGACCTATGTTACTTTGGGCCTGGCTTACTTCACTTAATATAATTTTTTCCAAGTCTTTCCATTTCCTAACAAATGGGGCAATGTCATTTTTTTTCTTTTTTGGGGGGGGGGTCGGGTCGTGGGGCCTGAACTCTGGGCCTGGGCGCTGTCCCTCGGCTCTTCAGCTCAAGGCCAGCGCTCTACCACTTGAGCCACAGCACCACTTCTGGCTTTTTTCTTTTTGCTTATGTGGTGCTGAGGAGTTGAACTCAAGGCCTCAGGCATGCAAGGCAAGCGCTCTACCACTGAGCCACCTTCCCAGCCCAAAGGGCAATGTCATTCTTTCTGATGGAAGCATAGAATTCCATTGTGTATATATTCTACATTTTCTTTATCCATTTATCTACTGAGGGGCATCTGGGTTGGTTCCATATCTTAGCTATGGTAAATAATGCTGCAATAAACATAGTTGTGCTGGTAGCTTTAGTACGGTCTTGTTTGTGATCATTTGGGTAAATGCCTAAAAGTGGGATTGTTGGGTTATAGTGGAGCTCTATGTGGAGTCTTTTGAGGAACCTCCATACTGCCTTCCAAAGTGGTTGAACAAGTTTACACTCCCACCAACAATGCAGTAAGGTTCCCTTCTGTCCACATCCCCTCCAGCATCTGTTGTTATTAGAATTCTTGATTATAGCCATTCTAACTAGGGTGAGGTGGTATCTTAATGTTGAAATAGCCTTTCTTATGTGGCAGTGATTTTGAAAGGGAACAAACCCTCATCAAAGTATGTGACTACCAAAATGTCTGTGTGTGTGTGTGTGTGTGTGTGTGTGTGCTTAAAACAGTTCTAAAAGCTACCAAATAAGGGAAATATGAAGAGATTAAAGAATTAGAATAAGATTTCTCAATTCCAGAAGTGAGAGGGCAAGAAGGAATTGTAGTCAAAAATTTGAAGATTCTTTAACATACAATTCTATTATAATATGCACGCCAGATTGTTATGATATTTGTATCATTCCAAAAATAACTCATGCTATGTACTTTGTCTCATAAAGCTTTTGGAAAATATGTTTTTATCAATATGAGGTAAAAATCTGAGAAAGAAGATAGGAAAAGAAACAGGCAAAAAGATTCCTTATGATGTTATTGAAAGGAGTTTGAACAATAAAAATTATTCAGCATGGCTAGATGGATTTGGATGGAAGGGAGATAAAACTGATCAAGAAAAAGAAAGGAGAGGGTTGGGAAGGTGGCTCAGTGGTAGAGCGCTTTCCTTGCATGCATGAGGCCCTTGGTTCGATTCCTCAGCACCACATAAGCAAAAAGAAAAAAGCTGGAAGTGGCGCTGTGGTTCAAGTGGTAGAGTGCTAGCCTTGAGCTGAAGAGCTGAGGGACAGTGCCCAGGCCCAGAATTCAGGCCCCACGACCAGACCCAAAAAATAAAAAGAAAAGAAAAGAAAAAGAAAGAAGGACACAGGATTTTGGGAACAGTTCGCATGCTAGCAACCATTTGTAAAACTGCTATTTGAAATTTTGAACCAAAGCTAGCTACAGGTTGTTACAATTGTAGTATTGTTCTAAAATGTTAAACAGAAAAGTTTCCCTTGGAGTTATTCTAATTATAAAGTAGATTAAGACATTATTTTACTTAGCTTGTTTATGATAAGGCAGTTTATAAATACAGTGCATCCTGACCAATGTCAGCCCTTTCAACATTCTCACCCATTCCTTTCAATCCACCCCCTTCCCTTACTTTGTTTATATTCTGTGGGATATTTTTGGAATTTTTGACTGCACGCTTCTTGCTTCTTCTCTACCTTTTGCCTCAGAATGATTTTTGTCTTGGTTCAACTTGCTCCTTCTTTCCCTTAGGTAGTCAGACAGTCCTTGTATAAACACAGATTGGAAATTTAAGAACATAATTATAAAATAATGGCAGGGAATATAGCATTGATGAAGTAACTGGATTTTCAGCTAATTAAGTGATGGGTACAATACTGGCTATTCCCTAACTGATTAGAAAATGGATTCCCACAACGAGCTAGTAAATAATACCAAACATCTCTCCCTTCCAACAGAGGCACTGAGAATCTAATCCAGGTTTCAGAAAGTTCAGAGGGTCCCAAAAGCTTGATTATAGATTCTAGATATCATGTCTCATCTGATACACTGAAATAAATCCCCCACAGTTATATGATCAGATGATTTCTCATATTTATGGAGTCAACAAAAGATGTACATTCTCTTTAGAAAAGATCTCAGTGCATCAAAATTCATACCCACTTTTTTCCTTTAACAGCTTTTAAGAGATGCTACAGACCAGTATGGACATCTGCATATTTCCTTTAGGGCTCTCCATTCATTCCTTCCAGCTATTAGTGAGGCAGTACTACTGACAGCTACCATTTCTGGCCACCTCTGAGGCTTGTTAAGCCTGCTCTCCTATTCAAGCAGACCTGAGGTAGTCTTATCTCTTAAATTGCAATGTATGTAAGATATTCATCGAGCTCTCTGAAAATCAGCAATCATCTCTGCATTCCTCATTCAGGAAAACACCACCCACTGACACATTCCATTTATACACCAGTGATGTATGCTTAAGTTGATGCCTGGTTCAATGAGTGAGATTGTTTGTAAAAGAGCCTTAAACTTGCTTTGTAGATGAGGTCAGTTGCTGAAAATATAAAGATTCTAGAATAGTGATCTTTAGGGGAGAACTATGCAATTCATGGTCCAAACTGGATGGTTTGGGTGGGAGTATGTGTGTGTGTTTGGGGGGGGGGGGTAGGTGGATGGAGGTGATGTTGTTAATAGTTAATAGTTAATAGTTAATAATAGCTGAGAAAATAGATATAAATAGCATTCTGGGACAAAAAGAAAGAGAGAGTATGAGTTTGCTTTCCTTGCCCACTGAGAGATTAATAGATTAAAAATGTGATAATATAAATAGACAGATGGATAGATAGACAGACAGAAAGGTAGATAGATATCTAGAGATGCAGAAATGAACCTTGAAGACATTATGCTAAGCAAAATAAGTCCATCACAAAACACAAAGCCTTTATGATTCTCTTATCTATACTCCTTATTCCTACTCACAAAGTCAGAAAATGGAATGGCAGCTAGGCAGGGATGAGGGGAGAAGGCTAAGGAAAAAGGAAGTAATTGTTCAATGGGACAGAATTCAGATGATACAACATTTCTGGAGATGACAATGAGTTATGAATCACTATGGTGTATATCTAATGCTAGTGAACTACCACTGAAGATGGTTTATATAGTACATATTATGTACATTTAACAATAATACATTTCAGTTTCTTTATTTGGATAAACTTTACACTAACTATTTGCCAATATCCTAAGCATGATATCCTGTGATCTTGAGAGCCACAGAAGTTGGGAGGTAGGAAAGACATCCTCTACGTCTGGGGAAAGGTTGTCAAGTATCTTATTTGACATGATAATTCTATGAAAAATGGACCTGAAGACTCAGTAAACCTTCCTACACTCCTCCCTGATCTAGACTTGAGTAAAGCCTAGATATTAGATAACAGTAGTATCAGGCAGGCAGAGAATCTGTACCTAAAAGAGCAACAACACAAAAGAGGAATGGTCATTTTTTTTACTTTCTCTCATCCCCATGTTTTTCAAAAACAGAAAGATTCATACTTAACCAAAAAGAATACAAGATGTCCAGACTTATCAAATGGTACACACTGAACATGTACAATTTTATGCAATCATACTGAAAATAAGGCTCTTTTAAAAAGTAAAAGAAGAACCGGGCACCAGTGGCTTATGTTTGTAATCCTAGATACTCAGGAAGCTGAGATCTGAGGATTGTCATTTGAAGCCAGACTGGGCACAAAAATTCATGAGACACTTATCTCTTTTTTTGTCTTGGGAATTTTTTAAATTTTCTTTATATCTTTAAGTAGTCATACAAAAGAATTTACCATTTAACAAAGCAGCTTATGACTATAATATATCTTGATCAATGTTAACTTTTTCAACATTTTTACCTATCCCTTCCCTACCTACCTCTTCCCTCTTCTTAATTTTTATAAGATGTATATTGGATTCTTGACTACATTTTTACCCTCTTCTCCTCAAAATTTGTCTACCTCATTTGCCTTGACCACATCTTACCCCTTCCAAGTACCCATTTCTGTTGTCTAATTTACCACTAAAAAAAAAGAAGTGGAGCTGTAGATCAAGTGGTAGAGTGTTAGCTTTGAGGAAAAGGAAGGAAGGAAGGAAGGAAGGAAGGAAGGAAGGAAGGAAGGAAGGAAGGAAGGAAGGAAGGAAGGAAGGAAGGAAGGAGAAAGAGAAAGGAAAGAAAAAGAGAGAAAGGAAAGAAAGAGAGAGAGAGAAACAAACACAGAAAGCAAGCAAGGAAGCTCAAGGGCAGTGCCCTGGCCCCTGGGTTCAAGGCCCAGGACACACACACACACACACACACACACACACACACACACACACACACACACACACACACACACACACACACACACACACACACACACACACACCCCTAAAATATAAAAGTAGAAGAGACAGACAGAAACAGTGTGACAGAGACAGAGAGACAGACAGCACATTGAAATCTTTTGGCCCTGCCCAAGCAAATTCTGCTTGATTTGCTTATCATATAAATAAAAGCAAACTCTGCTAGTAGGAGACCCAAGAAGGCAAGAGATGGAGAGTAAAGGGCCCACAAGGGAGATGACCTTTCTGATCTGGGATTATGAAAGTGGTTCAGCCCACCCTTCTATTAATTCCTCACAGAATCAGGTCCTATCAAGCTCAATATTTACCCAACACCCCTCATCCCCACATCCAGTTAAAAGGAAAGTAGGTGGATTTGTAGTGTGAACAGAAGCCTCCCTTGCTGAGGGAAACAACTTCTAAACTTTGCTGTTTACATAGTCTCAGCAGCAAACTATGTCTTCCTCCTCAACAAACAACTCTGTCAACCCTAATCTTCTGTGTGTATCAGGCTGTTTCCCAGGCTTGTTTCCAAGGATGTCCACACAAGAGACCATTTAGAAGGTCTATGATGAGCATCTGTCAGATCCAAACTGAATAGGCACAGTCATTATCCTGGAAAAATAATCCTGTTATTTTACCTGCCTTGCTGATGCACTGACTCCAATATCTGCACCCACTTCTTACTTCTGAGCACTAACCTTTGAGCAGTATCCTTAAAGGGGTCACAAAATGTTGGTGTGTCCTGCATCTTTCTCTTCACGAGAGTAGCTTCTTATACACCCCAAAATACCCACACATGCCTATACTCTTTGCGCATTTATTAAATCTCAGCACATGGCCAGGACAAAACGAGGTCCCTGCCCCCAAGAGAATCGATTTTTTTAAGTCCATAAATTGTGATGCTGTTAGTGGCATCACCTCATGGGCCCTTGTGGGTCTTGGGAAAGAAGATTAGGAGGTGAATGTGCTGTAAAAGACAATACAGTTAGCCTGGACTGCAAATTGGGCATTTTATCGCTTTTGTCTGATGGATAATCGCAGATAAAGACTTTGATCTTTATCCTCATGGCAGCATTAGGAAACAGGAACTCTTGTACTATCTTTTAGTTCTTTTCTCTGCAGTGCTGGAAAAAACAGAGCTAGTGAAAGGCTCAGAAGACTCTGGGCTGTGTTCCTAAATGTCAGATCAAGCCCCAACTGTACATGACTGCTCTGCCATTATGCTCACAAATGACTGGATGAGAAAGAGGTAGGGAAGGAGTATGAACTCTCCTTTAAGGGGTCTGGAAGAGGGAGCATACTGATGGGGAGAGGAGAGGAAAAGAACTCAGACAGGTCAGATGCTGAGTGTCAGGGGAAGGAGGAAGGGAAAGAATGGCAGCCGGTGTACACCACCATTATAGCCCCAGTGAAAACTTGTGGTCAGGTGGATGTTTAATGCTTCAGACACAGGATTCTGAGGGTCCATGGCCTGGGATGGCAACTTCAGGACTCTGCTTTTCAGAAAGAACAGTCCTTCATGGACAAAGGCACACATAACACATTCGAAATGGATGACTGATTTTCCCATCAATTAGCCTTGGGGGAAGCAGAGGGAGATTGGGGGAGGGGGTCATGGGTTGTAGAAGAGGAAGTTTGCTTCACCCCGTGGTGTAACTGGCTCCATTTCTTATTCACTCATTATGGTTCTTGATAATGTTCACCGAGGTCAGAAAGGTAAATATTGTTATACAATGAAGACTATCAGTTAATCTTCCTTATCCACATATATATATATCCATATAGATACATATATAACCATATATATATATATATCCTTATATAAAATTATTGTTGACCCTGTTGTTCCTCTTAGCATAAGCTACTGGTCCTGGTTCAACTCAAAGGATCCAGCTCTCCTGTTCTCTTTTTCTAGCCCCATTACCCTTTTAATCAGTCACCTTCATCTACTTCCCACGTGGAATCATCACCCACATTCCATACTTCACATATGGGGTATTAATAAGAAAAACACTAAAGGCAAATTATTCCCCTTACAATAGATGCCTCTAGTATTTCTAGGACTGATAAGTACACAAGAACTTTAAAACTTTTCCGATTGATCTGGTCATGCAAACTGTCATAGAGAAAAGTGGTCTTCCTACATCAATAGTAACACCCTCTAATTATCTCCACATGAAAATAAGTCTGGATCAGTGTTCTATAAATCCTCCAAAGAAAATTGAGTATAAACCTCTTTTCACTGTATTTGATGTTGGTATAATTTGGGCAAGGGAAAGGAAAAAACCAAATTGTTTAAATAAGGATACAGGTTGACCCATTGTAACAATGAGATGTACAAGATGCTATGTTGAAAAACGAACTTTACCATACAGAAGCTCTGCAATTTCATGCGATCCCATTGTCCAACCTTTCTTTGATTTGTTGTGTTTCTGGGTCTGTATGAACCCTAAGATATGTATTCAAATGTTTTTCTTTCTTTCATGTGATTGTTTCTAACACATTTATAAGATTATTTCTTTGTTGCTTTGTATGCCCCCCCCACAGTATAACCCCTGCTTTCACTGTATTTGATGTCAGTATAATTTGTGGAGGGGAAGGGGAAAAACAAATCATTAAAATAGGGATACAGGTGGACCCATTGCAACAGTGAGATGTACAAGTCATTATGTCAAAAATGAACTTTACAACTTTAGTGGGGGGGGGGAGAGCGGGGAGGACTGGGTGAGGGGCAGGGGGAAGATGGGATGGGATGGGAAGGGGAAACAAAGGAGGAGGCTACAATGCTTGATAAGAAATGTACTCATTATCTTTCCCATGTAATTGTATCCCTTCTGTACAATATTTTCACAATAAAAAATAAAGAATAAAAGAAAAAAGAAAATTTCGGCCTGTGCCAAAAAACCTAGGGTTTCTCCTATTATGTAATGTAATGTTTTCAGGGTGTCTGCTTTGAGTCTGAGGTCTTTGATCCATTTGGAGTTGATTCTGGTGCAGGGTGATATATAAGGATCTAGCTTTAGTTTTCTTTTCTTGGTAATGGCTATTCTAACTGGGGTGAGGTGGAATCTCAATGATGATCCAGAAAAGAAAGGTTGGAGAAATGGGATTGCATTAAGCTGCAGAGATTCTGCATGACAAAAGACATAGCTAGTAAGATAAATAGGAAGCCCACAGATTGGGAGAGGTTCTTCACTAGCTATACAACAGACAAGGGCCTTATATCTAAAATATACTTTGAGCTCAAAAAAATAACCTTCCAAAAAACCCAAATCCTCATAAAAACAACCACCCCATTAACAAATAGACTAAAGACTTAAAGAGAGATTTCTATGAAGAGGAAATAAGAATGGCCAGTAGACACATAAAGAAATGTTCAAAATCTCTGGACATTAATTACTCTTAAAATGCAATGTCTACCGGAAGTAAGTATGGATTGTCTGCAAACCTGTAACCTATTTAAGCAAAGCATTCTGAAGCAATCAATTGTCCTATTGAACAATGATGGCCAAGGTTTTTGTAGCTTTGTCTAATGACACAAGTATATAATGCTAGTATGCTAAAGAGAACATTTGTAGGTATTCATATCACATAGAATTCTTTGAAAGAAAGTTGCTAACAAACTCGTATAGCCTTATAAGTACAAAAAACATCCTAGGAATATTGATAACATTTATTCTCAGGACATCAAAATATCGATGCACAGGAAGCAAAAAGGAGGCAGAGTAAACATAAACAATCCCTTAGTCACTAATGTTTCTCCCCCTTCATCACAGTTTACAACACAGAAAATACAGAGCAATAAATAATTCTAAACCCTATGTTAATGACTCTTGAGCCAGTATTCATATATTTTACCCTTAATTTAGCTATTATCGTCAAATTTTCTATGTACGTTTCCCTCTTTTGTTGCTATTAATGACTAATTGACACACAAAAAAAGCCATGGATTTTCAGTGTATTTTTGGATCCGTTATACAGTGACCAGAACTGAACCAAGCTATAGAACATTCCCCATCCTCTGAAACTTTGCTCGTAGACTTTACTTTCAACCTTCTCCCTAGCCCTGACAAGTATTGCTTTGAACTTCTTAATCACAGAAGCATTGTATCTACTTACAAACTCTAAATAAATGGAATCACATGGTATGTACTTATTTGCGTTATCCAATGTGTTCATCTAGACTCATTGTAATTAATGGGCTGCAGTTCAGAGCATGAAACATGTTTTGGTTTAAGCGTATATCATAAACCAGTGTGTGTAAGATTGGCTTAGTGGTTTGAAAGGGCAGAAATCTCTCTATGAGACTACATAGACTCTGTTGTGTTGTAGAATCTACTAGGCCTACTGCAGGCCAACTACAGCTTGCATTCCAGTAGGGCTCTAATCTGGCTTGTTCAAAGCCTGCACTCTCACACGGTTTAGAGCTGGGTTTCTCAATCACTGTAAACAATGCTTTCACATCACCCACCTCCATCCCATCTCAGGAAGTACAATGACTCCTTGTTTACTGCCTACTGAATCAAGCCGAAGCACTTTTGTGTGACATATAAAGCCCTCCATCAAGAGGTCCTGCTTTCCTGGCTGACACACCTTCCTATTTTTCAGCAACAAGAGCTTCCATGATCATCTGTCTCTTTAGTGAGCCTCACTGCTTGCTCACCCTGCCACAGTAGAATTGGACACTAAATTTCTACTGCATTCAAGAACCTATCAATGCTTGTTCAATTGAATAACAGCCTTAGATATTTATTCCTTGGTTACTGAGTTGGTGGTAGGTGGATCTGTGAATAATAGCCAAGTCTTGTCAGTTATCATAGATTGCTTCAGGTAGATTGATTGGCTTGTATTGTTCATTCTCTCCCATGAAGTTGTGTTCTGTACTATTTCTCTGTTACAGAGAGTATTCTTTGCCTCTACAGTAACTTTGTTAGGACATTGGAATTCTAAGGTCTCCTGGGTGTATTTGAAGACAGATTGTGTTTCTTCTTACACTTTTTGTTTTGTAAATTGGAGAAGAATGGCCCCAGACACTAGACTGAAACAAAACTAAATAATTCACAAGAGGTAGGAGAGGAAAATAGGCAACACAGAGATGCCAAAGAAACTAAAGGAAACCATATTTCATAGTTCCCTGTTCTACTGTCTTCTTTCTGCGTTATGTACGGTGGAGTAAACATATGTGTGGATATCAGAGTTCAAAATATGTACGATTACATTCATTCATTTATTCATTATTCCATTTACATAATAAATCTCTAAATTTTTCTTATGTTATCTTGGACACTTTTGTCAACACTGAGATTTTAGTTCTGGTAAATTGAAGTCTTGCTTTCAATGACTTACGTTCTGTTGGAAATATAAAAAAAATAAGCTTAGATGTGCATGGCAACAGACTATAAAACACAAGAGAGGAAAGCAGAAGGGCATCCTATTTATAAAGGAAGTAATAAAGTTCTCAGTGAAGAGGAATTTTAATGGGTCTGAAAGAATCTGAAGGGAAACAAGCATTCCAATTCTCTAAAGATAAAAATAAAACTTAAGGTAGAAGGTAAAAGGAAACAAAAGCCTGAAGATGGAACCCTTCTTCATGTGTTTGAGGAAGAAAGAGGAAGGAGGAAGACAGAAAAAGTACTGGGACATGACAACTCAGATAAATGCAATATTAGAATTTATGAGCCACTATACGAATCATTAACTTAAAAAAAGTTTGATATGGAAGTGAAATGAAATATCATTTATATGAGAAGAATTACAATTCAGTTGCTTTAAATCAGAGCAGCTCTGAAGAGGATTCAGTAAGGAAAACTTGCACATAAGAGGTTTTGCTAGGGAATTGTTTTCAGAGGCAGTATATTGGCAGGTTAGAAGTCCTAAATCACAAACTCATTTTGATTGGATAGTTAGTTTGAGTTCTCTTAATTGAGAGATGTTGACTCTCAGGTAAGTACTGACTTCGATTGTTTATCAGAGTCTATTGGAAGTTTCTGTAGCACATGTGAGCACAATCTACTTAGAATCTGTGTACTCTAAAACAGTGTTGAGCCTGATTCCTTCATTTTTGTTCATAGAACTTTGGCATCTACTCTTCATCAACTAATAACCGAATGGAGAAGTTTGAGCTAAGGTATATCTGATGCCTTTTATCTTTCCATGGATTCACTTTTACTACTGTGTGGAAAATGGACTAAAGAGAAGAAAAATTAAGTCAAGGGAAGTTATCAAAATAAATGAACTAGGATGTTAGCATTCAATAACATGGTAGTATGGAAAGAGTGAAAAGATGGGAGAATTATGAATAGATTCTGAAGCTGACAGTGACAAGATGCATTATGGTGTGGGGTGAAGGACGAAGAAGATATTCAGCCATATTCACAATGTTTTTGGCCAGATAAATGGGATTGCCATTTATACACATTAAAGGAATAGCAAACTGGAGACGGATTTAGTCATATACCTTCCAACATATTAAGTCTGAAGTACCTTTTGGGTATCCAAGGGATGATCTAAAATGTAATATGCATCAAATATATAATATGCATCATCTGATATGTTCAATTGAGAGACCTTGGATTTGGAGACAAGGGAAGTTCAGTGGGATTTCTTGCAGCTCTAAGGAACCATAGGAGGGTGTCAGGATGGTCTCATGCCCTAAATGGGAAATGTGAATGACCGATGTGATTAATGAACTCCATGATAGTTGATCCTTATTATCCCCATCCTTATGTAAGACCGACCTGAGAATGAGATCCAAGTTCCAGAGACGAACACCTGGTCAGCATCTGAGATCCTCCAAGTTGCAGTTCACTGTCCACTTTTGTATCTGTCCTTTCATCCTCAATGTCCCCCATGCTAGCTTGTTCCTTTAAGACTTAAAATGCTTCCATACAGTAACATGTTTTCTATGCCACTTGAGGATTTGACAGGGCTTCACACTGTGTAAAAAACATATTGAATTCCATCATGGATGTCATCAGCAAGTTCTTATTGTCCAACTGTAAGAATTGTAACAGATGGAAAAGCTTACTAGATCCCATCCCCTTGGGAGGTGCTACAAAGTGACTATACTCGAATTAAGAAAAAAATTAGCCTAAGAGAAGGACAATCATTCTAAGTAAAGAAGGGTGAGTGATCACTCCCTTCACCTCTTGTCTTTGTATCCAGACGACAGAAGAGCTTAGCTGAGAGCTCCTCCAACCCCAAGCATTTTTGTCAGATAGATATAGCAATGGGAGGTTTTGTTTTTATACTTATAACTATTCTTTTATACTTACAACTATAAAAAAGGATCCCGGTCCAAAGGTGTCAGAGGTGGTGGTAGCTCTAGAAATGATGTCTTCTGGTTCTTGGGTTCAGTTCTTTTTCTGCAATCTTGAAGAGATGTTCAAGAAAGTAAAGATTTTCTCCCACTCTCCAAGTGAGTAGTACAAAACTGTGTAGTGCTATTCTTCTTGAGCTTGGGCTTCAAGGGCTAGATTAGCATAGTGTTTTTCTGAATTTGTGTAAGAGGATCCATTGATCTTTGGCATGCTGGATCTCTCCATCAGAAATCTATAGCAGATTTACTCCATGAATGTCCTTTCAGAATCCTCAGATTATAGACAGACTGGGCTTTCACAATATCAATATAAAGCGCAAAAGCAAAAGCAAATAAAAAAAATGAGGGGGCAAAAGGAAGATTGGAGAAAGGAGGAACAGAACATACCAAGGATTTTTCCTTAATTGTGCATAAATAATTTACTCTTGGCTTAAATGAAAGTCAGTGGTGTCCTTATGATATCATAAAATAAAGTTAGAAAAGATATTTTCACTTAACTGTTTGACTTTGAAGCTGGTCAAAATATATTTTAAAAGGCTCAATTAATTCGAGTTACTGGGCTGAACCAGAAGGCTTTGTGGTGGTTAAATTAATTGGCTTTGGAATAAGTAGACTTGGGACTAGGCTCATTCTGTCATTTACCTGCTCTAATAATGTTGGACAGTGTGATCTATTTCTCTAGCTTTCACTGTCTGTGAACTATAGATGCTAATATTGTGATAGTGATTAGTTCTGTTTATTATGTATTTCTGGATACATGGAAGACTACATCTCCTCATCCTTTTGAAATCACAGGTGTTACTGGAGCCTCCTCAGCACTGCACTGTAAATTGCAGAAGGTGTAAGCACTGTTGCAATATTTGCATCACTGTTTTATCTCCCTCCTCATGTCCATCTCAGTAATATGCAACCCCCAGTTCCTTGAATGGAGTGAGGAAGCTGAACACTTGTTGAATTAACTCTTATGAAAAAAAACCCTATGCACAAAAAATAAATAATAAAGACAGCCATCAGAGATGCGAATGGCTTTAAAGGGACCATCAAAGTACATAACAGAACCCAGAAACCAGCAATAATAATAAAAGCTATTGCTATATTGAAGATCAACAAAAGAAAAGGAAACAATAGTTTGGTGTATCAAGATGTTATTAGATTTGTAAGTTGTGGATGGTGTTCTGGGTCTGTAGGTTGAGAACTTAGTAGAAAAGGGAATAGTTTTTTTCAAATATGTATTTTTTATTGTAAAGATACTGTACAGAGGGGTTACAGTTACATGAGCAAGGTAATGAGTCCATTTCCTATCGAGCATTGTTACCCCTGCCTTTGTTTTTCTCCTACCATCCCATTCCTCCCCACTTCCCCAACTCCTCCTTTCCCCCCACCCAGCAAATTTGTAAAGTTCATTTTCAACATAGTGTCTTGTACATCTCATTGTTACAATGGGTCATCCTGTATCCTTATTTCAGCATTTTATTGTTTCCCTTCCAAACCCCAAATTAGAAAAATGTACATATAAGATGCAGGACACCAGAATCAAATACAGTGACAACAGGGGTTGTACCATGGGGGAAGAACATACAAAGAAACAAAAAAAATCACGTAGTGCATTAGAACTACATTATAACTACCCCAACTTGGGGTTCATTTCACTTAGTATCAAGTAATATGCTCATATATACATGGCTTTTGACCTCTTCTTCTTGTTCTAGATATACACTAGTTATTGCAGATAAGGGAAACTGTGGGACCTATGTTCTTTTGGTCTGGTCTACTTCACTTAGTAAATTTTTTTCCAAGTCTTTCCATTTCCTAACAAATGCAGCAGTGCCATTCTTTCTGATGGAGGCATATCACGCACACACACACACACACACACACACACACACACACACACACACACACACACACATCACATCACATTTTCTTGATCCATTCATCTACTGAGGGGCATCTGGGTTGGTTACATATCTTAGCTATGGTGAATAATGCTGCAATAAACATAGTTGTGCTGGTAGCTTTAGTATGACCTTTTTTGTGATTGTTTCGGTAAATGCCAGAAGCGGGATTGCTGGGTATAGGGGAGCTCTATGTGGATTCTTTTGAGGAACCTCCATACTGCTTTCCAAAGTAGTTGAACAAGTTTACACTCCCACCAACAATGCAATAGGGTTCCCTTTTGGCCACATTCCCTCCAGCATCTTTTGTTATTACATTTCTTGATTATAGCCATTCTAACTGAGGTGAAGTGGAATCTCAATGTTGTTTTGATTTGCATTTCTTTTATGGCTAGTGAAGTTGAATATTTCTTCATGTGTCTATTGGCCATTCTTATTTCTTCTTAAGAGAGGTCTCTCTTTCAGTCTTTAGCCCACTTATTTATTGGGCAGTTGTTTCTTTGAGGATTTGTTGTTGGGGGATTTAAGTTTTTGAGTTCTATGTACATTTTAGATATGAGACCCTTGTCCATTGTATGGGCAGTGAAGATCTTCTCCCAATCTGTGGGCTTTCTATTGATCTTGCTTGCTATGACCTTTGCCATGTAGAAGCACTGCAGTTTCATGCAATCCCACTTTTACAACCTTTCTTTGATTTGTTGTGTTTCTGGGTCTCTATTAAGAAAATTTTTGCCTGTGCCAAGGAGACCTAGAGACTCCTATTCCTTGCTGTAATGTTTTCAGGGTGTCTGCTTTGACTTCGAGGTCTTTGATCCATTTGGAGTTGATTCTGGTGCAGGGTGATATATAAGGATCTAGCTTTAATCCTTAGCAGAAAGACCAGTGCTGAAGGAATATCAATACCAAACTTCAAACTCTACTACAAAGCCAAATTAATCAAAAAAGCTTGGTACTGGCACAAGAACAGACCTGAGGACCAATGGAATAGAACTGAAGTCCCAGAAATGGACCCACAGACCTATAGCAACCTAATCTTTGATAAGGGTGCTAAAAATTTGAATGGAAGAAAGACAGCCTTATCTTGGGGTTCATTTCACCTAACAGATAAGGATTCAAATGGTTTTTCTTTCTTGCTATTGTTTTTAACATATTTATAAGATGATTTATTTGTTGCTTTGTGTGTCCCTCCCCCAAGGTATAACCCCTATTTTCACTGTATTTGATGTTGGTATAATTTGTGAAGGGGAAGGGAAAAAAATTGTTTAAATAGGGATACAGGTGGACCCATTGCAACAATGAGATGTACAAGACGTTATGTCGAAAAATGAACTTTACAACTTTGGCTTGAGGCTGAGGGGGGGGCGGGAATTGGGAAAGGATGGTAAGGGGAAACAAAGGAGGAGGCAACAATGTTGATAAGAAATGTACTCATTACATTGCTCATGTAATTGTAACCCTCTGTACGGTATTTTCACACTAAAAAATTTTTTAAGAAGACAGCCTTTCAATAAATGGTGCTGGCAAAATTGGTTAAACACCTTTAGAAAATGAAAGGAATAGATTTTGATTTTTAAAATGTCACTCCCCCACGGTATAACCCCTGCTTTCACTGTATTTGATGTTGGCATAATTTGTGGAGGGGAAGGGACAAAACAAATCATGTAACTAGGGATACAAGTGGACCCATTGCAACAATGAGATGTACAAGTTGAAAAACGAACTTTACAATTTTTGTTGGGTGTTGGGGGGGACCGGTTGGGGTGGAGTATGGGAAGGGATGGGAAGGAGAAACAAGGAGGAGGCAACAATGCTTGATGAGAAATGTACTCATTATCTTGCACGTGTAATTGTAACTCTTCTGTACGGTATTCTCACAATAAAAAAAATGGAGCCATGGTGCAGTTTTCATGCCCAACAAAATACATTTATCAAGAGCTGGTACCAATACTATTCTCATGCACCAAACCCAGGAGGAAGTGAAGCATTGAGAGTCTGCCTTTTTTCTCTTCTCCAAATTCCTTGTTCATCTCCTTGGCCAATGACAATGGTCATCCAAAAGACACAAATAAGTGATATACTTCATAGGAATCAGTCACCTAAAGTGCCAAAGGAAACAGAGAAAGATCAGACTTTGGAAGTGGAAATCTTGGTTATGCAGAATAATTAACATACTCATAATATCAAGCCAAGTAGCATTGACTGTGATATACATTTATGAGAACAGAAAGTAACATACATGGAAACACTCTCCAGACAGAAGAATGGTAGAACCAGGCTTTAGTGTATTCATCCTCTTAGCCATTCCAGTAATTGGTATGCTAACTATCCTAAAGACACAGAACACCATCCATAATTTACAAATCTAATAACATCTTGCTACACCAAACTACCATTTGAGTTGTAAAGAGTTCACAGCCGTGTGTCCTTTAGCATCCTCTCTAATCTAAATTCACTCAGCAAGAAAATGATACAGTTCCAACCTCTCCTTCCACCCCAGCTGCCCAGCCAACCACTGCTCAGTTCAACCAATTAGCAATTTGCAAGGGGAAATGTGAACAAATTAATGCTGATGACTTGGGGCTACTAATTGGCTGCTGAGCTGTCCGAGTGGCAGCGCAGTTGCTAAATCAAATTGATAGCTAAGGGTCGTGCGCTGCTCAGCCGTCTGCTCTTTTCATTGGGGACTTCAAGGCCAAGGAAGAAGAGTGTTTACTGTGATATTTCAGTCAATCTGCCATGACCAGCACATCATACCCACAACAGTGCATGGTCAGTGTGTTTATCAGTGATCGTAGGGCTATGGCTCTGGAAAGTCCAGAAGTTGCCACTCTTAGGGAAAAAATCTTATCCTTTCCGACAGGCACCAGGGCATCTGAGGTGAACTGTGAAGCTGACAAGGTTCTGGGGGGATCCTTAGAGACTAGACATTGTCCTAGAGTTGAAGAGACTGAGGCAGAACAGGAAGCCATCAACAAAGTATAAAGAAGGCACTAATCAGAGGAAGAGGACAGTCTTCTCAAGACCAATACCTGGCTTGTGTTCAGTCAACCTGGCCAAATCACCATATATTCCCTGAAATCCTCTGTCATCTAATCAATGGAAAATGTCATTAAAGAGCATTGCTGGCCCAAATACAGAAAGGCACACTCGTGATGATTAAAGAAGTCTCTGTTTCCTCCCTTAAATCACTCAAAACAGAAACTTCAAAATGAGAGTTGTTGCCTTTGAAATAGTTCTTTTATAAAGGTGTTACTTATTCCAAATGATTCTCTTGTTTTTCAAATCCTATCTTCACATCTTTTGGAGAATTATCAGAAAAAAGTTTGTATCTCATTAAAACTAAAACCAAACTGTTTAATGATTTACAACAGTGACTCTTATACACAGTTAATTTTGTCCTAGCTCCCAGTACCTTTGAGATTTCTCAATGACCGAAGCTGCTTCTGGTTGTCATCACCACTAGAAGATGGGGATGGGGTGATAATACTATTGACATATCCTGAGCAGAGGCTAGAGATGGTACTAAGGGTCTCACAGTGCTCAGGAAACCACTTCCCCTCTCCCGTCTCCCCCAACAGGTGAACAAAAAATCATCCACTCCACTTCAAAATGTCCATAGTGCCAAGAATGAGAAATTCTAATTTACACTGGTGTTTTTCAAAGAGAATTTTGATTGATTTTGTGGAATTATCTAAAGGTCAGTGGGAGCTAACTTTCATGATTGAGGCGGTTCTTGAAGCTAGATAATACTATGCCTTGACTTAAATGAAGAGTGATTAATGAGAAATGGGACTTATTATCTTGCATAACAGTTTCTAACATGTAATTTCCCAAAATGATTCTGAATAATATTGGTATTTATTTATCGACTCTCCCATTTATCAAATGTTTACTGAGCACTTAATATTCACCAGAAGCTGATGAGTAAGACAAAGTTACTTTCATTGTTATTTTACTTTAATTAGTATCAATTAGTTGTGCAAGGGAGATTCAATCTGGTATGTCCATATATGTAGACAATGCACTTTGATCCCACTTACCTCACCTGTCACTTCCCAGTCCCCTATTCCCCTCCCAAAACAATCTCAATGAGTCTCAACATTGTTTCACTTTCACTATGTGCTTGAAGTATTTTGACCACATTTTCCTTCCTTCAGGCTCTCCATTTACTCTCTCCTCTCCTACTAGTACGAACACTTAAGACATGTCAGGTAGCATGTTCTTAAAATTCATTTTTGTCGAAGTGCAAGTTATTTACTCAAAGGTAGTTAACTGTGGTATTTTATATACATATATATCATACTTGATGCAGATTGATCCCCTTTTATCTATTCTTATCTCCCCCAAATCCCTACTCCCTCTCATTCAACCTATGTATATACATACATATGTATATCTAAATAGACATATGTATATATGCATGTATACATAAGATCCTATGTGTGTATGTTTCTGTACATGGTACAGAAATGTTTAATGAGATCTTAGCCTACCAAGATATAGAAGATGAAGGACCATAACTCTCTTACAGAGCTTATTCAGTTTCTCCAAATCTTGTTTCTTATGAGGATAACACAAATTGTTGCACGTAAAACATTTACAGCAGTGTCTGGAACAAAGTAATCAATAAAAAAATAAACATTAGTTATGATTAAAATGTAAAACATAGATAGATATATTCCTAAATAGTTTCCTTCAATAAGGGAATAAATATTCTTTAAGAATTATTTGGGTACCCATGCTGTGTTTGATTAACTATATTCACTAAGGGAAATATGATCATGTCCTCATTGGAGATGATTAATTTAGGGGTAATCTCTCTCTCTCCCTCTCTCTCCCTCTCTCCCTCTCTCCCTCTCTCTCTCTCTCTCTCTCTCTCTCTCTCTCTCTCTCTCTCTCTCTCTCTCTCTCTCTCTCTCTCTCTCTCTCTCTCTCTCTCTCTCTCCCTCCCTCCCCATTATTATTTAATGAGGTGAGCAGTTTTAATCTCCCATCCCATACATAATGTTCTGGCCCACAATAAACCTAAAAGGAATGAATCCAATTGACCATGGGCCAAAATTTCTAGCATCATCCTTCCTTAATTAGCCTTTTTCAGATACCTTAGGTTCACTTTCTCACGTATTTTGACCTGGCAATGTAAACCTGACTGGCACATGCTTTGCATTATAAATGAAAAGAATTCTTCACCTTTTCCAAGAAGCTCTTGGAGAGCACAGGTAAGTGAATGCGTATTATAGCATTCTGTATATTCTGTATATACTGTATTATAGTACAGTGAAAAGTGAGGACCTACTTCAGTCTCTTGAGAGACTTCATTTATATCTAACTGGTTTCCTTGGAATGAAATTGTTCTCTGTCAAGTTGAATCACAGTAATAGGATACGAAAAGTTTAAATTTTGGCAAGTTATGTGATGTAACCTAATTATTTCCACTTTCTCTATAGATGAAATGACACCACTAAAGTCCACTAGGAGCTTATGTTCAGGATGTTAATACTGTGAACCTGTCTCCTGGACTTGAAAGCATGGGAAAACAATACCAGGAAAATTTTCTGTATGGAATTTTGGTACTGTTAATGGATGGGAATTTCCTGTTAAGCAAAGACTATTTCATTTTTGGTACCTAGGGTAGCAATAATGTGTTTTTCTTATTCTGATGAGTTTGGGCTGAACTTGGTAAATGCATGGTAGAGGCAAAGCTAATGGGTATTAAAGTCTCACGAATACAACTGCTGTCTTCCCTACATGCAGGATGGACCAGGGAGTGTTTAAGAGTTCCACTTGTAAAAGACTCGTCGTGAATCTTTTGGAAAAACAAATAATATTTTGGGGTAGTCTGGGCTTTACCATGTCCTGGCCATGTGAAAGCAGGGATGAAAATCTACTTCCATACTATTCTTTATCTGTCAGTGGCTATGTAGAAATAAAAATAATAAAATTATATGATTTTCAGGACCCTTATCTGAATAAACTCTAATATTTATGCTTTAGTTTTCCAGGTAGGTCAGGAACTCAAATAGTGATTGTTCTTAGTGTTTTACTCAACCAGTCTGGCATTTCAGACAAGAGTTTGTTGATGGAAAGATGGACTTATGATGGTGCTAGCAACCCAGCAAATTAATTGCTTTATAGACGCTTTAACAATATCAGGAGGCAATGGAAACAAATGAACCATCAAAGGGAAAAGCAGAACAATCACTGATCTGCTACCTCCCTGGCAGAGCTTGGCGCTGATAGGCTGCCTGGAGGCTGAGTGTCAGTACTTTCATTCTGAAGGGAGAAAGAATCAATCACCAAAAATTAAATAAAGAAAGAACCAAATCTACCCCAACTTTTCTCCACTTACTTGACATCTTAGCATCTCAAAGATAGCACTTATATTCTGTTGAGTAGATCTCTTCTTGCTGGTGTTGATGAATTTCAATTTTCATATTTAGTCTCAAGTATCTATGCATTTAGATACATCTGTGTTGAATGAAAAAGGGAAAATAAAGCAAGAAACAAAATAACTTCTAGTGTATAATCCAAACATGTCATGGAAATGGAAAGGACAGTGAATACAGCTAAAATACTGTGTGCATATGTGTGTTTGTGTGTGCGTGTGTGTATGTGTGTGTGTGTGCGTGTGAGTGTGTGTGTAAACTAAACAAGATAACTTGATAAGAAAGGGGATTGAGAAGAACGAAAATGGGCAAAGGGGTGATTAAGATCAAGAAGTGTATTATGCATAAATGGACTAGTTAACATGAACCCCTAAAACAACTAATTTGTTTCACAACATTAACAATTATAGGTGCCATAATCCATAAATGAAAATTAAAGACAAGATAGCAAATTAAACAAAAGCCAAAACCTATCATGGAGATGGATGTCAATGATTAGTCACATAGAAGTGTGATGATGGGGGAAAACATAGCCTATTGGTAATAAAAGAGAAATTTTATATCACACAGAATCCTTGAGATCCACTCAAATGCTCTTTGATTCAATCACACATACCATCTTACAAACCATTTATTTTGTTTGACACACTATTCTTGATGCTGGGGTACAGTGGTGATAATCATTGTAGACAAGTTAATTAACAAGTCTTAATTTTAGAGAACAATGGCTACAGAAATAGGAGTCAACATAGAAATGAATGTGCAATAAAATATTCCTATTTCCTACCTTCTTCCCCTCCACCCCCGCCTTTCCTTCCTTTCTTTTTTCTTTCCCTTCCTTTCTTCTTTCTTTCCCCCCTTCATTCCTTCTTTCCTTCCTTTCTTCCTTCCTTCTCCACCAACCCTTAATTTTAGTATCTATAATTTTAATCATTCTTAAACTTCCAGTTTGTCATTTCAAAGCCTGAGTTCCAACCCTCTACAATTTTGTTAGGGTTGATGATGTGGCTTCAATGGCAGCTTACTTCGTTTAAATATTTTGTTTATTGTTGAATTCTTTATCTTGTTATACTCAACTCTCTCTCATGTGCAAGGAAGTTTAAAAGAAATTCACCTCAAAGGATGAAAACATCATAATTTAGAAGACCTTAAAAATGAATAACCAAGACCATATTATCCCTCCGAAGCCTCACAATTGCTCCAAAAGTCTGCCAAGTTATCAGATAATTAACTCTTTAAGAATAGAAATAAATGGAAAGTTTCGTTTACTCTAACAGAACTCATCATCTTAAATGAAATAAGTGCTAATCACAAGAAAAAAATGCAAAAGGTAGGGTTGGTGGCACAGTAAAGGGGAACAAAGAGTGAACAAATACAAGAGTGGTACTCACTAGCCTAGCCACTATGTGGAAAATGACCTGTACATGCTATGAGTGGGGAGAGGAGGGAAAAACTTGGAGAGAGTAAGGGAAGGGGAGACATGGTTCAAAAAGAGTTATACTCCTTACCTTATTCATGTAGCTGTATAATACTCGACAATAACAATAAAAGAAAAATACAAAAGGTATTTAAACAGGTGGAGATTCAGCAATGTAATTTTTGAGTTATTGCAGAAAGTTTTAAATTCCAATAGACTCCAATAAAAATGAAAATACACCCTACTGGAACCTTTGGGAACACATAAAGACAATGCCAAAATGAAGTTTTGAATGTCTATATCATAAAATCAGAGATACCCCAAGAACTTAATTTTGCATCTCAAGCTCTTAAATAATGAAGAACAAATCAATCTGCAAGACAGTAAGTGAAATGAAATAAAAATTTAAGGCATAAATTATTGAAATAGAGACCAAAATAGTAATACAAGTCAATGAGACAAAGAATGGGTGCTTTAAAAAGATAAATATTAGTAACACATCCTTAGCCACATTAAAGAAAATAAGAAGCATAAAAACTCAAATTAATAAAACCAGAAGCAAAAACAGGGAGATTACAACAGAAACTAATTTAGTTCATAACAGATGATTATTTGGAAAACTTAGACTCCATCAAACTGAAGAATAAGAAGAAATGTACTCTCTTGTTATGACACATAAAAATTGAACCAGGATGATATAAATGGCAGTCTACAATGCATTAAAAGCTTGCATCAGCAATAAAGAGTCTCTCAACAAAGAAAAGCATACAACCAGGTAGTTAACATCTGAATTCCATCAGACTAAAGAAGAGCTAACACAACTCTTCCTATTCCAAAAAGAAAAAATGCAAATCTAAAAGATCATAGAAATTAATTCTATGAATCTAGCATTGCCATAAATTCAAGACAAAGAAATTTATAGATCAATTTCCTGAATAAAAATAGATGCGAAAATTCTTAATAACCTACTAACAAACTGAATTCAATAATAGATTTAAAAGTTCATACCCTATGATTATGTTGGTTTCATTTCAGAAATGCAAGGATGGATCAATGATAGCCAATTAACATAATACATATAAAAGAATCAAGGACAAAAAAGAAATTATAATAATCTCAATAGATTCAGAAAGGCCATTGAAAAATTCAAACTGTTACCTGATAAAATATCCGAAGAAAGGATGAATAGAAGGAATATAACTGACCATAATAAAAGCTGCATATAACAAGACTATCTCCAACAGTTTCATGAAAAGGGAAAAAACTGAAATAGTTTCATCTTAAATCAGAAATGAGTCATTCCTATCCAATATCTTACTGCAATTCCTAGCCACAGTAATAAGACATGAGAAAGAAATAAAAAGGATTCAAATAGGAAGGAAAAGAGCCAAATTTTCTCTAGTTGCAAATGATATGATCTTATATTTAAAAGACACTAAAAGATCCACAAATTTTTTTATCTTGTAATTATTTTAGTAAATTAGCAAGTTACAAAATTAACATGCAAATTTCAGCAACAACAATGATAAGTCAGGTAAACAATCCCACTTATAACAACTTGATAAAATAAAATAACTAGGACAAAAATTAACTAAGAAAGTGAAAGAGCTCTACAGTGAAAACTATAAATCATTGAAAAAAGTAATTATTAAAGCAGATATAAAAAGATGGAAAGATCTTCAATGTTCATGAATTAGCACAATGGATATTGTGAAAATAGCTATACAACCAAAAGCATTCTATATATTTCATGCAATCCTCATCAAAATTCCAATGGCATTCTTCACAGAAAGGGAAAAATATCAATCCCAAATTACATATAGAAGTAGCAAAGGCCTCACATTGTCAAAGCAATCTTGAACAAAAAGTAAAACTAGAGGTATTACAAATCAAGTTTTACCTGACTTCAAATTCTACTATCAAGACACGGTAACAAGATGGACCTGACACAAAGCATACAGGTAGACCAATACAATACAGCATAGCACAATAGAAGACCTAGAAATAATCCAACACAATTATAGCAACAGATTTCTGACAAAGGTGCCAAAACACATAAGATGGAGAAAGGATAACTCTTCAAAAACTGGTGCTGGAAAAATTAGATATTCTAAAATAGAAGACTGAAACTATATCTTCACTTCCAATAGTACTGAGATCAATTCAAAGTAGATCAAATTCTTTAATGTAATACTGAAACCTGGAAAATGCTGTGAAAAAAACATGGGAAGATAAAAGCAAATGCAAAGGTACTAACTTCCAGAAATTCAATAGTTTACCAAGTAAGAACAAGAATTGACAAATGGGACTATGTTAAACTAAAAAGCTTTAGCAAAACAAAAGAAACACTCACTAGACTGAAGAGGCAGCCTTCAGAGTAGAGGAAAATCTTTTCCAGATATATACCTGACAAGGAATGAACAACCAGACATACAGGGTGCTGATGGTGCTAGATTCCCAAAGAATCAATGGCCCAATTTATAAACAGGCAGATGAACTTAACAATTTTCAAGAGAAATCACAAATGGCCAAAAAGTAACTGAAGAAATGCAACATCCCTAGCCATAAAGCAAATGAAGATCAAAAAGAACATTGGGATTCCATCTCACCCCAGTAAGAAAACTATAAAGAACACAAAGAACAAATGTGGGTGACAATGAAGGGAAAAATGAATCCTTTTGATAAGAATTAAAATTAATGTAACCATTATGGCAAACACTATCATATGATCCAGTGAGATCACTCCTGGCCATATATGTCCAAGGGATGTAAGTCAGGATATAAAGAGACACTTGCGTACCCGTAGCTATTGAAGCACTATTCACAATAGCCACACTATGGAGACAGCCTAAATGCTCTCCCACCGGTGAATACAATAAGAAATAGGGCCTATCTATCTCTCTATCTTAACTATATCTATCTATCCATCCATCTGTCTGCTTATCTATATCTATAGCTACATGTATATCTATGCATAAAATGCAGTATTGTCCAACCATAAAGAAAAATAAAAGTATATCATACCAGAAAATGGATGGTACTATGGCACTATTATCATAGTTCAGGTAAGGACAAAGGGCACCTGTTTTTTTTCTCATCTAGACCAAAAGGTTGTAATTGTAAGACTATTTTGGAGAAACGAGTGGAAAGAGAAAGAGAATGATAAAGGATGAAAAATACCAAATAAAATTGTCTATGTATGAAGATGACATACGGAAACTCACTATTAATAATAGAGGGATAGAGAAGAGAGGAACGAGAAAGCAATGGTGGTATTTAATCTTATTAATATATGATATGGCCTGGAGCTGGTGACTCAGCCCTGAAATCCTAGCTATTCCGGAGGCTGAAAACTGAGGATCATAGGGGTTCAAAGCCAGCCCAGGACAAGAAGGTCCATGACACGCTTATCTCCAGTTAACCACCGAAAATCTGGAAGTGATGCTGTGGCTCAAAGTGTGAAATGCCATGTAGAAACTTCTTTGTACAACTAAGATACACTAAAAAAAATGAGACAAAGAAAAGTGAAACAGATTTTGTTAGCCAGTGAGTACCAATTGGAGAGGAAAGGGTGAACAGAGGTGATGAAGAAAGAATATGGTTGGAGTACTATATATACATATATGGAAATAGAATAATGAACCTTCTGAAATTGTTTCAAGCAAAGGGGAGGAAGGATAAGAAGAAGCTATAGAGGTAGTGAGCTGGATCAGGGTATATTATACACAAATATGGAAACAGGAGAATGAAATCCCTTTGTACAACTAATATCTGCTAATAAAAACAGTAAAAATATTAACAAATAGTACTACCTAAATGTGAGCAGCAGGATTATATATTAGAATGGAAAATTCTGAAGGCAGGAGTTTATATTCTGAAAAGTATGTTTTCTTATTACCCAGTTAGACGCTGGAACTTCTCTACAAAACATGTGGGGTGATGTTAAAACCTCAATGTCAATTCTTCATAAGTTAGAATGTTAGTTGATGACTTGATTTATGAACATTTTCAAATGTGCCTCTGTTTCATACAACCTGAGATTCAAATTATTAAAAATATTTCTGTTTTTAGGAACTCACGATTATTATAGCTGTCAGGGAAGTTATAACTGATGGGAAAGAAGGAATACTAAAATTCTGAAACATCAGTCTTGCTGATTTTTTTTCTTATTCTTTTACTTTTTAATGTGTGGTAGGAGGTTGAACTCAAGGACTTGTACTTGCTAGAAAGGTGTTCTATCGCTTGAGCTTCACCTCCAGTCCTTATTTCTGAGCTAAAATCAATTTTTTTTATTTTGTGGGGTCTTTGTAGAGCACCAAATCAGGTGACTAGTTAAGTCACTTGTGTCTGATGAGTGTTGAACTCAATTGACCAAACTTCTAATAATGTGGATTTCACCCTCCCAAGTAAACATGAAGAAACAACTGACTTTTACTGGGAAAAAAAATGTCTGCTGACATCCTTTTTTTTTTTAATTTGTTGTAGCCGAGGGTGAAATGGCACAATGTTCCTTTTCTAGTGAGTAGTAATTCTTTGACTATTGGTATTTTACCTTTCGAGTCTTTCTGTAAAGGTAGCTTATTAGTTTGGGCTTACAACTTTGGGACTTTGTTTTGCTCACTTGATGAGTTATAATTGACAATACAAAGTTATTTCAAAACTAAAAAAAGATCATTTAACTAGTAGCATAGGACCTGGTTCACAACAGACACTCAATCAACATGACATATCATCATTTTCTTATGAATCTTACAAATTCAGTTCCTCTAAAAATTAAAACTAAAAGTTACATGAAAGCAGGAATGTTTGCTAATACTATTTAAAAGTTCCTTTGACCAGTGGCAGTGATGTAGTTAAGAATGAATTTGTTTCCATTTATAATATTTCATTTGTAATTTCCTTAATAAAATCAACTCTTCACCTTATTTAAAGTTTTGAATACATATGTAAGGAATATCAATTCGCAGAGAAACTGTATCATTGGTTTATCTGCAACCACCAGCTTTTACATAGCATACACCCAGCATTCTGCACACCTTAACTGAGGCTGTCACTCTCAGATCCTCAATTCCTAAATAACTGCTTCTAATTGTGGTGTCAGTGTTTTCAAGGATGCTGGTTATAGAAATTATTTTTGTACCTGACTATATCCCCAAGCTGAAGAAACAATCCTAGAGAAGACAAGTCTCCTACTCAGACTATAACTTCTGTGCGCTATGGCATAGGCCTTTGAACATTTGTCCAGCCTAACTCATGCCTGACTCACAAAGGCTGTTCTCCCCAGCAAGTGAACAAAAGTGATAAGGAATCATGTGGCCTCTTAAACTGCATTTTAGAACCTCTTTCAATTCCCTTTATTGATCCAAAGGGTTGTGAATCGTTTTTCCCTCACAGAAAATAATCTAGAGAAATTTCGGGGTATTTTACTCTACTATTTCTAACTCATGAATACAAATGTAGGTCTCTAGATACGACACAGTAACTACATTGTGTAGAAACTTGAATTCAACAATGTTCTTTCCCTGAATCCTACTGAACAAGGACCTTGAATGGATTTTCCCTGTTGCTATGAGCATAAAATCAAGACAACATCTTTCATTAGAATTGAGTTTATTCTGCTGATAGCTTGTATGTATTGTTAAAAAGCAAGGTGAGATACTGGAAGAGTACTTCTTTTTTGCTTTGCTTCTTTTGTTCTGTTCTTCCTTTTGGTTTATTGTATCATACTGTATTGTCTAATGCTGTGTTTCATTTGCACATTATATGATTTCCCATACGAATATTGTAAGATGCAAAATTAGCTTTGATTGAAAATTCTTTCAGACTTGTAATTGCCTAAACACAGTCACAGTCAATTCCTTCTTGGGAATCAGAGAGAAGTGGGGAAATATGTCCTGGTTAAACCTATCTTTGGTGTCTTCCTGTTTAAACAGTGCCATTAATGACTGCGGTGGGAGCAGGATTAGAGTGGAGAGAAGTTCTATTTTCAGCAACTTCCAAATACACAGTGTAACGATCTGTTTTAACTGAGTCCCTGGGCTCAATGTCTTTCCACCTCTCTGAGCAGGCAGGGCTGTTCCAAGCACTGCATTCCTCAAGGACTGCAAACAGAGCACAGATTGGTTTTAGTACCCCAGATGTGGTTATTAGCGCAAATCTGGCCTTGCTTCTTAGTGTACACACTCTATAAGCATTTTGATAGTGATTACATTTTACCTTTTTTTTTTTTTAGTTTTTCTGCTAAATTGCAGTGTGGAGTCAGAAGCTAAGGGGTTTACATCATGGTGATAGCTAAGAATTGATGACACTACAGATACCATTAGTTCTATTAATAAAATTGGGAAACCTATAAATCTTAGTTGATGGGTTGTCTAGCGTGGAACACTTTGCCACATATTCTATTCTGTTAGGGCTCTGACTGCATTTTCTTTTGTTATTCGAGGGATGTTGTCCATATAGAACTTCCCAAACCAGCAGGAACCTTCTCATCCCTAATACAGAATTGACCACCACCAACTAAAATGGTTTGAATGAATAGTCTTTTGTTAACAGTCAATAAACAAGCTCCTGGGTCCACGCAAGATTCTCAGAGCAAAAGCTCAATGTGGCCGTTCATCATCGCCACCAGAGGACCTGAAACTCCATTTGTTTTCTCTGCAGCTGACAAATGTAATTTATAGGCTTTAAAGACCTAATTATTTTCTGTGATGCAGGATTAAATCTGAGCAATTCTTACAGGAGGGGAAAAGAGGGAATGGAAGTTTGGAGCTAAAAACCCCCATGCTTCAGATGCTCAAGTGGGAGGCCGTAGCAAAATGGGGAATGAAATGCCAAGTTTATGCCAGCCACCACAAGAGAGGACAAGAAATAATGCTCTTATAAACTAGAGCCCTAAAGAAGCGTTTGTTCTCGGCAATCATTCAAATCCCTGAACAGTTACTGTTCATGTTATCCTAGCTTCTGATTTCTTTCAAGTCCTATCTCCTACTCTTCTTCAAAAGACTGTGTGAAGGCTCTTTGCCATACTAAGTTGGAGTAATATTCCCATCCTTATATACAGGATCCTTTGGGGTAAATACACTTGTTATGCACTTAAAAATACAAATGCTTTTAAGGTATCATGATCATAATGGTAACATCATTCTGCCAGTAAATGCAAGAAAAAGAGAGAGATTTCATACCTTGGAAGAGTTCATAACCTCTTGTTTAAAAAGATATACATAGAAAGATAAAAGAGGTACAGGCTACAAAAATACAAGTATGCATTGGGGAGTCAAGTTTCAATGGTGGTAGATTTAGTCCCTGGCAGGAGTGGCACATTGCAGCTAGACAAAAAGAAAGGAGCAAAGAGAGTGAGCCGGCAGAGGACAGAATAATGGAGACCCAGACAAGGGGTCAGTATAGATTGGGGTATAAAGGGCTCATAGTGAGTCCTGTAGAAATCAAAGTCAGGCAAGGGAGAGGAGTGGAAAGGTTGTGGAAATTGTGAAGACCCGGAGTGGTGCTTGTACTTGTAGAAAAACAGGGGTCTAGTGTTCTTCGATGGTATTTTTGTCAGGAAAACAGCACTTGGGTGTGAGAGGCTATGACTCCCAGTCAGAAGATACCTACTGTTCTGCAGGATACCTTCACCTACCACATAGATTCGTTCTGGGAAAGAGTGGGCCACATTGAGCTTTAGAATGGTTTGTGTTCCCAGACACACTTATATGTTATTCAGTGTCCACTCATCTTGAAGGACAGCCTGGTAATTGAAGCCTAATGAAATACATGTTCACCAACTCCATTCGTACCATTTTAAAGGTCCAGGTGGTGTTATTTTTTCTTGCATTTATGGGTGACGGTCCATAAAACAACAAGTCAGGCTGTCAAAAGATGAGCACCCCAACTCACAGATAAAGAAATGAAATTGGTGTGGTATTAAGAAGAAGTAACGGAGGAAGAGCCAGAGGTCAAAGTAACTGCAAATAAACTTTAATACATAATTATAACTGATTATTCTCTCATTATTTCTTCTCCTTCCTTTCTTCTCCTCCCCCTCCTCCCCCTCCTCTTCCTCCTCCTGCTCCTCCCCCTCCTCCTCCTCCTCCTCCTGATCCTCCTCCTCCTCCTCCTCCTCCTCCTCCTCTTCCTTCTTCTTCTTCTTCTTCTTCTTCTTCTTCTTCTTCTTCTTCTTCTTCTTCTTCTTCTTCTTCTTCTTCTTCTTCTTCTTCTCCTCCTCCTCCTCCTCCTCCTCCTCCTCCTCCTCCTCCTCCTCCTCCTCCTCCTCCTCCTCCTCCTCCTCCTCCTCCTCCTCCTCCTCCTCCTCCTCCTCCTTCTTCTTCTTCTTCTTCTTCTTCTTCTTCTTCTTCTTCTCCCTCCTCCTCCTTCTTCTTTTTCTTCCTCTTCCTCCTCCTCCTCTCCCTCTTGTTCTTTCCATCACCTTAATGACTTTTAGAGTTGATACTCCTAATCATGTGATAATGAAATTATAATCTCAACATTTGCTTCTTGGCCATCTACTCTAAACCAAACACCAACTAGTCTCATTAAGAGCCAAATTCTAACTGGACACTAACAAGAAATGATATAACTAGTTACTATGTACAAGAAGACAAAGAGGGAGCAGTGTCAGTAAGAGAAATCTGGGACTGTTGCATATTAATTCCATTCTAAAGCTCAATGTGGCCCACTCCTTCCCAGAACGAATCTATGTGGTAGGTGAAGGTATCCTGCAGAACAGTAGGTATCTTCTGACTGGGAGTCATAGCCTCTCACACCCAAGTGCTGTTTTCCTGACAAAAATACCATCGAAGAACACTAGACCCCTATTTCTCTACAAGTACAAGCACCACTCCGGGACTTCATAATTTCCTCAACCTTTCCACTCCTCTCCCTTGCCTGACTTTGATTTCTACAGGACTCACTATGAGCCCTTTACACCCCAATCTATACTGACTCCTTGTCTGGGTCTCCATTATTCTGTCCTCTGCCGGCTCACTCTCTTTGCTCCTTTCTTTTTGTCTAGCTGCAATGTGCCACTCCTGCCAGGGACTAAGTCTACCACCATTGAAACTTGACTCCCCAATGCATACTTGTATTTTTGTAGCCTGTACCTCTTTTATCTTTCTATGTATATCTTTTTTAAACAAGAGGTTATGAACTCTTCCAAGGTATGAAATCTTCTCTTTTTCTTGCCTTAAACTTGCAGAATGATGTTAACATTATGGTCATAATACTTTAAAAGTGTTTGTATTTTTAAGTGCATAACAAGTGTATTTACCCCAAAGGATCCTGTATATAAGGATGGAAATATTACTCTGTCTTTTTTATTTTAGTGTTAAGATGTTGCACAAAGTGGTTACAGTTGCATGAGTAAGGCATTGAGTATATTATTTGTCAATCATTGAAAGCCCTTCCCTGCCTTATTTTTGTTCCACTATCCCTTCCCTACCCATCTCCATACTCTTACCCCTCCGTGCCCCTCCTTGACACCCAAAGTTGTAAATTTTGTTTCCAGTGTACTGTCCTGTAGGTATCTTTGTTGCAATGGGTCATCCTGAGTCCTTGTTTCAGCATTTTGGTATTCCCCTTCCCCTCCCCAGATGAGACATATGTACATACAACATGCAGGGTATCAAAATTGAGTACAATGACAAAGGGATATGCCATAGGGGGAATAGCATACAAAGGAAACAACAACAACAACAAAAGATAAAATCATATGGTACATTTAAAACAATAACAATAAAGACATAACTCTTGTGTCCATATCTTAGGCTTCATTTCACTTAGCATCATCTTATATGGTCATTTGTACATGGTTTTTGAGCTTTTCAGCTCATAAGATTATTCTATATGTATACTAATTATTGCAAATAAGGGAAACCATGGGACATAAATTTCTTTGGTTCTGGGTAACTTCACTTGATAAATATTAAAAATAAAAGTTTTGAGGCAATAAGTGATTTTTTTCCAAGAAGCATAGCTAGTAAGAGACGAGGCAAAATTAGACAGATTTAAGATACATTTAGAATCTGTTGACTTTTCCAATACTCCACTTTGTCCTGAACCTAAAGCTTAAAATCAGTTATCTCTCATGTATAACTTGATTGTAGGAACTGCATTTTTCTAATGTTTATGTATCAGAGGCACTTGTACCTGATTGACTAATACATTGTGTGCCTATGTTAAAATCAATAGTTTATCTGATTTTTATTTTTCTATTACATACGATGTACAAACTCACAGAGAAATCTTACCCTTATTGAGGGATAGAAAACTAAGTAAAGGAAATGGAAATGGAGAATACAGTATAGAGGTTTTAGATCATAAAACCCTAGTTTCTAACCAGGCACCAGTGGCTCTTGCCTGTAATCCTAGCTCCTCAGGAAGCGGAGATCTAAGGATCGAGTTTCAAAGCCAGACTGGACAGGAAAGTCCATGAGACTGTAATTACCAGAAAACCAGAAGTGACCCCGTGGCTCAAGTGGTAGAGCTCTAGCCTTGAGCTGAAATGCTCAGGGACAACACCCAGGCCCAGAGTTCAAGCCCCATGACCCAAGAGAAATAAACAAACAAACAAAAACCAAAAGCAAAAAGCAAACCGTTTCTCTATTTTCTGGAGGGAATGCATAAACTCACAGGCTTGAGCTCTTAGATCTCTAGAGACTGAACTGATTTACTTTATTTTAGAAAGATAATGAGAACAAACTGTTATCATATAGGAAACACCAACTATAATCATAACAATCAAAATTAAATAAATTGAGAATTTCATCAGAAAATGAACATGGCACTTTTAAATATTAGTGAGGTGTTTCTCCTCAAGATGATTGCCTGGGTTCCTGATAGTTAATGATAAAACACTTTTGTTTTATTCTTATTCTAAGTTAGTTCAAGTTCAGAAGGCCAACTTAGGAATGTGTTTGTTAATTTGAGGTGTCAGGCCACTGAATATTTTATCAGAGACACAAGAAAGGGACTCAACAAAATCAACTACCTCTTAAAAATGCTTCCAGCCTTTTTTTATCTAGAACTGTATAAGAACATGTATACTTTGGGTTCTTATAGGCAAAGACCACTTACCCCTCCCAAACTTGCAAAAATACAGAATAAGCTGGGCGCAGGTGGCTCACATTGATAATCCTAACTACTCAGGAGGCTGAGATCTGAGGATCACAGTTTGAAGCCAGCCTGGGTAGAAAAGTCCTTGTGAGATTCTTATCTCCAATGAACCACTCAAAAAGACAGAAGTGGAGCTGTGACCCACACTGGGAGAGTGTTAGTCTTGAGCTCAGGGACAGCGCTCAGGTCCTGAGTTCAAGCCCCCTGACTGAAAAACAACCAAAAACCTTAAGCATCACTTTGGCAGAAAATTTAACAATATAGTTAACTTATTTAATATCTTAAATTTTCAAGTAAATTAAGTATACATTCTTTGATCAGATCAACACTCTAAATTCATCTCATATGTAAGTATCTCTTGAATAGGTAGGAAATGAGTAAGCCCTTTGCCTCTGGTGAGTGTTTGATTTTGAGATTGCTGACCGCTAGATGATAGTTAGCTTTATCCAGAGAATGGAAGCTAAGTAAGTTCTTATTATAAGCAAATGTTCATGTTCACCTCTTCTCAGAAGCCAAGCCTTTTATATATCGCATGGTTTATGTTAATTAAACTTTGTTATACAATGCTGCTGTTATTGTTTTCAAAAACTATTTTTCCAAATAGCATTTTATTCAGTAGGAATATATTTCAAGGGAATTTTTATAGGATTTGCCATTCAAATTCATATCTTTCTCCCTTTAGATTTATAAAGAGTGGTTTCTAATTTTAAGGGTGTATTGAGAGGCTATGAAAAGTTGTGATATATTTTAGATTGGATAACTTCACCAGACCTTCCATTTTCCTGGGTGGAAAATGGAGAAAATCAAATAGAAGTATTTGCTTTTTCTTCTTGATTCTATCACTTCTTGATTCTATTGGGAGAAACTAGTCTTCAAAAAGTTTCATTTTAAGCAATAAAATATTGTCATAACCTAAAGATAATAAGAACTCTTGAGGAATTGTGGTAAACTCTGATAGTCTTGGATGACAGGAACTATTTAAATACTAATTCCCCCTTCCATATTTTTATGTATTTATAGTATTACAGTGAAATATATTTCCTATGTAAGAGATTCAAGTAGATTCCTCCTTTTTTTCTGTGTGAGAACATGCAATTAAGAATTTTACGTGGCTTAGGAAAAAACTATCTTATCATTTGAAACTATACAGAGATATGGTATGAGTTTATTACTCTATTTTGTATAGTGCCAACCATATGCTAGCGATTTGTTTGGGAGAGGCCAAGTAATATTTTCATGTGTTAAATGTCCACTTTGGTGCCAGGAGTATAACAACAAAAATATTATAGTGGCTGTGATTATGACCACCATAAACTATGAACATGCTTCATCATTGTGAAGGTAGAAGGGTGTTTAACATAGAGGATCAGCTGGAGGCCAGTGGCTCATACCTGCAATTCTAGCTTCTAAAGAGGCTGACACATGAGGATCATGGTTCAAAGCCAACCCAGGCACCAAAGTACAAAAGATTCTGATCTTCAATTAACCACCAGAAAGCCAGAAGTGGAGATATGGCTCCAAGTTGGTAGAGTTGCTAGCCTTAAGTAAAAGACCTTAGAGACATCCCCCAGATCCTGAGTTCAATCCCTATGACCAACAAAACAACAACAACAACAACAAAAATACAGCCACAACTTAGATGCAAGGATTACAGTTCAAAGCCAGCCTGAACAAGAAAGTTAAGAAAGTTAACCAGTTAACCACCAAAAAGCCAGAAGTGGAGTTGTGGCTCAACTCATAGGGTTCCAGTCTGAGCAATAAAACAAAGGGCAATGTCCCAACTTAGCTAACTGAAGGCCCTGACTCCAAGCCCCTCAGTACTGGCACAAGAAATAAGCAGTTCAATATTGTACCATGTTCTGGAGAAGCTACTATTTACATCTACTATATATCAGATTTTATAGTTTATTCCATTTGGTCTCTGTCACAAACCTATAAAGTAACTATAATTATTATCCATAGTTTACATAATTAGTGAGGATTAATCAAGTGAAAAATGCTCCTTGTCTCAAGTCTGGTGCCATACATGGCTAAGTGAGAATTCAAAAAGAAACAGCATGACACTGTAAAGGCCCCATTCCTCTTCATTGTATACCACATAGTGTCTGCAGTGAGCAGTCTGGTTCAACTCATGACAGAAAATAACAAGTTACATGTTCTACTAAGGGCCTGTGATACATAAAATATTGATCCAACCACTTTTTTGCCTTCTTTGGGGGAAAATACAAGGCAAAAACAAAATCAGACAAAACACAGGAGTAGATAGAAGGATCTCTTTCCTGAAGTAGTAGTGAAATGGCCTTGTGAGACTCACCAACACCTAAATAAAAGCCAAGTGACAAGAAGAGGATGAACAGTTCACAAATATCTCATAGCCAGTCCTTGATTCGAAATAAAAGAAGTTGGCTGGAAATGAGTGTGAGATGAGCTATTTATAGTATAGTGACCCAATGAAAAGCAGAATGAGTGACTACTAGTTGATATCTGTCCTCTGGCCTTTCTGAGTACTATTATAGGGTCTAGAGGCTAGCCCAGTGATACCTCTGAGCTCTTGACTAGCTTGCACAAAGACCTTGTTTTACTCACCAGATGCAAATAAAGGCACATTCAATTATATTTGAGAAACTTCCAACTTCTCATTTGGAGCATGGCCTTTTCATCAAAATAATTGAAGGTGGGCAAAACAGATGTAGCTGTTTTCTACTAAGCTGTGGACGGTATTAATAAAATAAGAATCTGAAAATGGTTGATTGTATGTTTGCTTTTCACTGACACTTAATTTCAAAAAGGAGTAAGCTTATATTTAGGTGAGGATCCTGGGTAAGTGAGCTCACGATAAAGTTCCATTGTATTTACAGTGACCTGAAAAGTATGTGGACAGTGTATCTATTGAAATGCAGAAAATGTAGTTTCCTAGTTGAAGAACAAACATGCCTTGACATGGGGTAGGGAGAGAACTGGTCTATCATATCTTATCCATGCATTGGTTTGGGGCTACTGATTATATAGCTTGGCTGTTGTTAACTGTCCTGCAATGAACACAGTACACAGAGTCTCTATCATATCTCAATTTACATTCTCCAGAAGGGTCTTGTTTCAGTCATCTACATGTGATATCCAGTATTTTTTCAGATCCATTGGTTGGAAGGGTTTTTCGCCCATGTATGTGGACTAGCAGGATCTCATAGTAATTCTACTTCTGGTAGAATTCTGATTTCCACAGTGGCTGTCCAATAACAGTGTGTAAGGGCTCTATCCCACAACCTCCCAGCCTTTGTTGTTTTGAGTGATTATTTGATGACTGCCATTCTGACTGAGTATACTGTTACTTTATTAAAATTGTTTAGCAGAAATAAGTGTATGTTTGTGAAATCTTTAGGGTCTTAAGAATAGAAACATATTATCTGCAAACACAAATAACTTGACTCTGTATTTTCCCATCTGAATCCCTCTTATTTCTCTTACTTTATTGTACATTGCAGTTTTTTAAGAGCACAACACATTTGGGATGAGTTAATTGGTACCAATAGTTGCCTTAAGGCAAGATTGACTGAGCTACACAGTTTAGTGGAATAGCTAATATATGCTTCTTTCTGATAGGTTATAAATATCTAGGAATTAACACATTAGCTAATACATGTATCAACAAGAAAATTACAGTGATAAATTAAAAATAAATTTCCATTGCTTAACATATGTGAGAAGCAGGATGAACTATTATTCCGAAATGAGCTTCTATCTTTTTTCCTTTACAAATTATTCTCTGTACATATACCAGATTGGCAATATACAATCAGCACTTGACTGTATAAATTTAAAATATTTCAGAAAATGTATTGCTACCAGTTACATATCAAAGTCCTTGAAAGTATCACAGTTATTTAAATGTATTTATATTGAGTTATATTGTTATATGATCAGTAGGCAATTATTATTTGTACTGCTATTAATAAAAGAGATTATGATCCTAAGTCCTGATAGATGGTTAATAATTTTGGGGCTCTGGTCCAAACTCTCAAAATTTAGTTACTTAGTCCCAAAATTTCATTGCCATCAACATTTCTGTTGATTTTTCTAATAGACACAAGACTGATTGTTTTTTCCTACTTAGTTCCCAAAATAGTTTAACTTTGTAAAATGAGGGAACTGAGACAACTTGTAACTTTGCATATTTTCCAAGATAGCAGAGCCGGGATTCAAACATGTTTCCTATTTGCAGACTCAATAATGCATAAAACAAACCCAATTCACAGTAATTCTATTCCTAATATGATAAACCTTTATAATTTATGGCATGCCCAAATGACATATAAGATTGTTAGCTAGGACCCATTCACAAACTCCCTGAGTCTACACACCATAATACTTTAGAACGTTGGTAGAATTGCTGACATTGGCCCTGGAGCTATCCACTCAACCCACCAGAAAGCCAGAAGTAGATATTGCTCCACCAAGGCCAACCTCCATGAGTTTGGCTCCTATTTCCTTCCACAGTTAAAAGATCATAAAACCTCTGATTTGATCTGGAGAATGAATGATTCAAATAGATACAGAGACATTTGAATCTGTATTATGGAAATACATGGTTCTATTCATTATTAGAATGTTTTCCAAAACAGAAGGTGCAATTGCACCACTGCTGGTGCAATTCTTTGTTAGATTTTTTGCTTTTGCTTTTTCTGCTTCTCAAGAAACCCAGGGCAGGGGAACTGGGAGGAGAGGCAGGCAGCCTAGAAGTAGTACCTCCATTCAGATGTGTTCCTTAGAGAGATTATGCTCTCCCATCTGTTTCCATAAAAGTTTAATGTCAGACAGCAAGTTCGCAGATTGTTTTGGTCTAACTTAATTTTTATGTAATTTGTTGTCAAAAATCAGGCTTTGGCAGTGTGGCGACAGGTGCATTGTAACAAATGCACGCTGTGATTCACTTTCCCTTCCCCATCACCCATTCACAAAGGCACTGAGTCTGCAATCCATTAGTAACTTGGAATCTTGCTAGAAATGCTAGAAATACCCACATTGGTCCTGGAGCTTCACATCTACTCTACCCAAAGCCAGAGGTGAAGCCATCCCTCCTTAAAGGGGTCAGTTTTTTCAACCACGCAAAACAAAGCGCGTGGGTTTGGCAGCATTTCCCTTTCAAAACTAGAGCCCAAGGGTTTGAGGTTCCTATATAAGTCTTGCATTGATTCCCAGCCCACAGCAGGAAACAGAATTTCTGTGGTCCTTGCATGTGCAGATGCTGTCCTGGAGTCTCAAGTTATGTCCAGTGCCAACAGCTTCTGGCTCTAATAATCCTTTACACTGGGTACAAAAGGAAACATTTTTATTCAGTTTTTATTATGTTATTATCTTTTGGGGTAAAATTCTCTCAACTTTCAGATATCATGTCGTTTTTCTTTCAGGCATACCAGAGTATTAAAAATTACTTCTTATCTGTATTTTTTAATTAGTAAATCAAAACATAGACACTTGACTCTAGATTCCAGCCCCCTCCAAATAAGGAACCCTGACCCTTAACAAATAACTAAAAAATTATCAATCAAAAAAGTAGATGTGTACCCTTGTCAACTACTCCCTACCAGAGAATTCCCTTCAAGAAAAATAAGAGATGAAGTTTGATGAAACATTTGTAAGTGATTGTAGGGGCATGATTATACAGGGATGAGCCCTTGCAATTAATCGTTAGGAGCAATACATCATCATTTTACTCATTTTAAGCAGGATGTAGGGGAAGAATTGGCTCAACTGAAAGATGAGGATTCACATGTAGGTAGAGTTCACCAGGCCTCAGTTGTAAAGGAAGAGTCACTGAGTTTCTGCTCTGCACAAGGAGCAGGACAGCTCCACTAATAATACCAGTCATGTTAAGATTTGGCACTGGAAAGAAACACTGCAACTCATTATATTCGAGAAGAGGTTTGCACACTTCAGCACACACACATTGTGTTTTGTTGAAACACAAATCACTGGGTCCAATCCTGCCCGTCTCTAGAGTGGGCCTCCACATTTTCTTTTCTAATAAGTACCCAGGTGCTAAGTACTCTCCTGGTCTGGTTCCATGTTATTCTGGTGATTCATATTAGAATGGCCTGGAGAGCAATTGGAAAATCACTGATGAATAGAACCTCACCTCATGCCAGGGCTGGTTCTGGGAAATGCTTTTGTTGCAAAGTTTTATGGACTGGTGTAACATCTAAAAGAGGTAGAGAGCTCCATCTTTAGAATTTTATTGCCCCAACTATTTGAGCCTCTTCTCACTTTGTATCTTGGGCCTCCAAGAAGAGGACTACCATGTTTCTCAAATTTAGCTTTTAATTCTTCCAGAATTTTCTCCAATAAGTGTCTCCTCTGTATCTCAAATCTAAAAAACTCCACGGTGTATCTTATCCAACAGGCTGTGTAAAAGTATAGCAGTCCCCTGAAGAAGGAAATACCTTCTATCTCTCCTGAAAAAGGAAATCGTTTCTATCTGTTTCCATTTCTCCCTCACCTTTACCTTTTGCATTGGAGAGATGAACTTTTTGCAGTGTCAGTGCTGGATCTGATAGAGGTCAGGCAAGGTCATGTAGGCCCCTTCCTGTGGCATGCATGGTGTGGTACATCCCACAGCGAGTCAGCTCATTGCTTCTGTGCAACAGGGGTACTTCCAGTTAGAAATTCAGCTGAATAAATTGGCAACTGTACTATTTCTGCTGAAAACAATGGCTCCTTACAGTGCAGGGACTCAGCTGGAGAGAGTACATCACCACAAGACAACTACCCATCCACTCACTGGATGAACGGCACTCATTGTTCTCTAGCTCTCTCCAGCACAGCTCTTCACTGCTTCTTATTGTCCCTGCTCAGTGGGTCTGGGGTGGAAGTAAACATTCAGCATGGATGGTATTTGAATGCTTGTTCTTACATAGTGTATTAGTCAGATCTTTCGTCTCTAACAGGATGCCTGACAGAAACAACTTAAGGGAAAAAGGATATAAATTGGCGCACAGTTTCAGAGATTTCAGTTCTTCATCCTTGGCTCTATTGATTCTGGGCCTGTGGTGAGGGCACGTGGTTACCTTATGATAGAAGCAGCAGAAAGAGAGGAAGAAGACACACACACACACACACGAGTAGGAAGGAAGAAAGGCCATAGGGAAAGAGGAAAAAAGAGGAAGAGAGGGAAAGGAGAGAGAAAGATACAGGGACAAGAGAAAGAGATCATTTTCAGCTTTTACTCCAGCTGGGCTCCCAGCCTGGGGGATGGTGCAGCCCACATGAAGAGTGTGTTTCCCCTTTTAATTAATACACTTTGGAAATGGCCTAGCAGATAACCCAGAGGTGCACTTCACGAATCTCTAGGCACTTCCAAATCCAATCTAGTAGACAACCAAGATAAACTATCCCATATACTTTCAGCTGAGAGAAGGCATCTTTGAGCCCAGACCTGAGGATAATTAACCAAATGAGCCAATAAATCACATAGTCTAAAGGGTTTAAGAAAGCTTCTATTTTCTATAGACGCCAAGGAATTAGAGATTAGAGGATTTCAGAGCTTTGGGGGAAAGGTATTTCTGTACACTTCCTAACTGCCTGCCTCATTAGGAAAGGTTTATTTGAGTTGAACTACACATGTCGTGAATTCACTTTGGGTAAGAAGTTTCTGAATCTGAATATGTTTGCAAATTCTGAAAGATTGGCATGATTTTCTCCTAAAGCTCAGAAAGGAGCTAGAGAGTAGAAAAAGGCTGAGAAAAGCCACAAAGGTTCTCTATTTTTCCTTATTTTTCAGCCTATTTGTATTTTTTCCTAAACTAGCACTTCCTCATCTCATCATACTTTAACTTTAGACTGGATACTTGTGTTTGGGGAGTGGGTTGGGGCTTTTCTACATAGTATTAACATTTTTACAACATCCCATTTCACTACCAACTAAGATTCAAGTAGCAACCATACCCAGTATTGACAGCCAAAATGTCTTCTTTGTGAAGGGTCCATCCATGGCACATTATCTATTTTTATTGACATGTTTCTTACAGGTTGGACCAATGGTCACCTACACAGGATTTTATGTTTGTAGGTATCATTATGTGCATTTGTTTATTTGAAGATGGGAAAGCAGATGGTCTAGAAAACAGAAGGAAAGGAGGATCTTGCCCCTGGACAGACCTCAAGTTCTTTCAGTGTTGGATAAGAACTTAGATCTCTAGATTTATAGCCCTTCCCTGTGTCCCTGCTATCCTTCCGTGATGGGATATTAGCCTACCACCTTGGTGTCACATTTACATTACAGGAATCAGTCTCCTTATGACCAGTTTTCATCCTGACTAGCATCTGCAATGGATGGAAAATGTCTCTTAAAACCCCGATTCAGAACCTCTTATTGCTGTACAGTCTAGTTTGGAAAGGAAAATGCAGGCTGGAGGGAAATTACATTATATTCTTTTGTCTTTTTGTCTTTTGCCAACTATAAAGTGCTTTCCTAAATTATTAGTATCATCTCAGGAGCTAACACACCAGTCCCATCCACATTCGTTTCTTTACCTCACAGCTATTTTAAAATTTAAACATGATTCAAGCCCTCATCCCTGAGCCCTAATAGCTAGTCTGACACTCTTGGTTTGTCAACCATAATGCTTAGTGTTAGTAAATAAAAGTGAGTTGCCTAAGGTCCCCAAAGCAGAAGAGAGCGACTTAGCCAACACAAAGTCCTAATGTCCTTTACTCCATCTCTTTGAAAGTGTCAGTTCATTAACTAATACCTATGTTAACTCAGCTCTCTTCTCTTTTTCTTGAGTGAAGGAAGATGGTAAAAGGGAAGAGACTAAGCTTGGTATATTACTTATTTCATTTAACAAGTACATATTGGACAAGGAATTATACAATATTGTCTCAAGTTTTCTTCTGTAAATCACTTCAAGCCTCTGCTGAAGATGCAGAATGCACTGAAGAAGGTATGTTTGTTCATCATCTCTTCTTTTTCTTTTTTCTTTCATTTTTAAACCAGACCTTGGGGCTTGAACCATAGGCCTGGGTGTTTTCCCTGAGCTTTTGTGCTCAAGGGTCACACTACCACTAGAGCCGTAGCTCTACTTCTGGCTTTTTGTGGTTAATTAGATAAGGGTCTAACAAGACCTACACTGTCTGGCTTCCAACAGTGATCCTCAAATCTCAGCCTCCTGCATAGCTAGGATTACAGGCATGAGCCATCAGTGCCCAGCATCATCTTTTCTTAGTAAACCTTTTTTAAATTTATTTCATTGTCATCGTATCAAATTCAGGAGCCTTATTTTATTAACTGTTCACACTTATGTCTATATACTCAACAACTGATCACAGCTCTCAATTTTCAGTTTCAGTATTTGTGCCGTGCCGCTGGAAGAGGAGACACCACTTCCTATTTTCAGAAGCTTTTCGCAGGGTCAATTCCAGAGGATAGTGAATTTACAGAGTGCTGTATGCCCAGAGAATGAACTTCTGTCTAATCACTGTGTCCTTCTGCGTGAAAAGGAAGACAAATTAATAGTGTTGATAAATAATGTGTTTTTTTGTTTTTTTGGTATTCAAATAACCACCTACAGTTAGTTATGGAAGTCTTGTTTCCATTGGATGTGGTTTATTTAGAAATTTACACAAAGAAGGAAATCACAACTCTTTCATCTTCTCACTGTTACAAGGAAGGCTCCTTGAACTGGACTTGTTTGGATTGGAAAGAAGTTGAACAGTGACAGGATAGGAAGAGGATTTATTAAACAAGTGGTCTTCAGTTTTCTAAGAGATTGAGTTTGATGAAGCAACTGCCAACATAGGTGTGATATTCATGTCCCAACGATTGGGTATCAGATGGGCCAAATCAGAGTTTTAGCTCTCCCATTCCTTTTTTTGATCAACATTGGCAGTTGTAGAGTACCATTACTTATTTGTCCTATGACAGTTTCTCCAAACCATTTATCCTGAGTGGGAATTTTCAACCAAGAAATGTTTAGAGATTATATAAATTGAAAATGTTATTTCAAACATTAAAAGCACTTGTTAAACTTTATTTTTTTCTGAAAGCTACAGTTTCCTGCAAAGAATCTTTTTGCTGCTTAAAATCTCTTCCTTTTGAAGAGGTTTCCTTTTGTTTTGGTTTGTTTTGGATTTTGAACCCAAATGAGCCGTCTCTGAATTCTTCAGCAAATTTCTCTCAGCATTCACTAAGAGCTGAAAGTGAGGAAAACGAATATTTACCTTCTTTTTTTTTGGTATAATTGACCAACAAGGTCTTGATATTAAGAAATGTCAAACAGTTTCAATGCCTTATTGCATATTTTAATTTACAAGTCTGTTATTTATTTGTTTTTACTTCTGTCCCTCCTCCTCTATTTTTTAACCCAGACTAGTGAAAGCTTTGAATTTTCTATTTACTTACTTAGCCTAAAATCTTTTCTTTTGTTCTTTTTTTTTTTTTTAAGAAGTTTGTTGGTGCTTTTTAAAAAACATTTTTAGTTTGGAAAATGAACAAAGCTTTTGTAGATTCTGTCAGCCTTGTGTTAAGTTCTAATTTATGGAATGACTTTGAGATTTGAAACAAGGTAATTGGTGAAGTAGTGAACACAGGAGGAAGTGTTTTACATGAATAGAAAAAGGAAAGTTAGTTAACAAATATTTATTGGACCACTGCTGTGTTCAGAAGCTCCGTGGAGGAGGAGGTGATTCAAAGAGAAACTCTGAGTGGTTTACCCTACAGGTGGGATTTTAAGATAGACAAGCAGGGACAACAGTTTTCAAAGTCATGTAACAAAGAGAAAAATTGCTTAAGACAAGCCGGAACAAAAATAAACAAAACGAAATGGCAAGATCAATATTTGTTTTATTCCAATATGAATATTCAGAACAATCCAGGAGCTGAGAAATTTACATATATCCTTCCAATATTATCTTCCCCTATGTAAAATAGGCCAAACATATGCTTGGTAATCCAGTCAGTAGTAAACTCTGCAGAACCTTGAGCAGTCCAGGAACACAGGGTTATACAGAAAAATCAAGGCTGCTGCAGAGAGGAAGGTTGAAATTAATACCACGGCTGTCACTCCAATGATTGCCACCAACATTACTGCAACTCCAATTACTATTTTAATGGTGCTGTCCTTTTTTGGAGAAGAGGGAGGACAAGGAGGAGGACAAGGAGGAGGAGCAGGAGGAGGAGGGGAAGAGGGGGAGGAGGAAGGGGAGGAGGAGGAGGAAGAAAGACAACAACTACTAGTACTGCTACTCACAGAGCGGCTTCTATCCAGCATGCCAGTTTATGAGTACAAGGCATCTTGATTACTGTCACCCTTTCATCATTCTCCCCCATCTCTCTGAACCGAGCCCATTCCCTCACTTATTTCTAATTCCATTTTCACATCTATAGTTTGCCTATTGTGACTTTGCTTTCCCACTCTTCCTTTCTCTATTCATGTGCTCCCCTCCCCCACTCTTCTCAGCTGACAGAGGCCTCAAGTTTCAACTTCCTGGTTAGTTCTTCAAAACAGTTACAGCACTGAAACTTTTCCTCATATGCACCATATTTTAGTTAGTACATATATGTATATATGGATAGAAGTTCATACATGTGTGCAGGTAGGTATATGTTTATATATATATATAACTTATATATATATATAACTTATATATATAACTTATATAACATATATATATATATATATATATAACTTCTACATACTAGGGAAAGCATTTGTCTTTTGTCTCTTTTAATATGTTGTTGTTGTTTCAGGTCATTCTATTTCTTTGCAAATGATGTGAAAATCATTATTCCTGATAGATCAGTAAAACTAGATCAAAGAGCTAAATGTAAGACCCCAAAACCTTAATTGTATTATTTTTTTCTACTCATAACATATACATTTAAAAATTAACTTTGTTCTTGGCTAAGTCATATATGAGCACGTTCATACATTTTAAACTCACTCAAGAACAAGTATGAGGGTGTGAGTTGTATGAGTTGATAGTGTTGTACTGGGGATTCTGAAAGCCCTACATGGGAAATTAGTTTGGTTTTCTAATAGGCCAGCATAGGAAACTAAGCTCACCCGGTAGCAGGTAAAATGCCAGGCCATCAGAAATAGTATCTCACATGGAGCCCCATTTGGTCAGATACTTCAAAATCCCCTACTGCTGGTGTAGACTTGCTGTTGGTAAAGGTAGAAAAAGGCAAGCAGACTTCCTCAGGGGATTAAAAAGTAGACTAAAGACTTGAATGGAGCTCCACTCACGTGAGCATGACTTGCAGGAAGTAGTCCCATCTACAGAGGAGGCTGTTAGTTTGATTAAACTTGGAATTTCCCAGTTCAACAAGGAAATTGCTTGCTTTTCTCATATTAAAAAAAAAATCTGTATTTACTGTCCAAAAGACTCTATTCAATGTCAAGACACATGAAAAGTAGTTTATTTCAGGCTTATATCCTATTGCCCAAATCTTTTGCTATAAGATGGATTTTTGAACTGGGAACATTTTGGATTCCAAAATGATGACTATAGATTTTCATGAATGTTGCCAACCACCCCTTCTGAGCACTGTAGTAGCAATGGATGGTGGTGACAAATAACCAGTAATGAGAGCGTTACCCAAATACAGTTCAGATGTTATGATCAAATGAATTTCCTACACAATTTTAACTAAAGAAAGGAAAGAAGGCCAGGCGCTCTTGGCTTGTGCCTGTAATCCTAGCTACTCATGAGGCTGACATCTGAGGATCGCGGTTCAAAGCCACCTGGAGCAGGATAGTCCGTGAGACTTTTATCTTCAATAAACCACACAGAAAGCCAGAAGTGGGGCTGTGGCTCAAGTGGTAAATTGCTAGCCTTGAGCTGAAGAGCTGAGGGACAGTGCCCAGGCCCAGAGTCCAAGCCCCACAACCAACCAAAAAAAAAAAAAAAAAAAAAAAAAAAGGCAGGCAGGCCGGCAGGCCAGTATTTCAAGTTTAAATTTGTGAGTCTATAAAATATTGTTTAGAATGAAGAAAGTCCTTTTGTTTTAATTTCTGAAAATTTTATCCTGACTATGGAAAAGCATAGTGAACAAGTTTGTCCAGTAATGGAATATATATGTTTAGTGATCAGTAAAGTTCTAACATATAGATTCTCTTCTATATTTGAAAAGTAGAGAATGTGCAACTTTGGGGATTTTTGCAGGGTAGCACATATCTTATCCACTTTGTGTTAATTGGTTCCCAACTCCATTATGAAAAATCTATTTTTCACAGATTATTTGATTTCCTAAAAATGAGAGCTCCTATTGTTAAACCTTTAGAATGTATCATGCTGTGTATAGGGCTAAGTACTCCATAGAAGTGGTATTAGGTATCTTATAACAATCTTATGAGGTAGGAAATTGGCTTTTTCCACTTATAATAAGAAAACTCAGATTGTTTGAAAGGTTAATTTACCAAGACCATGTGGCTGGCCAAAGAGGAAGAATTTTAAAATCTATCTCCATCAACAAAATATTTAACCACTACATGAGTTCCTTCATCTCACAAGAAACAAAGGAACCTGAAGGTCGTCCATCACTTTCTGATTTTCATTATCCTGGAGTCTAGTAATTGGACTACTTGGACATAATAATAGCACCTAAATGTTTTTGATGACCCAAATTAATGTCACTGCTAAATACTGACTTTTCAATAGCAGCAAGCAACATCAGATTATCAAACTGCTCTACAGCCAGGAGCCAGAGGGAAAAGAAAATAATTATATTGAACCTTTTCAGCTTCAAAATATGTATCATTTGTGTACTGTACAATATATCTTTCTTTCACACTGGTTGTCTCTTTTCTAGCTGCCATACTCCTTTCAGTGTTCCATCCCTATGATCACAAGGTTCCTCACTCACTGGGAAGATATCTGACACTACATAGCTTCTAAAGCAGGAACTGGTACAAAGCAAAAGGCTGCAAGGCCTCTGTTACTACTATTTCTCTCAGTGGCAAAACATAGAGGTAAAAGGGAGAACATGTAGCTCTCACTATTCTAGATAAAGATATAGACATGATATCTCAAGAAATATGATTACTCTTCTTTCAGTAGACTCTGATAGCTTAAAAAAAATCAAGAGTCAGGGACAACTCTTCCAACATATAGACAAAAAGTATCCACTCCTTTGAAATAAATATGATACTGATCAGTTAGGGGAAAAAAAGTGGAAATAGAGTGAGTGGGTTTGCAGTGCCACCTGGGATAATTGATTCTCATTAGCACAGGGTTAAAGGGTTGATCTTATGCCAGAGCAGCAAGGAAGGTACAGAGGGATTTGAAGGGATCTCCCTCTCTGAGATCCGTGCTGTTCTATTCAAGAGTAAATGTTAATGGTGGACTGTGGTGGCCTATGCATTGGAAGCCCACATCCCTCAAGAAAACCTCCAGTTGATGAGATGGCTAAAAATGATTTCAATGCAGAGCCAAGGGTAGAAAAGAGTTGTCATAAAGTATCAATTACATCATTATCACATAGATAACTGTAACTGTCTTTGGGTCAGTTACAGAACTAAGAACAGAGACAGCATTGGTTTGAGGGTCATTCAAGGTATCTCTAGGTGGTCATTAGTTATAGATTCACCCTTTCCAGCCAGATTTCCTCTTTAGTATTCCTCTGTCCCATTTGTTGACATATATGGTATATCTATAACTAATGATTCAATTCAGAAAATTAATACAGACTTCTTGTTGTGGCCATAGGAATAACACAGGTTCATAATAACATGGCCGTAGCTTCTGTTCTCTGTAATTGAAAACTGCATTTCTACTGACTGCTTCAAGCCAATGACTGAGCATAGCGGTGATGCTAAAAGAAGTTGCTTTTCAGGGAAACATGAGGTGTTTTTGGTTTTTTTTTTTTTCATTTTCCTAATACAGAGCTTCATTTCTGGGATTCAACTCTTGGCAAACTTGTTACACACTGAAATGATTCACTATGCTTCACCTACACTCCTTCCCACTCTCCTCCATCATGTAGGGCCTCCATTACATTCTCACACCCCTGCCGACCTCTCCCAGCCTCCTCTGCACTTCTTTTTGTAGGAGTTTCCAGGGCAACCCTTTGTGTACCTAAGCTTTGGATGTTTTAATATATGAGGAACATTCATGAAGCCCTCTACAACGCAAAAGAGAAAATCTTTTGTAAGTCAAAGAATAAATGTATGCAGATTCTGGACCTGGAATGTGATAAAATAGCTGACATTCCAGACTGACAATTTTTGGTGAGACATTAGAGAGTGTGGTTTGAGGAATGGGATATTAAGCTGGGAAAAAGCTTTAACTCTAGAAAGAGTTTCCCTAAACTCTTCCTTTATGTTTCTTTTTAAAAGTAGAACGTTTGGAAATGGTGATCATATCTGATTTGTCTTATGTTGGAAAATGTTATCCTAAATATGGGAACGAATAGTGAAGTGGTCTCTTCTTCAATAATGGAATACACATCTCTAAGGACCAGAAAAGTTATAGCGCAGGAATATTTTATACTTGTTGTACAATAACTCAGTCATGAGAAGCAGAGAAGTCACATTTTAAGAGATCAAAGTGGCAGTCTTTATTAGAAAGCCAGCAACTACAGGTAAGACTCCTGTCACAAAGACCTGCCACCCCTTGAATACGTTTAACACAGTTAGAAAACTGAACCATGACAGTAGTAAAACAAAGAAAGAGCAGAAAAACAATACCAACAAAGCAGATCAACTCCTGTGGAGAGCTGATGTGGAACACCATAGTGATCAGAGGAGAGCCAGGAGACAGGAGACATAGGACACAAGGAATGGTGTAATGGTGCCTGAGCTGGTCTGGCCTTAAATAGAGTCAGGTCAAGGAGTAGGGTCACAGGGAGCCTGAGAATTCATGACCCAAGATAGGAAGGTATAGTAACCTATTGTCCAAGTCTCAGGCTCTGCCTCTAGGAATTCAGGCACACTCATCACCTAGGAGGTAGAACATCACTTATGAGGTGAGACTTTACCTTCCTCCACCATAAAAACAAGATGGTGCCAATTAAACCCAATTTCTTATCCACCACATGGCCAAGATGGCACTGATTAGACCTGGCATCCCCTTATCATGGAAGAAGAAAGAGTTTGGGGAACTCCTGGATTATGTAAAAAAAGAACTTGAGTAGTCATAGTGGTAAATCTTAGAGATGGCTGTCAGCATATGTAACTCTCTTTGCCTTAGTCTTATATAGACAGTGAGCAGTGTCCAGCATTTGGCTGCCAGACCATGTGTTGTTCCCTTTATATGCAGTGTTCAGCATCCAGCAGTGTTGGTTTCAGCAGTACCACCTATAGTTTCTGTAGCAACTGTGGTACAATGATGTTCAAGGACCAACTCTTGTACATCATATGTAGTACAACATTTATTGGTTAGGCAATGTTCTGTGTTTTCCAGCACTCTCAATTGTCACCATCACACACTTCCTTCAAAAACATCCCAGTGTTCCTTCCTGCTGTCTCCCAATTTAAAAAAAATACTTTATAAAATTCCAGGATTTTGTAGGACACACTGAAAATTCTGAACAGAAAAACCCTTCAAAAGATAAGTGTTAAGAGAAAACATTGAAAGTTTCTAATGCACATGGCAAGTAACAAGAGCAATGTGTGAATACCATTTCCACCTCTGAGGAAGCCAGGTTTGTTCACTGGAACTCAGTTGCTGTCTGGCTGCAGCCAAGAGCTTGGCATTCGATGGAAGAATACAGCCACGAACGACCCTTATACAAGCAAGAGAGGAGAGGCTGTGCCAAGAAAGATCATGTTCACTCCCCTCATCCTCCATCCACCAACTGGTACTTTTCACTGTTGCATGCAACTCAAAGGCAAATATTCTGTTGATGTTAGCCATTTAGATCAGCATTCTAGGACTGACAGGGTGGACAACAATAAAGAAGAATACGTATGGTGAAACATCACCTGATTGTTCCCTTTCAATGTAGCAACTTAAAACTATTAAAAACTATTTCCTGTTATACACCTGCAAACAGAATCTCATAATAGTATTGATCTGATTGTGATGTGAGTTTGTCATTGTTTTGCCATGACTAGCTTAAATAATTTAAACTTCTTGGTGAGGATATTATTTGACCCATAATTTGTAAGGTACTTTATGAAGCTCTTTTCATTTGTTTGTTTTTGCCAGTCCTGGGGCTTGAACTCGGGGCCTGGGCACTGTCCCTGAGCTTCTTTTGCTAAGGCAAGTACTCTACCACTTGAGTCAGAGTGCCACTTCTGGCCTTTTCTGTGTATGTGGTACTGAGGAATGGAACCCAGGGCTTCGTGTATGCTAAGGAAACACTCTACCACTAAGCCACCTTTCCAGCCTATAAGGTACTTTCTAAGACAGAATTCACTGGTTAAAAAAATGCTCATGTGTTCTTTTACAAATTTTCCTTTCATGTGATTCTGAATTATTTTAATAATTTTGCATTTACCATTCCTTCTATTCAGTTGGGGGAGGGGGCAAAAAGTCTTTGTTTCTAGGTTTTCTGAAATATCTTTTATGGTGTTCATATTCTATAGGTTTCAGCAAAAAAAATTTGATAGCTCTTCTTTTTCTCTGTGTGGATCAGGGAACTAGAAGTCTACGATAGTAAAACAAGTCAGACATTTCACACCTGTCAGATGAAAAGAAAAGTTAAAAATCTGTCAGTTCTACACAAAGGGAAAGCTATGGAGGAAGCACCCTGCCAACAGGAGTATAATTTAATAACATCAGATGGGATAGTAGTTTTGTAAATTCTGGAAAATATTTAGATGCACATACCCTACAAACAATCAGTTCCATTTCAGGAATGTACTTAAAACAAACTCTACACTTATAAGAAGACTTGTAAGGGCATGTTTCTGAAAGTATGGTTTTAGAGGGAAATATTGTAGTAATTTAAATGTCCCTCAACAGAAGAATACATAAATCAGTAGTGTCAAATTTCTATTTGAAATAAGCAGGCTGAAGCTGAATATTAACATCGTTAAGCATCAGAAAAAATATGGAACTTTAAAAAGAGGTTACTGAAAGATACACAGGTTAATGTCATTTGTATAAAATATTTAAAACATGCAAAATGTATATTTTTCAAATAAATATGTAGTTAAACTATAAAAACATGCATTAAGTCAGGAACAGGTCTTGAAATGTAATGCGGTGTTAAATTTTAATGTCTTTTAAACATTTTTAAAACAAGGTTTTCTTTAGTGGATGGTAATGATGAAAAATACTGATGGGTCAAAACTTGAAAGATCATTGCATTCTTGTTTAAGACAAATTTAAGAGCCAAGTGTTATTTTGATATGTTGCTGAATTTCTTTGTTTGCAAATTTTGTATTGACACTTAAATATTAAACTATAATAACTATGTTATTGTTTCCTTTCTTTTATTTATTTATTTTTGGCTGTACTGGACATAAAACTCAAGGCCTTGTTCTTGCAAGGGCTCTACCAATTGAATCGTAGCTTTGGTTTGTTTTTTTTTTTTGTTGATTGTATTGGTCCTGGGGCTTGAACTCAGTCCTGGGCACCATCCATGAGCTTTTGTACTCAAGGCTGGTACTCTATCACTTAATCCACAGCTTCACTTCTGGCATTTTTGTGGTTAATTTGAGATAAGAAGCATATATTTTCCTTCTCAGGTTTTCTTGGAAATTATATCCTCAGATCTCAACCTCCTGAGTATCTAGGCACCTGGCTAGTCTTGCTTTAAAACAATTTTTAAATTCAATTACCATAATTACATCATGCTGGACTTCACTTTTTAATATAAAATTCATTTTTATTCAACATAGTCAGCTATCTATTTGTATTGACTAATTATATAATATTATTTTATTAGCATGCTATACATTTTTCCCCAGAATGTATCCAATCAAAAAACCTGAAACTTTACACTCTTTGACTAACCTCTTCCACTCTTCCAAGCCCTGTTTCTCTGTTCAAATATTTTAGATACCATGTATAAGAAAGATCATACAGAGGGGCATCTGGGTTGGTTCCATATCTTAGCTATGGTAAATAATGCTGCAATAAACATGGTTGTGTTGGTAGCCTTAGTATGGCCTTTTTTTGTGATCATTAAGGTAAATGCCCAAAAGTGGGATTGCTGGGTCATAGGGGAGCTCTATGTGGAGTCTTTTGAGGAACCTCCATACTATTTTCCAAAGTGGTTGAACAAGTTTACACTCCCACCAACAGTGCAGTAATGTTCCCTTCTGTCCACATCCCCTCCAGCATCTCTTGTTATTAGAGTTCTTGATTCTAGCCATTCTAACGGGTGATTTGCATTTCTTTTATGGCTAAAGAGTTTGAGCATTTCTTCATGTGTCTATTGGTCATTCTTATTTCCTCTTTAGAGAAGTTTCTCTTTAAGTCTTTAGCCCATTTATTTATGTTGTTTCTTTGAGAATTTGTTGTTGGAGGATTTAATTTTTTGAGTTCCAAGTATATTTTAGGCCCCTCAGTAGATGAATGGATCAACAAAATGTGGCATATATATATATATATATATATATATATATATATATATATATATATATATATAGTGGAATTCTATGCCTTCATCAGAAAGAATGACATCGCCCCATTTTTTAGGAAATGGAAAGACTTGGAAAAAATTATATTAAGTGAAGTAAGCCAAGCCCAAAGAAACGTAGGTCCCATGGTTTCCCTTATTTATAATAACTAGTATATATCTGGGAAAAGTAGAAAAAGTCAAAAGCTATGCACATATGACCAGATAAGATGAAGTTAAGTGAAATGAACCTCAAAATAGGGACACAAGTGGTTTTTTCTTTCTTGCTATTGTTTCTAACGTATTTATAGGGTACCATGTGATTTTTTGTTGTTGTTTTGTATGTCCCTCCCCCATGGTATAACCCCTGTTTTCACTGCATTTGATGTCGCTATAATTTGGGGAGGGGAAAAGAAAAAACAAAATATTTAAATAGGGATACAGGTTGACCTATTGTAGCAATGAGATGTAAAAGACACTATAAATTGTTTAAATAGGGATACAGGTGGACCCATTGCAACAATGAGATGTACAAGATTCTGTGTCAAAAAACAAACTTACAGCTTTAGCTGGGAGGGGGGAGTGTAGTTGTGGAGATGGGACGTCAGGGATGGCAGGGGAGAAACGAAGGAGGAGGCAACAATGCTTGATAAGAAATGCACTCAATACCTTGCTCCTCTGTACAGTATTTTCACAATAAAAAACTTATTTAAAAAAAAAGAAAGATCATACATGATATGCCTTTCTTCTTCTGACTTATTGTCCTTGACACAATGTTCTTAATTGTTCCAGGTGGCAGGATTTCCTTTTTGTTGTTGCTGTTGTTAGTCATGGGGTTTAACTCAGGGCTTGGGAACTGTCCCTGAGCTCTTTCACTCAAGGCTAGTGTTCTACCACTTGAGCCATAGCGCCACTTCCAGTTTTCTGGTGGTTAATTGGAGAAAAGAGTCTCATGGACTTTCCTGCCCAGGCTGGCTTTGAACCATGACCCTCAGATCTCAGCCTCCTGAGTAGTTAGCATTACAGGCCTGAGCTACCGGTGCCTGGCAATTTCCTTTTTTTAAAGGGGTGACTAATATTGCTTCCTAGCTATGTATTTATGTCTATATTTGCATACTACATTTTCTGTATCCCTTTACCTGTCCAAAGGCACTTGTGTTGCTTCCAAATCTTGTGTCTTGTGAAGAGTTCTGCAGTGAACATGGAAGTTCGGAAATTTCTTCAAGATACTTATTTTCTTAAAAATACATTTGGAAGTATTGGATCATTCAATGGTTATATTTTAATTGTCTGATGACTTTCATACTGCTTCTCCAGTGTCCGTAATGTTTTAAATCCCAACAAATTAGGTACAAGAATTCCTTTTTTTTAATAAGTTTTTTATTGTGAAAATACTGTACAGAGAGTTTACAGTTACATGAACAAGGTAATGAGTACATTTCTTATCAAGTATTGTTGCCTCCTCCTTTGTTTTTCCCCTACCATTCCTTCCCTCCCATCTCCACAACTACACTGCCCCCGCTCTGACCTAAATTGTAAAGTTCGTTTTTCAACATAGGGTCTTGTACATCTCATTGCTCAACAAGCATTATTATCATCTGTAATCTCTTGTTTATTTTTTATAAACCATCTCAGCAAGTGTGAGGTCTAATTTCTCTGGTTATGAGAGAAATTGACCACATTCTCACACCCCTGTTGACCACTTGTATGGATACTTTTGAGAAATGTCTATTCTGATACTTTGTTTTTTCATCATCTTCAAATTACATAATTTTGATTCTCTGATGATTTGGTAAATTCAATTTATTTTAGTAATTGACCAAGATGTTTTTCATATTCACATTAAATTTTTTATTATCTTTAAGTAGTTACACAAGAGATTATTTGGACTGGCTATTATTGAATTGTATGATTTCCTAATATACTTTGGATATTTTTATACTTTTCCAATATATAGTTTGCAGGTATGTCCTCACACTCTCTAGGTTTTTTCCTTCCACTGGAATTTTCTTTTGCATGCAAAGCATTTCAGTTAGATGCAATACCTCTTGTTTATTGTCACCCTAAGTTCTTATGGAGGTTTAAATAATTTTTCCTAAGTATTGGTTATAAATGTTTACGTTTTTACCTTTCTGTATATCATATGTAGGAATATATACTTTTAAAATTTTATCTTTTGTTAACACTCTGCTTCTATTTTCACTCTTTCCATATGCTTTTTGTTTTTAGTTTGTGTAGTTCCACTAATCTTTAATAAATTCTGGAGCATATATTTAGAGTATATAATATAGTGTCCTGTGATATATAAAGACATCAAAATGGTTCCCTGGGAAGCAAATTAACATACTTACAAATATTCTTTCTCATGACAATATCAGCTAAAATGTATTCGTTTACTGAAATTCTAATCCTGTCTAATGCTATTAGCTGTGGTCTTATAATACATTTGAAGTCGACATGTGTCATTTTTGACTAAAGAATGTTATCTGTACCATTCTTATGTTTTGGAATGTATTGCAACTTTCTTCATTATTACAAGATTAACCTTATTAGCATTTTAGAGCTCTTTAGATATAGTCTTGGCAATTTTTTCCATGTGGAGTTTACAGCTAAGTTAGAGCTTTATAAAATCATAGTACATGTTCTGGTAAGAGGAAGTCATGTGATTCTTAAGAGTTTGTATGTATTATGAGTCAATGAAATGGCCATTTTCTCACCCTGAGGTGATTTCTGTTATATTTCAATAAGGTACAAAAAATATCAGTGAATTGCCTCCTTCCCAGGATTTATTCTGGCAAGAGTGAACAAGTTGACTAGTAAAAATAAATAAATAAAACAGCATACATACAATTATAGACAAACATAAATAATCTCCTGGATTCACTCCCATCTGGATGAAGAGCTCTATACAGGATGGTAAAAGTGTCACCACTTACAAGGCAGGTTTATATGTGAGTATAAGTCAGCATACACAAACATTAAAAAGTGCCTTTTTATTTGCCTACAATATAAACCAAATAAAATGAAGTGTACATTTTCAGAATCACTTTATATTTCCTGTTCAAGATGAGTTCTTTTGATCTAGAGATGAGTTAAGATGTGACCTCATGTTTCAGGTTTCATTGTTGGGGTTAGTGCGTAGGATATTTAAGAATCCAAATGAAGGCAGAACACAAGTCTTTACATTGTAGTTCTATTCCTTTCAATGAATATTTGATTGCCACAAGCCTTAACAAATTCTTGTGCTGATGGTGGAAAATATGCAAATTTAATAAGACTTTATCCTCCAAGAGTTTTCTTGTCTGTGGTAGTTAATCTTACTATTTGTCTCCGCATCAAAAATACTGTAAACATAGTTGTACAGAAATCTTACATTGAAACCAAGAAGACAGTTCCCATTATCATTACACATCTTAAATTTAATAAGACAATACCAGGATGTTGTGATCTTGGGTTAAAGGAGAAACCTATACATTTAGAATGAATTGTCAAACTTCTTTTCTAAGTCACTGAACAAGTTTTATTTGCTCAAATGTGAGCAAATAAAACTTACATTAATCATAAAGGCAAGTCCTACTGAGAATGAAACATTTACAAATAATACTTACTAATCTGCCTTTAATTTACTTACTGGAAAATATTTTTTTATTTTTTGTACTGGAATTTATTATTTAAAATGCATCAGGTGGGAGTATATAAGAGGGGAGTAGTCTATATTAAAATGAGCTGCTTCATATTAAGATGCTGCAATATATTTATTTGGTAACAAAATTTCCTACTGAGCAGGTGCAGAATTCTTTCTCTGAAATTTGAAGCCTCATGTGACAAGCAAACACAAAGTAGACTTTTGGAATCTAATGACCCAGATGTCCTACCTTCCATATTTATCCTTGCTATATGCTCCATAGCTGTAAGTAAAAAGTAGCAGAATCTTTGCACAGAACCACTCCTTCTGCTTATCTATTCAACCATCAACAAACTTAGATTGTTTCAATATCTTAGCTAGTGTGCATAGCATCTCAATTGGCACTGCGATGCGAATATCCCTTTGAGATCCTGATTTTAATCCCTGTGAATAAATATTTAGGTGTGGTTTGCTGAACCCAGGGACAGATCTTCATTTAACTTTTTGAGGAACTTCCATACTGTTTTCCACAGAACCATTTTGCATTCCCATGCGCCGTTTACAAAAGTTTCAATCCCACTAGTCACAGAAAAACTGGATTGTACTTATCATGGAGTATTAAAAGTATGATGGAACTACATTAGCATAATAAAACCCACTAAGAACTGCTTTAAAAGATGGGAGGAGGGAAGATTTTTAAAAATTAATAAAAGGGATGAGTTTGATCAAAGTACTTTATGTGCATGTACAGAAATATCACAATTGAACCCCTTTGTACAATTAATTCATAATAATAAAAATAAGCAGTTAAAAATTTGGTTGCCATGGGTAAGGGGAGGTGGAAGAGCTTTCTAATTAAGAGATATGGTTTCAATATGCGAGAGGAGTAAGTTCTGGAGATCTGCTGTATAATATTGTGACTATAGTCAACTGTATTATATTGTATAATTAAAGTGAAACAAAAAAGAATAAGACATGTGTTATAAGGATATGTCTCAGGAAAATGTGCTTCCCACAATAAAAATTAAGACATATGATGGGCTACAAGCTCATACCAGTAATCCCTATTCAGGAGACTAAAAAGTAGGTTTCAAGCCAGCTGGTGCAGACAAATCTGAGTGATTCTGGATATGTAGCTCAACTGGTAAAGCTTCAACTGAGTGAGAGAATGAAGCCTTGGGCTCAAACCCCAGTACCAACACACACACACACACACACACACACACACACACACACACACACACACACACACACACACACACACACACACACACAACCTTTTATTAAGTTGCAATCTTATTGCCATTCTTGAGATCACCTTAAAGATACAGTACCTGGCCTCTGGTAATCACCAATTGCTCTCCATTGCTACAAGATCAACTATTTGAGAATCTACAAATTAAGTTTATGAGTTTGTCTGTTTTATCTCACTTAACCTAAACTCCTCCAGGTTTGTCATTAATAATTCAGTTCCTTTTTTTGGGGGGAGAGGGGTCTAATCTTGGGGCCTGAACTCTGGGCCTGGGCGCTATCCCTTAGCTCTTCAGCTTAAGACTAGCACTCTACCACTGGAGCCACAGTGCCACTTCCAGCTTTTTTCTTTTTGCTTATGTGGTGCTGAGGAATCGAACCCAGGGCCTCATGCATGCAAGGCAAGCGCTCTACCACTGAGCCACCTTCCCAGCCCCATGATTCTGTTTCTTTTGTGCTAATAATGGGGCTTGAACTCAGTGCCCTTCATTCTTATTTAACTATTTTTTTTCAAGGTTGGCACTCTATCACTTGAGCCATACCTCCACTTGCAGTGTCTTGCTGGTTAGTTGGAGATAAGAGTTTCGTGAATGAATCTGTTCATGCAGGATGATTTTGGGCCTCAGAACTCAGCCCGCTGAGTAGTTAAGATTGCAGGCATAGGCCACTGCTTGTGGATTTCTTTCTGATCCTGTAACTCTCCCTACTCCCACCCTGTCTTACAAGCTCATGAGTGCCTCGCCATTTGTTCATCAGCAGAACAGTTTATAGATCCTGATGTATTTTGAGCTACCATATCAGAGCAGAAAGGACTGGAACATATTTAGATAGCCAACTACAAATGCAGCATCATTCTTCATCTCTGTTAATCATTATTTGGGGAGAGAAAACATCCCTTCTTATTCTGTGAAGCTTTAGAAAAGCTATTTACTGCAATCAATTATTCTCGGGCTTCAGAATATCTTGGCAGATATATTGTCCTCATCTACCTCAGCTCCTGGCCAGCATGTATGACATGAGGAATATAGTTGAGTTGATCATAGTCACCTAAATCAGCTTTTGTTTTGGAGGGTATTGATGAGATTCTGTCTTTTAAGATTGTGATTAACACAAGACTTGCACCACTCTATGTTTGAAGGCATGTATACAAAATGGATGTATTAAGTTGGGCCAGTTATCATTTCTAGCTCTTCATCATATCTCTTTTGTGAGTGCTGACTTCAAGCTCCTCACTTCTAGCTCTTCACAGGATGAGTAATAAGTTATTGTTCACGGTAATCACACCACTGCAGTGTGGGACAAGAACTCTGTTTTTATCACTGTGATTTAGTGCCTATTATCCCACCTTTTGCTTTCACCCCTCTAAGCCACGGTTAGATTCTATCTTCACAAACATATGTTCACATGCATATTTTCATGATATAGGTAACTCTGTTAATGATCTCACCGACTTAATCCATAAGTAAGTAGCACAAAAACAAATCATTTTTTTATATTCAGATGATTTTTTATTCTTTTCCATTTTTGCTCAGAATTGCTGTTGAACATTACCCTGTCATCTCTTCAAGTATTTGACTACAAAATATGCTTGGTAAATAATATAGGGAGATTAACTAAATAGCACATAATTACCACAAATTTAGAGTCCTATAAAAGAATATATTTTATCCATGATTAGAAGGCTTACAGACTTTCCAAATCCATTTTAATATATTTGACAGTAAGCCATGGGAAATTTTAAACAGCAGACAACGCTTATTCAGAATTCATAATGTCAGCTCTAGATTACCATATTATTAAAGACTTCAGTGCATGAAGCCACTAATTTGTTTCCTTTTTCTAAACATGCATTCCCTCGCTCAGCACATTGTTACCACCCCCCCACCAACAACAGCCATAAACCACCCTGCCTTGAAAACTGCATGGGATTGAAATGTAAGTTGATTTTTTAAACTCTACCACTCTAACAAGATACATCCAGTTCTGGCACTCATTCAAACAAGTCAATTAAGCAAAGCAATGAAGCAGTACAGGAACCTCTAAATTTTCCTTTTATTTATTTATTTTTCTTTACTTAATTGGTGCCAAGGACGGCTGAGCCTACTGTCTCTGACAAGGGAAAATGCCCATGCAGTAATTGTCTGAACAGCTTTGATGTGTCACTAAAAACAAAACAAACGAAACGAAACTTCATTTAAACCTAACAGGACTGAAACCCACAAAAGTTTGGCATAGTTATCGATGAGCAACTGGAAATCCTCATTAGGAACTTCCACTATTATTGTTTTTAACACAAACCAGAATAGATGAACACATCTCTCCTATTCATTCTTTTCTCTCCAGAAATGTTTGTTTGGTCATGCTGAAGCAAGAAAGCACTATCCTGATCCCAGTCATGAATCTTTGGCACTGACTCTTCCACCAATCCTTCCTGGAAGTAACTACCCACAACTCCCTGGCAAAGCCTTCCTCTACCCACAGGATTTTCGCTCTGTCAGTCCAGATTTAAGGTAGGCTACACATGCTGTAGATTTGGCAGCTCATGACTGCATCCAGCTTCCTTGCTAATGAAATTATATAACCTGTGGCATATCCTTTGCCATCTCCCAAAAGATTCCAGTAATGGATAGCTCATGAATACACCGTGTCACTACTGACTTTTGCTTTTCTGTTCCACCCCTCCCAATGTCACTGATGCTTCTTGAATTGCCTTCCAAATAATTTTTTCATTCAAATTCTTGCCTTAGGCTTATCTTCTTAGAGAACTCAACCAAAGGAAGAAGTCATAAGGTAAATAAGAACATGGATTCTGAAGTTAAAACCTCAGAGTTCATTTGTCTCTGCCACACTAAAAGTGTGATGTCTTGGAAAATGTAAATTTGTTTTTTATTCTTCTTCAGAGTATGTATTTGTTCTCATTATCATATAGAATAATGTATTGCAAAGTTCACACAAAATAGCACTTGGAATACAGCACGATCAGACATGTACTAAGTTAATTGATTATTGTTATTACTGTTATAGCCAACTATTGAGCTAAATGCTAGCAATAAACAAATAAGCTGGTGACTTTCTTTTTTATAATTAAGTTTTTAATTGTGAAAATACTGTACAAAAGGGTTACAGTTACATGAGCAAGGCAATGAGTACATTTCTTATCCAGCATTGGTGCCTCCTCCTTTGTTTTTCCCCTACCATCGCTTCCCTCCCACCTCCTCAGCTACATTCTTCCCCCGTTCCCTACCTATTATGTTAACATGTGATTTTTTTGTGGTTTTGTATGTCCCTCCCCCACGGTATAGCCCCTGTTTTCACTGTATTTGATGTTGGTATAATTTGTGGAGGGGAAGGGAAAAAACAAATTGTTTAAATAGGGATACAGATTGACCCATTGCAACAATGAGATGTACAAGATGCTATGTCGAAAAACAAACTTTACAATTTAGGCAGTTAGAGAGGATGTAGCTGGGGAGGTGGGAGGGAAGGGATAGTAGCGGAAAAACAAAGGAGGAGGCAGCAATGCTGGATAAGAAATGTACTCATTACCTTGCTCATGTAACTGTAACCCCTTTTATAGAATATTCTGCCATATCTAATTTAAAGTGAGTTCTCTATCATTAGTCTTACATTAACTTTATAGAACTACAATGTCATAAAAGTTCAAAATTTGTATTTGCAATCAACACTCCTTTAAGACTTGAACACACTCATGTCACATATAACAACATAGGTAGAACTGGGTTTTATGTGACTTTCTGAGATAAAAAAAAACCAGTTGCATCCTCAACTTTTTTCTAATCTAGAATGAAGCTGGATACATGAAGTCAAAATAAAATCAGTTCTATCTTTGTAGTTGTATGCGACATGCGTGTGTTCATGTCTTAAAGGATAGTTGATTGTAGATACAACTTTTGAACTTTTATGACAGTACAGTAATATAAAGTTAATGTAAGACTAACAATAGGGAACTCATTTAAATTAGATATGGCAGAAGCTCTGATTAACCAACTTGCACATTTTGTGTGTGTCAATTCACCTTAAAATTATGCTAAGTTCTATACTTTAAGAACCGTCAACCTCTGTTGGAGCCAGTATGCTTGCTGGGGCCCTCTTCAACTTCATAATCAGGAAGTTCCACAACTTGGTACTCTCTATATTAGTTGCTGAGCAAATGCAAATGCAATCATTCTATTCATCAGAACATTTCCATCATTGACTCCTGGAAATATAGTACTCAGAGGAGTCCTTCATGTTGTTATACAAGACAAGAAAAAGAAACAAAAAGAAAGAATAAAAAGAAAAGTGGACTGTGGGACCACAGTTTAAACCAGTCCAGGTAATCTATTTGAATGTACCTTCTCTGTATAAGATTTAAAATATATACCTAATGGAAAAAATCATCTTAATGAGAATATTTTGTTATCCATCAGTCAGGCCAGGGCCCATTTGGCTTCCTGCTGTACCCATGCCTGATTCTGGGATGAAGTCCAGTGTCAGATGCCATGTGTTAAATTCACTGCATTGACAGGAAAGTTAGTTCACTGGCCCAAATCCAGAAACAAGTTTGACAGTAGCTGCACCAGCTCTAACAAGAGGGGGAAGCTATTTGTTCCTCCTGGGTGCCTCTCCTTCACTTCCTACACTCACCTCAAATAATGATAATATCAATAATAAATGTGGAAAGCAAAAGGATAAAGAAAACAAAGGTCTGTGATCTTGCTTCTCATCAACACCTTGGAGCTGAGTGCCTGCAAGGCATCAAAATGAAACCAGAGAGGCAGAGTGTTTGCCCTTTCAGAGACTTTTTTAAAAAATATGTTCCAAGTGTGTTTGTAGACAGACTAGCTGGCATGCGCTCACAGGTGCTATGGCTCCATAGATGATCAGTCCCTTTAGTTCCTTTGAAAACATATGCATTTGAAGCTTTTCTTCCCTTTGAATGTGGGATTCTGATGAAAGAAATTTTGTTGTTGGTAACAGGGAGACCCATCGTGCTAGAACTTGAAAGCCCACCTGGACTTTCAAGTCTTAAAACCTCAGCCCAGCCCTTGGGGAACAAATAAATTTAAAGAAGCAGTTCTGTTCTACTTTAAGGAAAAATATCTCAAGTTCAACACTGAGTAATTAGGGAAAAATCACAGTTTTGCCTTTCTGCTTTTTTTCTCCCCCATAAGTTCTGCTTTGGTTTCTTTGTGCTCTCCTTGGCAAGAGCCTGACATTATGGGAAATCATAGTCTATTATTTCCTCCTAAGATCACAACATGCAAAATATGGTCATTCCCTAAAAGCTGTGGCAGACAATCCTCTAGGCGGTCATCTCTATCACATGTCTTTAGACACTGCATAAAGACAATGCTAAGATTCCATCAGACAACTCTATCCTTGGCATGCTGTGAAAAGCAAGAAGGTTTCTTGGAAACAGTTAAAGAGACTCTATTTTCTGAAACTATAAGATTGTCTATAGAAAATCTTGCCAGATCATAAAGGTAGCTTGCCTAGGTTTTCAAGGGGTTCCAAAGGCCATCTAACCAATCAAATGAACGTTTTTCCTGGCTCATGCTACTGATTATTAACTTGGTAAGAAGAAAAAGGTGGTGTTAGGTAGGGAACCCATAGACTCTAGCTTCTGGCTTATTCTGGGCCCTGGAATGAACAATTCTAGAAGAGTGAAAAATGGGGGAAATCTAGGGGAAATATGTGCAGAAGGATCCAAAAGATTATAATAAGTATGCAGATCATCCTGTCTTACTTCAATACCCAAGAAAGAGTTTCAATTATGGATAAAGTACTAAAGAATCAGGTGGATTCATGTCAGTCAGTGTGTATGTGAGCCAACTTCTGCCTCAGTGATTTCAAGGCTTGGGAAATGGATTTGGAAGGCGCTGTCACAGTGGGTGGCGGGGGTAGAAGCTCTGAGTGGGCTCTCCATGCTCAAGGCAGAAGCAGCTGATACCAATAACTGTCTAACCAGCCAGTAGCAGTGACAGAGCTGAATGCATAAAATGGTAGGTCTGCAGAAGACAAGACAGCCACTTGGTACAAGTTGAACATAGTAGATTCTTTACACCCCAAAGGCATAGTGGTTCTTACCAAGAATATTTTGATTTCTTCAAATATGAGCTTGGCATCCCTTATTACTATACTTTTACAGCTAACAAAGACTAAAGACTAAAGATTATGATTAACCCAACTTAACAATTTAGATGTGGTGTGCTCCTGCTTTGGAACAAGAGACTCATTTAAACAAAGTGAGATGTGACAACAGATTCATGACCGGAGTATTAACTCTCTTTACCATATACTTTATTGCCCCAAAGCAGATGTACTAATACACTTGTAGTAAATTATTAAAAGACCCATCAAAGGCACCAGCTTGTGGCTGATACTCTATCAGCTGGGTAGTTGTTCCCAAGGTTGCTGTATCTGTACTAAACCAACTGCAGAAGCAGTACTGAGGCTACATCAAAGATGAAGTCATCATCTCTGCATCCTAGATACATATGACTTTAACTGTATTACAAATATAATATGATTTTAAAATAAAGATGTATTTATGGAAAAAATATTGGGCTTATTGTAAACAAGATGAATTGGCCCCTCTTTCCCTTATTCTCAGCAGCCAAATGTAACATTTATACTTTTCTGACCCTACAATGTTAAACTTTACTGTATTAAACGTTTTCTTTTTCCAGAAAGAAACGTGTTTTTTCAGACACAGTGAGAAGTCCATGAATCCCAAAGTTACAATGCTGCCTTCTTACTTTGGGCTCCACATGCAAGCAAGCTGACAGGCAAAGGATGTATAAGGTTTGTTTCAGACATAATGTTTGTGTTCTGATGCTGTAATTCCTGATATGATGGTTTTTGAAAGTGGGACTTTAAAGAGGAAAGTAGTTCATAGAAGTGGAGTCTTCATAATGAAAGTGGTACACTATAGATCATCGGTCTTTCTTTTCCTTTGTCCTCTGTGGATACAGTAATAAAACAGCCATCCTAAAAACCAGATAAAAGGAACTTGCTGGGAAATAAATTAGATGATATCTTGAGCCTGAACATTTTAGGCTCCAAATGTGAAAGACAAATGTCATCTAAGCCCCTAGTTTCTGGTATTTGTCATACCTGCCACATTGACTGAATCAAAGCTATCAATGCTGGATATCATGAGAAACTGAGGCTGGTGTTTCATCATCAAGACAAGGGTGACTATATTTAGAAATACGGAAATTTGCTGGTGTGTAGCCATTATGACTTAGAAAGGGTATGTTCCCATAGTCTCATCTGTTGAATACCTAGTCCTGACCTGGTGATTAATAGATGATTGTATTATGAGGATGCTAACTTTATCAATGGTTTGTCCATGAATGAGCTCAAAGCTGAATGAGCTATTAGAAGATGAAGCCAAGTTCAAGGAAGGCAGTAACTGGGGTTATGACACTGAAATGTCATTTCTTGTCCCTGGACCTTTCCTCTCCCTACTTCCTGGCCTCCATGAGGTGAGATGCCCCTTTCACATCGCACATTTCCTCCACTATAATATTTGGCCTCAAGTGAGTTCCAAAGCATTGGAGCCAACTGACCTTGGATCCAAAACTCTGAAAGCAAAAATAAACCTGACCTCCTTTAAGTTAATTTATCTCAGGTAGTTTTGTCATGGTGATATAAAAAGCCAACTAATACAGTATCAAGAAAATCAAGTGAGGGGGCTGGGAAGGTGGCTCAGTGGTAGAGCGCTTGCCTTGCATGCCTGAGGTCTTGGGTACGATTCTTCAGCACCACATAAGCAAAAAGAAAAAAGCCGGAAGTGGCACTGTGGCTCAAGTGGTAGAGTGCTAGCCTTGAGTTAAAGAGCTGAAGAACAGCACCCAGGCCCAGAGTTCAGGCCCCACGACTGGACACCCTCCCCCCCAAAAAAAGAAAATCAAGTGATTATTTTTCCTTTGGGTGTCAAGGGATGGATCACCAGCTGATTGATGCTGGATACCTTCTCAAGGTGAAGGACATCAAGAATAAAGAGTGACGGAGGAGCAGAATAAATATCAATTGCCTTCTCAGAACCAATTTAGGCAAGAAAGCTTGCGATCACATTCCATTAACTTCTTTTTCATACTTTTCCTTTTAAAAATTCCTCTCAGAGTTCTCTGCCAAGTATGGCTGTTCTTGCCAACACTAGCAACTCAATCTCACATCTTCTGAATGAGCCTTATTAAACTTCCCCTTCCCCATCTTACTCTCTACCCTTAATACTGCTTTTTGGAATTGTTCCCCCAAAAAACCACCCAAGTAAACTTAATCTCAGGCTCTTGGTGGCCTGTAAACCATGCTACTACCTTTAATATTTGTACTATTTTTTGTACATTTGTACATTTTTTTCCTAGATCCCTTTAACATTTCCCTGAGCCTGGCCAAGCTGTAGATGGATTCTTCCTTGTCTCTAAGTCCCTAGGCATGCTCTTTACTCAGAGTATTTACTGTAGAAAACTTATAATTACAAATTCTTTATTTGTCCTTAGGATGTAAATCTTTTCCTAGTTTTGTCCATTTACCAACCCAGAAATGTCTTGCTTAAGGACCTAGGGGCCTATCACTTAAACACAATCATCAAGGAAAATTGTGTTCCTGTCTCTAAACTTCTTTGCCAGAGGTCCGAGTCCTAAAAATGTGGACATCTTGCTCAGAACCCTGAAGCTGGCTGCTATCTTAAAGAGAAAGAAAATGTACTTCCCTTTGGATAAGGCTAATTAGTAAATACTGATGGCGTATGATTCTCCCAAAGCTACCACTTCCACTCACCAACTTCATATTTCAGCCGAGTTCACACTGAGTTGTAGCCTCCCTCCTCTAGTACAATAGTCTCAACTAAAGCTTGCCATACCCACTGAACTCTGTCTAGTGCAATTTTGTCCCTTAAGTCTAAGATTATTCCATTTCTCTCTCCTTTCACTTGAGCTATTGAGCTATTTTGGACAACTCTGGTAAGATATCATATGAATGGTCATTCTAGCAGTAACGGTCATTTATTTGTTGTTCCTAACAAAACTAAGATAAAATGACAACACAAAGTATGTTCACAATGCTAAATAGTAGGGGTTAACTGCCCACCATTTATCAAGCCTGGAATATTGCCTGGACATCTCAGCTCTTCTGAACATGCTTCTAACTGCAGCCAGAGACACAAATTTGTGAACATTTCCGTGATAGCGTCCCCCCCCCCAAAAGCTCAAAATTAATGGAACTTGCATGATTCGGAAATATGTGGTCCCATGCTGCCTCCCAAGCTTCTTAAATCATGTTCCTTCACAAAATAAATGTTTCACCTCTGAACATAATTGTACAATACATTGTCTGGGCACTTACTGATCTTTTCTTGAAAAATTTTCCTCTCTAATCTTCATTTGGATCTCATACTTCAAGTCTCACAAAACATAATACTTCTTTTGAGATTTCTAAGCTGTAAACCTGAGTTAGAGGTCTCTTTATTCACGGTTCAACTTCCTTTATCTTGGCACTTTATCTCTGTATTTTCTGTACACATATTTCTGCTTTTTATTTTATTTTATTTTTTTGTCAGTGGTGGGGCTTGAACTCTGGGCCTGGGCGCTGTCGCTCAGCTCTTTGGCTCAAGGTTAGTGCTCTACCACTTGAGCCACAGTGCCACTCCCATTTTTCTAATGGTTTATTGGAGAAATGAGTCTCACAGACTTTCCTTCCCAGGCTAGCTTTGAACTGTAATCCTCAGATGTCGGCCTCCTGAGTAGCTAGGATGAAAGGCATGAGCCACCAGAGCCCAACCAATGCATTTCTCTATTACTGTACCTTTCCTTCCAAACTCAGATCACAGAGTCAAGCATGTAGTAGCCACACAATAAATAACTGCTCAAATGATTTCCTATGGATTTTGATTTTAATCTTGGTTATAGGTTAGTTTTCACTTGCTAGTATTTTATACAATATGAAATATTGGGGGGATCAGGCATGTTGCTCCAAGGATTTAATAGTAGTTATCTGGGAGGCAGAGATCTGGGTATTTTAGTTCATGGTCATAAAAGGAAAAGAAGTGAGGGAGACTTTTATTTGATGAAATAAATTCATCCTGGTTCTTGGTAGAAGCTAAGAAATTTTGCTGTAGCTGTATGAATTATGAGGTTGTTATTTTTTTCATAAATTATGATACAGGTGCTCACCTTCCTACCTACCTACCTACACACATACACACACACACACACACACACACACACACACACACACACACACACACACACATACACACACAATCAAGCATTAATGCATAGCCAAATATCCTACTTTCTGACAGTCACCTATCATTGCCTATGTTTTTATCACTATGAAAACATACCTGAGGGAAATAACTTAAAGGTTGAAAGGCTTATTTTGGCTCTCAGTATTTATAGAGGATTCAGTCCAAGGTCGGTCAGCTCCATCGTGTTGGGCCTAAGGAAACTGCATATCAAGGCAAAGGAGGTGTTTGGTAGAGTTGACTGCTCATCTATTGGTGATCAGGAAGGAGACAGAGGAGTGGCTAGGAACAAGATATATTTTTTTTTTCTGGAGTATATCCCACAGACCTAAATCCTTCTAGTTAGGTCCAGTTTCTTACAGCTTTTACAAACTCTTAATTGTTGTCCAGTCAATTATGAATTCATCAATGTATTGAGCCTCTGATAAGGTTCATACACTAAGAATGTTCTCATTTCCCCATCAGCTGGGGACCATACCAACGACACAGTTACACCAGGCATGGGGACAAACAAGTCATTTAAGGATTTAGGTGGACCTGTTGCAACAATGAGAAGTACAAAATGTCATGTCAAAACCAGCTTTACAATGTCGGTGTGGGGGGGGAGGGGGTACAATTGGGTGTGGGGGAGGGGGGAGGCTGGGTAGGGAGGTGAAGGGTAAACAAAGGAGGAGGCTGCAATGCTTGGTAAGAAATGTATACATTATCCTGCCCATGTAATTGTAACCCCTCTGTACAGTATGTTCTCAAATAAAATATTTAAAAAAAAAAGATTTGGGAATGAACATGTATTTCAGCAGTTAACATTTTAGGAATGAGTGGATGGAGAGTAAGTACATAGAGGTAAGTACTGTAATTAGAATAAAGTCAGAGGTGATTACCACCACCACCACCACCCCAAAAAAACCATGGAAATATTGTCATGGTGAAGAGAAGTTAGAGGAGCTGCTAGTGACTTGTACTAAGCGAGGCTGAGGACATTGTTAATCCTCTGAAATCATCAAGTGTAGCCACCACTACACACAAATTATCTATCAGAAATGTGAACAGTGATGGGATAAAGCACTGTGACACAGAATGAAACCTTGTGTGTTTGAGAAACAAGATCCAGGATGAATCCCTCACCATACCATTAAGTATATTGCCAAAGGTAGATGAATGAAACCTTGTGTGTTTGAGAAACAGGATCCAAGATGAATCCCTCACTGTGCCATTAGGTATATTGCCAAAGGTAGATGAATCAGACACTGGAGAGGAAACATTAGTCAACTTAGCAACATTTGACTGTTGGAACAATATCCCAAGTACAACAGAGATGAGATCAGTTCAGAAAAATTAGTGGAAGCTGTTGCATGTGTCTAGTGTCTTTCTCCCTCTCTGTCTATGTGGATGTCTTACTTTCTGTATCATACACATAGTTATTTAAAATTAGTTCAGTAGTATCTTTATATAATTTATCTCTTTACCATTAGAAATGATCTAAAAAACAGTGCCTCTCTTATTTCCTGCTACATACCATGGACCTAGAATAGCATCTAATCAGACCAGATATTTTTTTCTATATTTAGAAAATATAGAAAACAGGAAATTCTCATTTATTTCTCTGAGTTAAAGTGAAAGCTAAAAAATGCCATTTAGAGCAAGACTAAATATAAGATATTCAGATTATTTGACCTCTATCTTGAGACTACATCCAATTCTTTGTTTCCCTTTCATCAATTACAATGCTTAATTTATAATCTATACTGATTAAATATGTCCTAAACAGAAACTGAGAAAGAAGACAATGAAGATTTTTGCAGTCATGATTAAAGCAAGAGAAGTAAATCTGCAAGAAAAATGCTATGAATGATTTGAGCAATCTCAGTCACAGAAAGTGTCTGTGAGTTTGAATAATGTGGATAAATCCAGGTGCTATTAGCATGCCAAAGCCCGGTTTCAATTTCCAGTGTCACAGAAATAAATAAAATTAATTGATTAATTTTAAAACCACTAAAACTATAGATAAGTCGCAGCACCAAGAATGCTCAATTTACAAAAGCGAAGCATCTAAGGGTGTTTTGCTATCTCTAAATATACCAGTATGCTTAATGCAAGGGAACTCTTAATAAGGAGCCATGGCTTAAGAAAATTAAATATTAATAAGTGTACATTTTGCATTAGCATTCTATATGTCCCTGGGCACCTTTTGTAGTCTTTAGATTAAACAGACTTGTCTTTGTCTCTGGGGTAAATGGCCTAGTGACAATTCTTCAAGTATAAAACTGGAGGGCTCCGCATGATGTCTGTGTGTATCAGCATCAAACATAGTTCTCACATACATCCATACAAGAGTTGACAGTAATTGGCAGGTGGGGAAGAGGCACTGGCCCTCAGGACTATATGGCCCTTTGTCAAAGATGTACCTGCCAGAAAATATTGAGGCCCAGCTGAAAAAACATCTAGAAAGAGAACAAACATCTTTTGTCTCTCACAGCATTTTCAGAAAGAAGATAATTCTTCACAGCTGGCAAACTTACCCCAAATTTTGAACTATTTGAACATCACAGAGCATGATCTATGTAAAACAGGCTCCTGGAATTTTGTGTTTGTTATCTACTATGAACAGGGTTTTGATGTTGCTAGAATTGTTATGTTGAAATCCTAACCCAACTATGATAAAATTTGAGGGTAAGGTCATTGGGACATTAATAAGATTTTATTAAGTAATCTGGGTTGGGTCTCAAGAGTACAGTTCATACATGGAAACATGAAATCTCTATCTATTTCTCTCTCTTCCTCTTTCTCTTCCTTCCCTCTCTCCATTTCCTTTCTGTGCAAGGATAAAACGAGAAAACATCCATCTGAAAATTAGGAAGCAGGTCTTTATAAGACAGTGAGGTTGCTTATATCTATCTTGACCTTGAATTTTCCAGCCTCTAGAACTTTGAGAAACCTTTATTATTTAAGCCACTTAAACCATGGTAAGTTGTTATAACAGCTAAAAATGATAAAGAAATATTTCTCTGACTTCTTTCCTTGGTGCTTACACACACACACACACACACACACACACACACACACACACACACACATTAAATGAATGACATCTAGTCATTTATGATTTGAACACAGAAGACACCAATGTCCTTATAATGGAGACTGGTCCTTCAAAGGGAGACAGAAGTTGTTACCATTAGGTACAAAACTCAGAAAATTCATGGTGGAGAATTTGGAAGTAAAATAGCTGCAATATGATTCAGAACATTGCAGAATCAATGGTCTGAGATTGGTCTCATAATCAGAGATAATGTCCAAATAAAGGTGTGGAAAATCCAAGTCCTCAGAAAGGATTTCAGAGCTAGAAAAGTGTGATCTAAGAACCACAGAAGAGAACATTGTTAAGTGACACAATAGACATGGGAGAAGTGTCAGAGATGGCCATTATGAAGTCTGTGATGGAAGGAACCATAGGAAAGATGAAGGAAGAACCTGTCTGGCTATATGTGATCTCAGTGTGTTTGTAATTCCTATCTACATGCCTTCTCCTTTATGAAAAAATACTTGAGATGAAAAAAGAAACAGAAAAGTCCAACCATCCAAATAGGTGCCAGGTAGGTTATCTGTACATCTGCAGAGACATGAAAAGATGGTGTCTCAAGTAAGACAAACTAAGTGCATCACCAGTTCCGTTGAGAAACAGCTACTACATGAAAGGAGATAATCCCATGGACTTTGGGGGAGGGTGGCAGAGGCAGCAGAAGAGCTGGATTTGTTGTCAGAAGGGATGAAAATTGTTCGAGATGCATGTAGAAAAGCACAGAGATTCCCTGCCTCCATGAGTAAATATGAGAAGAAAAACTTGAAAAGCCAACCAGAGACGGTTGACCCTTTATCTGAAGGTAGTGGCGAGGGCCATGAAAAAATTGCTAGAGAGAAGTAGTTCTGAAAAAATGTACAGTTCACACTTTGCCTGCTTTATGTTTCAAATTTTAAGAAATAAGCAGGGAAAGCAAGCATTAGAGGAATTTTTAATATATCCCCAATTCCTCAGTCCCCTCCCTTTAAGGTTTAGTATAGAGGTAATTGTGACTTAAAAGCTTTAGAGAAGCAATCACAATTTCAGTTATACATCGAAAGCCTTGGGATTTATGCGTTGGGCTCAGCAATGGTAGCCATTTAAAATTTCTTCCAATCTGGGGTAGGGACAGCAGCAATTTTCTTACTGAAGCTTCTGGCTTGGTAAACTCAGGGGTTTTAGCAGAAACATCACACATCAGCTATAGTCGGGTGTGAATACTGAAATCCGGATTGCTGCGGCTTTCAGATTCTCAAAATAGCTTTTGGATAGTGTGCTCATTCAAGCTAGACAGATTTCATTTGTTCACCTTGTCCTCATCTGGCACCATCTTTCTTCCCCTTCTCTGAGACTGTCGCAAACACAGAAACTGATGTTGCCTGGACTTTTCAGAGCAGATCATTGTTTGAGAATTCTTGTTTCCAGCGAGACAGTGTTGCAACGTTTCAGACACTGGGCCCCTGTGTGAACAATGAGCCCAGTGCCTATCCCAGGTGCTGAGGTTCCCTGTCTATTCAACCAACACCGGAATCCTATCGGAAAACCATCATTAAGCCAAATGCATCCAATCTAAGCGCAGAATCATTTCACATGTGAGAATGTGAATCTATTACCTATAATAACCTTTTGAATCTTCATTTCTTATGGCAGCAAGAGTAATGGTGATTTTCCCCCCAGTTCTTTCTAATACCACATTTATTAGTGTCATTACTGGGGTAATAGCCGGTGGAAAAGAATGGAGGCATTTTATGTCTCATCTTTCACTCACTCTCCTTGGTGGTGAACATGGGGCTCAATTAAAAGAACATCTTTATATGTCTAAGAGGACAATGGGGTCTTTCACAACCCCCTCAGTGAACAAGCAAAAGTAGCAGTGACCTTCCCCTTCAACACACACACAGACACACACACACACACAAAATAAACCCTCACTGAGGTTGTTTTGCATTTTTTCATATCACACTCTGGGAACCACTGAGATTATACTAATATTTTGAAGGTAATAGAATATCATTTTAAGCATCTATGGTATAGATATTTTTCACAATCATTTGGTAAGAGTGATTACGTCTCAATTTGGGTGGAGAGGAAGGGAGAATATATAACAGCTTGGGAAAGACCAGATTGTTAGAAGGCTTTGAGAAATTATAAAACTAAAACAAGTTAAAAGCTATATACATATATGGAAATGTCATTAGTCACTATGTGTGTGATAATCGCCCCGCCCTTCCCAATTGCTGTAAAGTCTGACTCTCCAGTTCCTCAGACAATGTTGACACCCAAATAGGGTGGAGGGATATCAAAGCTTTTTCCCCTGGGAATGGCTGCACTAGGTGAGCAATTAAAAGTATACAAACATAGGTCCCGTGGTTCCCCTTATTTGCAATAATGAGCACATGTCTAAGACAAGCAGAAAAGGTCCAAAGCTATGTACATATGATGTTAAGTGAAATGAAACCCAAAATAGGGACACAATTTTTTTCTTGCTTGCTATTATTTATAACATATTTATAATGTACTATGTGATTTTTTTGTTTCTTTGTATGCTCCTCCCCCATGGTATAATCCCTGGTTTCACTGTATTTGATGTTGGTGCCCTGCATCTTGTATATATACACTTCTCTAATTTGGGGAGAGGAAGGGAAAAATACAAAATGCTTAAATAGGGATACAGGTTGACCCATTGTAACAATGAGATGTACAAGACACTATGTTGAAAACGAACTTTACAACTTCGGTGGAGGGGTGGGGAGAACTGTGGAGGTGAGAGGGAAGGGATGGTAGGCGAAAAACAAAGGAAGAGGCAACCATGCTCGATAGGAAATGTACTCATTACCTTGCTCATGTAACTGTACAGTATTTTTTACAAATGTACAGTATTTTTACAATAAAAGTGTACAAAAATAAATAAATAAAAGTATACAAAGGTGCTGATGGACCTGAACCCAGGAAGAATGGGGAAAGAAGTATGTGCCTTTATCTAAAGGCTTGGCCTGGACTGAGATAGCTAAGGTAATGATTCATCATGGCTTGTTGAGTTTAGGCACCAACAGAATGGCTGAGAGACAAGGCATCCTGGAGGAAGATTAAAAGGAGAGGAATTCACAAACCAAGTGTATATGAGGTTGTAAATGAGATAGATTTTGACCAACTATGGGTCCTGCCACTTAGTAGTATTGTGACCTTTACTCTGAATTTCAACATAAGTAACAAAAGTCCCTAAAATCATAGAGTTATTGTGATCATTAAAGCTAGTGTTCATGCAAGAATATCAAGTACTGGATATGCATATGGCATCCAGAATGCATTCAGTAGGCATTTACCAAATGCCAGACACAGAGGCATCGTCCCTATTACGATAATAAATGTGTAGCAACATTATACGTGGCTGGACAGGAAGGAGGGTGAATAGGAAGGATTACCCTCTCTGTAATGGAGATGAAAAGCCTCAGAAGTAAAAGAACAAGTCCATTTAAACAATATGAGAGTGACCCCATAAAGACAATCAAAAGTGTGGCACTGAACCAAACCTCTTGAAAGAGTCTTTTACTCATCCAGTTCCCAGGGACCTCAGAGGTCACATAGCAAAATAATTTTTAAGATGATATTTCTGTCTCTCTGATTCTATTTCCATCCACAAGAATCAATAGGGAGTGAAGCACTAAAAGGTTCCAGGAAGTCTCCTCTCCAAGTATTTCTAAGTCAACAGCTCATCATTATTAGAGTCATGGGTATATTGACATTTTATATAATAAAATGCACACTCCAAATGGAAGGGACCCTTTATGTTGCCTTTACTGCAGAGGGAAAAGGGGGAACTCAAACTGTGGGAAGGGATTTAATGTATTAGAAATACTGAAATGATGCTTAATGGATTAGAAATATCTAATTTAATATCTAATTTAATGTATCAGAAATACCACTGTGGAAACAAGGATATTCCAACAGATCCACTATGGATGTGCAGTGATGACTCCAGGAGAACATCCTGTTACTTTCTAAGGTTCCATTTCCTCATCTGTAAAACAGAAGGTTAAAAAAAATGGAGCAAACTCATAGGCAATATGAGCAGCTTCTTGAACTAAACCATGTGCATACTTTCCTGGCAGCTTGGAGCTTCAAGGAGGAAGAAAGGGAAGGACATTTTCACAAAGGAGCCATCTTTTCCCCATTGCTGCTAGAAAAGTAAAACAGGGCAATTATCTTCTCTTAGAGTTGAGAAAGGCGTAAGTCTGAAAGCTGTCCTGTTGTTAAGGTCAAGGGGCTGAGGCAGGTAGCTTCTTGGCAGGCTTGCCTTTTCTCACTTCTGGAGGCTGCCTGCATTCCTTGGGTGTGACTCCCTTCCCTTCCTTTCCAGGTCACTCCAGCTTAACTTGCTCCTTCATTGTATCTCCTACTTCCTCTTCTGTGAGCATATTCCCTTCTGCCCCCTACTGGTGGGGAAATTAGGAGTCCATTCAGCTCATCCAGAAGAAGCTGCTTCCAGATGTTTAGTTTAATCACACCTGCCATTCCTGCTGGGTGGAGAGGAAATGTTGATACTGTAAAGCAACAGCTCCAGGGAGTAGGAGGCATGCTTATTGGCAAGCCCTTAGTCTGTGTCTTCATTTGTCTGATCAAAGGAACAGTGGATAACCATAAGGCCCAGCCATCCAAGATAGGAGAATAAAAAGTGGCATGTAAATTGGGGAAGAGGAGGGCAGGATAGGATCTAGGTGTGGTCTAACTTTTAAGACTTTGAGGAGCCTGGATTTGAGAAACCCAAATGTAGAAGATAGATAGGTCAGAAAATAGAAAATGAATGCTGGATGCCACAAAACATATCAGCAGCTGCTACAAGTGAGTGCTTTGTCTTTTAACTCACAGCACCTCGACTGCTAGAGACTAGAAGTTAGGCCCCAAGGAAGGCCATCATGAGACAAATGTCTCCCCTCTGTCTTGAAGGTGAACATGGATATAAATAAACAAACTAATCTATGGTCAAAACTGAACTTACCTGCAGAAGACAACACTGTGAACCTTAAGAGTGCTCACATAAAGACTTTTTAAAAAAGGGGGAAGGTAAAAAGACTAAGTGATGAAAACAAACCAAAACTACCACGCAGTGTGAACTTAATAACATTTTGATTCAACAGCTATTCATGTGATGATTTAATTCCTGTCAGTGTCCGATTGTGACAGGCACACACACAGGTTTCACAAAAACACAGAGGAGACTTACCTTGTTGAGCTACCTTTCCTGGACATCAAGTCTTGTGTGTGTGACTTTTGGGGATTCAGTGGTTTTATTTATATTATTTGTAAATATTCAGCTTTTGCTCCAGTAAGTGGAGTGGCTGACTTCCCTGAGGAGATGTATGACTTTTGTTCTTGGTCCCAGTTAACCTTTTCACAAAACCATGGCACATAAGATAATGTCTATAGACAAAGCTCCCACTACTCCCATCTGTGAATGGAATGTTGGCATCAACTGCTCCCACCGTCCTGAGACAGAGGCTCCTAGGTCTGCTGTCTTCCGTACATCTACTCCAAAGGCTAAGGGAATCAATGAATCTGCACACCTACAACACACTGTGATTATGTGGAGTAACTTGTCACACATTGGCTAATACCACCTAGAGGAATTCAAAGTTGATAGGATTGCAGTCTGGCAACCTCCTGAACAGATGTCATGTCTCAGTTTTGAACCACTCTACTTCCTTAGGCCATTTTGTTCACTGAAGCATCAGTATAGAGAAAGATATTAGGAACTTTTTTCCTCCTACTTCCTGGGCCTCAGACTTATTCTGAAATTAATTTGATCAGTACTTTTCCTTATTTCCAAAGTTTATTACTTTGCTTTTCAATCTATGCCTGACTTTTGGAGGGTATCCATGTATAGTTTAAAAATACAATCCATGCCAAAAATAGGGGTGGAGAGAAATTAAGCCATTCCATCTGGTGGTGACCACTCTCAACGTTTTGTGAATCCTTTCAGATTTTTCTCTATGCCAACAGCATATTTGTCCGTGATTCTGTTCGTAATTCTCTTCAGCTGTCTTCACTGTTCAGTGATCTGCTCTGGCTGTGGCTCTTCCTCGCTATTAATGACGAGATAGTATGACTTCTTGTAAGTTATATTATTGTTGTACACTTAGATAATTTCTACTTTTCTACTTTTCCCTAATATATCTACACAAGCATTTCTGTGCATTTTCATTCACTCTTGGGCAATTAATAGTGAAATTACAAAGAGCATGGCCCATTTTCATTTTGACACCAAAGATACACAACCGAACTCTCTTGATGTTTTCTGCATTCTCTTAGCATCATGTTCCTGTTTAACACCCATAGCTATCCAAAACTGTCCGTCTTATGGTTCAGCCATAGTATTATGACATCCGGGAAGTTTTCTTCCTCTATTTCAGAAATTTGCCAATTTTCTTCATTTCTTCTCTGAAAGATCTTTCAATACACCTTTGACTGTGGCTCTTACCATATGCACAGAACATATACTGTGCTTTTGTCTTATGTAAAGGCTTCTAAAGCATAAAGATCACAGGACACCAAATACAAGAGAGTGTAATAGTAATCCTGAGCATAGCTTCCAATTATCTGGGCTTACATCCTGTCTCTGTGATTTACTAGCTGTGTCCTGTTGGACAAACTGTTAACTCTTAAGCTTTCATATCTGTGTCTATGATATACATAGCTGTAGTATTAATAGGGCAAGCATAAGAATGTAAATGAAGTAATGTGTGTAAAGTAGTTAAGGCCAATATTGAAGAAGTAACCATCAACCATTGAGTACCTGCTTTGTGCCTGGTGCTATCCATATGGCCTGTTGCCTTGAACTTGCTAGGCAGGCGCTCGAACACTTGAGAGACATGCATCTATCCTTTATGCTTCAGTTATTTCAGTTTTACCCTGGGACATTCTCTTACCTTTGCCTCTTGTGTAGCTGAGATAGTTGTCACCAGCACAAACAGCTCATTATTTGAGATATATTCTAGTAATTATTTCCCCATTGGCCTTAAACCATGATCCTTATAGCTTTACTTCCCAATTATGTGAGCCACATGCCTGGCTTTCAATTTTCAATGAGTGAAGACTTGGGTTTTGCAACGTCAATATTTTCTATTAGCCAGTGATTTAAAAGCAAATTGGTGAATGGAATTCTTTCCCTCTCCTTCATCCTCTCCATCTCCCATCCTTCCCCTCTCCTCTTTTCTCCTATCCATTTTTCCATTCTGTAAGGTCTTGCATCATTGAAGGTTTAGACTAGATCCTGTTATTTGCTCATTATTGTTTTAATATACCTCTGTGATTATATTTTATTGATTATTAATATAGAATTTATTCCAGAACAAGGAAGGAAGAAAGTGTCCATTGGAAACCAGAAAGAGAGAACAGGAGTTCAGATCTGTCAGCTTATTTAGCTCAACTATTAAGTTAAAAGCAACAAAGGTCCTTGCAGCAGAAAGGTCCTTGTAATTTCTCAGAGCATCATGGTGGCCAGTTGCCCTAATTCAGATCTTGTGATTAAAGTCAGCACTTAATTCCAATACACATAGCTTTCCAAGATAAACTAGGCCTTCTTTGCCTCCTCTCTGTCATCATGGCTCCATTTTGATACCTCTTTCTTTTCTGTGTGCTACAATGCTCTATGGCATCCACAGCATTTCCTTAACTGGGAGCTTCCAATGTCCTTTCCGGTCCTCTATTAACTCTGCCTCACTCTCCCCTTAATCTCTGTCCAAATTCTCATCTTTCTCATGCAATTTAAAGCAGTTGGCACACACGGCTTTTGTATTTTGAGTTTTAACATATGGGTCATGGCTTATATGCTAGATGTGATTCTTCTAAAACAAAAGGAAGAAACACTACATATTACTCAAATTGAACTTTCTTACATGATTACCAAAGATGCTTGACTAGTATAAAGCAAGTGTTCCTCGCAAATGGAAACTGTTTTATACATATATAGCCTATTATGATAGTAAGGATAACACTTTTTGGAGCGCTTATTATGTAGAAGATTCTGTTAAAGCTTTTATATAAATACCTTCTATGTTCTTCCAGTAGCTCTTAGACTCAATTATGGTTAATTATCTTAACACTGTCTTTTTGTTCAGGTGAGAAAACCCAGACACAGATGAATTAAGTTGTTTGCCCAAAGTCATGCAGCTATTAACTGGTAAAGACGGGGTTTGAACCAAGTCAGTCTGACTCCAGAGAGTGTTTAAACCTCCATCTTATTCTTAATGATAGGAGAAATAAAAGATTGCTCACCAGAGACCATATGTCTTAGAAAAAAAAAGTGCATCAAGGCCAAACAACACACAGACATCAGGAAATATTTCAAGTTCTCACAGCTTTGGGGGCACAGTTGTAGATGAGGGAGATGGAAATCAGGTAAGTTCCTGGTGGAATTCCAAAGTCAGAAATAACTCTCCATAGGATCCCAGCACAGAAGGCTCCACAGCAGGAGATTACATGCATTCACCAGGAGGTACTGCACACATGCACAGTGGGGGTCGGGGCTGGACAGGAAGGGAGGATGTCTGCCATGTCTACTGTGCATGTCATGTTGGTGGTGTCGGTGGGTGTGCCTCCTTGCAGCTGAAGACAGGCCTGTGGTCATCATGTCTCCCTGTTTCTGCCTGTGAGTGCCACGAGAGAATAATGCCTCTCTTCTCATCCAAGCGTCAGATCTCATGAGCATAGTGAGGTTTCACTGGAACCATCTAGATAAATGATGCATAGATATGTTGTTCTGTACTTTTTCTCTGCTATATAGAGATCAGCATAAAAAGAAGGGGCTGGTCATGATGCCAAGTTGGTGACTGGAACTCACAAGTACAGTAATAAAGGAACCTATGATGACATATTCTCCAGGACATAGCATATCAAGAATGGATCCTATATTCTTCTCCTTCTGTGTTCTTCTAGTTGATCTAAACATGAGAGAGTTTCAGGGTAGATAAACATGTAAACTTCAAAGGAAAGGTATAATTTAAGTTAGAGATAAAAGCACTGCTATGTTACTATGTAGCAAGTCAATTTTTAAAATTTAAAAATTTTAAAATACAGAATTATTGGAGTCTTTATTATACAGTTAACAGGCTGCAGGTAGCCTGTTGTTACAACGGCCTGCAGCACACAAATGCACATAACACAGCCAGGAAACATGCTAAAGAGGAAAGAAATAACAAAAGCAATACCAACAAGCCAATTCAGCTCCAATGGAGAGATGAATTGGGACGCCATGATGACTGGAGACAAGCCAGGAGACAGGACACAGGACAGGATCACAGAGACACACGTGGCATGATCTCTTTGGGGCTGGGCTGGTCAGGGCCTAAATAGGGTGGGCACAGGGGAGCAGATCCACAGGAAATTCCCAGTCCCAGGCCCTGAACAGACAGATTCAGTAACCTATCAACCAAGTGCCTTCCCTTGCCTCCAGGAGTCTGGGCATACCCACTACCTGGGAGGCAGGTGATGGGGGCAGTTTCCTTCCCCCAGCATGAAGACAAATGTCAGACCCTACCATCCACCATGTGGCCAATATGGTGCCGGCCAGACCTGGCCTCCTTACTTCAAATTGAAAGGAAAGTTGCTCTGAATCTATTTTTTTTTTAATGTTTATTGTCCCAGTATCTCTACTTCCTAGCACTCCCTTGCCAGTGAATAAATAATTGTTTAAAATAATAAAAATAACACGTGACCTACTCTGTTTAGAATACCTGGTTCCATCCAGGCAGGGCAGTGAACCGGAAAGATTATGTGTTATATACTCTTGCTTGATTATCCCACCCCCAAAGTCAAACTAAAACCCAGGGGGTACGTCTCAGAACCGACTTCTCATCTCAAAAATGGCTGGTTGACAAGGATAGCCTTCTTTAAAACGAGGCTAGCATTTCAGAGCCACTGTTCTCCTTTTTATTTCAAGTCTACAAAGATAAGACAGTGTCAGAAAGGAAAGGAGAAAAATGGAAAACAAACCGGTTATTTAGATGTAAATACAAAGCCCTCCCTCATTCAGCATTCAAGTGGCAAAGGATTTGACAATCATCACCCGGAAAGCAGCTTCAGCTCTCTGCAGATTTCTTCTCTTCGCTGCCCATTTCCAGCAACAGAGCCATCATGAAGAAGAATGTTCAAAGACATCACATCTACAACCTTTGCCCAAGGCACATACAATCTTTGGAAGGAAGACTTTTATTTTCCCTGTCACCTTTAATGGTGGACGCACCAACTTAAAGCTGAATTTCTAGCATAAGGTCACTGCACCGAGCCTTCCTAAAGACACAGAGCTTGAAAAGAAATCTTTTCTAAATGTCACTCTCATTTCAGCTCCCGTTTCCTTGAGCCAGCCTAGATGCACTAATTGGTCTTGCTGTCAACAGAAAATAAATGAATAAATAAATAATAAAAAAAGCATTGTTTTTAACATCCCCTCTGGAGACAGCCATACCCAAACCAAGCAAAGGTCTCTGTTCAGAAGAGTGAATTGGGATAAACTTGGGAAATGTCTGATGAGCAATTTCCTTGTTCACAAATCAAATATATGGCTTGTTGTCCCTCTGAAAAGAAACAATCTTGTGGGTGTTTTTTCATACTAAAAATTTGGAAAGAACTATTGAGAGTTCCAAAATATGAGAAGTGGATGATGGAGTTTTACTTGTATTTTTTCCTCCATTCATTGAGAATTTAGCAAGCTTGTTTTTTGTTTGTTGGTTTGGGTTTTTGGGGGGTTTTTTTGTCGGTCGTGGGGCTTGAACTCTGGGCCTGGGCGCTGTCTGTCAGCTCTTCAGCTCAAGGCTAGGTCTCTACAACTTGAGCCACAGTGCCACTTCTGGCTTTTTCTGATATTTGGTGCTGAGGAATCGAATCCAGCACTCTACCACTGAGCCACGTTCCCAGGCCCAACAAGCTTACTTTTTGTTTGTTTCTTTTTATGTTGATACTGGGTCTTAACCTCAGATCTTCGTGCTTTTCCCCCACAAGGCTGGTGCTCTACCACCTGAGCCTACTACTTCTACCAGGTTTGCTACTTCATTGGAGATAAGAATCTTATGAGTTTTCTGCCCCAGTTAACTTGGAACAGAGATTTTTCAAGTCTCAGTCTCTTGGGAGTCTAATTTTTAAATTATATACTACTCCCTTAAATATCATTTCTTTTCATCTTGTACTTCACAAACATGCCCAAATGCCTCCAACTATTGTCCTGCTGAACTTATGTGTTTGAAACATGAATTTTATTTCCCTTGAGCAGAATCTTCAGAAAAATCTGCTAGTTGCAATGGAACAATTCACCAAAATCCACAGAATTCCTCCACAGCAGACTTCATCCCCTCATGCTGACATTGGCTGTGATAAGTAATTTCCACTTCCCTTCAGTGTAGCTGACCCTTCAGTGCAATCTCCTCCCAATATAGAACATCTTCCACTTTTACCCATAGTGTGGCTTACAGACCAACAGATAAGCATCACCTCTAAATAGGTCTATTAAAAATGCAAAGTCACTTGGCCCTATTCCCAAACCATCCAATCAGAGTTCCAGGAGAAAAATGAAACAAAGACCAGCCTTGTGAGTTTTCACAAGATTTTCCAGAGAATTCATATATATATATATATATATATATATATATATATATATATATATATATATTACAGTTTGGGGAAAAACAACTAAGCTTCATTAATTCAGTCAGAAGTCTAACTTTGGTTAGTTTTTAGGTGTTTATAGCTAATCTGCCTCTAACAAACATCTTTTTTGTTGTTGTTTTCCTGAGCTTTCATTTCCTGAATAATCTAAGAAGAGCATAAACAAAAACATTGGTCTTTGTCCTCAGTATATTAATCATAATTGGTGCAATTCCCCCCCCAGCTTGGATTATTTTGTAAGCACTAGATTGCTTTGTGACCTGCCAGTGCTTTGTGACTCAGTAATAGTGAGTGAGAAAAAGGCATTGACACATTTAGTTATTAGTCAGTTAAATATCCCTGATTTGTTTTGCTTCAGAGGATCATTGAAAATTGCCAGATTTATTTCTTTGTTCTTTGGAGTTCAATTATTTTTGCCAGTCTGATTTCACACCCTCCCCCAAGGGAAATAGAGTCTCCAGCTAAAGCCAAAGTGAGTTCCAGGAGGAGTATGTTTTTTTTTCTTCCTCAGCCCACATTTAATCCTATAGGTGCTCTGACTAGAGCCACTCGCCTACATTACAGTGTATAGCAGGACCTCTCCCTGTAGTGACAGAAGCTTAGCATCCTTCAGTAGCAATTCAAAGCTAGATCCCCTCTGCCTAGAGAAAGTAGCTTTAAATGGCTGCCCCACTGAGTAACATCACAGGCTGATAATAGCTCTGTTAGATGCTATGTAAAGCAACTCCAGCTAAACTCTTCATTACCATTTGAAAACATCAGATGCTTTAGAATTGCTTCAGGTCTTTTAAAATCTCATCTTCCACTCTTGGCAGGACTAAGAGATTCAGTAAGCTGGAGTCATACCTCAGCCCCCAAATTCAAAATCACTATGCCATGTAATAGTATTTCACGTCTCTCTTTAGATCACCCAAAGCTGAATAGTCTAATTGTTCATGCTCAATTTATTTGTGCTCCTTGGTTGCATTCACAGGGCAAGCGTGGACAGTCGAAAAGGAGAGCAGAGTTTAAAAAAGCATTCCAATTAGCAACTGGTAGTTACAGTAATTGTGGAATCAGCCTGGAGGTTAAGGTATTGATTCATTTTGATAATATTATATATGCTGTGAAATTCTCTGATAGTTAAACCACCACAGTGATCTACCAAGGTAATATTACATGCTTAATGATATTTCACACAACACAACAAATGTGAGAAAGCACTTTTAAAATATGAACATCTCAGCTTCGCTGTGAATTAGCATACAGGTCCATATCAGGCCAGGATTTCTGTGTAGAGCCAGGATTTTTTTCCTACCAATAACTTTAGAATTAATAAACTCTGTCTCCTTTCATCAAAACTGAGTTTAAAACTTCTCAGCAGTAAAGAAGGCCAATAGCACATGAAGAAATAAAGGTCATGAGAATAAAAACAACATTGAGATTCCACCTCATCCCAGTTAAAATGGCTTTCCAGTTAGAAAGAGAATTATTAAAAACAAACCAAAACATAATAACAGATGTTGGCAATTTGAGCATCCTTTGACATGGATTAGATGCTGAATATATTTTCTTAGAATTTATAAGCAATAATATAGACTTTATCCAAAATTGTGGAAGTGTTAAATTTGTGTTTGTGGAAATACGCAGCTAACTTTCTTGGCTAGGTGTGGATCATCTTCATAAATGTTTTCAAACACTTCTTAATTTATTTCTCAGACCCCAGTTCGTTAAATTTGCACTGACTCAGTCTGCTGCCCACCTCTACTGAGGTCCAGGATTAAGACATCTCATACTACCTCAGCCTTCTTCTCTCCCCACTTGTTTAATTTTACACAATATGAGTAAGATGAAATGTTGGCATCCTTAAGACAGTAAGTGAAGGAGCATGGCTTCAGCATTCTATGAAGAGATTTTTTTCTCACAACGTGAACAAAAAATAAATATGAGTTCCTCAAGAGAATTTTGCAGTCAGACAAGCTCAGATGTCCCTGGGATGGAGATAGAATTACACTATTTGACTTCTTCCTTGAATCTACCATATATCCATTTGTATACACTTGCACACCACACAACATATTTACTTTTAAGTTTTTAAGCTAATTCTAGCTTCCACATATGAGAGAAAGCATGCAACCTTTGTCTTTCTGGGTCTGACTTACTTTACTTAACATTTTTTTCCAGGTCCTTCCATTTAATTAAAAAGGATACAATATCATCCTTGCTAATAAATGAGCAAAATGCCAGTGTATATATGTGTGTATATGTATATATACATATGTATAAGTATATGCATATAGAGAGAGGGAGAGAGAGAAATGTGTGTGTATGTGTGTGTGTGTGACATTTTCTTGATCCAGTTATCCATTGAGGGGCATCTAGGCTGATTCCACCTTGACTATAGTGCCTAGTACTGCAGTGAATATGGTTGTGCTAGTGGCTTTACTATATCCTGGATTATAATCATTTGGATATTTGCCCATGAGTGAAATTTCTGGACCATATGTTAGTTGTATGTTTAGTTTTTTGAAGAACCTTACTGCTTTCTGGAGTTGTTAAACAAGTTTACATTTCCACCAACAGTGTATTAGGGCTCACTTTGGTTCCAGTTGAGGTGGAGGATCAGCTCTTAGGAACCACTTACTGTGCCCAAATGTACCTTGCATATCAGTCACAAGTGAAATCCGTGGGGTAAGGGGAGGAGGTCTGAATTTCTTTTCTTTCTTTAGGGCACAGGTTATGGAATTTTTTTCAGGAGTTCGCTGAGAACCAACAGAATGAACAAAAGCATGACATTTTGAAACCATTTGGTTTATTGAGGAAAAGGTAAACTGAAGTTGAAAGATAGGAAGTGGAGCTTTCATACCCAGGACTGTCTTTATGAGAAGTCTCAAAGTCTCACTAATGGAATGGGGATAGATTTACTGTAGCTTTCTCTTCGGCATCGGATAAACATCCAAAATGAACTAGAAATAATCTTTTTTTTTATTGTGAAAATACCATACAGAGGGGTGACAATTACATGGACAAGATAATGAGTACATTTCTTATCAAGCATTGTTGTCTCTTCCTTTGTTTCTCCTTCCCATCCTTTCCCATTCCCCCCCTCTTCCCTTACCCCCAATTTGTACATCTCATTGTTGCAATGGGTCCACCTGTATCCCTATTCAATATATACTCATGCTTCAGAACCAGTGATAGTAGATTATAGTAAACATCTTTTATAAAAAAGAACAGAAGACCCAAGCAACTATGCCTCATATTTTTAATCCTAGCTCCTCAGATGGCTGAGGTCTGGAGAAATCTGTTTGAAGGTCAACCTGGGCAAAAGTGTCCATGAGACTCTACCTCCAAAAATAACCAGCATAAAGCTATTCTGGTGGCATAGCTCAAATGGCAGAGCACCAACTGAGTAAGAAAAGTTTAGCACCTGTGAGGTCCTGAGCAAACCCCCGCACAAGCTAAATCAAACACAGAGTGGATTCATAGTTCCTTTTATCTCTGGTTCAATCACTCCACAGTTTACTTTCAGTTACTTCACATGTTGACATATTTGGTGACAAATTATCTAAAAATAGACAAAGCTATACATAGTAAGAAAGAAAAAATTAAATATATCAGCAGATCTCACCCACAATATAGTGATGAGGAAGTCTTCCTCTTGGAGCATCTCTTGCTAGAGAAGATTGTTTTTTTTTTTCCTCATATTTCCTTGATTACCACCAGTCCATATTTATTCTCTGAATAAAAACATCAGCAGTTATCACAGTAAATCCATGTGCATAATGGTTATTAAAGTGATGCCCCATTCCCATAGTTTTCTTTTATGGTAGTATGCAGGGCAAATATTTTATTTTCTGATGCATGCTTAGGTTTTATTAGCCAGCATTAAAACTGGGGCAGAGTAACTGGAGATGTGAATGGAGGCATTTATCAGTGCAAGGACATCATATTTGATAAGCAGATGTTAATGAAATCCCTTGAGGGTAGTTTTCTGGGCTGTTGAATGTAATTTCTCACCTCCCCAAATGACTATAATAGGGAAACACCCTGAAAAGAATTCTCTAATGATTATATACATGCAGCAGAGGAACATTTGGAAGTTAATGGGCTACGCAAAGTGGAAGTTCATTCATTCATCCATTTGGTTTGGTTTAGTATAAGATGTCGAAATGAGCATTATACCTTTTGGGCTCCTCTGACCATGTTGATTCCCTGCCCAAATCCCTGTCTCTGATAAGAAAGTCTCTCTTCAAATACTTCATATTACTTTTCCAAATCCCTCCAACTGGCTCATCTCTACTTACAGAGAACCAAGGACATACTTTGGTTAGAATAATTAGCATGATTTTTAAACTCTTTACACCCTTCTATAATTTAATTCATGGGTTATTGTTACCTAAGAGTCAGTAACATGCTGTACATTTCATTGTATTGAATCCAAAGTCCCTTTCAAATATGGATTGCATGTTGCAAGGCAATTGTTCTCTGTTAATCTATTTCTCATTCTTCCTGTTATCTGAGATATGTTTATTAAATAAATCAATAAAGCAGGTGATCTTTGTTGATTCCCTAAAAGTCAGCTGAAGTTTTTCTATATTTTTTATTGCCTTATTTTTTATTATCTTTAAGTACCTATACAAAGGCGATGCATTCACCAAAGCAGTTTATGAATACTATGCATTCTGATCAATGTCACCCTTTCAATATTCTCTCTTCTCCCTCCCCTCCTCACCCCTTCCCTCACTCTTCAGTATTGTGTAGGATATACATGGAATTCTTTTCTTTGCTTTCTCTTTTCTTTTCCTTTCCTTTTCTTTCTGTTATTTTCCTTCCTTCCTTCCTTCCTTCCTTTCTTTCTTTCTTTCTTTCTTTCTTTTTTTCTTTCTTTCTTTCTTTCTTTCTTTCTTTCTTTCTTTCTTTCTTTCTTTCTTTCTTTCTTTCTTTCTATCTTTCTTTCTTCCTTTGCCATTCTGGGATTTCAAAGCAGGGTCACCCATGGGTGCTGTTCTTAAGCACTTTGTGCTCAAAGCTAGTGCTCTACCCTTTGAACCACAGCTCAACTTCTGGAATTTTCTGAGTACTTTATTGGAGATTAGAGTTTCATGGACTTTGATGCCCTGGCTGGCTTTGAACCACAATCATCAGATCTCAGCTTCCTGAGTGCTAAGATTGCAGGCTTGAGATACTGGCACCCAACAGCATTGAATTCTACCTGCTCCTCTTTTTTATTTACCCCTTTCCCCTTGATCTCGCTCCATCCTTTGCAATTACCCACTTCCTGGGATTTGTTTTGTTGAATTTTGACTTTGTCCTTCTAAGGAATTATACTATTTGAATTCTCCATTAAATCTACCGTATTTCATTTAATGTGCTTGTATACACTTGCATACCCTCCAACATGTTTGCTTCTAAGTTCATATGCTAAATATATCTAGGGAAAAAATGCATCCTTTGTCTCTCTAGGCCTGACTGACTTACCTGTTTCCAGGCTTTTCTATTTCTTTTAAAATGTCATAATATCATCCTTTCTGATGAATGGGTAGGTTCCATTTATAATATGCACCATATTTTCTTGGTCCATTCATCCATTAAGGAGCATCTGAGCTTATTCCACACCTTTGCTCTAGTGAATAGTACTACAATGAACATGATTGCACTGGTGGTTTTACTGTATCCTGGCTTGTAATCTTCTGGATAAGTGCCTAGAAGTGGAATTCACTAGTAGAGATTTCTGAACTAGAATTCATTTAGGTATTCATACACTCATTTTTATAGAAATTTAATATGTCATTAATAGATGTATTAATGAGACTATAAATACTGAATCTTGTGTTTTCAAACACCCCAGAATCCCATAGGAGACACAAGAGGATCCAGGAGCTGGCAAACATAAATGAATGTAATCTAAACCATAGCTATGAAATTAAAAGAAAATGCTAAATAATGTCATGATGGAGACAGTATGATTTGGCTTTGAATTACCAAATCCTAGGATTACCATTACTCCAGGAATGTATTAATTAAGAAGACACAATGCTCAGAATATACAATGTATTTCCATTTATTTTTCTCTATTCCCTATTCTAAATTTCAGTACCAAGGTAATTGTGTGTGTGTGTTTGTGTGTGTGTGTGTGTGAGAGAGAGAGAGAGAAAAAGAGAGAGAGAGAGAGAGTGAGAGAGAGAGAGAGAGGAGAGAAGGAGAAAGATAGAAGGAGAGAGAGAGAAGGAGAGGGAAAGAAAGAACCTAGCCCAGCAAAATCTCAATTGTTATTCCACTTTGAGGCTAAGACTGCAGCTACCTAGTCCTAATCAATAGTTTTGTAATAACATGGTATAGATCTCCGAGACTTGCGCCTCTTTGGATATCACTCAACACTCCTAGAATTAGTATTCTAGAATTCATTAGTATTCTAGAATTAGTATTCTGCTTCCTCATGACATAGGTTCAGTATTTGTGAGAAAGCTTTCTCTGTCTGAAAATGTATGAAGATTGCAACCCTAGGCTCTAGGACAGGGTATAGACCCTACCAAATCTTTTCTTTCAAGATACTGTTTGTTGCACATATTACATAGTCTTTTGGAGTAATTTTGCACCAACACCATGGCTATTACTGCCAAAGAAAAAGAAAAAAACATTAACTTATAAATGCAATTCTAAGAAAACTAATCATTGCCTTCTCCGATTTCACTCAGAGCAAAGTGCACAGAATATCAGAATATATTTCCAGAATATCTCCTACTCCAACCTTGAAGCAGCAATGTATCCTGCAACTACCTACTGAAGGAACTCTCAGCTGAACTGTACATTGTATGCAAAGCAAATCCTACAGGAAGGAAAGAACTTGTTTTATATTTATGTTCCTTTATCCTGTCAAAAATTTGTGACTTAATTAGCTATACTAAAATAGATGATAATTTATTTATGTCAATTTATTGTAAGAGGACAGTATGGTAATTAGAGGTGAGTGCTTTGTCACCAATATCCACCATCTGTAAGTTTAGCACAAGAAAAATAAAATGACATGATGCTGACGATGTCCTGATGAGATGCCTAGACTTAAGATGGGGCTCAAAGAGGGAGAAAATGTCAAATCATTGCTAACAAAGTTTGATTAAAAGAGCAAGCCTGTGGAATTTCTTGCCTCCTGGCTTTCTGAAACAGGAAGCACTCATTGCTAGGCTGACTGGATTGTTCAGGGAAGAAATAAACAGAAGATGAAGGAAAAAAAAAATACTAGATCAAAACAATTGGGTGTTCTGTGACAGAAATGTGCTCCCAGACTGAAATGTGTTACCATCACTGTCACTTTGTTTTGCATTTGCACATACCAATAAAGAAGTGCCTGAAAAACCAATCTTTGGAACAAGCTGATCCAAGTAGAAAACAGGTGTCCATCCTCTCTTGTTCCTTAAGATATGCTTATTTGAGAAAGTCATTGCCTTCAATAACAAGCCCTGTTTCTGCTTCTGTGATTTTAGGATGCTAGCTAAAGCTCAGCTCTACTTTTACATTTTACCCTTCCACTGAATCCTGCCTGTTGTTGGCTTTGTAGTTTTCTTTTTTTATCCACTTATCCTTTCATATGATTATAATAACACTGTAAATAATGTATGAAGTAAATGATTGTTTAATAATATAATCATTAAAGGAGTCAGAATGGTAATGATATGCTCTTCAGTTATTATTATTTAAAACCATGACTAACCTCTCACTTGTGAATTACTTTATCTTTTTCTGCAGCATTTTTTGTATACCTTGAAAATTGTTGGTCCTTGGTAATGGAAGAATGAATGTATGGTTGTAGCACAATCTTATTCTAACTGAAAAAAAAAAGAGGAGAATACGTTCTCATCTTTGGAAAGGAATATTTTTCAAACATCAGGGGCCAGATATAACATCTTATATATGTTTTAATTTATTCTTACTAATTGTCCAGGTGAGCAAAGCAAAATTCAGAGATAAATTAGGCAAAGTGCCTGCGAGCATATTTCTAGCTCCTGGCTAAGCCAGGATTTAATTTCAGGGCTGTGTATTACTGATTGGTGTCTAGACAGTGGCTGATAGATATCTATATAGTAGGAATTCACTTGAAAAATGGGATAGCCAAGGAAAGGGGATCAGAAAGAATCCATGCACCCCTACAAACATATACCCTACAAATTATCCACAAAAATTTGAGATTCTAGGATAGGAATTCCAACCTTTTGCTTAAAACATCACTCTCATTAAAATTCAGGTATACAGTAAGATCAGAAAAAGTTATCAACCATTTGTTACTGTCAAACTATTACAGCTTCTTTTGAATCGCTTCCCAGAAGTTCCCCTTGTTAGACAAACAGAAAGAAGGAAAAGAGAGATAGAGAGAGAGCTAATGTTTAAGAAAAAAAGGAATATCTGTGATGATGGAATAATTTCACAAAAACTCATGAATTCATACAGCTATATGTTAATTTCTGCTTTTTATATAACAAAGCATATATAAATTCACAGTAGGAAAAAATACCAAACTAAATACCTCACAGATTTAACTATATTTCTAGATCTTTACACAGTATTCATGATTACTGTTAATATTGATTATATTTTGTAATAATGAGGCTTGAACCCTAAAAAACATTACATGATCTAGCTATACCAGATGTGTAAAAGGAAAAACACAGTTAAAAAATAAATTTTATTTATATCCATTACCCAGTCTTGAGTAGTTAAAGAAGTTTGTTGAAAAACAAGAAACCCAGCATTTGAGTTTTGAATCCATGTAGAGTTCTTTAAACCAGAACAGAGATGGGATTTTGAGTTAATTAGGGCAGGATCAAGAACACTCAAAGAAGGCTGAAAAAGACCTCTTTATCAAGGTGTGCATAATAAATCTGGGAAAATCAACTCCACCCAGCAGAGGGGGCTATAGGCTTAAGAGTTCTACCTGCCACAATATGCAAATGACGCAAATCTTAAATTTTACAAATTGATATATCCCTATATAGAATATAGCTATATATCATGTGTATCTTGTTTTTATTCGTCTATTTATGTGTATTTCATAATCAGTATAAGAATTAGACATCTGAACTGACATTTGTATTTGAAGAATAAATATCGTATTAAATTCTAGGAACTGACATGGGAGAGAAATAAAAAAACCTAAAAAGAAATCTTTGTTCTACTTTGCCAAAAGCTTGAAATTTTCTGAAGTTTTATAAGAAGACAGAATTATTAGATAAAATAAAAAAAGAAGATAAAATTATTAGAGTGAGTCAGTTTCCTTGAGTCTTGTGGGATCATAAATTCAATTTTCACTGAGAAAGTTCTGATTTCCTCTACAGTGAGATTCTTGGGGTTGCAGTAGTTGAGTGCTAGCTAACATGCATATCCATTTCTGAAAATCCAGTACTAGGAACTGCTGTTTTATTTTGTTTCCAAAAATAAACTAACAGCCAAGGTATCAAGAGTCGAAATTTTAAAAGGAATCAACTGTGACTTGCCCAGAAAAGCTAATGATTTCTAGAAGCTAAGTTTTACTGGAACTAATTTGATTTGTTTTAACAAGCAGCTGTTCTTTGACCCACACACATGAAGTCATTAATCCAAAGTTTCCCAAAGATATAGAAAACCAAAACAAAATTGTAGCCCATAGGAAAGTCACTACTAGGTAGCAATGATGAGTGAATGTCCCTTCCTTCTCTTTGGAGGAGTAGCAGATTCTAGAATGAGGAGTCTCTAAAGAGACACAACACACCTGTTTGGAAGGGCTTGAGAGGCAGTACTGCCAATGACCAGAAGGTGTCGGAACAAAGACCAGGCTAAAGGGCTCTAATTGGACCACTGTCATGGCTCCTGAAGGAGCTTGTTGAAAGCCCAACCATCTACCACTGTAGGACAGAATTTAAAGTTCTGGTCATTCCTGTGGCAGTAGCTCAGAGCCAAAAAGATTCCAATCACCTTCAGTGTTATTATTCATACTTAAAAAAAAATCTCCCCAAGCTACGTCTAAGTAAAATAAAATGCACCAAAATGATGAATTGGTTTTTGCAGGTTCGTGGAACGCCTTTTGCCAGTGAAGACATATTGCGAGTTTATTCTGTAAATTTTCCACAGGGGAAGTGGTTATTTCAAAATATTTTCAGTGGATTCCTTATAATAGAATAGCCAAAACTGTGAGCTGTTCTGCAATGACCTTTTCATTTGCCTTTAAGAGATTTCTTAAATTGACCAACTAATGAAATAGGGAACTTGCTGTGTAATTCATTGTCACTGCTTTCCTCCAGCCTGATAGCCACCCTCTTCTTGCTCCAAATGTAACAACTGATTTCATTACAACCATTTAATAAAAGGCCAGCATTTAGCCATATAAATTTATAGCATCTTAAACCTTCAATCCCTTAAATATGTGTAACATAGTAATGTCATGTAAGGGTTGAAATAATTTTAGAGCTAATATGGACTTTGGAAAATATATAGTTAGTATAACCAGTTATACATGAAAAACTGGTGTAAGAAATTATTTAACTTTATTAGAATGACTAAGCAGAGCCAGAAATGCAATTCAATCTTCAGTTCCCAAACTCTTCCATTTTAACAGTTAATTAAAAAAAAAACAACTTTGCACATGAAATACTAATTTCAAGTTCTTGGTTACCAGATTTTTAAGTGTTTCAAATACTATAGTGTTTAAAACAGATGCCTCAAATATTTGAAACTTCTGACATAGGTTAAAATATAGTTGGACCATCTCTAGCCTATAAAAAAGTAACAATTGGGGTAAAGACTAACCAAAAGAAGGAAAATGATTCAATAAACTGGATTAGTAAAAATAAAGGTTTGAGTTTCACTTTAGAAAGGCTTCATTTCAAAGGAAGAACAGGTATAGACATATCACTGGAAGATACCTCGGAAGGAATGAAAATACATTTGAGAAAATCGCCTATAGTACATGAGGCCCAGGTTTTGATCATCACCACCACAAAAGTAAACCAAATAAACCACACACACACACACACACACACACACACACACACACACACACACACACACACAGAGAGAATGCTGTGCTCTTACAAGGTTTACTGTTACGTTACCATAGACCACAGGGAACAAACCATAGACCAGTATCCAGAACAGAACAAAACTAGACAAAGACCTTGCATGAGACCTTTACTTTCTCTGTGCTGGCCCTGTATTAAATGAATCTAGACTCAAACTCATGCCTTGGTCTCAAATAAAACTAAAGCCCCTTATAAGAGAAGGAAGCAAAAAACAACAACAACAAAAAGGAAATGTTATGGCATGTCTTCCCAGGTCACAGCCGATGGAGCCCCATGATACAATAACAGCAGAATGATGATAAACCACGGAGACCTCAGAGATCATATGAAGAGCTTCCTTTCTGTGCAGTTGTCTTCAGATCATCAACCTCTTTCTTTCTCTGTGTCCCCCTTTCCCTCTCCTTCCTTTCCTCCTCCCTCTTCCCCTCCTCTCCTCTTCATCCTCCTCTTTGCTTTTTTAATTCATGTAATGCCAAGTAAGGGAAGGATATACTCATTCTTTCTGTAGATATAAAACCAGAATAAACATTGTCCTAAAACAGAATGCAGCATAGCTGCTATATGCATTTCATTTATAAATATATTTATTACTTGATAGTTAGCATACAAAAGGCATAGTACATTTATTAAGTGGTGTTCAATATAAGAAAGTTATGTTAGGCATAAGTTGTGCTTGATGGGAATAGAGACAGGTAACTATTTTTAATCTCTTGAAGTTGGAACTTTAATTAGGAAGGCAGTCTAATAAACATGTTTGTAATGTGACTGACTGGTTCAAGAAAGATGACCCGGGTGGTTCCCAAATGACAATACATTTCATGTGTAATTTGTTGGAGATAGAAAATAATTAGCAAACTAAAACCATTGAAGGGTTCCTAAGGAACACGATTAACTGGATGATAGGAGAACACTGAGCAAAATAGATAGCAAAAAGTAAAAGCAATTAAGGGAAAGCATAATTCAAGCTTGTTGAGCCTCACATTTGAGGATATTAGGGGTAATGAAAGCTCTCTGGGAAAAATCATCAAAATCCTTTGTGTTGTTGTTGTTATTGGCAATACTGGCAGTTCCAAACTCCAGGGAATGGTACTCGCTAGGCAGAACCTCTATACTTGTGCCAAACCTACAGTCATTTTGCTCTGGAACATTTATATTTTGTGGGGTCTGGGGGCCTGGGCATTATCACTAGATTCTTTTTGTCAAGGCTAGAGCTCTACCATTTGAGCCACAGTGACACTTCTGAGTAGTTTATTAGAGATAAGATTTACCTGCCTGGGCTTCCTTTGAATGGTGGTTTTCAGCCCTCAGCTTCCTGAGAAGCTAAGATTTACAGGTGTGATCCACCAGTGTCCAGCTTGCTCTGGTAACTTTTGAGATTGGAGAAACTGTTTTTGACTTGCCTAGATTTCCTATTGACGTCTTCCACTGTAGTTGGGATGTCAGGCACACACCAACATGCCCTAATTTTTCTGTTGAGCTAGGGGGTCTTATAAAATTTTTGCCTGGGAAAATAGCTAGAATTACAGGCACCCAACTATCATAAGATCTGAACTGATAAGGTTCTTTTAGAGTAACAGACTGGGTGAAAGCTCCTTTCATTGGGGCTTTTGTCACTTAGGGACTTTATTATTGCAAAGAAGGATCAGGCTCCCACAGGGAAAATGGAACTTCTGTAGACACCATCTCCTCGGATGTGTATTCAGCCAACACAGCAGCAGCACATTCTTTCAAAGGCATTGAGAAACCACTCTGTGGCCCACACTCATGATTACCTGAAGAAGACTAGAGATTCTAACCACTAACATCACCAAATAATGGAAAAGCAGCAATAACTCAAAAAATAGTAACGACCCACAATAATGAAATAATTAGCTCTCAAGGAAAAAATACATTTTACCTTTTTTTTATTTTTTTCTTATAATTTGCTTGGAATCTTAAATATTCTAGATGGTATTACCTTTGCATCCTTTAAAAAAATACCCAGGCTTGGCTTACAAATCACAAGGATTTAAAATAGCATCCGATGACCTTGGGTGTCAGCTCTAAAATGTAAACTGTTTCTGTATTTATAACAAGAAAAGAATGAATAAACTATTAAATAAAACAATCGTTCTTGGGACTTACCCAACAAGGGGTATTACAAGAAAGACTACTACCCTCAAATCCATAGAAATAGCATATCTAGAATGTCACTGCCGAGATCTAATAACCTGGAGCAAGAAGCCATGCCTAGTAGGGGGAAATAAATTTTGATTTTGATGAATTACTGGCGACTGACTGCAGACTAAGAAACTCCCAGGGGAACTGTAATTTTAGGAAGTTCCTACATTAATTTTTTTTTACTTTAAGGAACTCCATCACATTCTCAATTTGATATGATGAGAATCATCCTCTCCTGATTTTGTCAAGGGCAGGGAAATAGAGCCAGTCCTTTAGAGCAAAGCCCTCACTCTCCATGGAAGAGCCTTAACCCAAACAGTATCTATCTGGGAGGACAGTCTCTCCACTTCAAATGCATCTATGCTTCCTGTCTGATCTAAGCGGGGAGAAGAATACTGAGAGACCCAAGTGAAGGTCTCCCTCACGCAGGGCCATTAACCCAGAGATGTCATCCTCATGGTACAGAACATGCCTTCCCACACATTTCCATCATTGCTAGTAGAGCTCCAGGATAACAACAGAGACCTATAGTTGAAAGAGCTGCAGGATGGAAATTGTCTGAGAATGATGTTTAGGGAGGCTTGAAGATAAGAAAGGAGAAAAAATAAGGGATAGAAGAGAAATAAGGAGGCTTTATCTTTCACATGATAATGAAACATAAAATAATAACCATATATATCCATATACAATAAACATAAAAAGTATACCTCTAGCTAGATTAACATGGAATTGCACACTAAAGTCTATCAAATGTGAGCATTATTCAGTTCATCTTTAAGCAATATATATATACATATATAAATATAATTCACATCAAAAGAAACAAAAAATGTCAAATAAGCTTGCAGATCATATTCTGATACTACTTATATTTCATAATATCAGGAAAGAGTTTAATGTGTTAAGGTGTCTAATGACAAGATAGACAACAATAGTAAGAACATTCTGGGAATACATGCAGAGATTTGGAAGTTCTAATACAAAATTCAACAGACACATTATAGACTCAGGCATAGTTTGCATGCCTACCATTTATATAACATTCACTAGATTAAACACCAGGGAAAGAATTATTGGGTAACAGAAAAGTCAATAGGAACTATCCAAAATACATTCAAAGAGCAAAAAAGAAAATAAACACAAATGAAAGAGTATCCCAGATATAAATTTGAATGTTTTAAGTGAAACTTATATGTAATTATACCAGATAAGAATCAAGACTAGAGCAGAAATAATAGTTGACATAATAGGTTCAGAGGAAGATTGCAGAGGAGAAGAAGCTGGAGGCTAAACAAGCTCTTGCATAGAAAGCAGTTTTAGTGTTCCAATGAACAGTCCTAGGCTAGAGAATCACACCAAGTGTGCCATCACAGTACAGAGAGTTTGGTCAGAGAGGGAAAATCTAGGCAAAGAGACAGATCTGAGCACTTGCTGGTAGCCCTGCTGTGGTGGCAGAGTTGGCAGCAGCGGTAGCCACCATACCTACAGAGAGTCCAGGACAAAGGCACCAGACACAGCTGGTAAGCGGATTCTACTCAACACCAGCAAGAATTGACAAGGAGCAGATATCTTCATCCTGCAGATCGCAGACCAGAGATGTCCCAGGAATCAAGACTCTGGCATGGGTAGAAGTTAACATCCTCACTCCTTTTCAGGGAGCAGAGGAGGGAAGGCTGCTCCTCCCCGACCACTAGATATCTCCATTACTGATAAGGACAAAGGCCCAGCTGAGCAGCTAGCTCCAACTCAGGCCTTGGAAGAAAACAAAAGAGTCATTTAGGAGGTAACAGGAACCTGACCTGACCTGCTAGGCTCAGTTCCACCCAGGGGAAAGTCACCCAACCCAGGCAGGAAAGCTCTACCCCAGGAGGAGTGACTTTCTTCACTGGGTAAACAGAACCAGAGGCTGCCCCTCCCTACAGCAGCCTAGACAAACAACTGAAATTCAGTAAACATAAACTCTGATAATGGCTGTAAGTTGGGCTCCGTAAGTATCTCAAGAACTAGCCCCTCAGGGAAAAGCTACTGTTTGCTGAAAGGCCTCAACCTTACCCAGAACCTAGCCTCATCACAGCATCTCTAAACTAGAGGAAACAGCCATCTCCCTCTTTTGTGATACTAAAAGCAGATCTCCCTCCCACTGAACTAGCCTGGGATCACAACATCCTGGATAAAGCAGAGCATTTTTCTGCCTGCTCAAATAAACTGACTTAAGAAACCAATCAAGCCACAAGAAAACCAAACACCACAAGCAGACAAAAGACTCCACCAACAGACTGGTTAGGGAGATATAGGATCTTGCCATTCACACACACACACACACATACACACACACACACACACACAAAATCAAAGAACTCTTTTTTGTACCTTTTTAAAAATTTTTATTTTTCTAAAACAATTGTTTTCTATTAATCTATTTTTCTCTCATAATTTTTATTTTAGGTGTGTTTGTGCGTGCTTTTTAAAAATCTCTTTTGACCTTTTGGTCCTTTTTTTTCTCTTTTTTATTTTTTTCTTTTTCTCTTTCTTTCTTTTTTGCGTGACTTAATTGTTGTTCTGCTCATCCCCAGATATATACCTGTCATGGATTATTAGAACTTATCCCCCATTGTGTACATACTTAATCCAGAAATTTATTACTTAATTCACAACCTCTTAGGCTTAACTTCGTTAATAGCAGTATTATTTCTTTATACCTATATAATTTTCTAGTAACTAATTTTAAGAATTTTTATTTTTTATGTCTCTTTTCTTTTTTTTTAATTTGATTTTATTTTATTTGTGAACATACTGTACAGAGGAGTTAAAATTACATGGGCAGGATAATGCGTACATTTCTTACCAAGCATTGCAGCCTCCTCCTTTGTTTACCCTTCACATCCCTTCCCAGCCTCTACCCTCTCCCCCAATCCCAATCCTTATCCTTCCCCCCTCCCCTTCACCCCCCCCCCCCGCACCGACTTTGTAAAGCTTGTTTTGGACATGACAACTTGTACTTCTCATTGTTGCAACAGGTCCACCTGTATCCTTAAACAACTGGTTTTTCCCCATCTCCTCCACAAGTTATACTGACATCAAATATAGTGAAAGCAGGGGTTATACTGTGGGGGAGGGACATACAAAGCAACAAAGAGATAATCTAATAAATGCATTAGAAACACATGCATGAAAGAAAAAAAAACACTAAAATACATATCTAAGGGTTCATTTTCCTGACATCACATTATCTGACCTTTTCCGCTTAACTCATACATATACTAGATATTACAAATAAGGGAAACCATGGGACCTATGCTTCTTTGGGCCTGGCTTACTTCACTTAATATAATTTTTTCCAAGTTTTTCCATTTCCTAACAAATGGGGCAATGTCATTCTTTCTGATGGAGGCATAGAATTCCATTGTGTATATATACCACATTTTCTTGATCCATTCATCTACTGAGGGGCATCTGGGTTGGTTCCATATCTTAGCTATGGTAAATAATGCTGCAATAAACATAGTTGTGCTGGTAGCTTTAGTGTGGTCTTGTTTGTAAACATTTGGGTAAATGCCCAAAAGTGGGATTGCTGGGTCATAGGGGAGTTCTATGTGAAGTCTTTTGAGGAACCTCCATACTGCTTTCCAAAGTGGTTGAACAAGTTTACATTCTCACCAACGATGAAGTAAGGTTCCTTTCTGTCCACATCCCCTCCAGCATCTGTTGTTGTTAGAGTTCTTGATTTTTGCTGTTCTAACTGGAGTGAGGTGATATCTCAATGTTGTTTTGATTTGCATTTCTTTTATGGCTAGGGATGTTGAACATTTCTTCATGTGACTATTGGCCATCCTTCTTTCTTCTTCAGAGAAGTTTCTCTTTAAGTCTTTCGCCCACTTATTTATTGGGCAGTTGTTTCTTTGAGGATTTGTTGTTGGGAGGTTTAATTTTTTTGAGTTCCAAGTATATTTTAGATATGAGACCCTTGTCCGTTGTATGGCTAGTAAAGATCTCCCAATCCATGGGTTTTCTATTGATCTTGCTAGCTATGTCCTTTGCCCTGCAGAAGCTCTGCAACTTTATGCAATCCCATTTGTCCAACCTTTCTTTGATTTGTTGTGTTTCCGGGTCTCTATTCAGAAAATTTCGGCCTGAGCCAAGGAGACCTAGGGTTTTTCCTATTCCATCCTGTAATGTTTTCAGAGTGTCTGCTTTGAGTTCAAGGTCTTTGATCCATTTGGAGTTGATTCTGGTGCAGGGTGATATATAAGGATCTAGCTTAAGTTTTCTACATGAAGTTAACCAATTTTGCCAGCACCATTTACTAAAGAGGCTGTCTTTCTTCCATTCTATTGTTTTAGCTCCCTTATCGAAGATTAGATGGCTATAGGTCTGTAGGTTCATTTCTGGGTTTTCAATTCTATTCCATTGGTCCTGAGGTCTGTTCTTATGCCAATACCAAGCTGTTTTGATTACTATGGCTTTATAGTAGAGTTTGAAGTTTGGTATTGATATTCCTCCAGCAGTGTTCTTTCCGTTGAGGAGCGTTTTTGCTATTGGGGGCCTTTTATTGTTCCATATGAATTTTTGGATTGCCTCTTCTATTTCCTTGAAGAATGAGGTTGGAATTTTGATAGGTATTGCATTGAATTTGTAGATAGCCTTGGGAAGTATTGCCATTTTCACGATGTTAATCTTTCCAATTCAGGAGCATGGGAGGTTTTGCCATGTTTAAAGTTCTGTGTTGATTTCCTTTTTTAAGATTTTAAAGTTTTCATCATAGAGGTCCTTCACTTCTTTAGTTAATTCCTAGGTATTTTATTTTTTGTGGGGCTATTACAAATGGAGTTGCTTTCCTAATTTCAGTTGTTGAAGTCGAATGGCCAAAATTTTGTTGAGAAGTTTTGCATCAATGTTCATCAAAGAAATGGGTCTATAGTTCTCTTTCTTTGATGAGTCCCTGCCTGGTTTTGGGATGAGGGTTATGATGGCTTCATAGAATGTGTTCGGTAGTGAGCTTTCTCTTTCAATTTCATTGAAGAGTTGGAGGATTATTGGTGTGAGCTCTGCTTTGAAGGCCTTGTAAAATTCCGCTGTAAAACCATCTGGTCCTGGACTTTTCTTAGCTGGGAGGTCTCTTATTGCTGTTTCTATTTCAATGCTTGATATGGGCCTGTTAAGATAGTTTAACTCATCTTGGTTTAGTTTTGGCATGTCAATATTTGCTAGGAAAAGGTCCATTTCTGTCAAGTTCTCAAACTTACTAGCATAAAGTTTTGAGAAGTATTCTCTTATAATGTTCTGAATCTAGGTTGTTTCCGTGGTGATGTTTCCATTCTCATCTCTGATGCTAGGATCCTGTTAAACAAATTTCCTAGACCATTAACTTCTGTTTCTAGGTGCTCCTCTACACCCATTATCCTTAGATTAGGCCTTCTGATGGTGTCTTCCAGGTGTTGGATAGACCTATCATATTTCTTGGATTTGTCTTGGATGGTTGTATGTTCTTTCTCTATAATATCTAGGCTGTCTTCAATCCCTGAGATTCGATCTTCTGCATGGTCTAACCTGCTGTCAAGACTCTCTACTTTGTTTTTTATCTCTTTTCCTTCTAATTGGTCAGCTTTGATGGCTTCAAGTTCTTTGTTGAAGCTCTGTTTTAGGTCTTGTATGAATTTCTTTACTTCCTTAATTTGGTGTTCAGTATTTGTTCTCAAATCACTTAGTTGATTGGTTATGGTTTCTTTGGACTCCCATTCCTTCTGTTGGGTTCCATTCAGCATTCCCTTTGTGGTCTCCCTGACTTCCTTCAGCTCTTTGTTAATGGATTCCATGAATGCCTTTAGTGATCTTTGTGTATTCTCTACCTGGTCTCTCAATTCCTGTATTACTCTTTGATTAGCTTCCTCCCATTCGTGGGATTCCTGCAGTTCTCTTTCTTCCCGTTCGTGGGATTCCTGCAGTTTTCTTTGAGTGTTCTCAGCCTGCTCATGCCATTCCTCCCTTTCTCTTTGAGTATTCTCAAGTTGTTCACGCAAATCCTGTATCAGTTTTTGAGTAGCTTCCTCACGCTTATGATATTCCTGTATAAATTTTTGGGATGTCTCCTGTCTCTCCCTATCACGCTCATACAGAGTCCTTTGTAAGTTGTCAAACTTCTCATTTATCATGTTTGCCAGCAGTGTTTGTAGAGCTATTTGGGAACTCTCCTCTGGATTATTAATTATCTGTTCTGACCCCTGATTATCAAGACTGGGAATTGAGATACCCGGATTTGCCATTTTTCTTCTGTTTTTCCGGCTTACTCTGCCCATTTGAGATGAAAATAGCACCAGTTTTGTGCTAGAACACTATCTTAAGGCAACCATCAACCAAAGTTTGCATTTATACAGTCAATAGTCTACAGATACAATCTAGTTCAACAGATACATCTGTTCAACATCAAACAACTATATGTTAATGGGCTTCGAACGGCAGAGAAGAATTTGGAAAACCAGAAATTTTTAGGGTTAGGGAGAGATGTGGGTAAAAAAATAGGAAGAGATTGGTGTGGGGAGGCACAGGGAGAGTTAACTATGTCCTAATCTCAATGCAGGAAATAGGCTGGGTAGGATGCAAGTAGAGAGAGAGAGAGAAAAAAAAAGAAGAAAGGGAAAGGGAAATGAAAAGAGACCAGAAAAAAATAGAAATGTAAAAGTTAATATAATTATGGAGATTAAAAGACCATCTATTTAGAGAGGAATGTGAATATATTGGGAGAAGGGGAGGGACATAGAGGAGATGTAAAAACTTAAAAAAATGCTTAAAATATTATATAGGTATAAAGAGGTAGTACTGCTATTAAGGAATTTAAGTCTCAGAGGTTTTGAATTGAGTAATAAATTTGTGGGTTAAGTGTGTACACAATGGGGGATAGGGTCTACTAGTTAACTACGGGTTTATCTGAGGATGTGCAAGACAAGAGTTAAGTCACATAAAGAAGAAAAAAGAGAGGAAAAGTTGAGAAAGGATAAGAAAGGGAGAAAAAAAGATCAGAAGTTCAGTAGAGCTAGACAAAAAACAAAAAGATAATTAAGAAAGAAAGAAAAAGAGAGAGAAGACAAGAAAATAAAGGAAAATGCACATTCACGTATTCCTAAAATAAAAATTATAAGAGGAAAAAAAAAGTTACTGGAAAACAATTTTTTTTCAAAAAAGGCAAAAATTAAAGATTAATAAAAGTTTTGGAAAAGGAAAAAAACTTTATATATATATAAGTTACCAAAAAAAAAGAAAAAGAAAAAAGAAAAGGAGAAGAAGAAAAAAGAAAAAAAAAGTTCTTTGATTTTTTTTTTTTTGATTTTTTTGGGAGGGGTGGGAAGAATCCTGTATCTCCCTTTTGTCTGTAACCAGCCTCTTGTTGGAGTCTCTGGTCAGCTTGAGGTCCTGTGGCTTGATTGGTTTCTTAAGTCGGTTTGTTCGAACAGGCAGAAAAATGCTCTGCTTTACCCAAGATTTTGAGATCCCCCTCCCAGGTTAGTTTACTGGGAGGGTGATCTGCTTTGAGAATCACAAAAGAGGGGGATGCAGTGATGAGGCTAGGTTCTGGGTAGAGTTGAGGCCTTTCAACAAACAGTAGCTTTTCCCTGGGGCTATTTTGTGAAAAACTCACAGAGCCCAGCCTGGAGCCATTCTCAGGGTTTCTGTTTTTCAATTGATTGTGGAGGCTGCTAGAGGGAGGGGCAGCCTCTGGCTCTGGTTACCCAGTGAGGAAAGCCACTCCAATGGCTGGTGCCTGAGCTGGGTGAGTTTTCCCTGGATGGAGCTGAGTCTGGCCGGTCACTTCACCGTTAAGTTCTTGTGACCTGCTAAATGACTCGTTTTATTTCAAGGCCTGAGTTGGAGCTGGCGGCTCCTCCGAGCTTTGTCGGTATCTAAGATGGAGATCACTGATGCTGGGGGGGGGGAGGTGTGGCCTTCCCTCCTCTGCTCCCTGAGAAGGAGTGAGGACGTCAGGCTTCTACTCACGCCGAGTCTTGGATCCTGGGTCGTCTCTGGTCTGCAAACTGCAGGATGAAGATGTCTGCTCCTTGTCGGCTCTTGCTGGTGTTGAGCAGAATCCGCTTGCCCACTGCGTCTGGCTCCTTCGTCCCGGACTCTGTGGCTCAGGTATGGCTGCGGTCCGGGCCACGACCCTGCCGCCGCCACGGCGGCTGCTGGCGAGCGCTCAGATGTGTCTCCTTGCCTTGGCTTTCCCTCTCTTGTCTAACTCTCTGTCCTGTGATGGCACACTTGGTGTGATTCTCTGGCTTAGGACTGTTCACTGGAACTCTAAAACTGCTTTCTATGTGAGAGCTTGTTCAGATTCCAGCTTTTCCTCCGCCATCTTCCTGGAACCCCCCCCCATAATGAATTTTCTTCGTGTCTCTTTTCTAGACCTCTTCTCCTGTCATCTATCCTTTTCTTCTCTCAATATCATTTCTTTAAACTTACATAATTTTAAGTGTTTCACTTCTTAATTTTTATTTATTTATTTATTTTTTTGGGTCCAGTTGTGGGGCCTGCACTCTGGGCCTGGGCACTGTCCCTCAGCTCTTCAGTTCAAGGCTAGCCCTCTACCACTTGAGCCACAGTGCCATTTCTGGCTTTTTTTCTTTTTGCTTATATGGTGCTGAGGAATTGAACCCAGGGCCTCATGCATGCCAGGCAAGTGCTCTACCACTAAGCCACCTTCCCAGCCCAATGCGTTTTACTTTTTAAATTTAACTTTTTGTTTTTCCATTTTTTCTTTTCTTTCTTTTTTAAAAAAATTTCTCTCATATCATTCTGTCCAATCCATTTCCCTCTCTGAGATTAGGACTTGGTTAAATTCATTCTCCTTTTACCTTTCCACAGCCCTCTAATCCTATTTTTCCCCACATTTCTCCCTAAACCTAATTTCTGGTTTGCCAAATCCTTCTTTGCTGTTCTTAGCCCATTAATCCACAGTTGTTTGATGTTGAATCGATTGTATGTATTGAACTAGATTGTATTGGCAGCCATTTTGACTGTGCAACTACAGGACTCTAGTTGATTCTTGCCTTAAAATAGTGTTCTAGCACAAAATTGGTGTTACTTTCATACCAAATGGGCAGAACAAGCTGGAAAAACACAAGAAAAATGCAATTCCAAGAATCTCAACTCCCACTCATGCTAATCAGATGACAGAACAGTTAGTGAATAATCCAGAGGAGAGTTCCCAAAAAACTCTACAAACACTACTGGTAAACATGGTGAATGAAAAGATTGAAATCCTGCAAAGGACTCAGTGTGAGCATAACAAGACCACACTAAAGCTACCAACACAACTATGCTTATTGCAGCATTATTTACCATAGCTAAGATATGGAACCAACCCAGATGCCCCTCAGTAGATGAATGGATCAAGAAAATGTGGTATATATACACAATGGAATTCTATACCTCCATTAGAAATAATGACATTGCCCCATTTGTTAGGAAATGGAAAAACTTGGAAAAATTATATTAAGTTAAGTAAGCCAGGCCCAAAGAAACATAAGGACAATAGTTTCCCTTATTTGCAAAAACTAGTATATGTCTGAGATGAGCAGAAACAGTCAGATAAGCTCATGTTAGGTGAAATGAACCCCAAGATAAGGACTCAAATGTTCTTTTCTTTCTTGCTATTGTTTCTCACATATTTATAAGATATTCCTTTGTTGCTTTGTATGTCCCTCCCCCACAGTACAACCCCTATTTTCACTGTATTTGATGTTGGTATAATTTGTGGAGGGGAAGGGAAAAAACAAATTATTTAAATAGGGATACAGGTGGACCCATTGCAACAATGAGATGTACAAGATGTTATGTAGAAAAACGAACTATACAACTTTGGTGTGGGGGGGTAACTGAGGTAGGGGGAAGATGGGAAGGGATGGGAAGGGGATACAAAGGAAGAGGCAACAATGCTTGATAAGAAATGTACTCATTACCTTGCTCATGTAATTGTAACCCCTCTGTACTGTATTTTCATAATAAAAAATTGACATAATTGTGGACATGAATCATCTAAAATTTTCTGATACTAAATGACAGCTCCAAACTGCTTACAGACACCAAGCAGAATAACCATCAAAAATCTCCACTGGGCTCTGGTATCAGCACAAAATAATAAGGAAAAGAGGAGAATTTAAAAAAAAATAGATGAAGAGAATAATCAATGGAGTCTAAAAACAATTCATCCCCTCTTCACCTAGAAGAGCTTTTGAGGGGTAAAACAACAAATCTTTATTCCTTCACAATTTCAGGGGCTCTATATAAACAATTGTAGACAAATAGAACATCTTGAAAGAAGAAAAAGGAAAAAAAACCCACCTGAAATACAGATGGAAAAAAATGAGAGCAACAGTGAACTTCTTGCAACAAATCATAAAAGAAGAGGAGAATAAGTTGTTGCTGTTGGCTCACACATATAATTTTAGTCACATTAGAGGTTGAGATCAGGAACATCATGGTTCTAGGCAAAGCTCAGGCAGAATAGTGCTCAAGACTCCATCCCAATAGCTGGGCTTGGCAACAGGTACCTGTCATCCAAGCTACAACAGAAAGTCTGAAAGAAGGATCTTAGTACTTAGTAGTACTTAGCAGGATTGTGATTTCAAAGTTAATGAGTACCTAGAAAGGGCTGGAGCTACAGCTTCACAACTGGAGTCCCTTAGTTAAACCTGAGAATAAATAGAGAAACCTAAAGACTGAAAAGAAAAATCCCTACCCCAATCTCAGATTCTATATCCATTAAATATTGCTCTAAAATTAAAGCAGAATAAAAACTTTTTTAGAAAAAAAATCTGATGAAATCTTGGCAGCAGTATTTCATATAAGGAAAAGAAAAAAAAAAGGAGAAAAAAAGGCAGAGAGAAGATGACATAGGTCAGAAACCTGTATCTACACTTAGGAGAGGAGCAGATAAGAGAAGGAAAGACTTAATGAAAGCTTTGATTTATCTTTTGTTTTTGGAAATAGTCTAAAAGGCAACTCCCTGTTTGAAGTAATGATAATGTCAGGGTACTGTGTGGTTACAGTACATGGACAGAGGGAATGAATGACAAAAATTTATAAAAAGGTAAGAGAGAAGTGACTAGAAATATCATTTTATAAGGTACCTGAGTACCTTGTAATGAAGTGGCAGAGAATTTTTAGAAGATAGAACAAAATCTGCATAGCAAACTGTAGGAAAAGCACTAGCACCTTTTTATAAAAAAGAAGCATAATTAATATGTCACAGGAGATAAAATGACATCATAACATGGATCAAAATAAAACCAAATAAAAAGAAAGAAAAAGAGGAAAATAAAGAAACAAATTCAATGGATAAATCCAGTTACAAACATAATAGCTATAACAATAGCCAATTTGAATTTCAGTAGTTGAAATAGAGTGAATGAAAAATTGAAGTTATAAGCAAGCACACAACACACCAAGATACAAACAAATATTCTCTGCAAGAAACTTACTTTAAATATAAGAATTCTAAAAATTTAAAACTTAAAGGAATGAGCAATGATACATGATACTAATGTGAATGAAAAGAAAGCTGGAGTAACAATATCAACAATGAATATACCAGGACAAGGAAAACTCCCAGAAATGAAGAGAACAATTTAATAAAGAAGCTAATTATCCAGAAGACATAACAACCCCAGACATCTAACAATAGAGCTTCAAATCATGACTTAAATGGATAGAAAAGCAAAGAGAATAGAAGAACCCATTCATAGAGTCAGGCAATTCATTCTCCCTCTTCTGGGAATAAAGCTCACAGGCAGAAAATCTGTAAGAATATCATTATCAACCAACTCACCTAAATGGAATTTGTAGAATACTTAATTAAAATAAAACAGAAAAACTTTATTCTCATGTTCACATAGAATACTCATTAAAATGGTTTACATTATAGGCTATATGATATTCCTTAGCCAATTCAGAAGAGCAGAAGTACAATGTATAATCTCAGTTCACAAGGGAATCAAACATAATAAAAAAAATAAACAGTGCAAAGGTGCCCAGAAGACTATAAAATATTGAAGATTAAACAGTGCACTTCTAAAAAAATAATAACCATCTCAATAGAAATTTTGAAGATTTCAAATTCACTAGAAATGAACTTATGAATTATTTACAATGGTCAAATGTGGCAAAAGTAGGGACAAGAAGACAATTCATAGCATCAACTGCATGCACTTTCAAGGAAGAAAAAAAAGCCAATAACGTAAGTTGCCACTTTTGGAAGGTATGGAAAGATGAGTGATTTAAAGCTGAAGAATACAGAAGGAAAGAAATATTTTAAATTACAGCATAAATCAATGAAATTGGAAATGAGACAGAGGCAGGGATAGTAAACTTTGAGACCAGCCTGGACTAAATGGACACTATCTCAAAAAAATAAAAAAGGGTAAAAGAGAGGCAAAATGAGGGAAGGAAAAAGGAGGGAAGAACGAAAAAAGGTTAGCAAAAGGGAAAAGATGAAGAGAGACTTTGTTGGAAGTATCATCGACTACTACCTAAGAAAAATCTTCCCACACTATTTAGCAATAGCATGATGAATGTCTTCCCAAACACGCCACAGTGGAAACTGGAAGACACCAAAGTACAATTAAATAGGAAAACACATAAGTAAGCCATGGAACATACATGCAATAGAAAATAGGTAGCAATTTAAAAAATAATGTACCAATTTTTAAAAAGTCATACATGGATCATCAGTCAGTATCATTAAATGGACAAAACCAATTTGACAAGGCGATGAATGTAGTTCTGTGACTTCCTAAATATATGACATGCTCTAAAATGCAGATTTGAGAAATGGTAAAAAAGAAAAAAAAAATCGGTAGCCAGGTATGAGGGAAGGAGAGTGAAGAGTCAAATGGTTGAAGCACAGGGAACAGTAACGTGTTGAATCTATTCTGATACTAAAAGATGTGTGCACATGTTCAGTGCGAATGACCTGCTACTCAGTGCTACAGTGAGAGTTTAGCCCAACGAAGCACTCTATGTAGTCAACTCCAACCTAACCTGATGTGCATGTAGGTTGTCATCTAAATTTAAAATGTCCTCTTGTAGCTAAGCAACTGAATCTCAGCCAAACACAGTGGCCAAGCTCAAAGACAATAATTGCATCAAATGTTTCTGCCCTCACAATGAGAATATTGCCTTCGTGAGACCTATAGACACTCATTGACACTTCCATATTGTCTTCTAAGTGAGGACCCAATACAAGGTCTTATTCTGAAAACAAAGAGAGGTTTGACCAAATGCTGAATCTCCCTTCCTTGAACTTTAACTTCTCAGCCTCCAGAACTAGAGAAATAAAATTCTATTGTTCATAAATCATCCATTCTATGCCATTTTTTCCTGTAAGATCAAGAATATTAAGAATTTTTAAAAAAGAATAGTATGAATTAGTAAAGCAATGCACTAAGATATTATAGAAGAAATATCCAAGGTTTTCCATACTAATACAAATTAATCACTGGATAATTCAAAAATTAAAGGAGAAAGGAAACTTTTCTATTCTAAAGAATCCAAAAACAACTTATGTACCTTCTCCAAAGGCAGAGGTATTGAGCACAATACCTCATTCGTTAAGTGGAGCCATAATGGTGTTCTTCTACAATACATGAAAAAAATTACATTTCTTAAAGTGGAGAAATTAGGACGCACTACCTCACCCAGGTTATCAAGACCAAAAGAAACATAAGTCATGTTAACAGGATGTACTCTCTATATTTTGTGATGAAAATGTAATACTTTACCTTTGTCCTCTTTTTCCACATATATAACTTTGCTACTACTGCAAAAACTTTGAAAAAAATTTCAGTAGAGGAACAAACTTCGTAGATTTAATATTCTTCAAACATATCAAGGTCAACAAAAATAAAATCTGAGGAACTGTCTGGAGGAACCTAAAGACAGAGGATTCAAAAATGTAACTTTGTACCATGAAAGGTATCCTGATGCAAAAAGAGCAATGAATGAAAATGAAGAAAGTTGAAATGAAAAGGTTTAATGACTACTATTTGAACAAAAGAGGAGTAGGTAATAATGCTCAAAAGGAAAATTTCTCATTACCTTACTCATGTAACTGTAAACCCTCTGAACAGTTTTTTTTACAGTAAAAAAACATACCAAAAAAAGAGAAGGTAAGCCGGGCGCCGGTGGCTCATTCCTGTAATCCTAGCTACTCAGGAGGCTGAGATCTGAGGATCAAGGTTCAAAGCCAGCCCAGGTAGGAAAGTCTGTGAGACTCATCTCCAATAAACCACTAGAAAACTGGAAGTGGTGCTGTGGCTCAAGCGGTAGAGTGCTCGCCTTGAGCTGAAGAGCGCAGAGACATCACCCAAGTACAGAGTTCAAGCCCCACAACTGACCAAAAAAAAAAAAAAAAAGAGAAGATAGAAAAAATATGTAACAAAAAGATATGTATGGGAGGAGGGAGGAGTTGGGGAGGTGGGAAGGGAAAGGGTAATAGGGGAAAAACAAAGGAGGAGATAACAATGCTTGACAGGAAATGTACTCATTATATTACTCATGTAACTGGAACCCCTCTGTACAATCTCTACAATAAAAAAACATATTAAAAAGGTTATATAACATCAAACATATAAAGGATATATAATATCCAACATTGTAGAATTTTACATCAAAATACAGGAAAACCAAAGAGATTCTACCTGATGAAAATAGAAATTTCCAAGAAGATGGAAAAATGAGTTTTTATGCACTCAATAGAATAGATGTAAAGTGTAGCAGACAAACATTAATAGAAACATAAAGAGAAATACTCTAAAATGCTACTTGAAAATTTTCAATTATTTCTGAGAAAGAAGATAGGATTCTAAAGTAAAGAATAAATTTTATGATATTTTTATATTAAAGGTTTGTTATGTATAGGTACTCTTCAATATTAAAATAAATCTAATATCAAAAATTAAGCCAAATTTCTCTTTGGTTATCTTTACCAAATCCATCTTTCCTAAGAGTCACTTGGCATATGTGTTTGGCAGTATTGTTGTAAATCTTTTATTTACAGTATCAATTCTTTAACTTATACACCTATAAAAATACAAAATTTTCCTTAGTAGGTTTGCTACTAAATCTTCATAAACCCCCTTTCATCAGTCAACATTTGGCATAGAAAGTATCTTACTTGGAGATGTGCACAGAGCATATAATCCAATTCATTTGATTTAATTGCATTTTAGCCTAAGATTCTCTTGTGTGTCTTATCATTTTCCTATTAATAACATTTTCAGTTTCCCTGAATTTCAAGCTGCTGTCAGCATGATGCTACATAAGTAACCTTCTTGTACATATGTGATATGTTCTCGATATATAAACATACTCCTAGACTAAAAGTGCTAGATTGCATAGTATACACATGAAATACCACAAATATCATGACAACAAGCTGTTCTCAATGAGGATATGCATTCACTAGTGTAGAGAAAGTTCCCATTTCCTCACAGTGTTGCCCAGGTTTGATAGTACATTTACTGATTTATTTCCCTTATTATGAAACTAAATATCTTTCCTGTTTATTGTTTTATTACGCTTGTCCAATTTGGTATCAGATTTCTTTCTGGGTTTTTGTTGTTAATGTTGTTTCATTTGTTCTCTCATTGACTTGTAGGATTACTTAGGTCTTTTCGCATTAACCCTTTCTCTATTGCATTTGTGGCATTTTTTCCCAATATGGCAGCCACTTTAAAGTTGTTAATATATATTGAAGTATGCCTTTGTAGTTTTACACATTTGTATTCCTATCTTACAGCTAGACATCGTAAAGTTATTTTGGTGGCAAACAGGAAAAAATAAAAATAATTAAACCTATACAACACCCAATATAAAGCACAGGGAGCAACACACATACACACACACACACACACACACACACACACACACACACACACACACACACACACATTTGTAAAATTCTCCAAATAATGTGTGAAGGGAAGAAACTATTAGTGACAGCATAATCCTATGGGAGATGGAATATTGAGAATCTGGCTTGCTATGGAGAACAGAGGCCTTGTCTTCATCTGGAAAGAAGGAAGGTTTGAGAGCAGACTGGGAAACAGACCTTGATAGAGGCTTAAGAAGCACTAACTTGAATTTGCAGGGTAATAAAATGACAAAGCTGACACGCAGGGTTGTCAGATTTAATAAATGAATATATAGCCCATCAAAGTAAATTTGTATTCTACCCAGTGAAATTCAGACTTGTACTCAGAATACAAGATATCCACTTAAGTTTGCAACAAATAATCTTATAATGAAACTATCTCCCAACCAATACTGCAGACACACTGATACACAATAATATATTGCTTATCTGAAATTCAAGTAACTGGATGGTGTATCTTTTATCTGGTAATCCAGTGATAGTCTGATATCAGTCATTTCTGTTCTAAGTAAATGGTAAAAACAGAGAGGTTTAATTCTGAGATATTTGTCCAAAGATATCTTTTAAGGGACTTGTAGACTCTTCTGCCATGTAATATATTGAGAATAGGACTTCTGAGTTACTCCAAACAGAACCACCTCTTCCTTGGTATTTCCTTTACCTTCTTGCCAATAGGCAAAAAGGTAGCAACAGCAAGTAAGAACAAATATGTCTATGATGTGTCTCAAACCCCATGTATTTCTCTTCATTCCAGTTTCTAACATCTTTGCTTAGGATGCTGCAATCTCTAGTCTAGGTTGAGCAGAACGAACATCACATTCACTTTTAACATTTTCTTTACCATACAGATGAAAGAGATCTGTTTCTCCTTGTTCATTTACCTTCAGTTGCTTTTCTGTGACTTTCTTACAAGAGTGAAACCCTTACCACAGCTCACAGGGCTGATATGAGCCAGTCCCTCCCTGCTTTTTCACTGTTCCCATCAGTCATTATTCTCTCAAACTCCCTGCGTTCCAGCCCCTGTGGTCGTAGTTGATGCTTCTGATTATTCCAACCTTCTTTCCCTATGAATTCATTTGTGTAAGCTGCATTCATTTTTCATGCTGAACTTTTCCAAAGTTGACTTGCTAGTCAAGCTGGGCACACATTTCATTCCTGTTGATGTTACCAACACCGAGAAAAGAAAAGAAAGAAGGAAGGGAGAGACTTGGAAAGATAAAATTTTGATTTTTATGAATAAATGAATTTAATCTCTAGTCTCTCTGACTATATGTTTCCTATGACGTTTTTTTTCCAAACCAAAGTAGTTTATTCACCTTCCCAGAAAATTATGTACACACATGTATTTGCAAACATACTATGTTGTACTCCTTGGTCTCCGGTACTATTTTTCCTTCATGGTCTAACTAAGGGTCCACCTCTTCTAAGAAATTCTATTTTTTGTACATATTTTTAACTGTACAAATACTGTAGAGAGGGGTTACAGTTACATGAGTAAGACAATGAGTACATTTCCTATCTAGCATTGTTACCTCCTCCTGTCTTTTTTCCTACCATCCCTTCCCTCCCTACCTCCCTAACTCCTCCTTCCCCCCACCTCCTGAAGTGGGTACCCTTTTTGGTTTTGCTACTTCTCTTGAGATATTGTGGCTATAGGTACTCTGCTGTGAAGCTGTGAGAACAAAGAAGTCATGTCTCTGCCACTTCCAAACTTAGCCACTTAACTTGTCATAGGTTTGGTTTCTCAACTGTGTAATACAAGCCGATATGTAGACAATGTTTGGGTTTGAAGAAAACAAGTTAACAGTAAAAATTTTGGTTCATGGTCATGTATTTTAGCTTCTGATTCCTTTCTGTTCTGTTCTCTGTTCTCCTTAGATCCAACTAGTTAATTAGAGATTGGTAAGAGCTGATAAGCAAATGATATTGGAGATGATAAATATCTTGATCTAAGTACTTTGTTAAGATGCTTTCAGACCCTTCCAGAAGAGCAGCCATCTTCTTCTTGAGTGTTCCTATGAAGATGATGGGATGATTTCAGTCCCAAGAGATGCCTAAAGAAATAAAAAACTGAGATTTATTCCTGGCTTATCCAAGAGCCTTGAAATTAGACCTTGTCATTATTTCTGCTGGAAATAGCTATGTCTGTCACACACATGGAAATTTTTGGTGAGTTGCAAATGTTTGATTTTCAGTATTTACTCTTTATGACAAGTATCTTTGATATACTAACATTGATGTCTTTAAGGAAGTGACCCATCATATGTAATTGAAATCATGATATTTAGTTGATATCATACCTACTTCCAAATTACATGTATTTTCATCTGGAATGAGCAACTGTAACTTCCAAATGTTTTGCTTTCAATGTCTATAAAATATTTAGAATGTAATTTAACATGGTAAAAATGCTACTCTTTTGTCCTTGGACCTTTTAAGGATTCTCCGGAAGGGGAAGAAAGGGAGATGACTGTTTGGCTCTTCTCAGAGGATCCATTTTGTGGAAATACAAATGGGCATTGGGTTTTAGTTCTAAAGTTGAAGAAAATCCCAAGGTAGAATAGATTTAAAATTATTACATGTTCAATGCCTAGAAAATATCATTCTACCATTAAATTGGCATGGAATATCCATTTTTCACGATTGTCTTAGGCAATTATTAAATGAAATCTGGTCACAGAATCTGTAGTTCAACCTTAGTGCATGGTCTCATTGAGTGTCTCTGGACTATGAGTACCTTCACCTTCCAATCTCCGTAATGGTCCGTGTCTGTACTCAATGCAAGATGAAAGGCTTCTTTGCAAATCAGACTCTTCCTGACTCTAGTTTGCCAGTTTGACGATAGACAGATTGGCCACCACAGCAGTGTTTTCCTGCTGTGTCCTCACCCTTCCAAGTTTCTTCTTGGGCTGGAAAGCAGTAGAATTGGCATCATATCTCAAGTTTTGTTTGGAGATTTGGCTCTCTGAGCCAGATTAGGAGAAACTCCATTTTCCAAAGGAATTTGAGACTAATCAGTTTATTATTATTTTTTCTGCATTGAAATCTTTGCTGGAGAGGGAAGGGGACAACCTGATTTTAGGTTTGGCCACTCTGGGGAACTATCAACGACTTCAATTTATGTGTATTTATTTTATATTGTGCTCAGTAGGGTACCTTCTGAGGGAAGTAAGTGTACCACACATGCAAACTAAATATCAGCTACATCTAGTTTCCATGTTCACATTCTTCATAAAACGTGATTGGAGAACAATAAATATGGAAATGCATGATGTATTGAATTAAAATGTTAGTTATAGCAGTTGTAGGAATCTGTTATACATAATCATAAGGCTCTGGCTCCCAGGAGAGTATAAGCAAGTATGTTTTAGGCAATTTTTCCTATACAGACCCAGGAAGCAATGGCATTTAAAACAATTTCCTATCATTTAAAATAGATTCATCTCAACCACTGAAAAAGATGTAAACTACCCTCACCTCGTTTGTCACGTAAAACATGATTTACATGAGGCAAAAGTAACAAAAGCCAAAGAAGACATTAAACATTCTAATTTGGATAAAACTCACCAAGTCAAATGTTGGAAAGAGTTTTTCTTTCTTCTTTATATAACACAATCATAAATGAAGACTGGTTGACTTACTTATCTCTCACTGTGACCTTGGTCAAGTTATATACCCTTTCTAATATTTCTAACATTCTAACTAAGGTAGATCTGGTGAGAAGAAAAATTTGAAGTGAGCGTCTTTATCCATTGATTTATTTATGCCATTATACCTAACTTCTCTGGACCTTTTCCTATAAGGTTTAGCTAAGTGGGTAAAAGGAATGAGAAGGTACTTGCTGTTCAATGATTATTATTAAGATAACATGAACATCAACAGGTTAACTATTATTACAACATTTATTATATCATAGATTTACTGAAATAATGCAGGTATATGGATATGAAATGATCAGCTCATTGGTATTGTATATCCTATACCTACCCAAAAGCAAACAGTCTACAAAATTTGGTTAAACTCTTTGAAATTGCCAAGATACCATCTTGCTCCTCAGGCTTCATTATAAAAAAAAGTGGAGAAATCTAACGTACTCAATAAAATTAGAAACAAATATTGTTGGTATCATGTATAAAACATCTAGTAAAGAACACACTGGACCACTGAACAGCAGTAATTGAACAGGATTTCATTCAGATACACACACACACACACACACACACACACACACACACACACTGATCACAGGAAGGAGGGATGGACAAAATGTGAGCAAGACCGTTCAGAACAGTGTTTCAATGGAATGGGAAGCTAAGACTTCAGTGTCAAGCACATAGCACATTTGAGGCTTCAGTGAAAATTTTAACTTAGGCTAAAGTGGGCCCTTTTGAGGCACTGTTTGGACGAAAGCATCACAGCTGCTGTGGTTGTATGGTAAGGTAAATCATCCCAGAAACCACACTTTAAAATATAGAATATTGGAGTCTAAAATATAGAATATTGGAGTCTTTAATATAAACTTCAGTTAACAGTCTGCAGGCCGCCAGTTGTTACAAAGGCCTGCAGCACACAAGTACATATAACACAGCTAGGAAAGAAAGAAAGAAAGAAGGAAAGAAAGAAAGAAGGAAAGAAAGAAAGAAAGAAAGAAAGAAAGAAAGCAAGAAAGAAAGCAAGCAAGCAAGCAAGAAAGAAAGAAAGAAAGAGAAAAAGAAAGAAAGAGAGAGAGAGAAAGAAAGAAAGAGAGAGAGAGAAAGGAAGGAAGGAAGGAAGGAAGGAAAGAAGGAAGGAAGGAAGGGAGAGAAAGAGAGAGAGAGAAAGAAAGAAAGAAGGAAGGAAGGAAAGAAAGAAAGAGAGAGAAAGAAAGAAAGAAAGAAAGAAAGAAATGAAAGAAAGGAAGAGAGAAAGAAAGAGAGAGAAAGAAAGAAAGAAGGAAGGAAGGAAGGAAGGAAAGAAAGAAAGAAAGAAAGAAAGAAAGAAAGAAAGAAAGAAAGAAAGAAAGAAAGAAAGAATTATATTAAGTGAAGTAAGCCAGGCCCAAAGAAACATAGGTCCCATGGTTTCCCTTATTTGCAATATCTAGTATATGTCTGAGTCAAGCAGAAAAGGTCAGATAAGGTGATGTTAGGAAAATGAACCCTAAGATATGTATTCAAATGTTTTTTTTTCTTTCATGCATTTGTTTCTAACACATTTATAAGATTATTTCTTTGTTGCTTTGTATGTCCCTCCCCCATGGTATAACCCCTGCTTTCACTGTATTTGATGTCAGTATAATTTGTGGAGGGGAAGGGGAAAAACAAATCGTTTAAATAGGGATACAGGTGGACCCATTGCAACAATGAGATGTACAAGTCGTTATGTCGAAAACGAATTTTACAACTTTGGTGGGGGGGGAGTGGGGAGGATTGGGTGGGGGGGTGGGTGGAGGATGGGAAGGGATGGGAACCGAAACAAAGGAGGAGGCTACAATGCTTGATAAGAAATGTACTCATCATTTTGCCCATGTAATTGTAACCCCTCTGTACAGTATTTTCACAATAAAAAAGAAAGAAAGAAAGAAAGAAAGAAAGAAAGAAAGAAAGAAAGAAAGAAAGAAAGAAAGAAAGAAAGAAAGAAAGAAAGAAAGAAAGAAAAGACCAAGACAAAAAGACATAAAGACATAAAGACAAGAAGACAAAAGCAGCTGAAGGTGGTGGTTAGTGAAGAGGTGCCTGGAAGGCTATGGGGAAACATGATCCTGAGGGATGCTGGGAGGCCAGCCTGTAGATCGCTCCCTTTATTATTTTATTCTGTTTCACCTCCAAAGGGGAGCATCCCCAATGCATTCGTTGGCAAGGTGTTCTCTGCAGTGCTTTATGGGTTCAATGATTAGCTTAAATTATTTAAGAGGCAAGCTAGGTCTCTCCTTGTAACCCTAAGAAGAAAAAACATTGCTCGTTACTTTCCCAGTTTCCACTGTGCAAAGATTTACACTTTCTGTTGTCGAATATCTTGAAACTTGCTGCTGACTTCCCAAAGAACTTGAGAAAATGTGCTTTTCCAAAGCCTCCAAGGGTGAATGGGTGAAACTGCCCCAAGAGGAGATGTGTTACACAACGAATAAGCCCCGTTACTCTCCAGCCCCTCAGGCAGAAAAGTCTGGGTAAAGAGCCTCCCCTAGGAGGCCAAAATCAGCCAGGGTAAAAGAAGTCAAGTGCCAGAGGCAGAAAAGAAAGAGAAAGAAAAGAAAAATAAAAAGCAAAAGAGAAAAAAAAGTAGCTGTGGGATAGCTTAACACTCCTGGTCTTTGTCAAAGCCTAACAATTTATTTAAGCAGTGATTCTGCAGAGCATTCGAGAGCACACTCAGGAGGCTCTACAGACTTGAGGCTTCATTAGAAAGATTGAAAGAAAGAGAGGCTCCTAGTTATTGTTGTTACCTGGGGGGGAGGGGTTTGAGGGTGGGGGAAGGAAGTAGTGCCTTAGAGAGAACCCAGCCGTGCAAATTGGGCAAGGCAAAGGGTCAGAAAACAAAACAAAAAAAAAAAACAGAGTGAGAGGATGTGAGAATGTGTAGGCTAATGGGTCCTCAATGGGTCTTTTGCCCTAAGGCAGTGGTACTCTAAGTGGAATTCTTAAATACTACATTCACTTCCACATCACTGGGGCCCTCATTAGAAATGCAAAGTTTCATGTTCATCTAGGCCCACAGGATCCAGTACTTCAGAGGAGGAACTGAACAATCAGCTTTTGCAGCCCTTCTAAGAGCTGCAGATACTGACCCAGGCTTCTGGAAGAAGCATTTCCCCACCCACTCCCCCACCCCCGTAAATAAACTCTCCCACCAATGAGCTTGTCCTTTTGGTGCTAGGACCCTATCAAACCTCATCAGATTCCCAATCAGAATTTCAAACTCCCCATTACTATCCAGTGCTCTTTTTTTTTTTTTTTAAATGTCAGTCGTGGGGCCTGAACTCTGGGCCTGGGCACTGTCCCTCAGCTCTTCCACTCAAGGCTAGTGCTCTACCACTTGGGCCACAGCACCACTTCTGGCTTTTTCTGCTTATGTGGTACTGAGGAATCGAACCTAGGCTTCATGCATGCGAGGTAAGCACTCTACCACTGCAGCCATCTTCCCAGCCTCTATCCAGTGCTCTTTTAACCAGGGCTTGAGGAGTCTAATGCAGCAGGATACAAATTAGTATTAAAATGGGGCTATTTCAAAATTTCCCAAGATTGTCAATAGGAAAAATTAAGGAAATCATTCTGAAATTTCCCATTTGGTGATGGAATTGCTCCTGCAATCCCATTGTGTTTTGAGAGTCAATAAGATTTTCATTTCATTTTAGCCTTGTTATCCTTCAGTAATAGGCACTTAAGAATTCTGTCATCTTGGGGTAATTTTGGAGACATGCTTTTGCATCTAATTGATTTTTTTACATCCCAGCAAAGTAAAGGATGTGCTTTTTCTAGACTGAATTATTAGAACAAGACTGGTCACGTGCACTGGCCTGCTATCAAATGTCTAAATCCAATTTGACCCTGCTATAGATAAGAAGTCACTCAATCAACATTTATTAGAAGATTCTCTCTGTCCAGGAGTATGCTAGGCTTCAGAGTATACTCGATGAAACACAAGCTCCTTATCCACAGAGAAATATTTCACTTACGGAAAAAAGCATTAAAAAATACTCCAAACTATATTTAAGAGCAACAAATATTGCTGGAAATCTAAGTAGAAGTCTCAATATTCCCTGTTTTCCTTTGATTCTAATTGGAGGACTAGCAATCCAGTATTCCTGCTTGTTTAGTTTTGTTTTCCTTATGATATAAATGTTATTTTCTGTACCCACTTTTAATGTTCTCATGAGTTATCCATGCCTTCTCTTACGTGTTTATACCTGAATGTCTTCTTCATTCAAGGCTAGCATTTATTGACATTACATTTCAGAAATATAGAGTTACTTCTCCTATGGGAAAAAATAAGTGAGTGTACAGGGTGGAGTGTGGGGTACACAAATAAGTTATGCAGGTAACTCCACATGAAACAATTGCTACTTCTCTACACTAGGAAATGGAATGAAATGAGCTTCCCCCCCCCAAGTCCTCTGGGGAAATCGTTCAAATATACACTCTTATCAAACTCTAATAATGTTCTTGCTTCTGCCTGTTTGCTTTGATGAAGCTGATAATAATGGAAATCTACATTTATTTGCATTTTTTCCTACTAGAATTCACTGAAGCATCCCAAAACATCATTTTAAAGTGCATATGCCTATAAGTGGTAAGAAAAAAAAACCATGGAATGTCATACAAATGAAGTCAGGGGAATTCAAAAGCAAAATTCATTTCCAGAATGAGCTATGAGTTGCATGCCTCTGTTTTTGTCTTTGCAGCTGGAAATGGGTACGAACTATCTTTTCAGTAAGATGTCAAGCTGAAGCTATCAAAAAAACATTTCCTCCCTACAATTAATTTTTCAATTTTTAATGCCCCCTCTCTCACACAACTGATTGAACATTATTTAGGAAGAGAGATCTATTTTAAAAAATGAACAAAAGCCAGGTGCTGGTGGCTCATGCATATAACCCTCGCTACTCAGGAGGCTGAGATCTGAGGATGGAGGTTTGCAGCCAACCCAGGCAGAAAAGTCCAGTGAGACTCTTGTCTCCAATTAACCACTCAAAAACTGGAAGTGCCACTGTGGCTCAAGTGGTAGAGCACTAGCCTTGAGCACAAAGAGGCTCAGAGACATTGCCTGGGCCCTGAGACATTGCCTGATTCCCACAATCACCAAAAAAAAAAAAAAAAAGGAACGAAATTTGAAAAGGTTTTACTGATCACCTACTCATTTCATCTTTGTTTTGCTATTATGAAAAGTATAATCTAGAGAAATTAGTTGATGTTTCTTTTTTTAAAGTAAGTATTTTTAATGCGAAAATACTGTACAGAGGGTTACAGTTACATGAGCAAGGTAATGAGTACATTTCTTATCAAGCATTGTTGCCTCTTCCTTTGTTTTTCCCCTACCATCCCTTCCCTCCCATCTCCACAGCTACACTACCTCCACCCCCGCCTATGTTTCTAATATCATAAAGCAAACTCAATCCAGAAAGGCAGAAAAGAAGAAAAGTTTTCCTTACTGCCATCCACTCCAACATCTCAAAATTCCTAAGGCACTACTTTCAAGCTTATAATTCTTATTGGGGATGCTCGCCTGCTTTAAAATTCTTTAATTCTTCATTTGTTTTTATACTCCTAACTATGCAAATCTCCCTCTTTTTTCACTTGGATTGAATAGTTATAAAGGAACACAAGTCCCTTCCAGCCCTAAATTCCTGGCATTCTGTGAATCAGGTTAATTTATGGGAGTTAATTCTAAAGCCATCTGTTGGAGCTCAAGCAAAACAAAAATAGACATTAGCAGCTTTTGAGTTAGTTGTTCTCTTATACATGTGTAAGTTTTCACTTTATATCCTAGGGTTGGTAAAGTATATTGGTGGTGATAAGGAGAAATAATCTGGAAAAAAACAGTTCGAGTAGAAACTTGAAAAAAATCTTGCAAAGTGAAAAAAGCAACCGTGAGTGAACAACTTAATGAGCAGAAAAAACATTCTGCCAGGGCAAAGTTTAGAAAATACAATTTGTTTTCAAGAAAGTCTCTGTCAACTTCTCAGCTACTCATTTAGTGATTTTCTTCCCATGGAGAAGAAGTTATGGCAGACTCTGATGCTGGATACAACACCAATAATCCAGCGCTACTAATGGGTGGATTTCTGTACCTGGAACCTGTCCAGACCTTAAAATCTTCTTTTGTGAGCAATGAGCTCACACTTTCAAGCTCTTCAAATAGCCTGTGGAATAGTCAATGTTCAAAGGGATTAGTGATTTGTTTTAGTATTTTACAATTATTGATGGTAAGTAGAGTGTGAAACTGGGAAAACTGGTTTTGGCAAAAGATAAAAATAACTAGTTATTTCCTAATACAAAAAGCAATTTTTATCTTTACTCAGTGTCACACTAACCTGTAAGGGAAGAGGAAAGGTAATTTTCCTCCTCTATGGCTCTTTGTGCAGTCTGCCCAGGAAAAATGACCCCTCCCTTTGCTTTCTCTCCATGCACCTGGTCTTCCCAACAAGTCCCCACCCAGCACCTGTAACTGGCTCATCTGGGGGCAGTGGGAGGTCCCCAAGGCTCTGAGGTCACTTCCTCCTACGCTGTGGTCACGCCTCCTTTCTCCCCTCCGTATAGAATCTCTCTCCCCACCATAAATTCTCTCTCTGCATGCACACCGACATCTGGAGCAGGCTGGTGGTTTGGTCCACCTAATAAACTCTCTTCTGCCTGAACAACCACGTGGGGTCCGTCTCCTTTCTCCAATCTTACACTCAAAAAACAGAGAACAAATATTTTAAAAGGTAGTATGTCCAGTAGACATGGATGTAGGAAAATGAAAGTAGAAATGCCTTAAATCCCATACTCTTTGCTCTTACCATGTTTAGTTACATAAAGACAAACTCTCAATTTCAAATTTCTGGATTGAAATTGGAATGAATGTTCCCAATCTAGGAAAACAGAGCAGTGATCCCACGCATTAATATAATTAATTAATATAATTTATTCTCTCAACATTTAAGAAAATCTTATCTACGTATTACAAAAATTGAAGAGATCATTATGATACAAATAATTTAAAACAAGTCCAATCCTCCATCCTCAGATTACTGAGACCATGTGCAAAAGCAGTCACTATTGTTTGTGCTTGTAGAGTAAGTTCATGCAAGAATGGATAGATCATAAATGCTGTCTTGAATTACTTGATGAGCTTGAGTTTTTAAACAGAGAGATCCATATTGGACTCCCATCTCATAAAATATATCTGTGTCTGATTATTTCAGTGTTTCAAATTTTAGAACAATGTACATGTATGGTACCAAGACTTTCCCCAGCCTTTTATTCTAACACAAAATGCTGCAAATAGGGACCTAATGGGTTTTGTAAAACAAGAATATCTTTCTTTTTGAAGTTTGCCCATCAGACTTAATGTGTTCAATTTTCACATTGAAACAACTCTTTTTTATTTTTTCATGAGTTGACCCTTCCTGAGAAAGTCTTTGAATATTCTTCGCCTTTTGGAAGACTTCATTTCTCTCCCATAGGAACAAAGCATCCATTAAACAAGAGGACAGTGAAAGGGTAAGAAAAATGCAGAGAGAAGCTTCATTTCTGTTTCGTTCTCTTCATGATGATGAGGGTCAACTGTGGGAAGCACAGGACATTGCAGTCATCTATTCAGATACTATCATGAATATAGATGCCACATCTTCTTTGCAGGCCATTTGAATGCCATCCAGCAGACAAAAATGATAACCAGACACAGAGCATGCGGTTTGAAATGCTTAATGAAATCTTACTCTGCAATCAACTATTTCTTTGGTTAACATTTAAAGCTCACTGAATGAAATAAAATACATCTTCTATTATTTAAATTCTTTGAAGTTAGCTTTTATTGTTGTCAAGCTATCATTTATCTTCAGTGAAGTGATCACTTTTAACTGATAATTCCACTATATATAGGTTAAGTAGGTATTTGGGGATCCCCCTCAATTTCACAGTTTTTATTTACTTCTGATTGCAATAGTTAGGGAATTTCTGTTCTATCCCATACCCCTGCCATCTGTGGCATCTGTGCCATGTTTTGTATACCACATCTCCTGGATTTCTATTAACATAATCATAACACCATTGAGAAAGAATTAACTAGTTATTAGGCTTTGCGTTATTTGTGTGTTCTGCTAGAGCCAGAAATTACTTGATTACATTTTAATTCATATATATATATATACATGTATATTATATCTCTGTGTGTGTGTGTGTGTGTGTGTGTGTGTGTGTGTGTGTGTGTGTGTGTATGTGTTGTGCTTTCCTTTGGTGAACAATATTTTCCCCTTAACTTTTGATGTTTTGTACCTAATTTTCTCATTATTTTCCTCCTAAATGTTCTTAACGGTCAAATGCCTGTATGCATTTTTGTCTCAAGTCTTTCAAGTCCTTGCTTCAATGTAACCTGATTATGCTCCACTGAATTACAGTGAATCTGGGCTTTCCCACTCAACTTCACCAACCTGAGATTTCACACTATTTTTTTCTTTGTTTTGCTGGATGTATAAACTAGTAGCCTTCCATAAAAGGGTGTTTAAAAGCACATTTTCAGGTCATTTTAGTTATGGAAATATACTAATTATAATATGCCCCATAGAGATGATTACTGAGGGGAAAATTTCAAGTTTGCAATCATTCTGTCAACATTTTGAAAATGTAGTTTCACAGTCTCCTGGTGCCCAGTGGTTGAGAAATGTGATGTCATTACTGCTTCTGGGCTTTGTACATTGCCTTCATCTTCTGTTGTTCCCGTGGAACATGATAATGTAAGCTGGTATGGATATTTCTTTTTTAAATGGCCTCTTTCAATCAGGAGGATATATATTGTCCTAAGAAATTTCCTTTCTGGTTGATTTTGATAATTCTTGATTATTTTATTCCATTTATTTTTCTTTTTGCTGCTTTGGAGGATTTCACTGACTATAATCAGAATATTTATTAGTCCTTATTTCTATCATATATGAATTTCCAGAAGCACATTTTTATCTGCTCTTTTCTTATCCACCCCTTGATTTGTAGTATTCTGTTTTTATTTCATAGCTATAGTATTTTTGTATTAATTCTCTAAAAGAATGAACAGTAGACTTTACATTCAAAATTATATTCTTCTGTTTGTGTTTTGAGTCAATGTCTCTGAACTTTTTTTGTGATCTCTGTCCTGTATGTTGACACTGTCAGTTTCAAGTTTATTTATATCAGATATTATTTATTCCCCTCAAATTGTTCAATGTGTGTCCTCTTTTAGTTAATAAGATTACTTTTAGCTTACTGAGTCCTTTTTAAACTTTGAGACCTAAAATCTCACATGATTTCTATTCACATGCCCATAAGTTCCAACTCTCTCTCCAAATTCTTTTTTGAATCTATTTTTATGAAAAATAAATCACACTATATGACATATGTATTGATGACCCAAATATATCGGGATAGTTCCTGCTTAGTGTAGCCCAGTTGTTGACTGAGGAAGATAAGAATATAGAATTGTTTAATCGCAAGCCATTATGTTACTAGATGTTTTATCTCAAACAACATCTAATCAGTAGTTAACTATTCTGTATTAGTTACAAGACAAAAATCTCAAATTTAATTAGAATTCTGAGGCACAGCCAAGTGCCCAGTGGTAGCTAGTAATTATCCTGACAGAAGTAATAGTTGAAGAAGCTGGATGGCAGCAGCAACCTTGAGTCTTAATGAAAGAATGGATCATGTTGACCTTACAGCATGTGTTTGTGTACAGGGCATATATACATATATATATGTATATATATATATATATATATATATATATATATATATCAGTATAATTCCATTTTAAACTGTATTCTTTTTTTGGCTCGGGCTGCAACCAATACTATTTCAACTGTGCCTTGCTAGAACTTCATCTAAAATTAATATCAGTGTGCTGTGTCAGTACCCAATTGTCTGATATAACTGAAGAAATAGTAAACTATTAAAAGAATTAATTGGACCAGATTCAATTTCTCAATGATTTTGGCCATCCCAAAGCCACGTATAATGCAGGTCTCCCAATAGGTATTGTATTGATTGCCTAATTAAAAAGCAAAACTGTCTACTATGATTTAAGATCTAGCCTCCTACTACAGCTAGATGGATGCCTTGTCAAAAATCTGATAAAATATTCACAACCACAACCTATTCAACCCAGATGCCACCCTGTCAAATCATGGAAAGGAGTGTGCAGAAAAGACTGTGTTGTTGGTTTTCTTTTTTCATTATTTTGAACACTTTTTGCTTTTGTTTTTGTATGCAATACTCTATCCTCTTACTTATATACGACTGTGTGAATGTCTAACTACATTTTGTAGAATTGGGGAAATGAATGAGCATATATCACTCATCTGCAAGTCATCTGCTCAGATAACTACTTCAGAGGAAGATAAGATTTTCTACTTGTAGTATTGCTTGCCATGCTCTAGGTTCTTTTGAGACATGCTTTCAGAGGCTTTACTCAATGATCAGCTGCCTCTATTGTTTCTAGGCCCGCTGTGAGGCACAGCATCATGATGGAAATACATAGGAGAGCTGCTCACCTCTTTGGTAGCCAGGAAGCTAGGGGAAGGAGGACCCTGGAGAAGAGGTAGCCCCCAAGAACACATCTCAAATGGCCTTCTTCCTCCAGCTAGCCCACCGCTCAATAGATAACTGATGAAGGTATTGTCCTCTCAATTCAATCATATATCTACCCACTAGAGACCAGTTCTTCAACACATGAGTCTTTGTGAGGAACATTTCCTATCTAAATCACAGTAGTTGCTACTCTTAAAATGAAGGATGCTGTTGCCCTTTACTATTATGGAGCCAAAGAATCTCACTTTCCCTTTTCCAAAAATGAAAAGTAATCCTAAAGCTTCTTGGTTTATGAAAATAAGTTGAAAAAAATTAAGAGGGGTGTATTCTCTTTGGCTGGGTGTTTTACTGGGTAAGGATTCCACTAACAACATGTCTCTTATTGTTCCCTAAATTCAGGTGAATTTTTGATAAGGTGGAAAAGACACCAGACATCTGAGAACTCAACACTCCAGATCTAGCTGTGCAGCAATGGATAAATCCCTTCGCTTCTGCTGGTATCCATTAAGTTGAAATAATTCCACTTGCTCGTTTTTTTTTACCTGAAACATTTTAAATGTTTCTTTAGCATCATAACTTCTGCTACACTTTGCATAACCCACAAGCCACATAAAATTGGAATTATTATTATAATTTAGTCCCTAAATAATCCTACAAGTAGATACAACATCCACATATGGCTCAGAGAAGTTAAGCCACTTGAAAAAGATTATATAGTTCATATGCAAAAGAATCAGAACTCACAGGTGAGTCAATTCAGTGGCATAACTTATTATCCTACGCCATATTGACCTATATGATATATTAGGAAAACTACACCACCTTTTGACCCTCATCCTAATTTATGAAATATGGTAAATACTACTGTTATTTTTAAGTCCATTAAATAATTAGGATGATACATACAAAACAATTAGACTTGTGTATATATGGAATGATTATTGGTATCATAATGTTATAATAATCGAAACAATCATTCAATGTGTTTGTTATCTCTTTATTAGCATACATTAATCTATAAGAAGTTTCATTTTGGTCTTTCCATACATGAACACAGTATGTTTTGGTGATATTTGCCTGTTACCCTTAACTTCTCCCTCAGTATTCTCCCCTAAATCGTCTCTTTTTAATTCACTTCACATATAAGATATACATATCTATGTACATGTATATGTACACACATAGATTATATATATACCTATATATGTCTGGATTACATATGAAAGAGAACATGAACATATGATATTTGTCTTTCTGAGACTGGCTTATTTCACTTGATATAATGATTTCCAGTTCTATTCATGTTCTATAAACTACATAATTTTACTCTTCCTTATGACCAGATGATAATAATCCTTTATATGCATAAACATACATATGTGTAATATAATATACATTTATACAATATATCATGACATGTTATAGGATTATATATTATATCAGATATATTCATATATATAGTCTTATATATTCATTTTTATATTTTATTTAACCATTCATAGGTTGATGGGTGCCTAAATTAATACCCTAGATTGACTTCTGTGAACAGCATTATTGTCAGCATGAAGACTCTGGTAGCCCTATTTTATGCTGACAGATTTCTTTGTAAATATGATCCAGAATAATTTTATTACATGCTAACTATATTTTCACTTATGTTGAGAAACTTCTATACTGATTTTCCTTGTAGCTGCACTAATTTGCATTCCCATGAACAGTCAAAAAGCATTCCTTTCTCCCACATCCAGTCCACTGTTTGTGAATAAGGGTTTTATTTCCCCCATACCCTTCCCAGCACGTTATTATAATTGCTATAATAATAAAATTAATAACTGGCATCCCTTTGTGTCAGTTATTGCCACCCAATCAATAGCTAACCGGGAAGGTTGTGAATGTGGGCATAAAAGAATTGGTGACTCTCATGCTCTTCCTAGAGATGTAAAAACCCACCACAAACCATTGTCTTACGGAATTTCACCCACTGCTGCTCAGTGAAGCCCAAGCCTAGCCCAGTTTTTGCCTCTGTCAGCAATAGGAAGCGTTCCCTGACAGACAGCACTGATATCAGAAGCTGGTTAGCAACAGCAACCTGGTTGCTGTCTTGGCAAGCCTCAGAGAAATCTCACAAAGACATGGCAAGATTATGTATGGTTCAGTCTTGGAAGAGAAAGAATAGAACTTAAGGGGGGCTAAAACCTGGTTAATATAAGCCCTTTTTTTTTAGGGTATAGCTTTTTCCTGATCAAATGCAGTCAGCAACTTAACAGTTACTAGGATACTAAGATCCACAGACACTGTAAGACCATTGCAGCTGAATGACATTCCAGTAGTGAGGTCCTATTCTAGCTTTCTGAAAACATGTTAGGTAATTTCTGTAAGTGGGCTCAGTGCTACTAGCTGTGCCATTGTCACTTTGGATTGAGATTTGCACATTTTCTGAGATGATCCCCAGAGCATCATCAAATCCCTTTGACTTTAGGTTACTGTTGCCTTCCACTGCTACCATTCCTCCTCCCAGCCCCTCATCATTATCCGAAGCCACAATCTCATCTCGTTTAAGCAGCAGCTGCACAGGCCCCTGGAAAACCAGCAGAAACATTGAAGCTTGGTTTCTGCAGCAGAGCCCTCCGGGTGTCTGTGCAACTGTCAGGATTGATGCGCTTTCATGGTTTGCCTGCGAGAAGCTGCCTCATGTGAACTAGTTGCCTTTTGAACTGGACAAATACTTATTACTAGTCTCTAGTCTCCCCTGCTGTGAGAGGGAGTTTGACCCCTGCCAGATACATAGAGGCCTGAGTTAAAAGGAAGGCTCTTAAAATAAAATTTAGAAAAAAAAAACCCACACATTTCATCTTTCCATTTTAGAGTACTGTTTTGCAAGGGGCCCTTGACTTACCATCCTTCCTTCACCATAGCAGAAATGCTGTACACACAGGGCAAAAAGGCCTACCCTATTCTGAGAGAGCATTCCACAACATCTTCTTTATTACTTGCCACTTAAAGGCACAAAAATGCTGTTGCAACAAAGTAGCCCCAGGAAAGTTATTGGTGGAAGGTTAAAGCTCCTAGAATGAATGCACCTTTACAGAGAATATGTGTGTGTGTGTGTGTGTATCTTTCTCTCTCTCTCTCTCTCTCTCTCTCTCTCTCTCTCTCTCTCTCTCTCTCTCTCTCTCTATATATATATATATATATATATATATATATATATATATATATATATATATATATATATATACATAATCAAAGTTGTCCCTAAAAGAAGAGAATCATCAGAGCATGTTGGACCTCATTTTGACAGTGTGTGTGTGTGTGTGTGTGTGTGTGTGTGTGTGTGTGTGTGTGTGTGTGTGTGTGTGTGTGTGTGTGTGTGTGTGTGTGTGTCTTCGTCGGTTGTGGGGCTTGAACTCTGGGCCTGGAAGCTGTCCCTCAGCTCTTCAGCTCAAGGCAAGCACTCTATCACTTAAGCCACAGTGCCACTTCTGGTTTTCTGGTGGTTAATTGGAAATAAGAGTCTCATGAACTTTCCTGCTCAGGCTGGATTTGAACCACAATCATCAGATCTCAGCCTCCTGAGAGGCTAGGATTACAGGCATGAGCCATCGACGCTCAGCTTTGTGTGTGTATGTTCTTTATCCAAGTTTTTGCATATTAGTTTCCCAATGGTTTTCATAGATAGAAATGAACCCTAGATAGGAACTAAAATAACAGTTAGTGAACTCACATTTGTGAAAAATAAAATGTATGAAGAAAGCAAAGAATCAAACAAGGGCAGATTACCTAGGTCCACATCTGTTTATCAGTGTCTCTACTGCACAGTTGGAGCATTGACTTACTGGCATAGACACAGTTTTGTTATTTTTATTTCTCAACCATTTTGAGCCAAATATTCATTTGGTTTGGACATGGAAACAAAAGAGTAGAAAAATAAACATGCTGAATTAGATAACTAAGTAAAGACATTTGAACATCAAAGTTCACTACTGTGCTATTTACCATAGCCAAATTATGGAAACAGCCCAGATGCCCTGCAATGGATGAACAAACCAAGAAAATGTGATATATATATATATATATATATATATATATATATGATATGTGTGTATTAATGCATATATATTCAACATTTCATTATGTAATGTATATGCATATAAAATGAATCTTAATAATCTTTCAGGAAGAACAATATCATGATATTTGCAAGGAAATGGACGGACCTGAGAAAAAAGTTAACTGAAGTCAAGCCCAGAGGGATAAGGGTTACCTATTTTTATATGTGGAATTACATCTACATTATACACATATAAGAAAACATATATAGGATCATATGTAGGCAAACACAACTTGACCAAAGTATGGTATATGCAGGGGAGGGATCCAACAATGTAACTCCTTTGAACAACTAACTTACAGTTTAACAAAAGGAATACCAGGAAGCTGGTATTGGGGATGTGGAGAATCCAGGAGAGAGAGGCAGACAAATGGAAGGAAAAAGAAAGGGAAAATTGCCATACTATTCAATGTACATATATGAAAATGGAGCCAGGTGATTTGATAGACTAGGGGGAGTTGGGAGAGACAGAGGATGATGGAAGTAATGATATTAATCCAGATGCCTTGTACTCAGACATTGATGTTGAACTGAAACTCCCTTGTACAACTAGGCAATAAGAATCTAAAAACAAGAGCTAGTTAGGCAAGTGAAACATAAAAGAAATAAAACAAATGAAGTCCAAATCAACCTTGCAATACATTTTTGGTTTTAAATAATAAACATTGTCTCAGTTAAAGATAGGACTGTGTCAAAAGCAGTGACAATGAAGAAGACTTGCTCTTTAATTATAACTTTTCTTAAATGGCAGAGGTGGGATTTCATGAGGGTCTACATGTATTGAGGCATATTGTTAAGAGTATTTTGAGTTCATCTATGCAGCAAACTGCTTTAGAGACTTTTTAAAGATTCATTTTCAACTCAGTATACATGGGAAATAACTTCCTCCACCACTCTCTTCTCTCCAGCAGGTCTGTGTATGCTGGAAACCAATTTTTAATATTACAGATGTGAATCAGCTTAGCTTTTTATTGTGGGATTTTCCATTCTATGGAGATTACTTTGGATAAGAGAAGCCTGATTGTGGGTAACAGCACTTGGACTGAACAGATTTTATGAACAAAAATAAATTAGGTTTATTTCATCAAATAGCTATTTATTTCATATTAACTATCTTTATTTATTGGAAAATGATAACATCTGCTAATCTATAACACATAAGTGCTCTTGATAATCAAAACACCAAAACACTTAGAAATATCATTTACAGGAAGATGATGTTTAAAATGAGTTTTTCTTTAAGGTTTAGCAGCTCAGACTCATTTCCTGTTGTCTAATTTAAGTCTTCAATTTAGAAATATCATTTTGGGGGGCAGTTATCCCTACCTAACAGCTTTATGTCATGAGATCTCAACAATAAAAGATGTACGTTTAAGGATTCAATTTTCCCATCTACTGACACAAGTCTGAGGCCAGTTGAGTTCTATTGCCTGGCAGAGTAAGGTTAAAGACTTTTGAATGAGATCAGATGTAGGCTGATGAATTTGGGATTGCAGATATTTTCATTACAAGGAGCAGTGCCATGCTGCAGCTGGGCGCATTGTTTTTAATTAATCTGAATAAACAGTAGGGCTTTGACAAACAAATAATAACCATCAAATTAAACAGCCTTCTTGGGAGAAAAATACCTTCTAAAGTGGCAGTATTGCCTTTGGGCTTTGGAAGGATTATATTTAATAAGCTGTTCGTTGCATTTATGAGGGAAGGAAGGGAAATAGATTTCATGTGCTGAATGATGGGAGAAGTATTTGACTTACTTGGAATTGCAGGAATGTCAGAGTCATAGAGTTTGAGAGCTGGATGGAACCTTGGTAGTCACGTATCTCATCTTTTCCTTATTATGTACAAAAAATTGTTCTTTAAAATGTTAGAAGTGCATAGAGAGAACAAAACTTTTTTTCCCCAAGGTCTATTTCATATTCATGAGAATGATAATAAGTTATAGAGTAGAGTAAATCTATAGCTAGCTTCTCTCCTTGACTAAAAAAGTGTTGTAGATCAACATTTTATTAATCTTAGTAACAGGGATTCATGTTTTCCATGATCTCTCCAGAGGTTTTCTATAATGAAGCATTACACTGTGTCGGGCATGGGGCCAGGGTCATTATCAAATGAACTCAGATCACCACATTCCAGTACCTATTGGTCCCAAATAGGAGCATTATTTCTACTTAAACAGTTTTCCCCATCTGTAGAAACCAGGGAAATTGACTAGACTGAATGTGGCATGTGTGTGTGTGTGTGTGTGTGTGTGTGTGTGTGTGTGTGTGTGTGTGTGTGTGTGTGTGTGTGTGTGTCTTGAACTCAGGGCATGGATGCTGTCCCTGAACATTTTTGTTCAAGACTAATGCTCTAGCATTTAAGCCACAACTTCACTTTTTGGCTTTTTGGCATTTTTCATAGACCTTTCCTGCCTGGGCTGGCTTTGAAACACAATGCTCAGATCTCAGCCTCCTGAGTAGCTAGAATGAGAGGCGTGAGCCACAGGACACCAGCCTTAGAATGGTCTTTTAAAGGATAGCAATAAATCCATCTCAGCTGGTTGTGAGTATGCCGGGCCTTGCTATCCTCTCTAACCTTCTGGAGAAAAGGCAGGGCACAGAAAAGGCAGTGGGCTGTGCCTGGTCAGCGTGGGAGTTCTTCAGTCCTGACGTGGTTGTGAGATAGCATCGATCAAAGGCCTTGTGGGTCATTCCATCAGTAACCTTCTCAAACTTCAGATTTACTTTTCTGCTTTGGGTGGGATTCACTGGTAGCCTTTGCCCATTTATGAGCAAGTAAAAGGACATCACAACTAAGCTTTAAGGGTAAAATGAACTCTCCAAAGCCAAAAAGGATATACCATAATTTCGTTCCAGTTACATGAGCAAGGTAATGAGAACATTTCCTATCAAGCATTGTTACCTCCTCCTTTGTTTTCCCCTACCATCCCTTCCCTTCCACCTCCACAACTACACTCCCCCCTTCTTCCTCCCCCTTCCCTGCCTAAATTGTAATGCTCATTTTTCAGCGTAGTGTCTTGTACATCTCACTGTTACAATGGGTCAACCTCTACCCATGTTTAAACATTTTGCTTTTTCCCTTCCCCTCCCCAAATTAGAGAAGTATATATACAAGATGCAGGGCACCAACATTAAATACAGTAAAAATTCAAGTATTTAAATCAGAATATTTGTTCTACAGGCAGGATATAGATGCAGTGTCTGTGTGACAAGCGTATGGACACAGAAACAAAAGCAGTGATATACTTTGTAGTAATTCATTATAGCTTGGTGAAGTCAGGTTTTAAATCCTCAAGACAAGTGCAAGGTTTATAGGTTGTTTCCTCCTCCTCCTCCTCCTCCTCCTCTTCGTCCTCCTCCTCATCCTCCTCCTCGTCGTCTTCCTCCTCCTCCTCATCCTCCTCCTCGTCGTCTTCCTCCTCCTCCTCATCCTCCTCCTCGTCGTCTTCCTCCTCCTCCTCTTCCTCCACCTTCGTCTGCTTTCCCCCCCCCCAGAGAGGTAATATAAATCATTCAGTGAAGTGGAGGAATAGAGTAGGACATTGTAGTAATTAGGATAAGAGACTAGTGGCTGAAAAGATATTTCTGATTGAAGGAGGCGTTCATGAAAACATCGTTGGTTGTCTCCTTCTTTTCATTTATAATCCTTTCCCACCCTGCCTCTCCCACTAATATATGCACACTGGCAATTTGTACTCTTCTATATGTATGACATTTGTACAGACACACAGCACAAAATGGGCATGCTCACAGGTTTACTCGTATAAGTTCCCACACCAAAATCACCTACCAAAAGAATCACATATCACTTCCATAGCCACATCCCAAAGTTCTTCCTCCCATTAAATCCATCTGTATATTCTCACCCATCTCCATGAAACTATCTCCTGATCCTCAAAGTAAGAAACTTAGTAGCTAATAGAGTTCTTGAGTTCTTCAAGACCTACTGATGAAATATCAATTACCAGAATCATCTAAAATTATAGACTGGTGTTTTATTTATGATGCCTGGTGAGAAACTTTCATTCTGTTTAGAGATGGGAGCATCAGAGAAGAGATACTTGGTTAGAACAAGACCCAGAAACCAGTCCTCTTTTGAATGCCCTCACTAAGGTTTGCTTTAATGGCATGAAAAAACGGCTTTCACTCACATTTCCTTCTGCTCTGTCGAGGAAACTGCTTCTTGCAAAATAGCTCATGCTGCTGATTTACAGGACGCTATTCCAATGGAGTCATGACTTGTGGAGGTGGTGTTTGTGATTTCCTATGTTTATGATTGTGGTGTTTGTGATGTGTCATTGTATGATTAAGTGTGCACGCGTGTTAATCCTTTCCCCCACCAGAGGAATACAGTGGACTTTCCACCAGGAAAGTTTCTATTTAGGCTTAGAAAGAGAAGTATGAGAGCAGTATTTTTGTGCTAAAAGGCAGCTATATGATACCTCTCTACTATTGAAAGTGCTCAATTGATTTGCAAAATTAAATGAGAGAATGCATGCTATATATTTTTCTTCTTTCAAATATAAAATGTAGGGCATGAACTAAGTTATTTGTCTCCAAAAGTAGGGTACAGAGTGGAGAATTAAAAATAAGTGTAGATTGCATTTCTACTTTGCATGAGGAGCTATGCTGAGTATACTATATACTGTGATTCTGCTCCTATCCTGAGCTCTATAAAACTGGGCCAAGGTTGCACACACAGCTGGGTTATTTAATTCTGTGCTCATGTATTCTCCTTGTAGTGTTAGTTGACTCTCTGAAAACTGCCCATGAAAACAGAACACAAAGTCATGTTAGAAAAACACAGATGTATAAAAGGCTTCCCAAACAGTAATGTGATCATTTCATTCTCTTTTATATTAGGATGTTAACATGGGGCAAACATGAGGATTTGTAGAGAAAATGGACAGAAAGCCCAAGAATGAACTTGCTACCTTAATAGACACAGAATGAAGATGGCTATGTGAAATGGAAGACGATGAGCACTTGTCCAGGTTCTACAGAGGGGGCCTCTCTATCTATAGATGAGAAATTAAATGAGAGTTGTTAGAAAACCTCCACACTATATACTTCAATGATTCTGCTAAATGGCAATATTTCTCAAGAGCTCTCCCAAGCTGGTACTACATATTCCAAAGCCACTGATAGATTGACTCAGATTGCATTAAATAACTTTTGCGTTACAGACTCCATGCTTGCTGTCTTAAACAATAATGAACCTATGGTTCAGTACTTTCACAAGGAACATTGGAGGAGCCCTTAGGCGCAGACTAGAATGCACCTTTTTAGTCACAGTGTTTGCATTAGAGCTGTTCTTTTGAAACTAGAATTTTGGTCAAGGAATTGAATACTATTGACAAATTAAAAATCACATTTATAAAATAACAGAATATTGAAGTCTTCAGCAAACTACATCCCAGATTCATTTCACATATCTCCAATTCACTTGGAAGCCAAAAATTTTTTTAAAAAGCACTAATCACAGACCTTAAATCTGCATATACAAATCCAGAGACTCAGACACAGCCTGGATGTTCTCATTCTTATGTGTAAATTCTCAGGAAAGAAAATCAGGCTGGCTTGAGTGTCTCAGGTACCTGTCTATAGCCCATGTGTCTCTGGGCAAAACGAATCCGGGTTTGTGATGATATCTTCCAGGAGCTTCCACGTTAAGTGTGTGGGTTAGACAAGAGAAAGCAAAGTTCCTGGGAGATGCCGTGAGGTCTGTTTAGACAAATCAAGGAATTTAAATCAAGAATGACAAACAGCATATTGTGTCAAAAGCAGGAGGAGACAGCCTACTCAATTTCAAATGTTACACCTGATACATAATGGCTGTATTGACTTGAGCACATTGCAGAACGTGTTCTTTCTCCTAGCCTTTTCAATTTATCTGAGACAAATAATATTAGATTCATAAGCTAGCGAGGAGCAAATATGTGAATATATGTAAAATGCTCAGAAGTGTGCCTTTCACCTAGTGTGCAGAGTGAGCATCAGAGAATATTAGTTGTTTATTCATCCCAATTTGTGACAGGAAGAAAGTATCTTTAGGTGATGTTCCCTTTCATAAACTAGAGCAAGGTAGTAAACAATACACTGGAAATAAAAGAAAAGGAATAGAATAATGAACAGAGAAATAAGGGGAGGAAGGGAAGATGGGAGAGAATGGAAATGAAGGTAGGGTAAAGACAGGGAAAGAGAAAGAAAGCAAGGAGAAAGGGAGGGGAGGGAACAACAGAAAGTGGAAGGAAAGGAAAGAAGGAGACAAAGAAGGAGGGAAGGAAGGAAGAAAAAAGGAAAGAAAGAAGGAAGGAAGAAGCAAAGATAAAAGATGAAGAAAAGAAAACGGTTCTAGTGAAAAACCGGTATTCAAATGCATAAACTCTATTCATTTTCTGGGCCATGCCTTAAGCCTTGTTTGGGCTGGTTACTTTTGAGAAAGAGTCTTATGTCCTGCCTAGATATCTTCTTGGATCATGATCCATCTAGTTTAGACTTTCTCCCACTCCTGGGAGAAAAAGTCTGGAGAATTTTCTGCACAGGTTGGCCTTGAACCACAATTCTCCATGTAGCTCAGGTTAAGGACATTCAGCCAATGTTTTCTTAAGGGACTTATAAGGCTGGAGCAAGTACATAGTCTGACGCTTAGCTGCCATCTTTACTCTGAGCTGAATTCTATTGTGACAGTGCACTAAAGTCGAGATTCCCTATGCCTTTTGCATGCAATTATCATCTCATAATAAGAATCATACATGCTTCCTCTTGAAATCAATAAAAGTGACAAATAGATTCTCAGGAAAATCTAGTAGAAACTCTCAGTCTCATAAAATCTCTTAGCAAACCATTCAGTCAACTGCTAGCTCAAGGCAGCTTCCTTATGTGAATTAACCTTCTGAACATTCTCAGTCTGGACCCTTTTGGGCAGTGAGACTAATATAGTTTTGAAAATATAACTATAAAATATAACATATAGATTTATAGATATATAATATGTAATAGATTTGGGATACGTTTAAACTGTAATATATACATGTATCAATAAGGCTGTAATTATGGAAGATTTAGCATGAACAAAATCTTGTTTCATTCTTAAAATTTTTCATGACGGTTTGGTGTAGAAACCTGACCCCAGACTAAGGTTCAAGAGACAGGCAAGTATAATTTGGAATTCAAGGGTACAGAACTTTGACACATCTTTTCCAACTACAATTACCCTTTTCTCTAAAATAAGAAAATAATTGCTGAATTTCTGTTGTATCATTTTCAGACTTTCTGTTGTCATTGTAAATGAACGTCCTTTGATGAGATAAAATAAATTTGATAGCAGAGAGGCAGGGTTTCTGCCCATTTAAATGAACACTCTGTATGAATTAGGAAAGAAATTCCCTTGCTGAATGGACTTTCTGGGAGCTTCTGGGAGTCCTAGTTGGACTAGAACTCTTGGAAAATAGGCTGGATCTGGCTTCCACAGGCTCTGTTGGCCTGAAGACCATAAGAGGATGTATAAGCAAATATCTTGGTCTTATAGAGGATTGATTGTGGTCTCAACACTCAGTTAATCTAAAGTGTCATGTATTTATATAGGGAATATATATATATATATATATATATATATATATATATATATAATAGTCTATACTAATCATGAAAACAGTTGCTATGTAAAATAAAAATCCTCCTCTCCTTTCAGATGCTTCAACTCTATCTTGCAGACTCTGTTCATGGATGATAGAAGAAACCATATTCAACAGGCATGACCCTGCTGTTCTTATAACTGGCATAAGACAGCTCATATAGTTTGGAATTCAAGGGTACAGAACTTTGACACATCTTTTCCAACTACAGGTACCCTTTTCTCTAAAATAAGAAAATAATTGCTGCATTTCTATTGTATCATCTTCAGACTTTCTGTTGTCATTGTAAATGAACATAAATGGTGGAAATCAGTTTAAAGGAAGAGACTCAGATGCCAGCCCCAGGAACACAGCCTGGCCTTAGAGCAGCTCCTATAGTTATTCTATGGGAGATAAGAAATCTCTTTAAATTGTTATTATAGATAGATAATAGATATAGATAGATAGATAGATAGATAGATAGATAGATAGATAGATAGATAGATAGATAGATAGATAGAATTTAACAGTTTTAGGAGACTCCTAGATAGGTAGAATTTAACAGTTTTAGGAGACCCCTCCTAATAGTTCTTATGCTATTTAACAAGCCTATAATTTCATCAATGAAGTCCATTTCTGAAATTGCTTATTAGTAAAGGAATTTGTTTATTTTACTGAAATACTGAAAATGCCTGAGAATTAAAAGCACTCTCTCTACTCTCAGAGTATGAATTCCTATTGAAACCATTCACATCTAAGCGATTGCTGAAGGAACAGCAGGCAGACAAGTCATTGGAAATGTGCATGCATACACAATGTACTGTCACACACAAGGCCAGACTACAGACAAAGTATAGGACACTTACTGTCCTGCTGAGAAAATTTGATGATAGAATGTATGTACAGCAGTACTGTGGTGGTCAGCAAAAATAGCTGCTCATGCTTTTTGTATTTTATTGAAGAAACGATATATAATGGTGAAAGATTCACCATTACTTTACATTTTCAGGAAGAAACCAAAATCTGCCTAAGCTGAGCAAAGTCTGGCTTACAGTTAAGACACCCAAGGACTCCATGCTTCTTAAAAGGGTAAGCTAGAAATAAACACACCATGCAACACTAAGGAAGCATTCATGTCTCAAATAACGGAAAAGAATGGAAAGCTCCCCTATGATTTTTTTTATCATTGTGCATAAACTCCTACAAGCTTAAAGTCTGAATTCAGACCATCAGTGAAGTCCAAAGTTTGAATTTAATTTAAAATAACCTCAGGAGTTACTACCCTCAGTTTCTGACTGACAGCAACCGGTGCAAATGCAACCTGAAGAATAAATTGGTTCATACATATAGCAATTGTAAGCCATCACTTATTTTAAGACAGATTCTGATTTCATAAAAATTAACTTAGAAAAACATACTCCTTGAAGCCAGTGATAGTATGGCTTATTTATCCTGTTATTTAATTGCATTGAAGAGGCCTCAGAAAACAGATTTCTTTTGCAATGATCATTGAGATCAACCATATAACCTCATTGAGAGTATGATTAAATAATAATGACTGACTTTGTCTGTGTCGGGTGTCAAGGGAATTGTGATGAACGCAGTGGATGGAGATATTTTCAAAGTTGTATTCTAATATCTCACTGGCATTGAACTCACCTGGCTCAAAGAGAAAAGCTTTCCTTTTGCTGATTTGTCATCAATCTTGTCTAACGGAAAAGAAACCCTTTGGAGAGAAGGCCTCCAGGAAGCCTCTTTTATAGTATTAAGTTCTTTCAGGTTCATCCTTTGATTCTCAGTAGATCTCCAGCAGATGTTTCTGTGCCTCTGAAGTACGGTTGTTGGAGGTTTAACTTGATTAAGCTGTCACTCAAAATTCTTGTTTATATCATCGATCCAACATCAAAAAGCCACTATACCATGGATCTGATGTCAAAAAGTTTCAGAATGACAGCAGGAGTGAATGGAGTATAACATCTTGGATGTTCATTTCTAAACCACTCTGAAGCTTCTATCTGTGAGACTGAATCAGGACTAGCTGTAGGAGACTCAGATCCTCAGATTAACCCCGGACCACGTGCAGAGCAAACAATAAATTGTTTGAGATGGGAGATAGTTTGACCTGGGAGGCTTTTCAATTTTGCATTTGAAAGCAGCTTGGATATTCTAAAATGTTTTTGTAATATGCTTTTTACTTTTGCAACAACTTTAGAGTCAAAGAAAAGTTGCAAAGATAATAGAAGACCTCAAAATTCCTCCCCTAGTTCTGATATGTGTGTGTGTGTGTGTGTGTGTGTGTGTGTGTGTGTGTGTGTGTGTGTACACATATGTATACCAGTAGTAAGGGCTTGAACCCAGAACCTTAAGCTCTTTTCCTTGGCCTTTTGTACCCAAGGCTGACACTCTACCACTCTACCACTCTCTGGATTTTTACTGGTTAATTGGAAATAAGTCTTACAGACTTTTCTACTGGTTGGCTTTGAACCAAGATCCTCCAATCTCAGCCTCCCCCATAGCTAGGCTTACCGGCATGAGCCAGTAAGTAGCATGTCATGAGTCAGTGACACTGAGTGTTCATCTTATATTGCTATTCTACACTGGTCAAAACTAAGACAACACCACACATTCAAAATCTCTTAAATTAGTAAGCACAGATCTTGCTCTAGCCAATATATGAATATAAGGGAGATCATATTAAAATAGTCGAACTTTGTAGAAAAGGGAAACTGTGTTTATTTCCCCTTTTATTTATTCTAGTCCCTACCCCACCCATTACCTCCTACTTAACATGTAGATAAAGAGCCTCCGTAATACTGTGAAGAATCAAATTAAGATTTAGTTCTGTGTTTTGCTGATCCTGGGTCTTGAAGTTCTGTTTTTTATATCTCTCTTGCTGATCACTACAGAAGAGTACAAATGACACATAGGTTTATTTATTGACTGATTTACTTATGGATACTCCATGTTTCCACTTCACTGAGGTTTTGGTAACAAAGTATCATAAACTGGGCAGCTTAGAATTACTCTTCCCCAAACTCCTATTGAGTGTTCTTGGAATTCATATCCATTCATATTTATGCCTCTATGAATAGGCTTTCATTCACAAATGTGTTGCAAGCTTAGTCTTTGGAACACGAAGGACCGGGTTTGTCTCCTGATTCTCTCATCTTGTATAAATGTATAATCAAAGCAAGTGGTGACAACAGTGTTACTCTCAGTCTGATAAGAGTCTTGAATATGATATTCTTACCTACATTTTAGTGCCTCAGAGTATAGGGCAGATAAGTGTTAGTCATAGCTATGAATACTCTTATTACTGTAGCAAACAAATGAATAGTGCTGACAGAATAAAACTATCCATTGCTTTTTTTTTTTTGAGCTAAAGATGGTTACTATGTTTTTAAAATGGATGGGAAAAAATAACAAAGAACATTTTGTGACATATGAGAATTATATGAAATTCAAACTTGCTATCCACAAATGATTTCATGTCAACAATGCTGCCCTCTTTGGTTTACAAGTACATGATGGGTGCTTTTGAGCCACAAGGCCAGAGCTGAGAGTTGCCACAGATACTAGAGGATTGCAAAAGCTTAGCAGGTTTACTATAGGGACCTTTTTAGAAAAGCCTGTGGATTCATCATCTAGAAGCTTTGCTTTTGTATGTCTGACTTGTTCATCAGCATAGGATGACACAAAATGACATGCTGTTTTATTTATTGACTAACCTAGCTCTGCATGCTATCTGCTTTAATCAATTAAGTCTTCCATTTAAAAATACCATAAAATGGGGACAGAATTTTATATTTCCCAGTTCTGAAAAGTAGAAATCCCAAATCATGGGGGTTCACATAGTATCTGGTGAGGGCTCCATTCTTGTTCCTAGGTGGCACTGTAGGTCTGCTTACAGAGTAGATAAAGGACTCAAAGCAGCTCTGCAGGTATTATTTGTAAGGGCATCCCTGAAGATTGACATTGATTGTCAACTTGATTGGATTGAGAGGTTATTTGTTCTGTCTCTGAGGGTGTTTCCAGAGGTAAACAACCCATCTGACAGCAGCCAGTGGGAAAGAACCATTCAAAATATGGACAGTGACATCCATTTGGCAAAGGTGTAGATGGACCAAAACCAGAAGGAGGAGGAATCCCACCAACCCGTGGTCTGCTCACTCTTCTTCCTGGACACCACAAAGTTATTGCCTTCACTGAGCCATTGCCTTCCCAGTATGATTTTCTGGCTCAAAGGCTATGGATCCAGGAGACCATTGACTGAAAATTCTGCAACTGAATCCAAATAACTTCTTCATTCTAAATTCTTCATGTCAGGTGTTTTTGTCACAGCAATGGAAATCTGAATAACAGATCACTAAACTCCATCTCTGAGCAGTCTGCCCTCAAGACCTCATTCCTTTTCAGTGGTCCCCTACCAACTGCTGGGATACACTGCAAGAACACCAGCAGTTAGGTTTCAATGTAACACTTTGGGAGGGGTAGGTGGTAAAAAGCCAGACCATAAGACTACCTAAAGGGATTTTTTTCTCTTGCAAAACCTATCACACATAGGTCACAGTAGGACTCTGAACCAAAACCTACTCTTTAAAATCAGAGTTGTAATAAGTAATACTTATTTCACATATTTAACCGGGATTAAATATGAATGCATGTTTCAGGGGCAAGATGCTCAAGGAAGTTTTTATTTTTCCCTAACCTTATCCATCTGACATTTCTAGAGATGACTGCCCCTTGGCAGAAACTTCACAATCTCATATGGTTTTCCCTTAAGCTGAACTTTATACTATAGCAAATGTCAAATTATCAGTTTCTAGGATGTATATAGAATGTCTACAGACACTAAAAGGCTGATTAAATATAAGCCCTTTTACAGGATTCACCACGAGGTACCTTCAACGACTGCTCGTTGACTCATGCATTTTCATTTCCACCTGGCTCTTCTGGCATTAGTTGATAGCATGTCGGTAGTATGTTCCTATGTTAACTACCATTAGTATGATTCTTGTTTTGTCTTGAGCACTTGCCTGAAATATTTGCATCCATGCAATCGTAGAATTTTTGCAACCAATTTTTATGCTCTTTGGAAATATTTACTGAGAATAATACTAGGCAGAGTGCTATGTTAAGAGAATGAAATAATGCCAGCATTTAAAATCTGGTGGGGAAAGAGGTATTACTGTGTCATGAATGGGCATGCTACACTGTCCTGCGTCTTAGGCCATGAAAAGGTAGTATAGAGGGCTATGGAACTACCTTTGAGCTGCACAGCAGTGAAAATGAGAGATAAATTGTCATTGCCTAGGCTATGGGAGGAGAAGCTTAAAGTAAAAAGAATCATATGCACAAAGATCCCACATCAGAAGGAGGACAGAAAACCAGAAAGTTGCCAGGCAGAGGAGACTGATGCCATTTAAGCCAACTGTTGGTATGAGATGAGGTTTAGAGACAGAGATAGGTAATAGCAAGATAAGAGCGGGGCTTGACCCAGTGCTTGGCATCATCAGTATAGTAGATACTAGGACACTATTGCTATCACCCTGGCTGTCTTGGTTGCAAAGAGAATGGACCAATGTATTCAATAAATAGTCAGAAGCAGACATGGTGGCATATACCTGTAATCCCAACATTAAGGAGGCTGAGGCAAGTGGAGAGAGAATTTGAGATTAGTCAAGTTATAGCAAGACCTTGCCTCAACGAAAATATAAAATTTTAAAAACATAATAGTCAATGAGTATCTACTATATAGGTTTTTAGCACCAAAAATACACCAATGAAAGAAAAGAAAAAAAAAATCCTTGTGAATGAGTCGAGGAACTTAAATTCTAGAACTTGGAGAGTATGAGATTAAAAAAAAAAAAAGTTGGTCCTTTCTTTTATCTTCATTTGATTCTCTCCATGCCCCCATAGACACACATATAAGAAACATTTTACATAGTTTTACCTTGTTAAACATTCCATAAATTCTAAAATTACAGAAATATTATATAGCGGTTGGGTACTGTATGCATGGATACTGTGTGTGTGTGTGTGTGTGTGTGTGTGTGTGTGTGTGTGTGTGTGTGTGTGTAGGTGTTTATAACCAAACAAGACAGTTGAAATTCTGAAAACTGGCTTTATCTCCCTTGAGGACAATATCATTTACACTATGAATGGATCTAATGCAAATTTGGAATTAGAATAGAAGAAGCAGGAGAAATCTCTATTTGAGAGTAACAGACTAGGTCTTATATATGAAGCGATTTGGCCATTACTAATTGTGCACATCCATCACTGTCTTGATTAAAAGTGATAAATTAGTACTGTTTGTGTTAGCACCCTGTCATTGTTGAATTTGTTTTCCTGATTTATGGAAATGGGTCTGTGTATTCTGTATCTACTTGTTACCTTCAGTGTCTCCTCATCTGACTCTTTCAAACGTTCTCACTTTTACCCTTAGATCTACTTGTAGACTAGTTTTCAAATTGGTATTTATCATAATAAAATTTTATACTTTAGTGATTCTATGACAAATTTTGTGTAAGGAATCTCACTCTATTATGCCTACAATATTCACTTACGCCATTTGGTTCATCATCTTGCTAAAAATAATTATATTAATACTAAAATAATAACATTTACATACTATGAGCATGGTGGTATAAGCGATAAAGTTCAGAAATATAGGCAATCAATTTGTATGCAAATAGGAGAGTCATTGTGCATATTCAGGGAAGAATGACTAAATGACTTCATTAAATGGAAGATAATTGGGAAACACCAAAAACAAAGGTGAACCTAAATTGTTTTGCAAACTCTGTACAGACATGTTGAGCAAATCATATTTTAGGTTCTCATTTTTCAGTGCTGTAAAATGCATTACAAAGTGCTGGTCATATATCTTGGATTTTGTTTTCTCTGTGTAGAATTTAATTCCAGATTTGCTTTGATCTCACTCTTGTATTTACATCTTGTTCCTTTGTTTAAACTGTCTTCTTTTATTTACAGTATGCAGAGAGGGAAGCAGGTTTAAGTCCAATTACCATAATTTCGGCTTGACTTATGTGCACTTAAGCAGTTTAAATCTTGTTTTGGTGACAGGAGATTTTTTCCTTCAGGATTCCTCAATAAATCCTTCCAAACCCGATGAATAATTTGATTCACAATCAGTCCCTTTAGTGCACAAAATACTTAGCTTCATAGATAACACCAAATATGAGAAAGAAGCCTTGCCTCTCAAACACAAGTCCACAGGAGAAATTCAACTAGGCTTGGCCAAGTTAGTGCTATGTCAGACTTGGGTCAACAATTATCTTTCTCCCTGAAATGTCATAAATTCTCAACTACTGAATTAAATGAAACCTATTTAACTGAATTTCGCTTAAGTTCCTTCATGGAAAATGTGCTTACTTTCACCAACTTCAGTCCCATTCCCTTCCATCAAACGTGCCACCTCAGGGAGATCTTGCATGGTCCATCCCCATGGCCAGCTTACGTTCTGCTTGGTGCTTGGCTTCCCATTGTGTGTCTGCATATTGAACGCTCCTCATGCTTCAAAACCTAGTGTAAATTTAAATCTCTCTTGACCACTCCAGCTCAAATATATTTAATCCTCCAAAATCTCCTCAAAATGTATTGATATTCATCTACTGGAACAAAATCTTCAAATACATTTTTTTAAATTGTTGGTCATGGGGCCTGAACTCTGGGTCTGGGCTCTGTCCCTCAGCATTCCAGCTCAAGACTAGCATTCTACCACTTGAGCCATAGCACCACTTCTGGCTTTTTCTGCATATGTGGTGCTGAGGAATCGAACCCAGGGCCTCACATATGCAAGGCAAACATTCTACCACCTTCCCAGCCATTATATACATTATTTTTTACATTTTTAGATGAATGTGCAAAGTGGGTCTGTACTTTTGATCCGTATCATTGTACACACACTTAAACATCATCACACACTTAAACACACTTAAATAACATCAATGGTAGATTTTTAAAAATATTATTCTATTGTCATTATAAAGATAATGTACAGAAGGATTACAGTTACATAAGTCAGGTAGTAAGAACACTTCCTTTCATACAGTGTCTTCCCTTTCACCCTCTCTCCTAGTCCCTCCCTCTGGTGTCCATCTAGGACCTACAGAGGTCATTTTCAACATAGTATCCCATGAGCATCATTGCTGCACTTGTTCACCTTTTTTCCCTTGGGTTTTGTGCCCCTCTAAGATAGACACATGAATAAACTGTACAGAACAAAAAGAAAACAGAAACAACAAAAAAATCTCTTGTTTCTATATCTTGGAGTTTGTTCATATAAATATTTAAATTTATATATTTATTTTATTTTATTTTTTTATTGTGAAAATACTGTACAGAGGGGTTACAATTACATGGGCAAGATAATGAGTACATTTCTTATCAGGCATTGTAGTCTCCTCCTTTGTTTCCCCTTCCCATCCCTTCCTATCCTTCCCCTGATCCCCCTACCCAATCCTCCTCCCCCAGCAAAAAATTGATATATTTATAAATTTAGGCATTGCACTTTGGCATTTCACCTTTGTGTTTCTCCCCCAAGAACATTCTCTTTTGGTCTCACTGTGTGTGAATGTCTAGAATCCTATACAATTTACCATATCCCAGTGTATTTTATATCTAACTCTTGCACATGGGAGCAAACATGAGCCATTTGTCTCTCTGAACTTGGCTTGCCTCAATTAACATGATTTGTTCTAGGTCCATCCATTTCCCTATAAATCACATCATATCATTCTTTCTAATAGCTGTGTAAAATTCCATTGTGTAAAGGTACCACAGTTTCTGAATCCCCCAGTGGTAGTTTTAAAATACATGATATTTTGGTAATCCTTTCTTCAAAAGTTAAATCTCTCATTGGACTAAATAAATCATTCCTAAAGTGAAAAATATTGTATGAGTGACAGCACAATTCCTAGACCAGCTCATCAAGGTACTATGGGGTCTAACTTTCTCTGGATTATTTTGGAATGGCTGCCTTATCAAAAGAACACTCTAGTATTCCTCCTCTAGTCGTATGAACAACTCAAAGATGTCCCAAAATTCTTATCCTCTGTTCTTCCTGCTTTCTCTGACCTTTGAGGGTGGATAAGACAGTAGAAACAATGGCTTTCACACTTATGATTAAACTACATTTAGAAGGGTAAAGGGATTTTGCACATGTCATTAAGGTTAATTGATCAGAGGCCTGGCTTAATCAAGTGAATTTAAAGGAGACTGGACATCCTCTAAGTGGAGAGGTTTGAAGCAGGGGAGATTGTCCTGCTCAGCTGGAGGATATAAGTTGTTTTGTTTGCGGAAGGTTCTCTGGGGAAAAATTGTAGTGGATCCTCATTGCTGGGGTTCTCTCCTCCTACAACTGTAAGAAACTTAATTCTGCCAACAACCTATAATCTGGCCAAAGACTCTGTATTCAGGTAAAGTCATAGCATTGGCTGACCCCTAGATTTAAGTCTGTGAGACCCAACTCAAAAAAATCTACCCGGGGTACCCTTAACCTTTTGTTTCACAGTAAGTTAAGCTGCTGCTCAATTTGTGAGGCAGCAACAAAAAACGAATGGATGCATAGATTCCTACATCATCCTCCCCCAAAAGAAAAACCACAAATATACTAAAACTCCATTAAAATACTCTTGATTCGTATATTTAATCCAGCAATTTCTTCTTCATCCAGCCATATCTAAATCCAAGTTATTGATTATATACTCTTCACATTCTTCAAAATAAGCTCTCATTTATTTGAGAAATAACTATACTACACTTACTGTGTTCTAAGCATTGTCCCAAATTCTTTTGAATTAGCAATCCTGGGATTGCTAACCTAATCATATAGGTAAGGATGCTGCTGTGTAGCTGTGGTTCTAGCCACAGACCAACTGGGGCAAACAGAAGATTCCACTCATCAGGAGCCATCATCCAAAAATTAGTTAGTGCATGAGATCTCATTCTTTCATGTAGTAAAGATTAAAATAAATAGCAAAATGAAGATGTAAAGCAGATCATATTCTCACTTGAAATATTTGAGGACTTTTTCTTAATATATTTGGAATCAAAACTGAAACCCTTACTCTTGTTTTCTGGCAATGCATGGTCTGGTCTTTTTTTATACACTATGAAACTGATAGCTGTGACCTCATAGTCACCGATACTCATGAGTTTCAAGTCTTAGTTATATTGATATATCTCTACTCATAGGACAAGAATACATGGAATATTTATTGTGCATTAAGTTAAAGAATTCATAAGTCATGATATAGCCCCTACTCTCAAGCTGTCAAATGGAGAGAGTAGACATATAAATGCTGTCAGTATAAATTGATTGGCCTGAATGGGAGAGATACTAATCCTGGCCAAATCAGTTTGGCATCTTACATGCTTGTTTTTTCCTCCTCTATGAACGGAAAAAAAATCAGTGTTTTTCACACCTAGAAGAAATATCAAGTTGGCACTGGTAGCTCACACCTGTAATCCTAGCTACTCAAGAGGCTGAGATCTGAGGATCGTGGGCCAAAGCCAGCTCAGGCAATGAAATCCATAAGGCTTATCTCTAATAAGCCATTCAGAAAACTGGAAGTAGCACTGTGACTCAAGCAGTAGAGCTCTAGCCTTGAGCTGAAGAGCTGTGGGACAGCACCCAGGCCCAGAGTTAAGGTCCCATGACCAGCAAAACAAAACAAAAAAAAGCCCTCAAAAATCTTGGTAAAAATAGAACAACTAACTGCTCTGGTTTGAATGGAAATCAGGAGTCTGAGAAATGGGGCTTCTTAGCCAGGCCTGTAATCCTAGCTACTTAAGAGCTTGAGATCTGAGGATCACGGTTTGAAGCCAGCCCAAGCAGGGAAGCCCATGAGACTCTTATGTCATCACAAGAAATGCCAGCAGTGGCTCTGTGGCTCAAGTGGTCAAGTGCTACCCTTGAAATAAAGGAGCTCAGGGACAGTGCCCAGGCCCAGAATACAAGGCCCAGGACCTGAAGGGGAAAGGAAAGAAAGAAAGGAAAAAGGAAAGGAAAGGAAAGGAAAAAGGAAAAGAAAAAGGAAAGAAAGGGAAAGGAAAAGAAAGGAAAGGAAAGGAAAGGAAAGGAAAGAAAAGAAAAGGAAAGGAAAGGAGAGGAAAGGAGAGGAAAGGAAAGGAGAGGTTTCTTATAACAAAAGGTGGACATTTCTGGGAAAATTGAAATGGTATGATTATTTACCCTGGATTGATTTCACAGCTTGGTGTATACATGTATTCTAACAGCATATTTTACATCTTTCTGCATATGTATAATTGAGATAAGGTTCATAAGACATTAATTCTTATGGGATGAATTCAGTGTCAACATTTTCTTTTGCAAAATGACGTCTACTAATTAATTTTAAAATATCCTAGTTGGATTTGATTTGTCCTTTGATTTTTAAAATGATCCAAAGTTTTCTTATTGTGCATTATTACTGCTATTTATAAGTGCAGACAGCATTTCTATTTTGTTTTTCTTTTCTTGTGTGTGGGAGAAAATGGGAAGCTTAATTGAGGTATGGTTTACATGGAATAAAAACCACCCTTTTTAATTAAGCTATGATTTCACTAAATGCATAACGACCTCCACTATAATTAAGATACAGAACAATTTCATCATCCTCAATAAACTATTTATTTTTCAAACATATTGCATTACTTTTTCTACATTGTATAATTGTTAATGTATCCTAAGTGTGCAGGAGTAGTTAACTGTCATCTTTGTCAATCCAAATTTGTGGTTAATTTTGTTTCTAATTAATCTTTGTTGTTAGCCTTAAGGAAACAAAAGAATGGTTAACTGAGTTTGGGGTAGCAATCAGGCATGTGTTTTTCACTGTCAGGGAGCATTTGTCACATTTGGGCTCTGTTTTCAGCAGAGAAGAAGCCAGAGTTTTGAAATTGCTACCAGAGATTTATTGCTTTGGTCCTGTAAGGCATTTGTCCTTCTCCAAGTGTTGATAAGTGTCACTTCCAGAGAAAATAATTTTTTTCCTAAAAAAAAACAAAACAGAATTTTGCCTAAAGTAGAGTCAACTCTAAGTATTTCTTGAGGGCTACTGTAGCCTACCATTCAGCTAGGTGCTCCATGGGTCTGATAAAATGACATTGTAAATGGTTTTCTTTTCCCTCAAGAGTTTATAGATAAGCCAAGAATACATAAGTAGCCTAGCCTAGACTACAAAAGAACAAAGAACAGACATGGTTCTTAGTGCTGATGGTGTTTGAGAAGGAAGTGCTAAGTATGAGCTAGACCCATCCAAATAGGCTTCCTCGGGCTGTTGTGGGACTCGTTCTGCACCAGAAAGGAGATGCAAAGGCATACCACAGCCTGTGCAATATCGGCATCAGTAAGGATCCTCTTCAGCTACACATCAGAGAAATCTTTCAACTATTCTTTTTCTTCTCATAAATTACAAATTCCAGAGGAACTCCAGGAACCAGAAAGCATCATCACAACGTATCTCCTAGGCTTCTGGCTCTGCCGTCCTTCATATGAAGTTTTCATCCTCATGTTCTGAAGCCCGTGTCTAACCAAGAGCAAAGAAACTCTGTCCACACAAAAATGTGTCTCTATGTGCAGTACAGCATCATTTATCATGGGCCAAAAAAGGGAGGAGGGAAACACGTACAATAATGAGTGAATAAATATCTATCCATACATTGAAATATTATTCAGTCATCAGAGGAAAGGGTGTCCAGCTCCATCCTAAAAATGTAGATGCATCTTGGAAATGTGCTAAAGGAAAGACGATACCCACAAAAGACACATATTCTGTCATTTCATCTTATGGATGTGCAGCATAGACAAATCTATGGTGATAGAAACTAGATTAGTCCACATTTGGTGGACTTACATGGAGTAGATGGGTGAATAAAGAAGGATATTTTTAAAGGGTCAAGGAAAATACCTTAAATTTTTCATGGGGATGATTGTACAGTGCTGTTAATGCACTTAAGATGCTTAATTTTATAGTCAAAAAAGGTAGGTGATGTAGTGTGTGAATCAAACTGCAATCGAGCTGTTACTAAAGCATAAGGTAGTATATAAAATATATTTACATATTCATTTATGTATTGATATAAAGTGTAAAATTCACTTTCATGGTTTAAACAAATATATCCTAAGGATTTTTAAAAATATATTCATGGAATCTCAGCATTGTTTACATTCTCTAAAACAGAATAATGGGGTAATGGAAAATGAGTAAGATAACCTAAGCCAAGACTGATAGCTTAAAATGCTTTCTGACAAGTGTACCCAGAATGTTTGACCAGCACTTTATGATCTAGAAAGAAGTCACATGAACACAACATTAGCTGAAAGGCAGTCTGTCTTAATATTAAGCCAATTATCATCGTTTCTTTTAAAGGGAGGGAAGGAAGGGAGATTCGGATGACAGACACCACCATTTGCCACCAAAACAGACAGACACATCTGAAAGGACTGAGAAATATGAATTGAAAGTACCCTGGATGAAATTCACGTAAAAAATAAGAGTACTAAGTAAAAATTGTTATTCTGATTAAAGTATAGGTTTTAGCTAATAATAGTATATACATACACATATATAATAGTATATAATGCTGTTAACAGTGATTAATGTTTGGAACATTTATTGTAATCTTCATCCTAGATATTAATGATAAGAGAACCATTTTCTAGGGTATATGGGAACCATCTGTCTAACTTTTCTGCAAACAGCTATTATAAAATTAAAAATTATTTTTTAATGCTAGAAAAATACTTTATCACCATTTTTGGCCTCTTTTTGACCTCTGTAAAGCAGAGACAGTAAGTTAGAAGGGCTTATCAAGATAGGAGCTTATCAAGAGCTTATCCAGATCAAATAGTACTAAGTAACTTTAGTCCTGTCTCCTTGTATTTTGTTGCTGATGTAGGCATTGTTTTTCTAAGATAATTCCTTGTCCTCTAGATTTCTCTTGAAGTGTGGGGTAATTTCTAATGGAGTTCTGAGTGTCCTGAGTGAATAATCTAATTTCTTTTATATGTTACCTCAGATTATTTTAATTGGAATAGAACAAAACACCAAACTACAAGAATACAGGCTAAGTAAATCTGGGAAAATCCAATCAGACTAATTTGTAAAAGAAATAGACATGTATAACAGCAAAGCTCAGAGCATTTAAAGCCAATCACCTGCTATTAGCTATTTGCTAACAACATAAAATCCATGCGAACTCTAAAATTTGAACTTATACCCCTGATAATATCCACAGCACTGATTACATATTTGATGCACTTAAGTATGTTCATTGATTGAACACATATACCCTAACCACCGACTTCTAACTTGTTCCAAGCTCCCAGCTAAACCAAGGAGATACAATGGTGGAAAAGACACAGGCACTCCTTCACAGAATGAAGCTTGGTTTGGGGAAAGTATATCATTCTCAGGTAATATTTGATTGAAAATGTAAGTATTCTTGTGAAAAATGCCAATATAGCTGGGCATCGTTGGCTCATACCTGCAGTCCTAGCTACTCAGGAGGCTAAGATCTAAGGATCATGCTTCAAAGCCAGCCTGGGCAGAAAAGTCACCACAAGACTCTTATCTCCAATTAACAACTCAGAAATGGGAAGTGGATCTGTAACTCAAAATGGAAGAATGTTAGCCTTGAGCAAAAAAGGACAGTGCCCAGGCTCAGAGATCAAGCCCCACAACCAGTACACCTCCACCACCACCAAGAACAAAAAGCCATCATGAGGAATTTTATGAGGCTGAGTGCATATACTGCAGAGGCCTAACTAAGCGAATGAGTTAAATATTTAAATGGCAAACAAAAGCCTTTCTAGTCTGTGCCTGAGATTAAGAATTGAAAGATAGGAATGTGGCTTAGTGGTAGAGTGCTTCCCTAGCATGCATGAAGGCCTGGATTCAATACCTCATACCACATAAGCAGAAAAAGCCAAAAGTAGCACTGTGGCTCAAGTGATAACATGTAGTCTTGAATAACAACAACAACAAAAGTCTCAGGGACAGAGTCCACAGCCTGAGTTCAAGCCCCAGGACTGGCAAAAGCAAACAAAAAGAATTGAACGTACTCATTACCTTGCCCATGTAATTGTAACCCCTCTGTACGGAAGTTTCACAATTTAAAAAATGTTTAAAAACAAACAAACAAACAAAGACAGAAGTTTCTTAAAGGATTTTTTTTCTAAAAAATCACATTTAGTAACACGCTACAGGCTTAATGACTATTTCTAAGTCTGTGTTTCAATGGAGAGGGCTGAGCAGATATGTAGATTCTGCAAAAAGTACAACCCCAAAAAGACAGGAGGAAGAATGATCGAACTACAAAGCTGCAGGCTCTTCTCCTGACTTCACTAGTAAGAAATACATCTCCTTGTCAGAGGACAACATGGATGAGGCCAAAGATAAGAACGACATTTCAGTAAATGAAAAATGAACACAAGGCAGTGGAGAAGAGATCCACCTGAGACAGGTCTGTCGTGTTACAAAGGATTAATGCCATTTGAAAAACTAATGGAAAGTAAGACTTGACCATTAAGTCAGACAAAATCTTTAAGACTTGTTAAGAATGTATTTGCCTTAAATTCTAAATGTAAAAATAAGTTAATGTTGGGGAACAACGTGGTCATCTTCAGATTCACATTTCAAAATGATTCCTTGGTAAAAATAATATAAAAGTTTGACTTTTTCCATGGTATAGTGGAAAAGTGGGAAATGGCAGTGGTTTATACCAGACTGATGACTGTGAAAGTCACCAATTGCTGGTAAAAGAATTAACTGTAGACCCCAGCAAAACACACACACACACACACACACACACACACACACACACACACACACACACACACACACACACACACACTAATTGAAGACAAGAGAGATAGACTTAATAGGTTATTAGCTTTAAAAATGAGTATTTCGGGCTGGGAAGGTGGCTCAGTGGTAGAGCGCTTGCCTTGCATGCATGAGGCCATGGGTTCGATTCCTCAACACCACATAAGCAAAAAGAAAAAAGCCAGAAGTGGCGCTGTGGCTCAAGTGGTAGAGCGCTAGCCTTGAGCTGAAGAGCTGAGACAGCGCCCAGGCCCAGAGTTCAGGTCCTATGACCGGACCCCTCCCCCCCTCAAAAAAAAAGCGTATTTCCAGCTATACCTAAACAGTTTCCTTCCTAGAGAAGGGAATAAACATAAATGCTGCCGCATAATAGTAAAATTAAACAATCAAAAGAAACCAAGAGGCAAAACTACAAGAACTTGCAATTCCCCTAGGGACCTCTTAGTATTGGCCAAATGAGAGACTTAAAAGCGTCGTATGAGAAATATAAATAAATAAATAATAAAAGAAAGCAACATAAACACAGGCAGGAAGACAGAACAGAAAAGGAAAAAAGTTCTGGTTTCCTTTTTCAATTTTTACTCCAAATAATTTATGATATCCTGACGTTAGTATAGAAAACATTTTCTAAGAGAGTCTAAGAAAAGGTCCCAGAATAGAAGCTGCCTAGGGTTTCTCCTTATTTGCTCTCTCCAGCATGCTCCCTGCTCTGCTATTGAAATCTCCTCTCCTCTCTTCAGTCTCACTGGTGACTGTGGTCCATTCAGCTGTGCTTGCTTGAAAGGAATGACTGAAGTTCTTGATCACTGAAAAGGATGTTGCCTAAAAACCACATGGGAAGAACAAACTTGACCTCCAATTCTCATAAATAGCCTGGTGTTTAACATCAGCTGCATACTGCTACAATGGAAACTTTCATCCAAGAGAGAAGGAATCATTTCAAAACCAGGAACTCAGGAAAGGGAAGGGAGAAATATAGTATGTGAACAGAAGGCTGAGAAAAGTTCCTTTGATCCTATTCCTACTGCTACCCTTGGCAAGATGTTCATTGTATAAGACAGATCACAAAAAGCATTAAGAGATATTATCTGCACACTCCAATTAGCATCACCAGTATCCTTTTGCTAGCTCGCTGTCCAAAAAATTAATTTTATTGCTTCCAGAACTTTGAATAAACTCATATAATCCTTCAAGCAGATGTAGGAGGCATTAAAAAAACCACAATTACATTACTTCAAGGCCATAATTAAAAAGTTTGGTGCAAGTTCCAGGCCTACCATTGATTTCTAAGAGAAATGCTCTTCAGATCTGATGTAAGCCCCAATAAATTACCAGCTTTGAGCAAAATAACTTTAGCTTCCCATAAAGAATAAAATGGGTTTTTATTGTGGGAAAGGGGGACGACTAAATGATTGTAAATTTGTATTGCGTTTTTATAACCACTTGGGTTTGAAGTCAAATATAATTTGACATTTTATTGATATTTCCAGTGTTTAAAGCTGACAAGAAGTACATTAAATTTTACCATGTAAATCTGATATGACAATAAAAAGCTTCTCAGACTTCTCATTGGAATTTTGCAGTAAAATGAAAAAGAAGTGTCATCAAGGAAATGATTTTTTTTCTCCTTCTCCAAACCTTTATTTCAAGGAAGTTCTGAGCTGTTAATGAATGAAACCCATTGGGGATCACACACTTTCTGTCCCAAGTAGCGATATTCTTCCAAAATGTCTAAGTCCTAGTGTAGGCCCTAAACTTGCAATGATCTACATCCAAAATGAAGATTTAGATGGTATTCTTCTCTTATCAGATCTGACAGCTCTATGACACAATGTTTATCTATCACATTTTGGTGCTTCATTCTATTGTTCTTTTGATACTAATAAACAATGATGGTAGTAATCATTGCAAGTTTCCTACGCTGCCATAATAAAACACTACACATTGCATAACAGAACCTCCTTCCTTCTACTTCTGGAGACTTGAGGTCCCTAAACAGGATGTTAGCATGGCCAACTTCTTCTGAACAAAAAAGGGACCTTTCCTTTCCTCTTCCTAGCTACTGAGGTTCTGCCAGAAATCTTTGGCATCTTGGATTGCAACTACTTAACTGCCATCTTTCCTCTGTCATTACGTGAAATTCTTTTTGTATGACTTTTCATATTGTTGTCTTTTCCACTCACATTAGATCAGAGACTGATGCCTCCCAGTATGATTTCATTTCAAGGTACCTAATCATATTTGCCAGGACTCTAGTTCCAAACAAGTCTACGTTCTGAGATATTTCAACATACCTTCTTTAGTGGTGAATGCAACTCTGTTACATCACAATCATTGGAAACCAACTTTGCAATAATAATGTTAGCTCCCCAAAGACATATTTCTGGAAAATTTTCAAACAAATAAGAACTAGAGTTCTTTAAATTAAAAAAAAGCTTAGTGATAGCTAATTCGTTTCTGATGCTCATATGCATTTACCATATTCTGTGTAAATATTTCCTATAGTCAAAGAATTACTCTTCGGTTTGAGTTAGAAAACATATGCATTTATGTAGTCTCTTGTAAAGTTTTAATATTGTTATTTATAATTATTTTAATATGAATGTAACATTGTTTATTGTATATGTGAAATCAGTAAAATTACACATTCCTACACACAAGATTAAATTGCAGGAAAATTTATGTTTAAATAGCAACGTAAGAAGCATAGAAGATTCAGTAGCTTTCTACTGAACACAATAAGGGCCTTCTACCAACTGCTATGTTTGTCATAAAATGGTTTCCAACATATCTCATATGCATAAGCTTCTTGTATAATTGCAGAGAAGATCAGATGGTTTAAGAGTTCTGGGTAATAGTGGGTTATGCCTAGCTACTCAAGAGACTGAGATTTGAGGATCTGAGGATCTGAGATCTAAAAATTGTGGTTCAATACCAGCCCAAGAAAAAAAAACAACAATGAGATTCTTAGCTCCAAATACTCAGCAAAAATGTTGGAAGGAGACTTGGTTCAAGTGATCTTGTGCTAGTCTTAGGCAAAAATGGTAAGGGAGAGCATCTGGGCCACAGTTTCAAGCACAAGTACAAGCACACACATGATGTACACACACTTCCTTTTCTCTCTTCTCTCTCTCTCTCTCTCTCACACACACACACACACACATACACACAAACAAACACACAATGATACTCTCTCAAAAACAGTAAAGACTAGAAGAGATGAACATACCACATACACACACAAAGAGACTCAAAAGAATTAGGACAAAAAGAGGTGAATATAATCAATATGTTGTATACAATAAAATCCCTTAGTATATGCAATTAATATGCCTTATTAATAAAGCATGCAGATATTTACCCTCACATAAAGGCATCAACAAACTTCATTCAGATTGTAATGGCCTATCTCTATGAATATTCTTCTGCTTAATCTAATAACAATGGCTAAGAGATTCGATTTTTTGATTAGCTTAAACTTGAATCTGTGCTTTGACCTGTAGTTCTAGATAAAGGAAAAGAATTACCAATGCATAAGTACAAGTGTTATGTGGAGAAAGTATATGTGCTGGTAATTCATAGCTTTCCTGAGAAGGAAGGAAATATTACCTAATATTTCATGATGAAATACCTCACATACAAACAGTATTAAAGAATTGAATAATGAACACCTATACATCCACCTATGTAGATTCTACAATGAAGGTTTTGTTAGAACTTGATCAGAAATGAAGCCATCTTCCATCATATAAAGGAGATCATATAAAGGTGCTAATGATTGCAAAATCCAATGTATTTCTAGAGTCAGTTATAATTGTATATGTTCATAATGCATCTATTTCATACCATTTTCATAAGCCAAATGGACATAGATCACCCAACTGCCCATTTTACATTCAAACCTTAGAATCTTGACCTTCTAGGAAAATGGGTTTCAGCCATCCATATTTTGTCATGTTGGTAGTGACTGACTTAGATAATTCTTCCTGAAGTAAAACACTCACTACTTAGCTTGCCTATTCCATCCAAATACATATAAAATAATATTGTGAGCTAAATATACACATGCTTTGTAAATGTTACTAATATTCTTACCAATTCTAGTTTTTCAGGTCTCTGTTTCTGTACTTGATCACTTCTACCGAGTCCAACACAATCATGTATTTATGCTTTCAAAGCTCAATTCAATTATCACCTCCTCCAGGGCTTATCCTAGACTGTCAGCCTGACAGTATGTAATTGTACATTTCTTTATGATAACATTTATCATGTCACAATTATAGTTATTTGTTTATGAGCCTATAGCCACAGTGAGAGTAATTTTATTGTTCAGGTTTGGCTTTGTGGTTCTGTCACTCTGAAACCAGTCCATAAAGGTTTGGAAAATTCTATATAAACAATAGATGATATAGGTTGGCCTGAGGTTTTCCAACACTAGAACAAATAAAAGCTTTAGAAATCAAAACCAGTTTGGTCACATGTAACTTCTACATTTAATTAGTGTGTAATCTAAGAATTATGTGACAGGTATTTTATCTATTTTAATAAATGACAAATGATGTTTTAGGATAAGATTAGTCAGCAAGTGGTGACTAAAGTAAAAGTAAAGTAAATGGTGGGCTCAGAATGTCTTGGGTTCAAGTCCAGGCTCTGTTTACTGTTCAGTTTTTTGGGAATGAGAATACTAGAATTGCTTGTTTCATAAAGTCATTGGGAGCATTAAGGAAATTAGTTTGAGTAAGTTTATACCATTACTTGTTACAAAGTAAGCTCCCAATAGGTGTTGCTTTTCAAAGAAATAATGTGATGGGCAATATCTATTGTTGAATAAAGTTTAAATTTCCTCACTCCGATTTTCCTCTTCCAAAAACATCCGGATATATTCTGGTGGCAGAGTTCCCCATCTCAGCGTGGCAGGATTCCTACACATTCCTGGAAATAAACCAGGGTGCTCTAACCACTTGCCTTCCTCTTCTAATATGTCAGTGCATGAGTCATTAATGTAGGTGAATAAGAGGCATGTGGGGGAATCTAGCAAAAGATTTGGCATTAAAATGGATAAATATGTCTGGTGTTAAACTCTCCCCTTTTCTCTCTCTCTTTCTGTCTCTCTGCTTATATTAACAAGGGAATTGACCTCTAGTCACCCCAAGGAAGCAAGAAGAAAGACAAAACTCATCCTGTCAACAAAGCAGAGAAGAAAATACTTAATAGCTGATCCTGGAAAGCAACTTACACTACCTGGCTTCAGGCTTCTTGAGGTGTGCATGCAATGTCTGCTGTTTTTCTATCCTGTAGTGAAGCTTTCTGATACTCTTAGTTAATATTGTCCATTTGGTACAATAAAGCAACATAACATAGCTTGATATTGTGTGATTTCTGCCTGACATATGGGTTTTTATAGGATAACAATTTTCCCAAGAAGGAGAAAGCAGAGGTGGGGGGGAACCTAGATATATAAGTTGCAAGTTTTAATGTTTTATTCTGTTAAAGATTGCCATATGTTCAGCCCTAGTATGGATCTTTTAACATTCTTTCTCCTACAGGTAAACTTTCCATCATCCATCTTGAAAGATGTGTTCCCTTGGCTTGTCCTTTAACTACAAAGGATCTAGAGAGGAAAAAATTGATAACTTGGAATAGATTGCCTACTCTCAAAGGAAAAGAAAAATCAAGTGGCCAAGTTGATTGAAAGCATAAATAATCGTTCAAGGAACTCAAAAAGTACCTTTCTAAAGTTACATACTAAAAACAATGTGGCATTTAGAGAACTGGCATTATGTTAGCTAATGGAAAGACCATTAAAAATGTTATTTTCCCTTAGAATTCATTGGTTTATTCAACACATATACATTAAATTTGACCCAAATTTGAATTCAAGGCAACACAAGGTAGTATAAACAAAACAAATCCCATCTTGGCATTCATTGATCTGATAACTTTATAGAAAAAGAGAAAAGTTTCTTAGAGTCCTTAATATCAATAAAGACAGATTAGACTTGAACTCTAAATGGTAAAAGAGGAAAAGAGAAGTTGGAGAGTAATTTCCTTCTGAAACCTGAACGATGACATCAGAAGGCAGGTTGGGAATATTGATACCAATGGGAGGGCAAAAGTCTGCTTTGCTTCCAAGAATGATCCTTGGGAAGGGATTTCCATTTAGAATAAGAGGATACTTTTACATCCTGGCTGTAAAACTACTTAAAGTCTTGCTATGCAGATTTCCACCTTTTTTGGGGTGTGGGGGGATCTGGTCGTGGGGCCTGAATTCTGGACCTGGGCGCTGTCCCTTAACTCTTCAGCTCAAGGCTAGCGCTCTACTACTTGAGCCACAGTGCCACTTCTGGCTTTTTTTTCTTTTTGTTATGTGGTGCTGAGGAATCGAACCCAGGGCCTCATGCATGCAAGGCAAGTGCTCTACCACTGAGCCACCTTCCCAGCCCAGATTTCCACCTTTTTTGAGCAGATGTTTTTATGGTTGGATATTTCAATTCTGGAATGATACTGTCCAGAACTTTCAGGATTCCTTCCTTTCATTTACAGGAGTTGCAAAATGTGTCATTGTTTTAGGGGTAGGAAGGCAGCTCTCTCCTTAATATCAGCACAAATGACAACAACATCATTAATGGGATCTTCACTATCTTCAAATTCATGTATACTCAAAGTTATACTGTTTTAGAGATTTATGAGAAAAGAAAACTTATAGCTGACCAAATTCACAAGGCAAGGAAGACTTTATTCAGGACAAAGTCAGCAGGGAAGAGAGATTGACCTCAATTCTCCTGAAAGGGAAAGCTAGTGATAAAGTACAAAAAGGCATTAATGGGGAAGGCTGTCCACATAAGCAGGTCATTTGCACTTGCTAATTGGCACTCATCAAAGTTAAGCTTCTATAGAGTAGAGGTAGCCCAGGTATCTTTCATAATAATTACATCACAAGTGGATGAGTCCTCAGTATTTTGGAATAGCATTCATCGTTTGTAGATGCGCATATCAAAGGGATGGAGGAACATATAATTGCAAACTTTCTGAAGTAACTGCTCTAAGAGAAGGGACTGAGGAAGAAAATCAAAGTTTAGTCAATGTGTATGATGATTAAGTGTTTAGGACCTCCAAAGTTTTCTGGTCACTTTCATGCCATCTTCATCAGCATTGAGAGCACTCAGCGTTAACCAGTGAAGGATGCTTCTTGGAACCGCTTGTTCAAACTTTTAAATATATTCATTTAAAAAAAACCCAAGGGCTTAAATACCATCTCCATTGTAGATAGACTGTGAAAATCTACAGGTGGCTGTAGATGTATCACAATCTAAGTCTCTCAATAAACTCAAGGAGTTGGAGAATGATCAAAGGATACCTTCACTAGTCCTAAAGAGGATTCTCACTACCTATCTCTCAAAAGAGAAGAATCACAATTGTAACCTCTGGCAAGGTATTAAGCTATGTTTCCATGTATTTTTTTTTCCTTACAACATCTGCCTTCTGGCAATGCAATTCTCATTTGCATTTCTAAAGCAGCTCCTGTTGGCTTTGACTGCATTTCTAAAAATACTCTGTCTCCATTTATATTTGAACCCTGATGACTGCTTATCTTGTCTAGAGTTGCTCTCAGAAGGATAAGAAAGGGCATATCCTTTCAAAAGATAGTGGACAAAGAACATTAATTTTCTATAAAAACATAAGAGTGCAGCTAGATTTGACTAGAGATCGGTATCTCAAGTAAGGTATATGTTTAGAAAGGGGGTGTGTGTACACGTATGTGGATGTGTGTGAACAATGTAGGGGGGTTATCTGTTATCTGTACAAAGGATACCTAGGAAATAAATTGATCAGAAGAAACAAAGACATTTTCTTCTGGCTTCATAATGAGATGGATTTCATAAAACCCAGTCACAGTTGCTTAGAACTATGGAACTGTTGAAAGAAATATAAAAATAGAGCTGAAACTAGGAACTTGTAAAAGAGAACATATGATAATGAAGATTTAACATTTGGCATGGCCTAATCATTTCTCCAGAGTATTCTCATCCAGTCACAGAGAGAAGCACTGATGTCTCCTGCATCTTTCACTATCACCGTCTAAAAATGTAATAAAGGACACAGCATTCACTTTCTAATGAACTCAGATTTTTTTTCCTTGCAACAGAATGTGCAATCAATGTGGCCTTTGGTTCGCAAAAAGCCTATTTTAATATTTGTTAAAAAATAATGCTTTTCTCAGAAGATAACATACATATAGGAAGACCACAAATCATAAGGGTATGTCTCAATTAATTTTCACAAAAAGAACACACTCATAACCACTGCTCTCATGGAAATATACTAAATTCAACATCCCACAAAATGGGTCATCACACACACTATTTTTCATAAGGTAACTACTTCTTTCCTCACCTGTAACACTTCAAGTTGATTTTACTGGATTCTGATTTTATGTAAACAGAGCCAGGAAATATATAGTCTTCTCTGATACTTTATTTCAATGTGATAGTTGGGAATTTTACTCATATTGTTGAATATGATAATAGTTCCTTCATTGTGATTGTTTATATCCAAACACAAATTAATATATATTTTATGACAATATTATAGACATAGTAGTTTCCCCTCCAACCCCTGCCCTTGCAATTTGTCGATGTTGAATTCAACATGATTATAGATGCATATGTTCTTATGAAATATGTGTTTATATTTTTGTTAGCTATATACTTAGAAATGAATTGTCTGAGTTAGAATACAGTAGAAGAGCTTCCACTCCATCCATAACTACCATCCATTGATCGTGGAATATGGATACTTGGTCTAACTGGCTCTATCTTGGTATGTTGATGGATAAAAGACTTGCTGAAAACTCTTAGTAGTGAAGCCCCTCTGGAAGATAGGCACCTGACTTCATAGATGCAGGGGCGGGGACTTGGACACTAGGTTAATGGATCTCCTAGACATGTACCATGAACTTGCAAGACTCTTTCAACTCTCAGGGTCCCTATGACCTTGCCCCCCACCCTCATCCTATTTAGACCCCCCCACCAGCTCACCTGCAATTTTGTGCCACACCTCCTGTCTCCTGACCCCCTCTCGTCATCATAGCATTTTATTGAGATTGTTTTCCTACTTTTTCTTTACTACCCTCATGAATGAGTTTCCTCACAGTTTTAAGTGCATTCGAGGCTGCAAATTTTGGGGGGACATGTATCCGCAGACAGTCTCTGGTTTTCTAATAAAGACTCCACATTCTACCTCTTAAAATGTGGCTTCTCTGTATATCAAGATAGAATTCCTGTATATCAGTCACTGGCTCTGTCTTTTGTCTGAGACCTTCCTCAAGTCACTGGGATGGCTCAGTATCACAGTTTACACACACACACACACACACACACACACACACACACACACACACACACACATGCACACACACATGCACGCACGCACAGTCACACTCAACTAGCAAGATGTGAATTAGAGTTAACACTGCTGGAGTAGCCCTTAAACAATGCCTGTAATCCCGGTGTATCTTTTACAGTTTTCTTCCAGGGCTCTCTAGTAAACTCCAGTTATCCACACCAGTAATTTGCTCGATTAATCAATTAGCAGTCTTCTTTGACTTCCTTCACTGTCATGTTTCCCTTCTTCACATAAACCTCTTGCAATAAAATTGTCTCGGAATATGCTTTTGGGGCACCTACTCTAAAATAGAAAACATGGCTATGTTCAGTTTGAGTTGTTAGCACTAGTACTAGTGTTTCAGTCCTTAGCAATTTTTCTCTGTCCCTTTTTGCTTACAACTGATTTTTGCCTAGGGAAATATTTCCCTTGAAATCCTGGGCACTCTTGGATTCCATTCAAGTATATGAATTTTTTTTATTTTCCTACTGTCATCATGTCTCTTTTCTGAAACATTTGTTTGATTCTTTCTAAATTTGTCTCTCTTTTGTTGTATAGGATCTTTCCTTTATTTTTAGCTAGCATTTATAAATTGTACAAATAGGTTTCATCATGATAAACACACGTGTGTGCTTTGATATATTTGCTCCTCTATTATCTTTTCTTATTCTTCCCACCTTTTAAAAACAATTTTTAGTGAGTTTGGGTGTCATTATTTTATTTTCACACATGGATTTAATATACTTTATTGGATGTTGTTGTTTTCTAAGTTTCATCATTATTTCACTAATCTCCCTTCATATACCATCCTTGAAATAATCCATTAATAATAAGGATTTTTTCTGATTATAAAATGATAAAATAATTATTAGAGAAAAATGAAAAATCAATGTGTTTCATGAATAAACTTAATCACCTTTCCTGTCATCAAGAAAAAATAATTAAGGTTATTATTGCAGTGGTATGCCTTACAGGCTTTATATCTCCCTTTGGATTTTTAATTGGGCAGAGGGAGAAGTTGTGTTGCTATACAGTCATAAAGGAGGCCTGGGTAGACTTGTAATGAATTCTAAAGTTGCCTTTCAGGAGGAAGTTAAGAGTGATGGTTTCATTTACCCTTTTGTTTGGTCCTTTGTCCTGGGCCACCCATGAGTTACAATCTGTAGCAAGGTGGCGACCTTCAGCAGTGGCTCTCTCCACCTTGAAGGAAGTCTTGTTGGTATAGTAAAGTAACACAAGTTATTGTTCCAAGTACATGATAGATCTATATTGAAATATCACAACAGAACTGCTTACTAGAAATAATTGAACATACACCAAAATAAAGATTAAAATAAGGCAGATGACCAACTCTTTTAGCTCTTTCTTTATTCTAATATCATTATATGATTCAGTTCCTAATAATATCTACCAGATTTCTTTCTTTTCTTTAAATAGTTGCACATAGAGGTTTTAATCATACATTTTAGAAATGTAGTCTTAATATAGTAAGTGCAACTGTGTATTACAAAGTATGTTCAGTCTGCGTTAAAACAACTAAGCCTCCTTGTAAAAATTTTGCTTTATTTTATCTTCCCAACATTATTAACAAGGTTTATTGTACATTGCATACTTCCCTTTGTTGAAATTTCAGAAATTCTTTTGGAAGTTGGCTTCCATACTTGTAGGGACTTAGGGTGCTTGTGTGCATGTGCGTTCTGTGCACATGCGTGTTTGTGTGTGTGTGTGTGTGTGTGTGTGTGTGTGTGTGTGTATGCATTGTAAAATGAGGCTTGATTATCTCATGGCCTGATAAAAGTACTTACAAGCAATTCCTGGGTGGGCATGCACTTTTATTTATTTGTTGTGGAATGAGATAAAGAAAGTAAGGGGAACAAAACTAACTGAATCTGGGAATTGAATTAGTCTTGGCATAGTCCTGGGCCTCAGCCCTTCCTCATTCCACCCCTGCGATTTTGCTATAAAAACAATCATTCATATCAATTTGTCAAGACTGCTGTATGTATAAGCTACAAGCTTTGGCTTTCACTAACTAAACCACAACAGAAATGTTTGCTTTTGGTCACTAATTAAGTTATATAAAAAGGTTAAACTCTTTTTGGGGCCACCAAAAGCATAACCACCATCCTTAATCAGGAGTTAAGAGGGATGGAGCATATGGTAGTTTACATGTCTGTTTCCTTTCACCCACTTTCAATGAATCAAGGGAGGAAAGTCCCACTGAGGCATGCAAAAAGCTCTCTCTAACAGATGTCAACCAGTGCATTAATAAATCATGACCATTATTAGAATTCTTAAACCAATATTGCCATCAGGCATGCTTCTTGTTATCACTTTCAGAGTTAGATAGAAAAACTGCATGTATAGAACATTAATTAACAAAAATCGTTTTAGTTGACTAGTTGCCAATGATTACTAGCAATACAATTGTGGTTTAGAAAACAGATAAGAAATTTGACTTGCAAATGTTGGTAGAGATGTGCTACTGGTAATAAATTTGTGCTGTTCCTGCCCAGGCATGTAATCCTTTGTCAAATAGGCTAGCTTTCATTCTTTTTGCATTTATACATATGCTCTCCAGACCCCACCTTAACCTTCAACTGTGTCTATGAATTAATATGTTTGTATTTACAGATTGTGAACAACAAAGCCTCTTAGGAATAAACTGAAATTCGAAAAAATATAGGAAATTGTGTCATGGAAAGAGATGTGGCGTTTACAATATATGTAGAGAGCTAAATTTCCTACCAAATGATGCCAGAAAAATAGTGATGGCTAGAAATATGACACTAATGACGTCAGCATGTGGTACAAACCTAAATGTAGGTTTCCTATATGAGATTTTAGGGAGACCACAGTTTACATTTTACAACCTTTTGAATCCTTTAGGCCAACAAATACTTTTAAATTTTAATTGATCTAGGAAATATTTTATTTTGTCCTAGATAACTTAGTTACACATGTTTTAGAAAATTATGTCACTTTTAATAAGAAAAATTGATTGAAAAAAAAGCTATGGGTTTTGTACAAGCCACCCAACTCTACCCTAACTCTACTGGATGGAGTTGAAATTATATTTCAAATTTTATTTAACTTAAAGTTTTTTTTGTTTTGTATTATCTATATTCTTTCAATATTTATGGCAAGCACTTAAAATATTAAAGACTGTTTGTGTGAATGCATTTTTCCTTGGAAGGATGATACTTTCAAAGGTCTCTTCACAACATGCTGTTTTCTAGTCCCATTGGTTCTCTTATTATTTGTGCAGGGAATGGCAAAGTTAGAACCAAGATAAAGTGGGCATTATTTACTCAATAAACCTTATAACTTCATAGAAAAGCTCTAGCTGTTAGGTGGGCAAGGGTGCTTATTGAAATTTGACTTAAATGGACTTTGTTCTAACATAATTCCAGTAACTCCAAAGCTAAGGGCAATTTTTTCCATCATGTATTCGTAAGCATAAATTGTCATTCATTTGCAAAGTGCTTACTGAGGGAAGTGAGCATGATAATTCATAGTTTGATTTAAAAAAAAATTCTTTCCATGCCAGGCTAAAAATTTGGCACTTCTTTGAACAAGATATTCTGGTTTCTTGAGACTACTTTTTCATATTAAAAATATTCATTCCTTTCTGGGAAAAAATAGAAAAATGAGAACATTAGTGTACAATGAAGGATAAACTTCTTTTTATCTTCAGCCAGCAGATGCTCTGCAGAGAAATGATCTTCACAGTTTTATAAACTGTGCTGGAACTAGGTACAATCTTGCCCTCTCTGTGAGAACTCCAGTATATGTTGTTCACAGACCCAAGGCAGAGTTAGAGTTAGTGCAAAATATTTAAATCTAAAAGGATTTCTGCCATCCTAGGTCTTAAAACATCTTGTGTCCCCTGTCTGGAAAGTTGTTAAGTGATGCATCATTTGTATCTCAGTGCTAGGTCATTTTGTCCTCTGCTGTAATCTTTGTCTAATTCTTACTCTTTCCATTGTATGAAGAAAGGCGCTTGGGCTTCAAGTAAAGGTACATAGAGTGTTGAGGTATGCTAGTCTTGCAAACGAATTCTGTCGGTGTCCTATAATTGTCACAGTGTTAAAGTGAATGAGGAACTAGAGGGGCTCTGAGCCACTGTTGTGACTCAGGCACAGAATTGCACTAAATTCTCTGGAAGGGGACACATAGTATAAAGTAAATGAGTAATTACCTGAACTGAAGCCAAGTAAGTAACAGAGATTGGATAGCACAATTAGAAAACTACCACTTCAGACCTGTAATGAAAAAGACAGTGCAAGTCTAAGCTTCAGTGCTGAAAGATAATTCCCAAACTACATTTCCCATGTTCTATGTTGTGTTAATCATTTAATGGAAATAGATCAATTTCATTGAGTAATATTATACTGGGAGAGATGTAGAATAATCTCTGAAGACTAATAGTGACCCAGATGATCCAGATTCCTCTCTAGCTAAATATGTTTTTGTAAACAGGCTTCTTTGTTGATGTATCCGTTATTTTATTCATTTAAGGACATACGATTAGGTACTCAACCATAGGCCTTACTTTGCAGAGGTTAATAAACCTGTGTACAAAAGAGATGATTAAAATGTTCTGACGCTGACATATGTTCTTAAGGACATCATGAAGTGGAGAGACGGGATCTGGCATCATGTCTTCATGGTGCAGGAACGTGAAGCCCTGCCTCACAGTTGATGGGCATGCCTGAATCCCAGGAGGTAAGGGCAGGCACTTGGCTGATAGGTTACTAAACCTGTCAGTCCAGTGTTTGGGATCCTGTGACCCTGTGACCCTGACCCTGACCTGACCTTATTTAGGCCTGTACCAGCTCACATGCCATTACGCCATGCCACGTGGCTCAGTGTTTGTGACTTTTCTCCTGGCTCCTGGCTCTTCTCAGGGCACCATGGCATCCCACTTCATTTCTCCATTGGAGCTGAATTGGTTTGTTGGCATTTTGTTCTTCCTTTTCTTTCTGGCCTTCATAGCTCAGTTTCCAAACAGTGTTAAGTGTTATTTCCTGGCTGCTGGTCTTTGAGACTGGAGTCTACCATGCAGTTGCTGGCTTTTCAATAAAGACTCCTGATTTGATCTTTTGAAATGTGGCTTCTCTATTTTCTCACTGTACAACAATCATAGGTGATTTTAGTTTGCAATATAACCAAAGAGCACAAGAGATTCATGATCATGAAAAACATGTCTGAGTCTAAGGAGGTAATGTTGGTGGTGGTAAGACTGACATAATAGAAAGGGAAAATCCTGAGCAGCAGTGAGGAAAGGGTTAACAATAAGGGAGTTCAGGTGGAAGCCAGTTCAGGGTACAGAGGGCTGAGAAATGCCCCCAACAACAAAGAAATAGTTTTGAGACAAATATGGAGAAGCCATATGTCATATTGGAGCATGACAACCAATGTGGATTTTATTTAAATGGTAATTTATTTAATTGCAATGTACAGTTCCATTATTTATAAAAGGGTTCCACTGGCTGCCATGTAGACAATAAACTCTAGAGGATGTAAGATTGAAACCTTAAAGTCATTATGCCATAATTTAGGTTTCCAGGAGACAGATAGCCATGATTTAGACAAGTGTTAGAACACTGGAAGTAGGCAGTAGATATATTCAAGGACAAGCAGAAAAGCTCAAAAGCTATGTATATATGACCATATAAGATGATGCTAAGCAAAACAAACTCCAAGATACAGACACAAGTGGTTTCTGTATTTTTAATGTATTTATAATGTACCATGTGATGTTTTTTGTTTCTTTTTTATGTTCTTCCCTCATGGTATAACCCCTACTTTCACTGAATTTGATATCAGTGCCCTGCATCTTATATATACATTTTTCTAATTTGAGAAGGGGAAAGGAAATAACCAAATGCTGAAATAAGGATATAGGTTGCCCCATTGTAACAATGAGATGTGCCAGACACAATGTTGAAAATGAACTTTACAACTTGGTGAGGGGAAGTTGGGGAGGTGGGGAGGGAAGGGATGGTAGGGGAAAAATAAAGGAGGAGGTAACAACGTTTGATAGGAAATGTACTCATTACTCATATAACTGTAACCTCTCTGCACAGTATTCTTACAAAAAAAAACATACACACAAAAAAAAACCTTGAGAGAAAAAAGAGTCATATTAGAATGAAAGTCCTGGGTTGAATGTGAGATACCATGCTAAAGAAGAACAATCACAATACAATTACAGATCAGAAATATGCCAAAGTCTGAAATGAATAGTGTTACAGAGAACTTGAAGGAAGCTGTTCAAGAAACTTCCTAAGAATTTGGTGGATTGATGATTTATGTTAAAGCTGGGACTATCACAATAGACGCTCTGAGGTCCAGTCCATGTCGTATTATAGTTGTCTCTACATTGATTTCATGATTTTATTATTTTTCTCTCTTTATTTTCCTGTAGGTAAAAGAAAACAAAATGTACAAGTAGTTAAGGATCATTGTATGTGCATAGAAACTATTTTCTTTACTCCTCTATCTTATTCCTATGTATCTAATATATATTCAACATTAATCATTTAAACACTCAAGGTTCATGGCAAAAGATAGTTTCTCTTTTATTAAATTGGTGTAACACATGGACTCAGAGATAAGACTTATGGGGTGTCTCCTGCATCCCGTTCTTTGCTCCAAAAGGAGGAGACCCCAAATTTTTACCCCATGCCTCTTGCCTTCAATGTATTTCTCCTTGAAGTGGGTTTAACACTCTTCCTGTCTGACAGTACCATCTTTCCAACTTATTATCCATCTGAATATAATCAAAAGCACGAAAAGATGGTTCTAACATTTCTTCTGTCTTTTGTCTGTTATATCCTAAGGAGATCTTAGGTAAAGGGAAGACCTGAGCACTGAGGTTTGTTGTTTTTTATGACTTAAATATTCTGATGTGGAAGAATTTCATGAACATGAGATATGCAACCTATTATTAAATATGAATTGATGTTTGAGCTATTTCTTAATATTTCTATGTGTTAGATTTAACAAATCTAGAGAAATTATGTAATCTTAACTACTTGGGGAACCGGGATAAGAAAGATCATAATTCAAAGCGTCACTGACCAAAAAGTTTATAAAACCTCTCTCAACAGAAAACTAGGTCCAGTGGTGTAGGTCTATCATCCTAAATATGTAGGAGGGTAAGATTGGGAGGATCATGGGTTTATGCCAGCCAAGGAAGGAAACTCCTTAATATTTCAATTGCAAGAGATTGTGTGCGGTGGTAAATTTCTATCATCCTAGCTACAATAGGAAATCTAAAATTACAATTATGGTCCAGGAACATGCCCGAGTAGGAAAACAAGACCCTCTCTAAGAATGTTGAAAAGGATGATGTTGATCAAGATACACTGTATTCATAAACTATTTATTGAATGCCAACTCCTTTGCACAACTACTTAAAGATAATAAACATACTTTTTAAAGAGAAAGATTTCTCAGTGAATTGTAGAGGAAAGAATATCTGCAAGGAGAGTTGTTTTCAGGAGAGCAGGGAAGGACCCTCTGAGTAGGTGATGTTTCAGGCCAGATGAAGATGATGAGAGGGAGCCACTGAAAAAGACTGAGCATCACAGTCCAAAAAGAGGCCTTTGACAAAACTGAAGGCAACACCAGGGAGGTTTGTCTTTGATCATCTCCCAGTTTTGTTGCTTTGCTCTCATGGATTTTCTGTTTCCCAATTGTGATTCATTACTCTCAAATCTGAGACCACTTATGGCCCCAACTCCCAAAGACTCCCTTTCTATCTCTTTACCCTATACCTCACCCTCCCATAGTTGTCAGGTGCCTGCAGAGAATAGATAGTGTTGGGATTGAAGAGAAGTTTCTTACACAATTTAGTCTACATGACATTCTAAAGACATGGAAATCAAATAAACGTTGAGCTTCCCATTCTATTCTAGAAAAGTGTCTGATTCAGGACAGAATATGTATAGAATCCGAGAATCTTCATGTTGAAAAAGGAAAAGCAGTGAATTGAGAAATTTGAAAGAGTTGGGGCTGGGAAGGTGGCTCAGTGGTAGAGCGCTTGCCTTGCATGCATGAGGCCCTGGGTTTGATTCCTCAGCACCACATAAGCGGAAAAAGCCGGAAGTGGCGCTGTGGCTCAAGTGGTAGAGCGCTAGCCTTAGCTGAAGAGCTGAGGGACAGCGCCCAGGTCCAGATTCAGGCCCCACGACTGACAGAAAAAAAAATTGAAAGAGTTGCATTTTAAACAATTTATTTGAATAATGACACTAATAGCTTGACCATTGCATTTGACTACATTAATCCCATTTTTCTAATGCATCTTCCTCCAGACCCTTTCAGATATCTTCTAGCATTGACTGATTATAGGAATAAAAGTAATTTGGTCAATAATTGAGGTAAACAGAAAGGGATAATCTAAAACAGATACTACAGTAATTATGTCTACTTGTTGAGTACATTTTCTGTATCAGATGCTTTTTTTATACATACCAACCAAAGAACTTCTATATGAAAACCCTCAGCATTTGCAATTCATACTATAGCTTTAAAAATGGTAAAAGTGTCATTTCACAAGTATTCACTTCACCTTTGACTAACACTAGTCATTAGATGCCACACAATTATATAAGCCTCAGCCAACTCATTAGTAATCTCTTGAGTTTTCACTTAATTTGTGCTTAATTTTTGTTTATCTTTAAGGTGAATCTTATTAATGTCATCATTCTAGCAACTCTAAGAACACTAAGAATGTTGGAGTTAAAGGTGAAGTCCAAAGTCACATGCAATGAAAGTAAAAGTTTTAAACTTGGGATAACCCAGAGTCACAAAGACCTGAGAGGAAGTGTTTGTTAGTGTGTGCTTGATGCAGGGTAGAGGTATTCATGATCATTTTACAGGAAACCCTCCAGCATTCAATCTACAGGACTGATACTCTGTCTCTGTCTCTGTCTCTCTCTGTCTTCTCTGTCTCTGTCTCTCTCTGTCTTCTCTGTCTCTGTCTCTCTCCCCTCCTTACCTTTCTCTCCCTGTCTCACTCTCTAGATTTTTCCAGGATCCCTATTAAGAAATCTGAAAATAAACACATTGAAAATTTCTCTTTAATAAAAGAACGCTAACATTTAGCAATTGCATGTGATTATTTAGAAAATAAATCAAAATAAGATCAACTCCAAAAAGTTTCTGTTATTATTGATAGATTAGAGAGGTTTTTTAAAAATTGAAAACATGATTAGATGGTTGGTTTATGCTTTATATTAGGATTGTTACCAGGTTTCTTTTAATATGAACTGCAAGATTAAAGGGCATTAGAAATGTTCTAATGAGCCATTAATACTAGGTAATTTTTAAAACGGTCATATTCATTAACAAGGTTGTTAGTAAGATCCTTGTAATGATTTATTATGAATTTTGTTATCTTCGTTTATATTAGTAATCTGCTTCAAATTAGCAAGACAGTTAGCTTTTCTCCAATGTATTTATGGGATCCACTTTTCTTCATTAATTGGATTATTAAACAGTTCAAGAGCCTTATTCATTCACTTAATTACTCTTAAATTTTTAAAATCTGAAAGTAATGTACACACACGAGCAAACACGCTCAAAATAGTCATTGCACAGTATTGAGCCATGTAATTGTATAATCAAATATTTCTCGTGGCACATGCATTAATTTGCACTCCCATGCCTTAGAAACATATACAGTTGTGATTTATATTTCATGTTATTCCAGTAAGAAGTAGAAAAATAAAGTGTCTTAAATTCTATAATGTGCAAATCACTGAATACATTTCTCTTAAATATGATTCTCAATAAAAATAGAATCTATTGCTTAAGTCTTTTGTAGGCCTAGGTATTATAAAATTGTTCCCAGACTAGATTCTTGTCTGTATACTGTAGACCTTCCATTCTCATTATTTATGTGCTAACTGAGGTCATGTCAAAACAATGAAATCATGATCTAACCCTGAACTGTCAGGTCACAATACCAGAGAAGTTACTACATTGGAGGCTATAAATGACTAGAGGTCAGTCCTATATTAAGATAACCTGCAACCACATAATTAAACATGAGTAATACAGGTCATGATCATTCATGCCTGTAATCCTAGAAACTTTGGAGTCAGAAATTGAGAGGGAATGCACTTCAATATCAACCAGTTAAAGTATTTGTGAGAGAGTCCCCATTTCAACCAAAGAGAAGCTTAGTATTGTGCCACACACAGATCATCCAGCTCTGCAGAAAAGATATAAAGAGGAAAATGGTCTATGCCAGCACAAACATTAATCCAAGACCCTATTCAGAAAATAGTAAATGTAAAAAGAGAAGAGCTGAGGGAGTGGCTCAAATGATAGAGCTCCTACCTAGCATGTGTAAGAACCTGAGTTCAAATCACAGTACCTCCACACATACCCCCAAAAGAACATATACATAACTATAACCTTCATAGAGGAATCCCATAAAATCCAAACTAAATATATCTCCATTTCTACATTAACAGTTTAACATACAAAAGGCTCACGGACACTTCTAAAATGGTAAACAAATAGAGAAAACAAATGCAAGGAAGAAATCAAAGTGTACAGTCAGTACAGAAAAGGGTACTCAACTTTGCTAATCATCAAGGAAATATTAAGAATAATCATGATGCAACCCAACTACATATTTATTAGAATGACTAAGAAAAGCATGACCGCCAATATCAAACATTGACAAGGACATGCAGGGAGCAACTAGAACTCTCAGATATGATTTGAGAGTGTAAAATAACCAACACTTCAGTTGATAAAAAGCTGCAGTACCTTCCATAAACAAGTATGTGTAGCTTAAAATTTCAGCCATTCGGGCTGGGAAAGTGGCTCAGTGGTAGAACGCTTGCCTTGCATGCATGAGGCCCTGGGTTCGATTCCTCAGCACCACATAAGCAAAAAGTAAAAAAAAACAAAAAAAAAAAAAAAAAAAAAATTTCAGCCATTCTCCTTCTTAGGTATGTATATAAAAGCAATAAGGCATATTCATGAAAAGACATTCCTAAGAATATGCAAATCTTCATTGGAAACACCAAAGGCTGCAAACAGCCCATATGCCTGGAAACAGAACAGATAAGCTAACTTTAATGTATTCACATAATTGGTTACAATTCAACAGCAAACATGAATATACTAATGATTCTTACAACAATATGCATGCATCTTCAAAGCCAGCTGTTGAGCAAAAGAAACCAAGCATGAAAAGAGACGCATTCTAAGATCCCATTTAATGAAATTTATGAGCAAAACAAAAATATCACAATAGCTATCAGAGCAGTAGCTGTCCTGAAAATGGCAGGAATAGGAGTGGCTGGAAAATGGCTAGGGGGAATTTCGGGTTTAATAGAAGAAAATGTACTACATTTTGATTTGAGTGGTAGAAATAGAGTGCATAAATTTGTCCATTGAAATGTATACTTGAGCTCTGAGCTTCTTATACCCACATCATGCCTCAATAAGAAACAAACAACAGCAACAAAAATACCCTTGGCAATGAGCAGACTTGACAGTTTTGAGAATTGTTGAGTTGACCCCAAATGCATGTTTCCTTTCTGATCCTAACTTGTGTGTGAGAATCAAACATCTCACCATATAATTTAGAGGTTCAGAAATGGCCAATGTAGTTAAACTTTTATTGTATAAGCTCTTTTATGGTTCTTATTTTTGTATATGTATTCTTATTGTAAAAAAATTGTACAGAGGGGTTACAGTTACGTGAATACAGTAATGAGTACAGTTGCTATGGAGCATTGTTACCTCCTCCTTTGTTTTTCCCTACCATCCCTTCCCTCCCCCCAACTACTCCCCCACCCTGAAGTTGTAAGGTTTCTTTTCAACATAATGTCTTGTACATCTCATTGTTACAATGGGTCAACCTGTGTCCTTATTTCAGCATTTTGTTATTTCCCTTCCCCTCCCCAAATTAGAAAAGTGTATATACAAGATGTAGGACACTGGAATCAAATACAGTGCCAACAGGGGTTATACCATGAGGGAAGAGACAAAATAATCACATGGTACATTGTGAGTACATTAAAAACAACAGCAAGAAAGATAAAACCACTTGTGTCTGTATCTTGGGGTTCATTTCACTTAGCATCATCTTATATGGTCATAAGCTCTTATTTATTACTGTGGAACATTTTGCATGTAAGCATCTCCTGGAAAGAAGGAAAGATAGTAGAGTCTACATAAAATGTCACTGATTGGTGCTTTCCTAATCCCCATAGAAGCAAGAAGGTACAGACCAAAAAACACAAGGACATACACAAGTCAGAATCCCATCCTCTAGAGTTAAGCAATCCTAGGGCAAGAAAAGGATAGAGATAATGACACAGATGATGTTATATCTTTAATAATGCTAGTAAACACTGAAATATACTCAAGTGTTTCAAAACTGATGCTTTGTGGCCAATAACTTTTTTGACATAAGTCTTGATCATTATTGAGGGATATATTATTAATTGATATTTCAACAATTTCCCAACAATAGCCCATATTTGTGCAGAGACTTTGGGCTTTAAAACTGAGGCTGGGAAATTCAACTAAACTGTGAGGAACATCAAGCTACACTTTATGAAGTTAAAGTTATAGAGTCCAAATATTGATAAGGAAACTGAAGAAGTCTGTGCAAAAGTTTGTAAAGAAACCTGTAAAGTCCATACTATTAACTTTTACTGTGGGTAGGCAAACACATGAAATCAGATATTTAATCTCTGACTTAAAAGTTGTTAATTAAGTTGGGAAGCAATGGAAGATTGTAGATACAAGTGCTCAGAGAATCCATCATCTATAGGTAGATGCACATATATATGTATATATATATGCACACATGGGGGAAATAGTATTATTTCTAAGCATTTAATTCAATTTTGTTTTTCTGTGTTATTTTTCCTCAAGGTCATTGAGTATTTGGGGGTATTTTGTAATTAATAATTATGAACTACATATATCTCAACAAGCTTGAGAAAAGGATTTTGAATGTTTACCATGGAAGACGTTACAAATGTTTGTGGAGGTATACATGTTTCACCTCACTTAAACACTATACAATATATTCATCTATTGAAATATCACATAGGATCCCATTAAAATGTCATTTTTTTGGATTTTTAGGTGACAGTTTTCAAAGCTTATATAGCTTACAGAGTGAATTATTAATTCCTTCGATCAAGCTATATATTTAAAAGTAGCTGTTTCCTCATCAAAACTCTTGCAAGTAATTAATTTCTGTAACCTCATTATCAAGTTCTAATTAACTCAAATGTTAAAAAAAAGACTTGCTTAGTCTCTTAAAGTTATTAACATAGCTTCAGGCCTTTCCATCTTCTATAAATTAGCTCATAAGTTAAAGCACAGTAGCTCAGACCAACATATTTCCAATTTGTTTTGACATACCTGAGTCTAGAAATTAGGATAGAATCAAGATGAGATTTTGGCAGTTGGCTATACTGATATAATGTTTACCCACTCAGACATATACAGAAGTGATGCAAAATTGTACGTGCGAATCTTACCACTTCAAAGGAGACTATGAACTGCAAAGGTGAATATGATAATCCAGAAAAGAGAAGAATAAAACTGTGCTGCTAAACCTTAGAGAGTTTCCCCATTCATTTTTCCAGCCAAGTGTTTCCTCTTCTCTTGGGCCGGAAGGAGTCATTGAGAAAAGTAAAAACAAGGATTCTCTGCTGCCAGTTTAGCACAGGTCCAGTTTCATAGACCAGGAAAAAATAATATAGAAAGGAGATAATTATTTCCTTATAAATTTATCTACTTTAGCTTTGTCTCAGAAAATCTCTTCCAATATAGCAAAATGGATTAAGAAAGATTTAGTTAAAAATTGACAGTAAAACATATAATTTAAAATAGAGAATCAAACATTTTATCTTTTGCTTTTTCTTCTTTTTTTAAAAAAATTGTACTTGTACTGGAGCATGAATTCAAGGTTTTCGCGCTTTTAGCTTCTTTGCTCAAGTCTGGAGATCTACCACTTGAGCCACATTGCCACTTCCAGCTTTATGATGGTTAATTGGAACTAAGAATCTCACAGATTTTTCCTGCCCAGGCTGACTTTGAATTACTCAGATCTCAGCCCTCTGAGTGGTTAGGATACAACATGAGCTACTTGTGTACAACTTCATTTTCATGTAAGCTTGCTGAGTTTGTTTTCCTCCACAACATTCAGAGTGGGCAACAGACCAGACAAGATATCACCATGATAATAAATATAAAATATTTATGGGGAACCTACTACACACAGGATATATCCATATTGAGGGAAGACATTTACTGATTAAAATTGTTTAATACAGTAAGATTCCTGTATTCTTTCAAATTCTTATAGGTCAGTTTGTTTTATAAAGGGATCACCACTACCCAGCTGGTAATAGAGAACCCAGTGGTGTTTGTAACTGAGGACACTTCCATGCCTGGATTGCAAACAGAATTCCTAAAACCTTCACTATTATGGATTGAAATCAAGTGTCAGTGAAAGTTGAAATTCTAGTTTGTACAAATAGTTTAGAAAACACTGTGAGTTTAGCAGTAATTATGAAGTCTGAGGAAAGCACTTTCTTTTTTTATTCCCCCCCCCCAGGTCAAAATTTTATTTTATTTTTTTTTATTTTTTAATTGGGAAAATATCATACAGAGGGGTTACAATTATATGGGCAGGGTAATGAGTACATTTCTTATCAAGCATTGTTGTCTTCCCTCTGCTTCCCCCGCTTCCTCCCTCCCACGCCCAAGTTGAAAAGTTCGTCTTTGGACATAACGTCTTGTACATCTCATTGTTGCAATGGGTCCACCTGTATCCCTATTTAAATAATTGGTTTTTTCCCTTCCTCTCCACAAATTATACCAACATCAAATACAGTGAAAACAGGGATTATACCGTGGGGGAGGGACATATAAAGCAAAAAAGAAATCATCTTATAAATATGTTGGAAACAATAGCAAGAAAGAAAAACCACTTGAGTCCTTATCTTGGGGTTCATTTCTCCTGACACCAACTTATCTGACTGTTTCTGCTTGTCTCAGACATACACTAGTTATTGCTGTTTTTTTTAAAATAAGGAGTTATAATATTATGATCAAAACTGAAGACATTTTGACTGACAAGTTTCAACCTCAGATTCCTTTAAACAGAGTGACAAGATGGAAATGGACTGTATTATTTGCTGAAGAAAAACTATCCTACATTGCCTGGAGTGCTTAGGGAAAGCCACGCCTGCGATTGGTTATATTGGAGATGATGATTACTTCTGCCTAAGGTATCTCAGCTCAGCCATAATGGAGAACTTTGGTTATAACTGGAACAGGAAAACATTGTCTGTAGCTGAGAGAAGAAATATTTTGCTCACTAAAATAATTGAAGGGCCTGGCCAATGTATCCAGGCAGAAAGCAGGACAAGTGAGGAAGTAAGAGGAAAAAGCAGCACATGGAAGCGTCCTTTCAAAACTTGGGACTTCATAGAAAATACATCTGGAATCTGCCTTAATGTACAGTTAGGCTGATGTCTTACCACAGGATGAGACACAGCAACAACCTGGGCAGAGAATGAGGAGAGTGTCCGAAGACTTAAAGATCTAGGGATACTCGAATGAATTATCTGAGAGCAAAGGACATGACAGGTATCTGACTAAATTTTGTGGAAGGTTATAAAGAATAATGTACTTCCTTTATGAATACAATAACAAAGACCACAGGGAAAAGTATCAGAATCCAGGATAGAAGACTTCCACAGTCTAAAGACTGATGGGTAAGCTTTTTTAAAAAAGAGAGTCTGGTTGTTCCTCTCTTGGAAGTACATAAGAATACATTGTTCTTACCAATGCAGAGAGTTGACTTGTTCTAAAATTAAAGGTATATTTGGGAAGAAAGGGATGATGGCAACAGTTAAAGGGCTTAGTTTTATTCTCAAGCATAAGATTTGGGGACAGGGAATAATGGTGAGCAGATCACTTGTGCAGATTCATTTGGCAGTGATTTATCTTGGGTAGGTAGGTCTTAGGAATAAGAAAATGATAAAGTTGATATTTTCAATAGTCTTGGCTTGAGGCATCCAAATCCAAAAATAGTATTGGAAGTGTAAACTTTTCTTTAGAAACGAGTCATAATTCTGTTTAAGATATATAGGCTACTAAGCAACTAAGAGTTTTATCCCTTGGTTCCTTCTGAGAAATACATTCATATCTAGAGGTGATGGCTAATATTGAGGTGAGTAGTATTTTTAACATATATGAACCTTTATTCCTCAGTGTTCAAAACCATCATTCAAATTATATTTAGAGGTAAATGCATTTTTACCTCCATCCTGAATTCCTTCGCATTCATCTTCCAATCTTGAAATAGATCCAGATCTATACTTGAGTATGAACACCAGAAGACTTGTGATGCATTTACAAACCAGAAATTCAGGTAGTATTTGTATGCCTATGCTTATAGTACTTTATCAAGCAATTTTAAAGGTCACTTTTCAGTAAAAGGATATTAGTACTAACAAAAGGAAGCAAGGACTACGCTGACAAATGTTCACCCCAGATTTCTAGGGATTCTAAAGTATGCTCATTTAGTTTAATTAATGCGAGGCTCAGACTATAAATGCTTCATGGGGAAGGGAAGGGGATACATGAATGGGATATTTCATAAAAGGAAAAATGAGAAAACACGGTTTTACAAAAAATATATATCATCAGGGGTTCAACCATGCCTTAAAACAATACAAATGATTTGCTGTCCTACATTGTTCAGGGATTAATTTTGCTTTAGTGTGAAACTTTTAGTCATTGGCATTGTTTCCCTTTAGATCTGAATGGCCTTCTAACCTTATATCTCAATAGCTTCTTTTATCATCTACCCTATGCAAAAAAGAAAAGAAAAGAAAAGAAAAAGAGTTGACACCAGAGGGCTGAGACTATGATACTTGGACTTGCTTTTAATGTTGACCCTTAAGTGGAAGCTGAGAACCTGGCTCATGGAGTGGTTCTTGTCAAGAACTGACTAATAAGGCTGCATTTCAGGGCCAGACTCTTTGTAGTAACCTATGGTTTATGCTAACAAATGCTTTGTTTCCAGAGGTCTGGGATTTTTGGACAGTGCCTTTGAACAGTCCTGCTAGGTCTCTAGGGTATTGATTCTCTATTGGTCATTTCTCAACATGGATGTAGCTGAATTTTTACTGCAGGGGGACCATGGGAGGGAGAGAGACACTGGAATTTCTTCAGACTGCCTTTCTCCTTTCCCCTTAGGACACAGCTGTGTATCCTTGGTGTGATAATAAATCTTCGCTGTAAGTACAATCTACTGAGTTCCCAGAGTCCTTTTCGGCCAATTCTAAATGTGAGGGTGTTTTGCTCTTAGAGACATCCCCTCTCAACAGTCCTATTAGTCTCATAGATTTAATGATTCTAGGCCAGATCATCTTACTTGAGTGCAAAATTGTGTTTTTCGTAGTTTAGTTAAAAATCAGATTGTGTGTGTGTGTGTGTGTGTGTGTGTGTGTGTGTGTGTGTGTGTGTGTGTGTGTGTGTAGGAAGATAGATACTTCTTAAAGAAAAAGAATCCACCTTTAGCCAGAATTACAGCTATATTCTAGTACCTATTTGGAGTGCAAAATGCTATCATTATTTGCCTACAAATGTTTAATTGCTTCTGTAATCTCGCTTGACAATCTGTGGCCAGTGTCTCCAGTTCATTATAGGCAGTGAAGTTTCCTATCATTTGTTCTGAATGTGCTGCCTTCTGATATTCCCCCAATTGAATGAGTGCCCTCTTGTTGTTCTATTATGGGAAAGGGTAAATAAAAATGCCAACTAGCCTTCCCCAAACCATCCATCATGCTTTACTACCTGGATCATAATTCTTTCTTCTTTTCAGTACCTCTGAATTGTACTCAAATCTCTGCCCTGGGAGGAAAAAAAATATATTTCTCTTCTTTCTTGAATAGCATGGCTAGCATGCTTCTCTAGGTCACAATTTGGATATTTTTGGAGCCAGCTTTTATTACACATGGAGGTACAGGTTGGCAGTCAGCAAAGCATCATGATGCCAATGTACCATATTAAGTTTAAAACAACTCTACGCTCCCCTCTTCACCATCTCTATCCATTGAAGTGCAATCAATTAATTGGAATGTCAAATCTAAGAATTTCTTCCAGAACTCCCAGTAGCTAGAACAAAGAAAATCAATCTTGCTGCTTTGGATCACCCATCAGCGTTATGGAACATTTTTCTAAAGAGAAGCTCTTTACCAGTAACTGCCACTTTCTTTGAGCATTAGAATCCTCTAAGAAAATCTGAAAATACGTATTTCTTAAGCACATGCCCCTGAGATCATGCTTTTTTTTGGGGGGGGGGGATTTTAGAGGGAGACAAGTAGAGATCTAGAAACATATATTTTTGAAACAAATTTTCTTGATGATTTGTATACCAGAATATAAGGAAAATGCAAAGAACCTTAACAATAATTTAGGGAAATGTCAGAATGAACAACAGTTTGACACATTCCTCTTGCTATTACATGCTTATCATAAGGGATGAAAAGGAGAGGCAGTGAGAGGCAGGAGATTAGCTATTGCTTTCCAACCCAAGTACTTTCCGCAATAAAGAAAGAGATGGAGGAAAGAAATGAACTGACTCCTTTGGGAACCATATTTCCTTCCTTTTTCCTTGTATTGTTTGGTAAATTTTCATTGATTTTCATAATTTTCCAACTTCTAAATGGAGATGCTGCTTTTCTCCTAAGTATTAGATATGAACACTCTTTGGTGAGATTGTATGGTAAGGACTTGAAAGGGGTTAAGCTTCCAAGGACTACTTAAAGATAATAGTAAAAAGAAGAAGAATGCATGAGGCCCTAGGTTCAATCTCAGCTCAACCAAAAGACAAGAGTAAATAAACTTGGCCAGTCTTAACAGAAAGAAAATTCATGAGATTCTGATTTCCAATTAGTCCACAAAATGTACTATATTCATAAACTGCTTTCTTGAATGACAATTCCATAGTATAAAGATACTAAAAATATTCAAAAAGAAAAAAAGGGCACAGAGAAATTCAATCTATTTGTCTATATATTTTGTTATTTTTAAAGAGACTATACAATGAATAGAACAGTTTATTATTTTTATAACAATTAAAAAATCTGACTTAATCTCTCTTAGGCCACAATTGATTTGATGAGTGTAATAAATACATACACCATTAAATTGATTTGAGATCCCTAAAACCCCAAACTCTCTAAAGATGGTACTGGCACTTTATTTAAGTAGAAAACGTACATCTTCACTTCTCCAATGGACCATGAATGCATCAAGACAGCAGCCCAGGATGCACCTCATTTAATTGCTACTGCTGCAGATAGGTTTACGATTGTCTGTTGAAAATGGGAGCCATCATTTTGTCTTATTTGTTCCTACAATCTCCTCCTCATGATGTACATACAGTCTTTTTCCAAGCTCTTCTCTCAATACTTTTTTCTTTTCTCCTCACAATCTGTCCTTCTGAATTTGTATATCATGGCCAAATATGGAAAAGGGACTAAGTATATTCCCATTCTGGATATCTATTGTATTTTTGTTCTGGATCATCTGTGCTATTTCCAGTGCCAGAGAGCTTACTAATGCTCAGGTATTTAATTTCACTGTTGGGAAATCACTGTTTCCTCTTTATATAGAGCAGAAATGCCTCACTAAATCTGCCAGTCCTGACTCTACTTCCATTCTATAGAATTCTATGGAGTTATATTCCTTAGAGTCTGGAAATAATTATATAACTGACTTGGTTAGATATAATAATCTGGGAGAAAGAAAGATTGATAGCGATTTGAAAAACTGAAATTTGCATTTAACTTCTGAGGGAGATATCAATATCAGGAGATACTATGAGGAAATACAGTAAACTTAACCTATCAAGTCAAACAAACTGGATTCATGTGTAAAACTTCCAGTTTTTGAACAGTTTTTGAATTCAGATTTAAATACTATTTAAGCAATTACTGTAAAACACTATTATACTATTACTGGCCAAACTAAATCATTGAGCTTGAGATTTTTATAGCTTTTTTTTCAGAACTTAGAGCTGAACTCAGGGCCTTATAGTTGCCTGGCAAGTGCTCTACCACTGAGCTAAATCCCCAAATCTGAACCTGAGCTTTTACCAACCTCATGACCTAAAATTTGGATAATATGTTACTCAACAGCTATAAAATAATTGGAAAGACACCTTTGGAACTCTAGTCTCTTCTTTAGTCCAGGCTAAATTTCTTTCTGTTTGTTCATATTATCTATATATTACCATATTCAAAGGCTTTAGTGTGGCTGTGGCTCTTTTATTCTTTCAAGTTAACCAAAATTTTTAAAATAAAAATAAATTAGGGAAAATCCAACACAGGTGAAAGATCTGGAAGAGAAATCTCCTAAGTGTGTATCATAGCTGACAACCATGTTGGAAGATGTAGGTATCTCTCTTTGTCTCAATATGATATAAAAATTATGAGAGGCCTAAAGGCCAAAGTCAATAACACCAAATTACTAGATTCCATAATATTGAAAATGATGGGTGAGAACATCATTCATTCATTTGTTCATACATTCTTGCATTCATCTGATACCATACAGAGCTTACTTTATACTGGGTACCATTCTATTAGGGCAGAAGTTCCCTTATTCCTAAGTATGCAATTAGAACTATAGATACACACACATATACACAATACATTATACATGTCTGTAAACTTAACACACAACTATACAATTTTCACTAAGCATGCATCTTGTTAGTCTTAAATTTACTTGTACTTTATTCAGTTACTAACCTTGATTCTAACCCATTTGTACTTAATTATAGCTTTACATTGAATACAAATTTAATAAAACACTTTTATGCCTTTATTCAAGGAATTCTTCAAAATTAACCAAGTGAGGGGCAGAGGTAGAGCTTAAAGACATGATATTAATGATTAACTTGCTAGCTATTTTATGGCTGATAAGTAGGCACATTCAACATATAATAATGACACCAGTTGACATTGTCCTGACTTTCTGTAGTTCTTTTATAATACCATCATTTACTGATATAAGAATATCCACTATTTCCCTGTTATTCTCATCTAGTATCTTCACTTAGAAATCATTTAATGAACTGCCCAATAAATAAGTGGGCTAAAGACTTAAAGAAAAACTTCTCTGAAGAGGAAAGAAGAATGGCCAATAGACACATGAAGAAATGCTCAACTTCCCTAGCCATAAAAGAAATGCAAATCAAAACAACATTGAGATACCACCTCACTCAAGTTAGAATGGCTAAAATCAAGAACTCTAAAAACAACAGATGCTGGAGGGGATGTGGTGGGAGTGTAAATTTGTTCAACCACTTTGGAAAGTAGTATGGAGGTTCCTCAAAAGACCCCACATAGAGCTCCCCTATGACCCAGCAATCCCACTTTTGGGCATTTACCCAAATGTTTACAAACAAGAACACACTAAAACTACCAGCACGACTATGTTTTTTTGCAGCACTATTTACTATAGCTAAGATAAACCAACCCCGATGCCCCTCAGTAGATGAATGGATCAAGAAAATGTGGTATATATACACAATGGCATTCTATGCCCCCATCGGAAAGAATGACATTGCCCCATTTGTTAGGAAATGGAAAGGCGTGGAAAAATTATATTAAGTGAAGTAAGCCAGGCCCAAAGAAACATAGGTCCCATGGTTTCCCTTATTTGCAATAATTAGTATATGTCTGAGTCAAGCAGAAAAGGTCAGATAAGTTGATGTTAGGGAAATGAACCCTAAGATATGCATTCAAATGTTTTTTTTTTCCTTTCATGTGATTGTTTCTAACACATTTATAAGATTATTTCTTTGTTGCTTTTGTATGTCCCTCCCCCACAGTATAACCCCTGCTTTCACTGTATTTGATGTCGGTATAATTTGTGGAGGGGAAGGGGAAAAACAAATCGTTTAAATAGGGATACAGGTGGACCCATTGCAACAATGAGATGTACAAGTCCTTATATCAAAAACAAACTTTACAACTTTGGTGTGGGGGGGGGAGCGGGGAGGATTGAGTGGGGGGGGGGGTCGGGGGGAGGCTGGGAAGGGATGGGAAGGGAAAACAAAGGAGGAGGTTACAATGCTTGATAAGAAATGTACTCTTGCCCATGTAATTGTAACCCCTCTGTACAGTATTTTCACAATAAAAAAAAAAAAGAAATCATTTAGTGGAGTTAGATAGGACCTACTCCCTTATGTAGGCCCAAAAGTGTCCCAAGGTTCCATAAAGAAGAACAAAAATACTCTCATATAGACTCTTTCACTAGGTTTCAGATTTTCTATTATTAATTAATGCAGACATTACAATGTCACAAAATTGCCTCAGTAGAATATTTTAATGACAAACTTTCCAAAATACTTTTTCAATCACCCTGGTCCTTATAAATTCTAGTATGCTTGTGTTCTGAAATTCAGATTACACAATTCACATACTATTCATAATAGATTGAGAGAGATAGAGAAAAGAGGGAGAGGGAAGGAAAGAGGGAGGGAGGGAAAGATAGACTATATTTGAAACTTATAGCTCCAATATAATAAATAATAATAAAGTTCTAATAGTGAGCCTTAACAAACATATTTTGAAGTAATTCAATACGTTTCAAAATGAAACGGGGAGCACCATCTGATAAACAAAAGCATTGGGCTATTTGAAGAGTATATCTGAAGAAAATAATCTTTGATTCACTCACCAAAAAGAGGAAACAGACTTTAAAGTAGTCTGACAAAGTAAATAGTGGCATTTTATATCACAATTCTTTTCTGTTCTGCAGGACTCAATAAAGTAACAGATCATACCTTCATGTCATGAAAAATATGTGTGTTAGTATTTTTGGAGAAAAGTTCAAAATAGTATATATATACATATATAGAGATATGGATATAGATACACATTTATATATACATATATCTTACAACAAATATTAATATTTATTGCCTTATTAATATGTGCCTATGGATAGATAGGAAAAAATTTGAAAGAATTGTGAAATAAAGTCATAGCAGTGGACATTTTGGGGGAGTAAAAGACGAGAACAGAATTGGTTGAGATAGTCAAAAGAATGTTTAGACTAATGTAAGGTTAAATTTTTATAAAATTATTTCATACCCTGTTTAGTTGTCAAATTATTTTAAATTACCCTGAACCAGAAGATCTCAATGTAAGACCAGATACCCTGAAAATATTATAGAAAAGGAAAGGGAAACACTAAAGCTCCTTGACACACGTAAGAACTTCCTGAGTAAAGATCCAGAATCACTATAAATAAAAGAAAGTCTAGATAAATGGGATTACATCAAACTGAAGAGTTTTTTGCATGGCAAAGGACATAACCAGCAAGATAAATAGAAAGCCCATGGAATGGGAGAAGATCTTTACGAGCTATATATCAGAGAAGGGCCTCATATTTAAAATATATTTAGAGCTCAAAAAATTAAGCCCCCAAAACAATCCTCAATGAAACAACTCCATTAATAAGTGAACTAAAGACTTAAAGAAAGTCTTCTCTGAAGAGGAATGGCCAATAAACACATGAAGAAATGTTCAACATCTCTGGCCATAAAATAAATGAAAATCAAAACTACATTGACATTCCACCTCACTCCAGTTACAATGGCCATTATCAAGAAAACTAATACTAACAGATGTTGGAGGGGATGTGGCCAAAAGGGAATGCTACTACATTGTTGGTGGGAATGTAAACTTGTTCAACCACCCTGGAAAGCAGGATGGAGGTTTCTCAAAAGACTAAACATAGAGCTTCCATATGACCTAGCAATCCCACTCCTGGGCATTTAGCCAAATGACCACAAACCAACCTGCACTAAAGCCACCAACACAGCCATGTTCATTGCGGCTTTATTTCTCATAGTTAAGATATGGAATCAACCCAGATGCCCCTTAGTAGATGAATGGATCAAGAAAATGTGATATATATATATATATATAAATGCATGTATATATATGTATTTATATATATGTATACATATATATATAATAGAATTCTACACTTCATCAGAAAGAAAGACATTGCCCCATTCATATGGCAACAAAAAGACTTGAAAAAAAATTATTAAGTGAAGTAAACCAAACCCAAAGAAACATAGGCATCATGTTTTCCCTTATTTATAAAAACTAGAATATGTGTATAAGTCTAAAGTTGATCCAATGGATAGTAAAAGGAATAATTACACTTGGACATGATTAATTAAATAGCACTCTAAGCATTCGTTCATGCAGTGAGAACAAAGAAGGATATTCTTAGAAGAGGATCACATGGCTCAATAGCTATTTGCATATGAGCATATAAAATGATGCTTATTGAACTCCAAGAAACGAGAACAAGAAGTTATTTTGTTGTGTTGTTTGCAGGTTTTTAAAATTGTTTTCTTTCTTTTTTTTTCTTTTTGTTTATTCTCTTTTGTTATTGTTTTTGATTTCCATAACCTTTTTCTTTTTTTTTTTTTACAAATTTATCTGATTTGGAGAGGGGAAGAGGAATCACAGAAACAGTGGGACAAAGGTAAATCAATTCAACAGTAATACTCATTAGACACTATGTTGGAAATTAACTTTACAATTTGGTGGGCTAAAGAGGGAAAAGTAGAAGATAATGAGGGATAGGGTAACACTGTTCAAAAAGAAAATATAATCATTATCTGACTTATGGAACTGTAACCCCTCTGTACATCACTTTTACAACAAAATTTAAATTAAAAAAAATAAAAAAGCATAATTCCACATTTTCTATGTTGGTGTCTAGCCTCTCAAGTTCTGTTTGATTATAAGACTTCTATATAGTTATAAGAGCTATCAGTACAATTTAACTAAAATGACGATTATTTGGCACATACTATCCTAAATAAACTTCTGCTATATTGAAATGAATGTAACTTACTTGTCCAAATGAGCATAAACATCTGTTTAGATGTTCTTAAATTTGGCAGTATTCTGTTAGCAAAATGACTAATGAGTTATTCCTCTCTCATAAAATATTTTTCTACCCCTTTAAAAGTGAACTTTTATTTTTCTTTTGTCAGTCATAGGGTTTGAACTCTGGGCCTGAGCACTGTCCTTTAGCTCTTCAGCTCAAGGCTAGTGCTCTACCATTTGAGCAATAGCACCACTTCTGGTATTCTGAATGGTTTATTGGAGATGAGTTTCACAGACTTTCCTGCCTGGGATGTCTTTGAACCACAATCCTCAGATCTCAGCCTCCTGAGTAGCTAGGATTACAGGTGTGAGCCACCAGTACCCAGCAAAAATGAACTTCTTTTGATTCCCATACTTTCAGGTTTGGGACTCCCTTTGTCAACCTTCTAAAAAAATCTTCCAATGATTATTTGTAGCATCAACATTACAAACCATTTATTACTGTTTCTCCAGACCCATGAATTGACACTAGCTCTCTAAGCATAAGTACATTTACTGTGGCAGAAACAAACATTTATTTCACCATCTACATTGGGATTTTTCACTTTTTTTCATTTTGATAATGAAAAGCAAAACTTGATCTAGACTTTCCAATTTAAAACAAAAATATCTGGGAAGACTGAAAAATGGGAACGTGTAGGTTGTCTCTTCTCTGTTACAGAGAAATGTGCTGCTTTCTGCCCCAACAACCTTGGTCCCCTCCTCTACCATTTTGCAAGTCACACTAATTTGTCCTGCCTGTTTCAAAAGTCCCAGGTAATTTATTCTTCTATGATGCAAATTCTCTCAGATCTAAACTTCTGGTGAAGTTCAGCACTCATATATAATAATAATTCATGGGATTGCTGTTTTCTTTTAAAGGTACTTGACAAAGTGATCCAAGATGTGACATTGCTTTTCTTGGCTGACTCTCTCTGTTCTTCTTCATCTGGAATCCTTGTGATAGAGTCTCTGGTCAGATTTTTCAGTTTTAAATTTCTCACTTTTAAGCCACATCCTATCATAGCAACTACTTATAAACTTCCTGCTCCTGAGCTTTGTGAAACCTATTCTTCATTCTCCTGCTGCCTATTATAAAACCACCATTGCCATAGGTCATTTTTTCCTAGGTCCTCATACCCTACAGAGCATCAACACATTCTGCTTTATTGACCATAATTATGTCCAGAGGGACAGTTACACTCACTGCCTTTCCAGCATGGACATTGTCAGATGCTTGGCTGTCACTGGAATGAGATTTCCAGCCCCTGTCTGGATAAGTGCTCTCTGTAATGCCACTGTATTCAGTACAGTTCATTTCTTTCTTTCTGGCCAGAATAATGAATAATCACCACTTGAGGCTTTATATTTTCTTTCTCTCTACTTTTAACCTCATCTAAGCCTGGTACCATGTATAAGAATGCTGACAGATACTTGTAAATATTTCCCTTCAAACTGGAAAGCAAATGTGAGCAAACATTAGTACCTGATTTCTCTCCCCCCCCCCTTTGTTGCTTATAAGAAGGATTTGTGCTACATTCTTTTTTTTGTTTTTTGTTTTTTGTTTTTTTTGTCAGTCGTGGGGCTTGAACTCTCGGCCTGGGCGCTGTCCCTCAGCTCTTCAGCTCAAGGCGAGCACTCTACCACTTGAGCTACTGCGCCACTTTCCGGTTTTCTGGTGGTTTATTGGAGATAGGAGTCTCACAGTCTCTCCTGCCCGGGCTGGCTTTGAACCGCGATCCTCAGATCTCAGCCTCCTGAGTAGCTAGGATTACAGGCATGAGCCACCAGAGCCCGGCGATTTGTGCTACATTCTGAAGAAATGCAATGCAGTGGGAAAGGTGTGCAGAAACTTAAAGTTGCATGTTAAATGTGTCTTGCTTAGAAATGACTTCTGTCATTATCTTTTCACTAGTTCCTGAAAACAATGAGATGCAACTGTACAAAACAGTGATTTCTCTTTGTCATTTCTGTTTTGTCTTCCTGATACGTGTCGCTAGTCACCCTGTAGTAGCAGGATCCTGTGTAAGTAGGTTCTGGTTGCTGAAATGTATGTGTTGGCACATACGTGACTTGAAAAACCTCCCACCTGGTCCTCCTTTCTCTACCTTTCCATACAGAATTCCATCACAGAATTGCCAAGCTAGATCTCAAAGATGGCGCAGAGCCCTGTGCTAGAGGGAACTTAGATCCCTGTACATCTTCAGAGCAGAGTTCTCATTCTGCCAGATAACACACTTCCCCCTGTGGTCTTGTCTTCACAGCTCAAGCAAAGTATAATCATTAATCCTAAGGAGTTACACCCAGCTTTTTTTCTTTCTAACCCATATACAATATTGCTCTTCTCCTTGTATTTGTTCATGCTAACCATGCTTTACTTTGACAAATTCTTTCCATTGTTGACCTTCATGGTCCTGCCTCTCCTTCCCCCCTAGAGGACCTGTAATTCTTTTGGGTCTTCCTTTAGTGTGGCCATGTATGAAGATCTTTTTTCACCTACTTGCCATTGAGCATCTCTGTCCAATTTTAATATTCCATATCCTTGGTGTTTTAACAAATACTTGATAATCTGGTCTGGATTGTTTGAACTGCATGGTTTACAGTATAGTCTGTCTCCATCCTTTTCCTGATATCGCTTACTTCTTATGCTCCCATGGATATCCTATCAGATAAGCAGCAGCCATGTTTCTCAATGGGCTTCTCTGAATTTTGTCTTCAAAATCCTATTATTCTTCTCCAGGAAATGTCACTTCTGCTTCTCTGAAGCCATTCTCACCAGCAATCCTGAAGTATAATTGGGTCTTCCATCCTTTATGATGTAACAGTAGCTTCTGCTTTTTCTAATTTTTTAACACTTTCTACATTTATTTTTACGTTTCTGAAGCCACTGAAACAGTGGATGTTTTAAGGCGAGGGGGTCCATCTTCATCATATTTGTTTCCGTCGTTTTTCAACGTGATATCTGCCACATAATGGCATCCAAGCAAGGTACGTTAAAAATATTATGAAATGAAGCTATAGTTTGCTAACACTCCCTTCTTATTTACAAAAATGTATAAGCATTGGATTGTCCTGGTGATACTCAAGCTCTAGACCACTCATCTGTTTCGGGGATTCTGTTGAAGAGGCCAACAAGGTAGTTGCTCTTTTCATTACTGTTGTGTGCTGTGGCTTGATTGGCGGTTGTGTTATACATGGAGGCTTGGTTTGTAGCCTATCACGTAATCTCTGTGACAACAATTGGGCTCCCTAAAGCTTTTGGATGTTGAAAAATATTAAGAGATATGGAGGAATGTATTTTAAATGTTTACATTACCTCCCTAGGGCAGTTATTGTTTATGCATGGCTATCTTCTAGTTTCCATAATTCTCTCATTTTACTTGGGAATTTCGAGCTGGTAAAATTTTCAGGGAAAGCTAACTACAAGACACACACAAAAAATACCCTAACAGAGCTTTATACTTAGAAATAGTATACTTGTCCTATCTTTCCACAGTACAGGGAACAAGTGAACAAGTTCAATCTGGAAGCTTGAGGAAAGGAAAGGAGACAGAAATCTACAATTCAATGAAGCAAAAGACAGAGATATTATTTTACTGTTGCCACTATGAGCCTCATTGGTTTTAAGATAGGTCAAATCTGAGCATGTTTCTGTTGAGTCCACCTTTATCACAAGAGGAACACAGCAGCAACCAGTATTTGAGAAAAATTGTGATGCTTAAAAGAATACCTATATTAGCATTGGATAAAAGAGAGACGGCATATTATGAAATAAAAACGTAGTATCAACTATGAAACACTAGTATTAGATACAGACAGAAGATGATAAACCCAGATGGCACCTCTTCCATAAAGTCTTTCTTGGTTTTTCTTCATCAGAGGAAGAGTTTTACATTTCTGAGTTCAGTTGTGTTTTTGATCGTGTTTTACTAGTGATATTTATCACAATCTGTTTCATCTTGGTCCAGCTCCTTGCCACTCTGCAAGTTCTTTGAGTTGAGGACTAATATTATAATATTAATATTGTCAATATTATAATACAACATATTATAATATTAATAATATTATAATACATTATACTATATATAATATAGTATATTGTATTGTATTATTATATTATAATATTAATAATATTATCATATTAATATTGTCAATAGTATTTACAAAGCTTCTGGTTCATTTTGATGTTCAATGGGCATTTATCAAACTCAGATTAATAACCGGCCCTTTCTTATAGGTTAGAATGAAGCCTATAAAAATATCTTTTCCTTTCTTTTTCTCTATATGCAAGTCTAATGAAAAAATATTAGGAACCTTTGTGAAAGTCACCTTACTGAGTGATATACAATTTCCAGCAAGTACCTGCTAGAATTAAGCAAACTTTTCTTGGATACTTAATGGAAAAAAATATTTTGGAGTCAGCCTTTTCAGAATTGTCTTAGAGAAAACTAATATCCTTCCTACTACTCATTCTCACAGTTTGCAGTAGTGAGGAGAGTATCACTCACCAAATGTGTCTTGATGTGTCTCTCAGGGAAATTCAAAAAGACACATTGATTCTTAGATGATCGGATTCAATAGCCCAGGCTAAGGTTTCTGGTAGAAAAAAAGCAACAAAAACCACTGTGTTTTGCATCCTTAGGCTCCCCACTTAATTCAAACAAATGTGGAGTGGAAAAAGAGCGCTGGTTTGTTATCACTGAACATGGGCGATAATGACTTCTGAATCAATACCTGCTGAATCTTCCTCTTTCTCCTTAAGCATACAGATTCTGCTCAGCGAAAAGCAGGGCTGTTACAAAACAATTGATTTTCTATTTTGCAACACATGTGACTTAACTTGCTGCCGATTGTGTAATCTACCTTAAACCTTTTTTATTTTTTTTTCCTAAAAGGAATGAGGTTGTAAATAAATAAATCAGGAGCCTGTGTTTTCTTGCCTTCATAAGAATGGATTTCTGAGCTTCTTTCTTCCAAAGAGAAATAGATGCAGTACGCTACACTTCCAGCTGCACGTTGTAAATAACATGTTTGACTTTGGGCATCTTGGTAAAATATACTTAAAAATAAATCAGATGTGGCTGTGGGCAGAGATAAATTTGGAAATGGGTACCTGCAATGGCTTTTGGCTTCTTTTCAGCCATACCACTGGCTCTGCCGCACAAACTGTATTCCTCTTTCAGCCATAAAAATGTAGAAATGTGCGTTTGCAAATTATGGGGTTGAGTTTTTTTCTTCCTGTTGTTTCCTCATGCATGGCTTTCCTGGGGATGTCAGAAGAGTAGGTTAGCAAAATAAAGACAGATGGCAGAGAAATAATTCCGAAGGACTTATTATTATTATTATTATTATTATTATTATTATTATTATTATTATTATTTCCATACAACCATTGCAGACACTCAGCCACACTCATTCTTAATGAAAAAAAGGTCACCAACCATTTTCTCTTCTCCTTAGAGCCAGTCACAATCGCCTGCACTGACAAGGTCAAGTAGGTAAGCACTTTGTTACTCCTTCAAGCTGTTCAAACTTTGGGGAAAATAACAAACATAAGACAAATACTAAAAGTGCAAACTAAGGTGCTAGGATGCAAGGTGTGGGAAATGATTGCAAAATCTTCTCAATTCTCCCCCCTTCCCTATGCCAATGTTTTTGATAATTCAGACTTCATCATGTTCCTCGTTAAGGGGTGCCCGCTATTTCCCTATGCACCAAGATTGGGCTTGGTGATCTGCTTTTTCTCGATGAATGCAGCAGATACATAGACAGCCAGTTATAAACTCAGATCTCAACGAGCCTGTAGACTACACTCTGGTTTTCCAGAGCACTGCCACTCCCGTGTGAGCAAGTCAGCTTTACTCTGAGGTTGTGTGAGAGGGAGATGGTATGGATAAATAACCAAGTTGTCCTAGCTAAAGCCACTCCAGAATGGTCTCATTGATATGACAGAGTCTCCTAAAACCCACAGAGTCACCACCCCAAAGCATAATTAGAAGCAAGTACCTGAATGACAGCCCTGTCTGGTCTATGAGAATCAGCCAACTGAACCACAACCTCAAGTGCAGCTGAATTGGAGGGGGAGGGGTGTTCTTCTGCAGATATGGCTGTGACCAAATCTTGAGGTATCTTGAAATTTAATTACATGGGCTGGTATTCAAATACTGGATCTAGCTTGCAAGTGGCCAGCTTTGTAAAAGATATGACCTACTTTCTATATATGAAATTATAGTAGCACCAGCAGCAGCAGCAGCAGTAGTAATAGTGCCAGGCCTGGGTGCTTTAACTCAGGGCTTGGCCACTCTTTCTGAGCTTCCTTTGCTCAAGGCTGGTGCTCTACTACTTCATCTAAAGCTCCACTTTGACTTTTTTGTGGGTAGCTAATTGGAGATAAAAATCTGGTGGATAAGAACCATGCTCACTTTGTATCTCAAGTTTCATAGGTCAGCCTCCTGCCAGAGTAATTAGGATTACAAAACAGAGCCACCAGCACTCAGCCCTCATTTAAAGTTATAATACCCGTATTTGTTTATTTTGTTGTTTTAAGAATAGAAACGTCACATGAAAAACACTCAATTCTATGCATATGTAGGTGTTAGAGACATGATTCTGGGTGAAGAATTAGAGTGAACAAGAATGAAAGGGACAAGAGACAAGGATAAAGAATGGAGAAGAGAAGAAAGAGTAGTTTGAGAGACTGAAGTACTCTAAAGTGTGATATTATGCAGGGCATTCACAGCTAAGGTTGGAATGCTATTTTCAGCTCCTTTTCCACATTGGTCCTATAATTGTTATAGGAGTACATACATTACCAGATTTATAACAGCAAGAATGAAACTATCATTTATCAAATTCTGTTCTGTTTCAAGAACTCTTGTTAAGGACTTCAGAAATATTATTTCACTTAATCCTGATACTATAAATTAAAAAAAAACAAGAACAGAAACCAAAGGCTTAGAAGTTTGCAGGCCTGCCACAACTCTAATAGCTGGTGAGAGACAAGACCAAGACATGAATTTTGTGTAGCACTGAGCCTGCAAGTACTAAGCAGGATTCTGTGCCAGTACAAGTCCTGCATTTAGTGAGTATTCTGAATTTTACAAATGAATCATAATGGAGCAAGGAAAGACTCCCCCTCCCCCACTAATCAAGAAAGCTTTGTAAATCAGATATGTCTAAACTCACATTAAGTTCCATAAATCAGATGCATCCTTGAGACTACATTATTATGTTAGATTCATCTTTTAAACATCAAGCTACCTAGGGGCTTATTTGGTTCTTAGTGACAATCCCTTTATCTTCATCCTACCCTCTAAGGGAAAAAGAGACCCTTTGCATTAGAGCCTACTTTTTTGTAATTTGGCAAGGTATATATTTTTCTAATCATTCATGCAAGAACTACAATTCTGTATGAAGCAGCTCAGAAGCAATATTTTGAATCAGACCTTAGAAACCCACTTACATGGCATTTTTAACTAACAACACATTTGCTATTTGATATCTTTTCCCCTTTGGAATGAAGGTGGTCCAACAAGCTTAGAAAGCCGAACGTTTTTTGTCCTCTCACATTTTGAAGGTGAAAGTAAAGGATTTGAGCATATTTTCATTGTCCATGTTGGTTAATTCTTGTTATTGTTTTAAGAACTTACTGATGCCACACTCTTGAGCTGACATTTTCGTAAATGGATTCAGAACGTACATTGCTCTCCTCAGTATGAGAAATATGAGTTACAAAATTTCTGGCGCTGGGAAGGGGGCTCAGTGGTAGAGCGCTTGCCTTGCATGCCTGAGGCCCTGGGTTCGATTCCTCAGCACCACATAAGCAAAAAGAAAAAAGCCAGAAGTGGCACTCTGGCTCAAGTGGTAGAGCGCTAGCCTTGAGCTGAAGAGCTGAGGGACAGCGCCCAGGCCCAGAGTTCAGGCCCTATGACCGGAACCCCCCCCCCAAAAAAATTCTGACTCTAACTTTCACCAGACAAAAGGGTTTTGCAAGTAACTTAAAGAAGAAAGAGTAGGTGATTAGGCAGATTTGGACTCTCAGTGCATTTATTATATGGCTGGTAGTACATTTGAAAATGTTGGTCTTGTGGCTGGGAAGATGACTCAGTGGTAGAGTGCTTGCCTGACATGCTTGAGGCCCTGGGTTTGATTCCTCAGTACCACATAACCAAAAAAAGCCAGAAGTGGCACTGTGACACAAGCGGTAGAGTGCTAGCCTTGAGCTGAAGAGCTGAGGGATAGCGCCCAGGCCCAGAGTTCAGTCCCATGACTGACAACAACAACAACAACACAACAACAAGGAAAATGTTGGTCTTAATTGCCTTCAAATAACTTACAATTTAGAATTGCTAGGATGCATCACAGTTTCAAGTAGCCAAGAAAATCTCGTGCTAGCTCAAGTTTCAAACAACCCACCTCGACAAAATCAAACTTGCTTACAAAATTATGCTCCAAAACTTTTACGAATATCCAAAGTGTTGTCTTCTCAAAAGGACTGCTTTTAAACACAGCAGGATCTGATTTGATGGTAAGACCATTACACAGTCTATTGTGGCCAGACCAATAGAAAATAGAAAGGAATCCTTTATGCTTTGCAGAACTCAAAAGCCAAAAGTAGAACCTTAGAATTTTTCATCACGTTCCATGTTGTTGTTAGAATGATTTCTCCAATACTTCTAAAAATAATAAGACCCTCTTTTGTATTCAAGGAACCACAAACATAAATGCATACTATTTTCTTTTCAGAAAGATTTGCCCCAAATTTTTCTTTGTGTGTACTGTTTAGTCTTAGGCTTTTTCAATTGACTAAGAAAATCTTCTTCAATAGAGTTTCTCTAGAAAAGCAGTATCTTTGTGTGGACCCAATGACTCACCATCTTTTATAAATCCATTGAACATTTGAAATTCTGTGGCTGGCATCAAACCGTTTTCTCTTTAGAACAACATTTTTTGTGTCCCCAAGACTGCACAAGTCTTCTGCATTCGAGTGATTCTCAGTTATAATCACTCATTGTAGTTGTTCCTACCATCCTCATTTTATGCACAAGAAAGCAGAGGGATTTGACCTGCTGAAGGATAGATGTGCTACATAAGGAAGGGAACATCTCGTCACCCATCAGGGTCACACTTAGGGGTTCTTTATGCATTTTGTTGCCTCTCTGATTTCATTAGACCTCCTTGTGGATAATTTTATTTTCTATGATTTCAGTCAGTCAACAGTGACTTGAAAATATTAAGTGGACGATTCAAAGAATAATCAGTGTATATGTCTTAGGTTGAATACTGTGATGAGTATGAAGATGACATCTCTTCCTCCATCCCGGGATGAGAATCATCTATTTATCCAGCATGGCCATACTGTATATGCTACCTGTCCATTAGGATAAACTTGGTAATATTGGTTATCAGATCAACTAGGAGGGTAATGTGATACTTGTGCTCAATATCCCTATTTTATTTAACAAAATAGTCCCCAAATGGAAACTCAGATTATAATGGAAGCCATAAAGTGCTGTCTTTAAGCATTTGACATAATAATAATAATAATAATAATAATATACTGAAGTTATAAGATCAATGAATCCTATACTGTGCTGAACTTAAATGTATGTGTAAAAACAGAGTACACATAGACTTCACGCTATTCAAAATTTTAGTCATCCTCCATAGGTCTGAGAACATATCTCCTGAGGATCAGAGTGGCTACTGGTATATAAGAAGTGGTGTGAATCAAGTAACCTGATACTTAATTGTTCCTCATAGTTCTAATTGGACCAAATATGCATTCTTTATATTCTCAATTTTACTCTCTATTGGTCTTTGGTACTATAAACCCTTATTTTTCATATTGTTGGAATAGCTGTTCTCTTCACAAAACACATCCCCTCTATTCAAGCCATCTTCCCACTATTCCCAGAAGTTCCAGGTTTTTGCCCATCACTTGAGAAAGCAGATAATAATCCAGTGACTATGTAAATAATACTGTATACCCAACCAGTCCAAGAAGCAGTGAACCATGAATAAGGCAAGCACAACAATGAAGCTCAAAATTCAGTTATTAATTCACACCATGAGGATTATTGCTCTGTGTAAAAGTATGTTTTAATGAGGGGAGATAAACAAGGCTTTTAAAATATATACCATGGTAACTCTGGATCATTGATTTTTAATGATTTCCCTAGGGTGTATGTTTGCTTATTAAAAAAAAAAACTTTTGGTAGATGTAACCTATTTGCATGACATAAGCTAATAGAGGCAGAAGCTTCTTCCTCTTAGAGGCAAGGGACATTTATAATATCATGTATTTTTATTTATGCAACTTTTATCACAAACTTTCCAAAGAAAACTGAGGCTATACCTGCATATGTATTGTTTATAACCACTGTAAATTTCCTAATGTGGGTAGAATAAAACTGAATTAGACTATAGAAGACACAAGTCTGTCTTTGTGTGGCTGTGTGTGTGTGTGTGTGTGTGTGTGTATGTGTGTGTGTGTGTGTGTGTGTGTATGTAGGTGAATTGCAGGTTTGAAGGCTTGAATTTTGATTTGTACAGCATCCAATGTTCTTATCATTGCAGCAAGTCTATTAAGAATTCATAAATATAGATGCCTCAAGACATTAGTCTTTAATCATCCTTATGTAATAATGAGGTGAGTAGTTCTTCCAGTTTCCTTTTAGCATGTTTATTTAGCTTAACTATGAATAAAATTCTTCAGAGCTTGCAAATGTTATGAGGAGAACCATATTGTGCAACTAGAAGTTTAGATCACCTGCTCCAGATCCTCTGAGACAAGTATCTGAATGAAAGCCCATCTTCTCACTGCTCTGAAAGATAAATATGAAGGAAATTTTCCAGGATATACAGAAAGAGGACCTTCATGGACCTGGCCAGACTTTCTCTCTGTACTGCACAGGAAGTTTTTGTTCCAGTCTAAAAGTTTGAACAGTACTGGGACCACATCAAAGTTATTGTGTATTGAATCTGGAACAAGTTTAGGACAATATTTAGGACATGGCCAACCACTGCTTTGTTTTAGTTTTTAAATGTCAGCTTTGCAGTGAGTTATATATGATGCCAATAGATAAGAAAGGAGACAACTGCCACTGAAAAGACAAATTGTCACTGTTTCCAAAAGGAAAAGATGTGTGCTATGTCACTATGGAAAGCACTGTGGCTGGCCAGGAGGAAAGTGTGAAGAAAAGAAGAGGTAGACAGCTTTAGTCCTGCTCTTATGGAAAAGAGAAGATAAGGCAAATAAGGGGGCTTAGGATTGTCTAGTTTGAGGAATTGTAGTGAGCACTGGAACGTAAAGCTTGGCCTCAGCTATGTAGTTCCTAACCACATGTGGACAGGGACAGAGGCTTAGCATAGAGTTCAATAAATAGGGCTGGGAAGGTGGCTCAGTGGTAGAGTGCTTGCCTTACATGCAGAAGGCCCTGGGTTCAGTTCCTCAGTACCACATAAGCAGCAAAAGCTGGAAGTGGAGCTGTGGCTCATGGTAGAGCGCCAGCTTTGAGCTGAAGACCTGAGGGACAGTGCCCAGGCCCAGAGTTCAGGTGCCATGACCGAACAACAACAACAAAAAAGAGTTCAATAAATATACTGAATGAACATGTGGATGTGAATGAATAATTGCCACAGCTTGGTTGGTGTCTTGCCTAATACTCCTCTTAAAAATAATCAATAAATGAGTTTAAAGATAATCGGATACAAGTATGTCTCATATGTTATCACTTCAGAGGTTTCTTGAATCTTTAAACACTGCATTCTGTGTAAAATTACGCTGCTTTTGTTTTTAATTAGAAAATACTTTTATGGGATTCAGTGACTTGAGATAAAAACTAAAACTACACTGCTTATATGTAGATACTGTGAAATTCGGGGTAATTCATATTTTTTTCTGAGTTTCATGTTCCTATGTATTGAACAATTTAAGCCCTTGCATTGGTAAATATTGATAGTTCAGACCAATCCACAATGAGTTTTTAGAGAACTAATGTGGAGTAAATATTTTAAGAATAAATGAAAGAAAAAGCACTTTAATTTCTAGAAGGCTTTTTTAATAACTGTATAATACACATCGAAACAAGCAAATAGTAGAGTTGTTAGGGAGGCTTTATTCACATAAATAAATTTGCAAGGGCAGTTTAATAACATTTGCAATTAAAATTATTCCCTGGCACTGGAAGGATGGCTTTCAATTACATGTAGATCATTGGATTCATTTGATTCATATGACTTGTAAATTTGAGAGTCTGCGCTTCTAAAAATAAAGTCATGAAATTCTTCCTGAATATACACAACTCTATTAACAACTTCCTTAATTAAAATTATCAACAGTAAATACATTTGATTACAGTTGCACTGTGTCAGTTAATGTCTGTCTAGTTTATATACTATCATGTTGAAATTTGTGATTATTGCCTTCATCTTCATATATTCAGCCTTAAGAAGGAACTTATTTGAATTTAGTTTTTTATAGGAAAATCCATGCATTATATTTTATTCACAAGCAGTTATGTTGAACCCAAATAACTATATTATACTGAAAAATGTTCACTAAATGAAAGCTGTCATTTGTTTGATGCATACATTTAACCTTAGGTAAGTCAGGAAGGAAGAAGAGATGTCAGATGCTTGGACAGACAAGTCTAGTCTGGGAGGAGAATGCCGGAGATTCAGTAATCATATCAACACTGAGTTCTTTGAAACTCTCAGATGAATGAGTACCACATGGATTCACTTCACTCTGAGCAGAAGAGGGAAGCTCTAGAGTAAGTAATTTTGTTTTGGTAGAGGAGATGATAAAATGTTAATCACATAGAGTGTCTCTCACTGCAGTTTTACAACATTATTAAATAAGCAAAGTAGCATATATCCGAGGTAGAATAGCTAGGTCTGAGTTAAGAGTAATCGTTTGTTCATCTTTAATATAATCCATGGGAATTCCTTCATCTACTCTAGTTATAAGTTCACAGCCCATTGGCAGAAATAAGATACCATGGCAAATTGGCAAAATGAGACTTGTATCTCAAAGTCACTGAATCCCATAAAAGTATTTTCTAATTAAAAAGTGAATAATAGTTTATAAAGTATTTCCTATATTTGTTTCATTTAAATAAATTGATGTAATTAAGAGTCAATCTTTAGATAAATATGGAGAGGCCTAGGATTCCTGCATACTTGAGCACATATGGGACATGGTGACAAAAATGTACTTACACAGGCTTAAGAGGCTTTCTAGGATGAATTTGTCCTAGGACAAGGAACCTGCAGCTACTTTCTCATATCTCAAACAGCAGGGAGATCTGAGGTCCACATGGTGCTTGGTATATAGATTGTCTTGCCCAGCCAGTAGAGACATTTGCCCATGGTAAAGAAGAGTGTGTGTGTGTGTGTGTGTGTGTGTGTGTGTGTGTGTGTGTGTGTGTGTGTGTGTGTGTGTGTGTGTGTGTGTGTGTGTGTATTGGTCCTAAGTCTTGAATCATAGGATGAGCACTGTTCCTTAGTATTTTTGCCCAAGGATGGTACTCTAACCACTTGAGCCACAACCTCACTTTTGGCTTTTTCTGGTTAACCAAAGATAAGAGTCTCACAGACTTTATAGTTTGGGTGGGTTTCAAATCCCAATCTTCAGATCTCAGCCACTTGAATAGCTGGGATTATGGGAATGAGCCACTGGCACCTGGAAATATTTCCCTAAAATTCTTTGAAATGTTCTTCATACATAATCCACAGATTACTAAGCTCATCTGAAAATTAATATTATTGTGGGGATCTGAATTAGCCTATAGATTTTTATATTCTGGTATTAGACAAGACTGATTAAGGATTAGAGGAAGACTCAAGAAGCAGAATACTACAAAAGCCAGTGGAAAGATGGGAAATAGCAACTGTTTTGTTTTCAAAGAAGAACAAGGTTTGAGTGTATCATAATTATATATATTCATATATGATATATACCATATATATGTATACTGTGTGTAATGTTTGTGATAATATACCAGGTGAAATAATAAATGGTCATAAAAGCAAGATCTACATTGAAGAGTAGGCAGGGATATTTCTATTTCTTCTACTGAACTATAAGGGAACAACACTGATTAGATGTAGCTAGTGGCTTGAAAAATTAGGATGTATGGAAGCAGACACACTCAGGTTTAATCAAATCACAAATCACAAAAAATAACATAGAGAAACTAGAGCTCCTTAATTTAGAAAAGCCTATTTTGAATTGGAGGCAATGTTTTTCTTTCAGGAAAAGGATGCCAAATAAATAGATTTTATTTGAAGAAAAATTGTATTGTTCTTATACTCTTGCTTTCAAAATACACTCTCAGGTCTTCAGACTTAGGGTGCTGAATGTCTTAAAGAACTCCTTTCTTAATAGAGGAGTTGCTATGTATTCCACTGTGTCTTTTCAGGTATGATTTAATTTTGAAACTTCATGGAGGTACCTCTAGGCACTCACACTAAAGAAAATCAAGGTGAATCAAGTCTATAATTTAGAAACAAATATAACATCCACGGTGAATCCAGAATTTGTGAAAAGGGAAAATTTCGTATGGGCTAAAATTTCCTATGGGCTGAAACCTGATCATTTGTAAAATGTAAGATGTTTGGCTGAAGTTTCTGAAAATGCTATCAACTTTGTCTGCTTTCTCCAAGTCACGTAATAGTAAAGTTATGATGAGCAAATAACCAAAGCATGTGTGCACTACATTGTTATCTTTTATTATTACATTTAGCTTGAAGCTATAGCAGCATATATGTAGAGTTTATGTTTAGAAGGTACAATGTTCGATGCTGGGTTAATAAGTAACAAATTCACAGTAATCAGTTTCAAAGGGTTTATTATGTTAATTAAAATATGCTAATGAGAGATGATAGATTGATAGATGATTCATAGAGAGAGAAATGATGGATAGATAAATGAAAATGGATAGGAAGGTCGACAGAAAGATAGATGTGAACATAGTTTATGCTGACAATTAAAAAGTGAGAATTCCTTCAGAATTTAAAGGGTTACACTAACTTGTTAAACCACTCTGGAAAGCAGTATAGAGTTTCCTCAAAAGACTATAGATAGAGCTCCCCTATGATCCAGTAATCCCACTTCTTTGCATTAACCCAAATAATCACAAACAAGGCCATACTAAAGCTATCAGTACAACTATGTTTATCACAGCATTATTCGCCATAGCTAAGATATGGAACCAACCTAGATCCCCTCAGTACATGAATGGATCAAGAAAATTATATATATATATATATATATATATATATATATATATAATGGAATTCTATGCTTCCATCAGAAAGAATGACATTCCCCCATTTGTTAGGAAATGGAAAGATGGAAAAATTATATTAAGTGAAGTAAGCCAGACCCAAAGAAATATAGGTCCCATGGTTTCCCTTATTTGCAATAACTAATATATGTCTGGGATAATTTTACCAGATAAGCAGAAAAGGTCAAAAGCTATGTACATATGACCATATAAGATGATGCTAAGTGAAATGAACCCCAATATATAGACACAAGAGCTTTGTCTTTGTTGTTGTTATTTTTAATGTACTATGTGATTTTTTTTGTTTCTTTTGAATGTTCTTCCCCCTATGGTATATCCCATGTTGTTATTGTATTTGATTCTGGTGCCATGCATCTTGTAAATACATTTATCTAATTTGGGGAGGGGAAGGGGAATAACAAAATGCTGCAACAAGGACACAAGATGACCCATTGCAGCAATGATACTCATAAGACACTATGTTGGAAATGAACTTTACAACTTCCAGGGCAGGAAGGCAGGGGGGAGGGGAGGAGGGCATGCAAGGAGTGGGGTAGGTGGAGAGGTAAGGGACAGTAGAAGAAAAACAAAGGAGAAGGTAACAATGCTTGACCAGAAATGTACTCATTACCTTACTTATGTAACTGTAACCACTCTGTATAGAAGCTTTTCAATAAAGTAACATTAAAGAAAATGAGGTTGTACTAGTCCAGCTTGTCCAGAAAATCAGAACAAATACCATAGAGAGAGGAACAAAACTGTCTCACATGTGTATGGAATCTGAAAAGTTTCCAAAGATTTATAAGGTGGTGGGAAAGAGAATGAATGAATGAAGCACATTTCCATAGGAAACCTGTCCCAAAGATGAAGACCTAGGGCTGGGAAGGTGGCTCAGTGGTAGAGCGCTTGCCTTGCATGCATGGGCCCTGGGTTCGATTCCTCAGCACCACATAAGCAGAAAAAATAAAAAAGCCAGAAGTGGCACCGTGGCTCAAGTGGTAGAGTGCTAGCCTTGAGCTGAAGAGCTGAGGGACAGTGCCCAGGCCCAGAGTTCAGGCCCCATGACCGGATCCAAAGATGAAGACCTAGGTCTAAGTACAGGAACCATCAGCTGGAGGGAGCTCCTTATACACTTTGGTTCATCCAGTCATTCAGCAGGTTGCATAAGGACCTCCACCTTGCTTTCCTTATTCTATTGATTCATGTATTAACTTATACTATCCATCTTAATCAGAAACTCTCCCACAGACACACCTAGAAAAATCTATAACCAGATGTTTTGTAACCTTAGGGTGCTGTCAAGTTGACATATATAACAAGCCATTAGAGTGTGGTAGATGCAGTCTTCTTAAGAAATGAGACACCCCAGGAAAGCCTTCTTGACAGATAATGGCCAGTTGTGTAGGGTTACTTGACATTGCCATCCTTGTTCTGATATGTGCATAAAGAGCATCCCGCAGAGAAGTTCTTGTTTGTGTGGCAGACCTTCTATCATTAACTATACAGAGACAGCAAAGACTCCACTGATTGACAGCAGAGTCCTTCCCATGACTCCTATCACTCCAGAGACCAGCCTCGAGTTCCAGGCCTACCCACATGTCTGATCAACGGGCTACTACTTTCTCAGGTTGATAGTTCTTTGGACAACTCATAGTCAGAAAAGTGCTATGATTATAGCTAAAAACAATAACCCTCAAATAGGAATATTATGAAAGTTATTAAGGTAATGAAAGCTACATGTGATCCTAAATATGGTATTCTAATCCAATAGGACTCATGCCCCTATAAGAAGAGCCCAGGTATTTCTTCTTCTTTTTCTGTCTCCTCCTTGTCTTCCTCCTCCTCCTCCTCCTCCTCCTCCTCCTCCTCCTCCTCCTCCTCCTCCTCCTCCTCCTCCTCCTCCTCCTCCTCCTCCACCTCCTTTTCCTCCCTTTCCTCCTTCTCCTCCTTCTTTTTTCCTCCTCCTCCTCTTCTTTATCCTTTTCATCTTCACCTCCTCATGTTCTCTTTTCCTCTCCCTTCTCCCTAGTCCTCTTCCTCTCCCTCCCACCTCTATCTCCTGTCACCCAGAGGAAGGGTCATGGGAAGACACAGTGAGAATGAAAGTGGCCAGAAAAGAGGACTCACCACCACCACAAAGCGACCTTGACACGATTTTTATCTTTACAGCCAGCCTTTAGAACTATAGGGAAATAAATGTCTGTGGTTTGAGCCTTCCAGTCTGTCCCTTCTTGCTGTAGCAGTCCAAGTTGGCTAATGCAGTATCTTGCATATTAGCAACTCAACAAAATAGCTATCTGCCATTATTTCTTCAGCTAAACCATTTTGCTTCCACCAATCTCCTTTGTACTGTTCTGGGTACCGTAGTTTTCTTCAAACACTTAGGATATATTGTTCTGTTGCCTTCTGGGTGCATGCTGAGAGGTATGTGTTTAATCTTAGTGGGAGTCCCTGGGAACTGCTGAGTCACATAGCTCTTGCTGGTTTCAAGATGTTCTTCTTTACTGTGGTGTTCAGTGTGGGTATGTTGGCGGGCATCTTTGTATTTACCCTACATGGAGTTCATTGAGCCCCCTGGATGTGACAATGGTTTAGTAGTAAATTGGCAAAGCTTCTGTCAACTGTGAAATCTTTATCTTTCAACAATGAAGGCTAAACAAAGACTTTCTACGATAAGTTGGAAGAACATGTAGGTAATGACTGTGGTGATTAATTTGTATCTCATTTTGTCCCTGCGATACACAGAGAGACAATGTATATGTATTTGTCTGGCAGGGCAACCTCTACTGTTCTTAAGAGTACTATTAGGTTTAAGCTTCTCCTCACTATTGAAGTCAATTCTTCTGTGAAGAATTAGGAGCCATCTGTTCAATTGTCTACTTCTCACCAAGACAAAATTTCTGAGCTGAGTTATAGAACTGTTGTTAAATACAACGAGAAGCTTCATTATAAGGAAAACCTCCATCCCAAGAGCTGAGTACTTGATGGTGGTTACAGTAGCTTGAAGTCCTCTGCTGTTACAAAACTACTGCCTCACAAGCCAAACCATGGACAGTAGTGGCTGATTACTCACAGAATATTAAATTCAGATCTTCCCATGTATTCCATGAACTGCACAGGCCAAATATCACCATTGTGTGCACCCACAGAAATAACACACCTCCTATCATGGCATTGATCTCAGCTATTCCTGTGTCTTCATTTACGTCATCTCCAAAACAAGTAGGAGCTCCATGGGGCAGGAACTATGTACTTTATTTTCTATTTATATTTCTAGTATCCAACTCAATGTATGGTATGTCATAGAAGCTCAATACACTTTTCTTGAAAGGATAGATATATGGAAAAGGACAAATAGGCGAATAGATGAATGAATAGAATTGATTCTTTTAAAACTACCAATCATCTTAGTTTGGTTCACATTAAATTTAAGGTGAGGTAGAATCTCTTCAGCCTTATTCTATAAATCACTAACATTTTTCATCTTCTATGTCTTCCTTTGCAGAAGGCATGTGTCACTGTTGATGAAGTCATCATGAGGGACAACTTAAAATTTCCATTACAAATAAACAGAGTGTTAATGCTAGCTAGGGTCCTAGGAAACCATTTTTGATAACTCTCACCTTTAAATCATCATTTTCATTCTTAATAAAATATAGATAACTTCCCCAACACAAAACTGCTGAGTGCTGTTTTTCCAATTCATCAAGGTATAAAGTCAGTCTATAGACAAATCAATTCACAGAGTGGATGGGGAGGAAAGGAGAATACCAAGACAAAAAAAATGTCCATTAAAAGTGCAGATTCAGTAATGATTAGAAACAACACAAACTCAACTCTCGAAAATGGCAGCAACCAAGTTTTTCAGTAATCCGCCCTAGAATAGGTCAAGGCAGAAAGGATTAGTGGAAGGTGAACGAACAGGAATTTGGTCTGATCAATTGCCCTCAGTATGCTTCACAAACCCCAGAATGTCAAAGTAGCTTGATCTGATTGGTTGTGTCACAGGCTGTCTTGGCAGAAATTCAATTCACTAAACAAATTTACACTTCTCAAGGGCAAAGTCTGTTTAGAACCAGGAACCAGATACTCTACAGCTTTCAAAGAATGTACCTGGGATTTATCTTAATATTAATATTTCTAATTCACTTGCATAACATTGTTTTCTTCGCATAGCATGAATTCCTCTTCCAGTATTTGACCCACTTATGGCTGGGTTTTATCTTATTTAATATTGATTATCTGGGCTTTTTGTTGTTTGTTACCTGTCTTTCTAAAGTTCTTGGAGGAAATAAAAGGTGTATTATCAAATTTTTCAATGATGGCCACCACATCCAGGTGATTTTAGACATGAAAACTTAGAAGTCTAACTTAGAATGAGACTAAAGCTAGCCCAGACAGTGGTTCAGCCTGGAGAGAGCACCTCCAGGAACTCACGTTCAACTGCCTAACCAGATCATGGTACAAAATGAAGCAACGCTTTTCAACATTGCCTCTGTGGAGGATGAGAGTAGCATGAAAAAGGAAAAAGACTTGTGTGGGCCCCAAGAAGCAGACAGGCAACCTCAGATGTGGTAGGTTTCACAATAGTAAGAAGTATTTTTCATCCTTCCTCCATGAACTCTCTCTAAAAATATTTTTGGGTACTCCTCCACTTAGATACAGTGTGTCCCCTTAGGCTAATGAATTTGAGGATTGGTTGCCAGTTGACCAGCCTTGGGGAAGTGATTGCACCATGAGGGGTCTGACCTCATCAGAGGATCCAATGATGGGTTCATAATTGATGGCATTATTAGGGAGGTGGTGCAAAGTAGGAGGTTGGAGAAAGAAGGTCACTAGGGGCCGGGGGAGCTGTCCTTGACTGGTACATCTTATTCCTAGTTCCTCAAGTCAATCTCTGCCACTTTTCCAACATGAGGTAAGCCACTTTGCTCAAACATGTTCTGTGTGCTGTGATACTTTGTCCTAGCACACATGGACCATGAAGCCCAGTGACCCATGAACTCAAACTTACAACATGATGAGCCAAAATAAAGCTTTCTACTTCTCAATCATTTCTTTCTGGTAGAAAACAGCAATCAAGAGTCTAAAGACATTTGTCTCTGTAACAGGAATTCTAGGGGTTCTGAGTCATCCCTCTCCCACCAAATGCCAAATAAAGAGATGAGTAGTGGTGAAGGGTTGAGAAAGGAGATGTATTGCCCAGTATGGGCACACTACTGGAAGAGATAAAGTAAATCCTTCAGACCATATTCAAGGCCCCGGCTTGAGCTCAAGGTTTACACCGAGGAAGAATTGGAACAGAAGGAGAGATGCATAGGTACATGATGAAACAGTCCCAGGAAATGCGTTGTTTCATTGATAATTATCTCAATTCTGGTTCAGCTGGGGTTTTGGAGAAGTTATTGCTGCCTCATCATTTGAGGGAAGCAACTTATTCCCATAAAATGATTGTTCCTGGCTCAAGGAAAAGCCTCCATTATAGGTAATTGTCTTCATTTGGTGTGGGGGGGGGGGTGATTTGTCTTTTGAAGAGCTACTAATCCTTAGAGGTATTTTCAGCCCTTTGTTATAAAGATGTTATTGATCAGCACTCACCTTTCTGGAGCCCAAGGTGATTTCAGGAGACATATTCAGAAGTAAAAGAGACCAATATAAAATGGAGAATGCCACGCTTTTATCCAGCTTCCAGTTAACTTGAGGGTCCAAGGAACTAGTCAATTCAGTGCTTTCTGTTTGTTTGCTTATTTGTTTTGTGTTTTTTTTGTTTGTGTTTTTTACGAGTTTGCATCTTAGTCCTCACAACTCTCAAGTCTAGTGGGAAACAGATATTAAGTACCTGGAGAAATGGATTATCCGAATCGGTAGATAAGAATTGGAAGCTTGCAAGACTATGATTGTGATAACAAGAGTGCTGAAGCAGCCAAATGACACAGAGAGGCCTCACTTTCCTAACGAAGAGACCTGTGAACTTAGATCTATAGAACTGGCAAGAAAATAAGCGAAGAAAGATATTCTCAAAAGAACATCAATCGTTTTGAATGAGTACTGATTATCTACTAAAGGACTGAAGGGAAGACAAGGACAGTAAACCAAAGGGCAATTGACAAAGAGGAAGCAAAAAGCAGGTCATGAAAGATCTTGTGAATCATAGTAAGAATTTAGGTCTTTATTCTAAAAATCAATAAAAAAAATCGAATCTTTTGAATGAAATGATAACAGAATTAGGTGTATTTCTAAACAATTATTGTTATAATGAGATGTACAAGACACTATGTTGAAAAACTAACTTTACAATTTAGGCAGGGGTGGGGTGGTGGGAGCATGTAGCTGTGGAGGTGGGAGGGAAGGGAAGGGAAGGGAAAAACAAAGGAAGATGATGTAACAATGCTTGATAGGAAATATACTCATTACCTTGCTTATGTAACTGTAACCCCTCTCTCTGAACAGTATTTTTTTTACAATAAAAATTATAAAAATAAACAATTATTCTGATTGAAGTCTGGAGAAAAGATTGTAAGTCATGAAAATGGCTGGAAGATGAATGAGATGATATGGAGAGACCACTCAGAAAGCTTTTGTATTTGCTTTCTGGATGAGAAATGAAGGTAGCCTAGGTTAGGGTTCCGCAGGAGATACCGAAGGAGTAAGACAACGAGTGTGGATAGATCGGATTAGTTGTTTGTGGAGGAGGGGGTGGTAATAGGAGTGACAGAATGATTCCTTTCAGCCTTTTCTGGCAGAACTGTCTGGGTGAGGGTGTGAGTTGCTAAAATGATAAACACTGGAAGGAGTGTTTGGGACTAGGTAGAAGGAGGATTTAGTTCAGTTTGACACTTTTAAATTTGAATTCCTTTGAGACATCCTGGGAGAGGCATAGAGCAAAATAGCTAGATATATAAATCTGCAGCTCAGAGTAGAGGTGTAGGCTAGTCACATAAATTCAGGAATGATTTGCATCTAGGTACTACTTGAACACATTTGGGGGTATCAGCTGCTTAGCAAAAGAGTACAGAGTGATGAGAAAAGCACTCAGACAAAGTCTTGGAAAATATCCACATTTAGAGATTAACAAAAAGAAAATGAATGACCACGAAGGAGGGATAAAAAAAAAGTCAAAGGTGTGTGTGTGTGTGTGTGTGTGTGTGTGTGTGTGTGTGTGTGTGTGTGTGTGTGTGTGTGTGTGTGTGTGTGTTATTACAGAAGAGAAAAGCCCAGGTATTTCAAGAGAGAACAATCAACAATATTAATGTTTGTAAGAAAATCAAGAGAGAGGAGCAATGAAAAATATTCATCCAATGGTGGTTGGTAAATACAAAGAGCTTTGTTTTTAAAGTGTGATTTTTGTGGGTTGTTGATATTGTTGTTTTCTCTCCAGATCAATGAATCTCTTTCTCTCACAATCGATAAACCTATTGCCAAGCTGATTAATGAATTAATCAGGATATATATATATATATATATATATATATATATATATATTTAAATCAGGGGCCATGTTTTATTGAAGGAGAAAGTTGGAGGCAGAGTAAAGGAAGTAAGGCAATCAAACCATGGTGGTACTCTAGCATGTTTGTTTAAAAAGTAGATATTGGGCATCGGCACTCTGAAGACACTCGTGTGAGGGGTCTGTGAGTCTAAAAGGCCCCTGCTCCATGGTGAGTGCGCTCAGCATCCATCACCTTTCTGCCCTCTCTCACACTGACTCTGGGTTGGCCCGTCTCATGGGCTTACGCTAATTGGACTATCTGTAGTGTAAAGCAAGCAAAAGTTTAAACCAGGCTGGTCTGTTGGGACTTGTTATGAGAAAATGTTTTTTCGTGGAAGGTAACTACCCCCTGTGAAGAAGCACTGGTAACCATGTGGAAATGCTCACAGCAAAAGCGAATGCCATGGCTGGAAGTCTGAAGTGGGAAGGCAGCTAGCAGCCAGGATCCCTGCTAAGTGAGGTCATTTGGAGAGGCCCAGATACCCCAATACTTCTGTCAACACCACTGGCAGCAGAACTGCCTAGTCAGCTCACTGACTTAATGAAAATCCAACAGCTTGCTTTTGTGTAAGGACATTGCATTTTGGGTGTGTAAGTTAGGGATAGGAGGGAATGACAGAGGCTTCCGTTTAGTGATGTCCCTGGCACTTCTACACTACTTTCCTGGAACTTAATGTCTGAGGGTGCTTTACTATCTTCCTGTAGTTTATCATCTTCTTCCTCTTCCCTTCTCCCTCTCTGGCCTTCTCAGCTCTCCATCTGGAGGCATTAGAAGGGTGAGAGGATCAAAAATCTTCCTTCTATGCCTGCTTTAAATCCAAAAGCCTCTGTTTACTCCACTCTAAATCTAAGAGGACAACACTTTTGCAAGGAAAGGTGAGGTGATACTATTTTTTGTGTGTGGGCTTAGCCAATTGAAAACTCATTCTCTTGTTTTCTTTCTTGCTTTTCCTCCCCCTTGAAGTTACCCTTAGTGCAACGATGCAGGTTACTTTATTCATCTTTGAGAACTTCTGCTTCTTTGGTCCTCGTAATATTGGAAATAAATTGTAGGTCTAGAGTGTTATTATGGGGTGAAACCCAAGACTCAGAAGTTACTCCCCAAGCCAAATTTTACTTCTGCAGAGGAGTATATAATAGGAGTTGAATTAGCAAGCATGCTGGGAAAGCAGTCTGCCCATATTTTATATCTAATGTCTCACTGCCACTCCTTCCATTCAAATTGTCTGCAAAATTTAGGTTCACAGTCTTTTGAGATTGGTAGTTTGACATGGGTCAAGAGTTTAAGTGACCAATCACCTGAAAGCCAAACACCTAGCCAAAGCAAGAATTAATTCAAAAAACAACTCTTGGTTCATAACAGAATGGGGCTCAATTGAAATAACATTCTATTTCAAAACATTATGACACAGCCAGACACCAAGGGCTCATGTCTATAATCCTAGCTACTCAAGAGGAAGTGATCTGAGAACTGTGATTCAAAGCCAGCCTGAGCAAGAAAGTCCAGCAAGCACTCTACCGCTTGAGCCACAGCTGGTTTTCTAGTGGTTTATTGGAGATAAGAGTCTTATGGACTTTCTTGCCCAGGCTGGCTTTGAACCGTGATCCTCAGATCTCAGCCTCCTGAGTAGCTAGGATTATAGGTGTGAGCCACCAGTGCCCAGCTTCCATGAGATTCTTATTAATCACCAAAAAGGTGAACGTGGAGCTATGGCTCGAGTGGTAGAGCACTAGCCTGATTTCAGGCACAGCACCCATACCCTGAGTTCAAGTGGCAGGACCAGCACAAAAAAATAAAAACTAAAAACTTTAATAAAACTAAAATACTTTAATGGAAAAACAAGATATGAAAGAACTGACCAAAGTAACAAGGTTACAAAACGATTTAGGAAGATGGTGGCTGCCCCGTAAATGGTCTTTCATTACATCAAGCAGTCATTGGACAGAAAAGCTCTTAATTCTTCACAATTGTCAATGATACTTCGAAATAATAGGGTTTCTTACGGATTTACCTATAAAGTATTCATAGAGCTTGTGGAGGTTTTGAAGTTTTCTTGTAGTGAAGCAAAGCAGCTTGGGATGGGATGGCTGTGTCCTTCCCCTTACCACTCCCTTAAGGTTGCAAGGTCTGTGGATTTTACATAACACAAAACTTCTGGCTTTGGAGACACTGAGGAGAAGCCATTATTCTTATTATGTTTGCAAGCACTTTTTGTTTCTGCTTGAACAAGTAACGGCATCACTCACCTACACAAAGCTATCAGTAGGAAATTTTGATACACTCTCCCTCAGGACAAGAAGAAAAGAAATCTGAAATAAACCCTCAAGAGCCTGTAATGATGCCAGGCTGTCATACAAGAGGCAGCCCACAGGCACTTCTAGGGGTAGATAAGGAACTTGTGAAATTGTCTGTGGTCTCCTCTTCCTCTGGGGCCCTCTGTGACCTGTTATTGTGGATGGTCACTGATTCTTCCACTTCAAGTTTGCTCTTGCAAGTAATTGGAGGGAGAGGAAGCCCACACATGGATGGAGACAAGGCTGGTCATCTGGGGACCTGCATTCCCGGCTAGGGTTGCAAACATGCAGCAGAGATCCACTTGCATGGGTCAAGGGACTCACTGAGGAATGTGAATAATTGGAGGAGGGAATACCTTTCATTTTCTAAGATGACTGTGGAGCCAGGCTCTGGTGGCTCCATGCCTGTAAGTAATCCTAGCTACTTGGGACTCAGAGATGTGAGGATATCGGTTTAAAGCCAGCCCAGGCAGGAAATTCCAAGTTGAGCTCTTATCTCCAAATAACTGCCAAAATACTGAAAGTGGTGTTGTGGCTCCAAGTGGTAGAAGGCTAGCTTGAGCAAAAATAGCTCAGGGACCACACCCAGCCCTTGAGTTCAAGCCCCATGACCAACCAAAGAAAAAGAAAAAGAAAAAAAAAAGTGACTGTGAAATCCACTGCTATCAACTTGCTCATTCACCACCTTAAATCCTTAGTCTGACACACAGTCTTTCCACAGCAAGAAGATGAAATGGCTGTCCCAAGTTTGGGAGAGGAAAAGAAAAAAGAAAATTATTACCACACGGGAGTTTGAAGCACTTTGGTTTATCTTCAGCAACACTGAGATTTGAACTCAAGGCCTTACACTTGTTAGGCAGACATTCTACCTGTAGCCTACATTTCTTGTTATTTTTGCTTAGGTATATTCTTCACATAGAGCCTTGTGCTTTTTTTAAAAAATCTGATACCTTCTACCTCTACCTGAATAAATTGATATTACAGACATAGACCACCACACCATACTTGATTTTAAGCTAAGGCCTTGAGAACTTTTTACTTAGAAGCTCTATCCTCCTATTTCCCCTTCCCACAGAACTGGGGACACACATGGGCACCACCACACCTATCTCCCAACCGCTTTGCTTTCAGTTTTGTTAATTTCTTTTGCTTTTATTATTATTATCATTTTTTGTTTTTTTCTTTTCTTTTCAACATTTTTTTTATTGTGATCTTTAAGAAGTTGTACAAAGGAGTTTCATTTCACCATGTCTGTTGATGGGTCCAATGTATCTTGATCATTGCTACCTCTTTCACCATTTTGGTTTTATTTCTTTGTCCCAAAAGTATTTTTAAAAAGTTAGTCATTTTCTTCTAATAGCTCCTTTGCTCTCAAGTAGCCTGAGAAGGGCTTTGATAGCAAAATTGCAAGGATATGGTGATTCTCATTCATTATATTAATGTATACAATAAAAACGACCTAAAGAGGGGATTCAGGAATCTCCACTTGCTTGCCATTCTGTAGCAAAGAGAGGTAGAAGCAGTTTGTCTTACTCAGTTGATTTGGTTGGAACACTAGGGAAAACCTCCTTAAAGAGCATGAGATCTTCCTGTTCACTTGTCTTCTAACCTTTCAGTTGCTAAATTCTGGAGATAAGAAATGAATATGATATGGTTCCCATAAAGTAAAAAAAATTAAAAAATAAACTAATAGGAAGATATGAGCACATAATGATTATACAACAGAAGTTTATTCAGCAGCAGTTCCAAGAGGAGTGATTTACTCAGCCTGAAAAATATCCTAAGAGGCTTCAGAAAGGCAGCGGTCCTGGCCTGTGTCCTTGGGGATGTATGGGAATTCGTGAGTGACAGAGCTGGAACTGGACCCTTGGGAAAACATCACAGCTACCTTTTCTTTTTTTCTCTGCAGAACCATGACACTACTGCACCCCTGGTTCTCAGCCTGGAAGTTATGTGAGAATGGGAATAAGGACAAGGCAGAACAAATTCATACTAAGTATGATAGATTCTTAGTGGCAACTGCCAACATTGACCTTAAGGCTACTGGTGAAGGGGTCTCCAGTGTAAGTTTCCTGGCAGATGACTAAAGTGAAAGACTGAGATCTCCTTTCCTCACAGGGCAAGCATCCCTGCCCCCACCCCATCTGAAAGGATGCCTGGAAAGGGGCATCTTTGCATCTCTGCAACTGCCTGAGGCCTCTGTTGAGTTTGCTTTGAAGCTCTTCTTCCTCCTCTGATCATATTCTCCCTGGGTGTTGCTCATCAAGGCCCACATAAAAACCCCTGCGCACGGTAATCTCCGAACCAGCCACAGCCTGTTCACATGCAGGGGAATGAAACCGTTCCCTTACAGCACTTGACACACATAGTTAACTTAAAGAGAATGGAGGCCTTGGTACAAGAGACAAAGTTGTAAAGCCGACAGGAAAACAACATGGGTAAGTAAATCTTCCTGATCATTTATTTAGCAATGGATTTTAGACTGTAACACCAAAGCACACTAATAAAAGGGGGGAAAATGACAAAGGTAAATGGGATTTTTACCAATGCCATCTGAAGATGCTATCAGAGTGGAAAGATAACATGAGAGCAGGGTGTTTCTGGAGCCTGGTCCAGAGAAGGAAACTTCATCCTCTTTGGATGGGAGAGCATTTGCCCAAGGCTCATGGTAGGGAAGCAGTCCACCCAGCAGAGCAGACCAATGCCTTCCTGAAGCTGGGATGTCTTCCAGTGGTCTGTGACTTGGGGTTTCTGCTACCATTCATGCTCTAAATCCTTGCACCGGTTTCAAGATCATCTCCTATTTGGAAGCTACGGCTCTGAGGACACCAGTCTGCTGTAGGTCTCCAGTAAATGTTTCCCTGATCATCTCTGAGTTTCTGACCATCTTCCTGGGTGACAATCAAGGCAACATCTTCAAGTGACATTAATCCCACTCCCTGGTTTTTGGGAGTGCCCAGCATCCTAGATATAGATCTCCCAGCCTACAAGAGTCACAGGATGACTGGTGCTCAGGGAAGAGAAACCCTGGGACACCTGAGTGGAGACAGAGCATGCTTATCTTATAAGAATTAGCAAGGAGGTCTCGTGAGAATGACTTCTGAGCTGAACGCTGATGGTTTAAAGCTGTAATCCTAGCTACTCAGGAGACAGACCTGAGGGTTGCAGTTTGAAGTCAGCCTGGGCAGGAAAGTCCATGAGAGTCTTATAACCAATTAATTACTAAAAAAAAGGCAGGAGTTGAGCTGGTGCTCTAGTGCTAGAGCAATAGCCTTGAGCAAAAAAAGCTCAGGGCCTGAGTTCAAGCCATAGGACTGGCAACTCTCTCTGTCTCTCTCTCTGTCTCTCTGTCTCTCTGTCTCTCTGTCTCTCTCTCTTTCTCTCCCTCTCCCTCTCTTTCTCTCCCTCTCCCTCTCCCTCTCTCTCTCTCTGTCTCTCTCTGTCTCTCTCTCTCTCTCACACACACACACACAAATCTTTTAAAAAAGAAAATGACATTTGAAGTCCTTTTTAAACAGATATGTTTTAAAAACAAGATTTTATATTCCTTTGAACAAGAGATTCCTTTGCCATTTCTGGCGCATTTTGAATTTCAATCTAAATATAAGGACCAGGAATCTGCATGTTAACAAGTTCTTCCACTTGTATCTTTTGCACAGGGTTGCCTGAAAACATGAAAGAAAAATCTCAAGGTCATAAAGGCATTATTCTTCCAATAACATCACAGATAAAGGAACACGACCTTCCTTGCTGACCACAGATGTTATGCTTCCTGTACCAGGTGCATACGTGGGTAACATGATTTGTAAGAGAATCTCCGTGCTCACAGCTGGGGCTGCTGCTAACCACCCATGCTCAGCATCTGGGCTGTTCGCTGACCTCTGGCTATGTGGCAGAGGAGAACAATGTGCCTTTCAAGGAGTTCTTTGGTATTCAAACGCTTTTGTTTGATATCCCTAGTGCACAGCAGGTCTATGATTTGATCACTGTCTTTCCTCCCCTGGCAAGCAGTCCGTGCCAGAGTTAGAAGGACATCAGTCAGTGCATCCGAACCCTGGACAATGGGAGCTCCAGATACCATCAGACCCTTTCTCTGTCTTTTCCCTTAATGTGCTTGGGTAATCTGTTTTAAAATCATTTCCAGCAATGTTGCCTCAATAACCTCTCCTTGGCAGGTGCTCCATTGTCCTAGTGGGCTTCAGAGGTATTTTTCCCCTCACTTAGATCCCTCTGTCTTTCTCTTCAAAGAACAGAAAGGGAATGAAATATTAAAACAAAAAAAATGGCTTTTACAGCTTTAAGTCTCTTTTTCCTTCTAAAATTGAATAAAGAGAGTATAAAAATAGAGGTAGAATAATGAAGTACTTAGTTAAGACCCTGGAATCAAACTGTCTGGGTTCAAATCCTGTGGTTTATTAGTGTTATAATTTTGAGTAATTCGCCTCATCTTCCTTCCTTTGTTCCTTCCCTCTCCTCTTCCTCTTTCTTTTAGTCTATCCTGGGGTTCAGACTCATAGATTTGTGCTTGCTAGGCAAAATAGTCTACTACAGAGTCGTGCCTCTAGACTGTAGCCTACTTTGCTCTTTTGGTTTTTGGGAAAAGGTCTCATATTTTGCATAGGGAAGCCTGCACCAGGATCCTTGCATTCATACTTTCAGCTAGAGCTGAAAAGTTCCCATTCCTTGGTTCTATTAATATCTCTCAACATTAACTCAGAACAAAACTCATCAAATCGGGGAGAAATGCATAGAAAAGCTTTGCTCGGTGAGGCTTTCTTCAGAGGCCAATAGAAGCGTGGCAGGTGGATGTAGAGAGTAGTGGGAAAAGCCACGTCAGCTCTGCGAGACCTCAGCCTGCAGGACTCGGCTCTTTCTCCTTTGGAAGCAAGTGTTTTCCCAAACAATTTTCGAGAAGTCTAGCACTGAGTCTTATTTGGCACATTTCTCTGCATGGTTGTGCGAATTATTTAAACTTCTCAGAAGCTCAGTTTCATCTCTAAATTCAAATTCCTCATCTGCTCCTCCGTGGATGGCTGCAAAGGCAAATGGCAGGGTGTATGCCACTACGGGTCACAAAATAGTCATTAGGAGAACATTAGGTAAGCCCAGCCCAGTGGCTATGAAGGCCCAAGTTGTGGAAAGGAAGCAAGAATTAGTGGGCAACAGCCTGAGCCTTCCAGGAGGGGAGGGCTTCCCGCTGGGCCTGTGCAGGCCATGGAGTTACAAAACCAGCATGGTCTATTTAACGTCTCTGGTTTTGATACTCCCAGCGGCGGCTCCCTTAGGAGTAAATACTGGTGGCTATGAATATATCTGACAAGCTGAACATCAGTGACAGCCACTCTCCCACACAGCAGGCGGCCCTGAAACTGGCAACTTATTCCCCAAGACAAGGTCCCTGGAGGGAATCAGAGCAGATCTTCTTTTTGAAAAGTTCAATTTCCAACTGTTTCACTCTCTTTTGGATTCCACACATCATTGGGCATTAATGAATGAAGAGAGCCAGCTCCAAGTTTCCCCTGCATAGGAATCATTAAATGAACCCAAACAGATGCCAGTAGGTTGTTTTTATACCCCTTGACTTGTGTCCTACTGAGGTACATGCATCTCCTACCAGTGTTGCTAATGATTCTTCCTCCTTGGTTATCACTTATCTTCATCTTGGAGAGGTACTGGAGCATAGATAAGAAGAGGAAAGAAGAAAGGCTATCAAGGTTTACTAAGTATCTGCTTTATGTCAAGGCCTTTATACCTTGTCTATAAGTTTCACAACTTAAAATAGGTAAGATGCACCTTTCACAGAGGAGGATGCTACACATGAACAGAGGCACATAGTAATTTATTCCCGATCTCAGAGCCGCTAAACATTGGATTGGAATTAGGAGACATTTTTGCCCCATCTTGAGATCCATATTCTTTCCAATCACAGAATGTTGCCCTCATTCAGGCCGAGGGTAATGAAAGAAAGAACAGAATGTCCCTCATTTGCAAGTAGCTCAGGCGTATCTCCCTGCTCATTTTCTATCTGGATTGACTTTCTGCCTACAGACTCTTTGAGACTCAAACAGCAAGCAAACACATTGTAGAAGGACCATGCTTGCAATAACTTTGCAGTACGTCTGTTTATTCAATAATTCAGTTAAGACCAGTAATGAAGAAATTGTCTTTCTTGGTTTCTTGAAGAAGAAAAAAAACACAAAAGATGTTGAGCATGGTATTTTCTGGTAATGCATGGGACTTTAAAGCAAACATTTTCATCTTTGCTATCCAGAAAGAAATCTAGTCTCCCTGCATCACACAAATACGCAGCCTCTACTATACGCTAGTTGTCCAGCACTTGAAATAGATCACTGACTGAAAGAGGCAAAGATGTATGTCTTCCAGGAGCTTATTTTATCAGATGCTCACAAATGCCAAGGAGTGTCCTGTGAGATACTTCAAAGCAATGAGTTCTGATGTTCAACACACAGCAATAGCAAACATGTCCTTGTATTCTCAATTCCTGACTGGCATTGACAGAGTAAGTCATTTCCTTCAAGAGTTTTGCAAATGAGGTATATTTAGCATGATCAGAAAACAAAGAGATCTTTGGATCTTTGCAATAAAGTCACAAAAGGGATGAGAGAACTTTCTAGAAGGAAAGACAAATTGGCTACAGAGACCTGTGCTACAGTCTACAGTGGAACTGACAGAAATTCAAATCATTATTTCATGGTATGATGCAGGACAAGTCACTTGAACTCTTTAGGTTTTCGTCATATTGCAAAAGTTAGACGAGTTGGATCTAGATCGTTTTGTTTTGTTTTGTGATGGCAAAATTCAACTCGACCATTTCATTGTATAACCTCCTACACATCAGTTAGTCTTCATAAGTTTCCCCTGTATTAAAAAAGAAGATGAATTGTGTCTACATCATTTTGTTTGTTTTATCTGCTGTTTGTGTACATTTTATTCTTTTAGAACAAAATGAAAGATGTGTTTAATGTGAGACATTTGCATAACTCTTTCTTGTTTTCTACAAAACAATTTTTATCATTTATGTTACCCAGGTAAAGTTTCTGTCACCTCCTCTCCTCAATAAATCAGCTGTGTCTTTATATTCAGCTCCATATGATGTTTTCACCTCTGTCACAGAGATTCAGGTATCCATAGTCTTGGCCCTGATACCTTGTTCCTGCCAAGCTACTTGTATCTACTTACTGACTCTTTCAAATCTGCATACTGTCACAGACAAATCTAAATTAAAGTAGCTCATTCACAAAGTCTAGAGTCAGCATTTGGGGCTATTGTTTATTTTTCTAGGCTGGTATGCCTCTATTAGTCAGCCACTTCTCTTCCCAGTCTGGAATGTCTTATATTTCCTTATAGCTGGAACTTTACTCAAAGCCCACATTTCCCTACCAACCTGGGTTACCTTTGACTATATGTATGGCTGAAAATGATGGTAGGTAGAAGTACAGCCTTTTATGCTGACCCCTGTGGAGAAACTCACTGAATCTTTGTAAAACTGAAAAGAAAATTCTATATTGTACTTGATTGATGGATTAATTGATTCCTTTGTCTCAGTGTAATCTCCTAATAGTCTATGAATTTCTGAAATTTTGGAGGTATTTCCAAGTGATCAAATTCATTCTTTGGCCACTTAAAGAAGTATATTTCTGCATGAAGCATGGTGGCAGTCAGCTGTAATCCTGGCTCCTCCAGAGGTGGTATCAGGAGAAACACTACTCAAGGTCAGTCCATGTGAAAAGTTAATGAGACACCTCAACCAACAATCTAGGTATTCCCAACCATTCAGAAGGCTTAGGCAAAAATACCTCAGACCAAAGCCAGCCTTGACAAAGAGAAAGACTCTGTGAAAAATAACTAAAGCAAAATAGGGCTAGGGTAGGTCTCAAGAGGTAGAGTGCCGAACTAACCAGCATGAGGCCAGCCATAGGACTGCCAGATAAGAACGACAGCAAAGTGCTCCTATGTTTCTATGTAGGAGAATTTTTCTTTTGTCTAAATATTTCTTCAGTGACATGGTGAAGACCAACAAGAATAATTGGATTCCATTGTTTCCTGGCCCATAATTCAGGGTATTCTCCATTATACATCTCCTTGCACATAAAGATCAATATCAGTAGTCATTGCCAGAATTGTCTAATTCCCTTGTTTATTGTGACATAGAATAAAATAAGACAAATACCTATATGCATATATATGCATATATATGTACATATAAGCATATATATGTGTATTTGTATATCTATCTATGTATATATTTTACATTCAAGACTATATATATATGTGTGTGTATGTATTTTACATTCAAGCCTAGAGTATAGAATGTAGAGTATCTTTATTCTATATATAAGAAAGCAGAAACTTAGTGATTTTTTAAAAAGTTGTTTCCATCACATACTTTATCAAAGATAGAGCAAGATCTTGACCCAGGTCTTTTGCAAACGCAAAACTATTCAATACAAAGATGGTAGGGAATTATGTCTATGTATAATTATACATTTAGTTATACTCTATCTTAGCATATCAAATTGATGTTCTGAACTGTATAATCAGAAATAATTTTCAAGTATGAAACATTTCACCTTCTCTGACAGCCCTCTGGAGCTCTTCATGGACAATTACATAATACCCAAACTCCTTAGCATAACCTGAGTCTTTTCCTGACAGGAGCCTTCCTTGTTTAAACATTGTGGCTGCTTCTAGGGTCACTCAGGCCACTAAAAATGCCCCATAAGATTGCGGTTCTTTTGACTTCTAATCCCTTTGGGGCTTGCCACAGGCTGGATGGCCGGACAGTTCATTTGTGGCTATGGATGAGAAGAAAGTACTACCTTGAATCTTCCATCTGGTATATAGGCCCAAGTGTGCCTCATGCAGCCAATGGAGTTTCAGTGCTATTTATAAAGTACAGTGGCTGAACAAAACCTACCTTGACAATACCTTTATACATGCATAAACATCTCAGACACAGGGAAAAGAAAATCTTGGTTTGGCTTGACAGACACGCAGCACCTATTTTGAAAGAAATGCTGAAGTGTGACAGGCTGTGAAATGAAAAGCAACGCTGCCTCATTAGAGTTAATTTTAAGTTGGTTTTAAATGATGCTTTGTCATGCATCTAAATAACTTAAGTGGGTCCCAGGACTGTGTTTATCATATTGCTTGGAATATGTTTTCTTTTGCTCTCCTAAATATAACTCTTCTCAGAATTGCAAAAGCTGGGGGAGGAGGGGGTTGGGGGAGGTGGGATAGCCCTCTTCCCTCCAGGAAGTAGTCAGTGTAATCAGGAATGTAATGACATTTCCTCCTCAGAGCCCGCCCTTGTCTATTACCTGGGACAACTCTGAGCCTGAACACGAGGAAAGGCCTCTCCATTCGGATGGTTTTCCTCTTCCTCTGTTATGTTTGCTTCTGCCTTGGTGATTTTATGTAATTTTTATACACCTGCTAGGAAAAGATAGTTCAATGGAGCAGTGAAGAGCCTGGGCCTAGTGTCAGGCTGCTTTGTTTCTAATCCTAGCTTTGCCATTTAGCACTAGTGTGACTTACAAGGTGCGTGTTCTCTCTGTGGCCCAATTTTAAAAAATTGCAACTTTATTGAGATAAAATTCAAATACTATACAATTTATCTATTTGAAGTATATGATTCAATGAGTATATGGTGTGCCGAGAGAGCTGTACAATTGTTACCATGATCACTTTAAAAGTACTTTCATTATGCTCTCTAAAGGATGTGTGTACCCATTGTCACCAGCCCTCCCGTTCCTTCAATTCTTCCTTCAGCCTACATAACCCACAAAAGCATCTTCTGAGTCTATGCATTTGTCTTCCCTAACATGTCATGGAGATGAAGTCATATGTAGTCCTTTGTGATGGCCTTCTGTTATTAATATTCCACTGTAAGGGTAGAAATTATTCTCTGTTCATTCATCAATGATAAGCATTTGGACAGTTTCCACTCTTTGAGTTATTATATGCATAATGCTTCCATGAATATCTGTGTATAAGTTTTGCTATGGGCATATGTTTTTGCTTTTTCTTAGGTATATATACCCAGAGAAAGAATTGTTGGGTCATATGGTAAAGTGTAGGTTTAGCCACTTGAGGAACCACCAGATGGTTTGTCTAAGCAGATGTGTCATTAAAAAAAACTGCCATTTAAAATTTACCACAATTTAGGGAGTTCAGACAATAGGAATCAATTCCCTCCAACTTCTGGGTGGGAGGGCTTCAAAGTCTAAAATCTAATGTGCTTTTAGTGCCATGCAAGCTCTGAAGACTCTACACCTGTTCTTCTCCAAAGACCCTGGGAGAGAACCTGCCTTTGGGTCTTTCTAGTTTCTGGTGGTTGCAGTGATGTTTGCGTCCTTGGCTTGTGACTACTCACTTGTTTCTGCCTTCGTCCTCTCATAGTCATCTTCATCTTCTGTGTATGTGCCTGTGGCTTTCATATCTTTAAAGAAGGACATCAATAATTGTATTTAAGCCTACCCAATTCAGGATGTCTTGCTCTTAATTTAATTCCATCTGCAAAAACCTCATTTTCACATAATATCACAGTCATAGTTCCTAAGGTTAAAACTTAAACATTGTGTCTATGGAACACAATTCAGCCCACACTTGGCATGTGTGTGTGTGTGTGTGTGTGTGTGTGTGTGTGTATACTAGTACATCATTGTTATCTTCATCATCAACATCATCATCATCATCACCACCACCACTGTCATTATCATTACCTAAGTTCCATGCTTTAGATTTCATTGGGGTTTTCTTAACACACCTTTTTTTTTTTTTAATTCAAGAATTCCAGGATAACATATAGCATTCATCCTATTTTCGTAAGTTCCCCTTGACTCCTTCAATTTCTGTGTGCCATTTCTTGCTGCCAAGGACCTTGAAACTTTTGAGTAGTAGTATTCAGAGACATCAGTGGAATGTGCCTAGTGTTTCTCTCATGATGAGGCTGGTGTTGTGATTTGGAGTGGAGGAAGAGGATCACAGAGTTTTGTGTTCAGAAGGCCACACAGTGCTTTTGCCATTGAATCACATCGGGGCTAAGCATGATATTCATCAGCTTTCCATCATGTGGAAAAGCACCTGAGAAAATCAGATTCAAAGGAAGGACACAGTTTGGTTCCTGGCTTGTGAGGTTTCTAGCCATGGTTGCCCAGTTATATGTAGACCACGGCATGAGCATGTGACAAATGAGGTCTGCCTGGTCACCTCATCGCAGCTGTGTAAGCAAAGAGAAGGTGGGAAAAGAAAAGGAACCATGGTCCACATATCTTTTCAGAGCCACACTCTAAGGACCTAATTTCGTTCTGCTAGTCTCCATTTCTTTATAATAGAGATGGTCTATCCTTTAGCACAAGAGCCTCGGGAAAACACAAGAGTCAAGCTGTCACAGAACAATCAACATGAATTATAAACACTATGAATAACCCGGTCATTTGGCTGAGGTAGCCTATGTTCTCAACTGTAAAGTTACTCATCCACCCCCACTTTTTCATATGCGATCCTGTGGAAGTCCCTGAGTGAATCCTTTAGTAGGATTTCCCTCACCCTTGTGACCTACCTTTGTACCTATAAAATAGACCGAGTAACACTGCCTACTAATTGAAAGGGATGAAGTGTAAGGTGAGGAGTCAGTTTATATGGAGTTTCAAGAATGGTTGCTTGTACCTAGTAATAATTTAATAAACATGAATAATTATTAGCATCCTTATCATCGCTCTAAAATCCATTATAACACACTATACTTTCTATTATAGTAAATTTATGAGTGTGTCTTCACTTTGCTATATCATTTCCTTAAAGAGTAAACATGTTAATATTTACATAACACCTAACAGGAATATTTGTCCTCCTCATAAAATATGTGCTCAATTTTTAAAAAAAATATATATGTATCTGTCTATAAATAAGGAGATACTTCTATATATAGATGAAGACATCATTGCTTAACAGATCCCTTTCATGGTCCTACATTCCTTAGATCTGTTTGGCTGTTATTAAAAGAAGCACAGAGCTGACCTTGGATGGGTTACTTCAGAAATTGTAGCAACCTTCATTGAGGACAACAGTCCAAAATATTGTTCAAATGCTTATGTTTCTGCATCATAATTTATGACCTTAGTGCCCTGGATAATTTTACTTTAAACTCCTAAGTTCATTTTGACAGGAATTTCTTGCTTAAATAACCAGTCATGGGCACTCTGGGATCATGAAGACGAGTAACAAATGGTTCTTGGTCCCTTGCCCTCGTTAACCTTACAGTTTCATTGTAGAGACAGAAATAAATAACCATAATAGGGGCCCAAACGGAAGTATAACTAAAGCTTCTTCACAATGCACGAGAGGGAACCATTAATTCTGACCATGACTATTATGGAAGACTTCACAAGTGTTGCAGCAGTTTTAGCTGACCTTTAAAGAATAAGTAAAATTTCAGTGAGTAGAGAGAGCAGTGAAAGGAATTCCATTCCCTGGGAGCTACAGAAGCAAAGGCGTGGATCTAAATCACAACAATGGAAAAGGATAAACACTTCATTAAAAACCATTTGGAAGTATTCTAAAATTGCCACTCCCACACAGGGTTAGGTTATCTAATCACCACAAAAATACTGAGAAATTAGTATCCTCCTTATAATTGTTCCTTATGAGAGTGATACAATTTGACTAATCATGATGAGTCAATAGGACTTAGGCGAGAAAATGATGGAGTCTGAAGGGCTGGGAGGACAGGCCATCGGATGAAGCTGAAATCTAAATGAGAACCAGACACTAAAGGACCAGGGAGACCAGCTCTGAGGCCTGGGTTTTGGTTCTGAGGGCAATGAGTTATTAAAAGATGATGAACAGGAGTTATTAAAAGATGATGATGTTTTGTGTTCACACTAGATTGTACTGAGAGGACACAATCTGTGGTACTATTGGGTTCTGGAGAAGCACACATGATTTAATTAGCATAAATAGATTTAGAGGAACATTGAGTATCAGAAAAACATCTTCTTGCTGATTAGGAGAAAAGGAACGTTTCCAAATGTTATATTCTGATGTCTTTGGGAGTGATGTGAATCAGGTACACAAAATTTAAATAAATGGAGAAAGTGATTCAGGTTTCAGATGTGTGTATGCAACAGCTGACTTCACCTTGGGAGGAAAAAGGTAAAAGACTTTGAAAGGTATTGATGTGCAGCAATAAAAACAATGTGCTAAACATGATCAAGAAACATTGGGCATTATAGACAAGTTGTACCCATTGCAATGGACAGTGCATATATATAACTGTAGTCTTCTGGGTTTGTGTGGTTATGTGGCCTTCTACCTTACATGGTTTAGACAAGTCTTAGTAAGAAGGAAGCCACAGAAGAAGCAGAGTCGAGAAGGCAATAGTAAGAAAACTCATTCTGACCATACCAGTTAAAATAGGTGGGAGGTGAGGCTGATTAATGCAGGAAGAATGAAAAATCTGGAGTGTGGTTTTAATTGATTATAAGAGATCAGAGACTGAATGATGTAGCATGATTTTGCAATCTCTCTGTTGCACTTGGAGATAATCCTGGGAAGAGTGAAAGACATTTTCTCATTATATAGTCTAGTAGCTAGATTTACAAAACATCTCTTCTACTGAGCCACCTAGTTCATCTCTCTCCATTTCAGAGGGAGCAAAAGGGTTCAGAGGTAAAGAGTGGAATCATCAGACTTCTAGGAGAGCTATCAGAAAACAAGAGGTGGAAAGTGAAGCCCGTGATTTCTTGACCAGCATGCTTTTCATAAACACTATCAATCTGGAGGCCTGTCAGGCAATTGAAGGAAGGAACGAGGCAGGGACGGGACCAATGGGTTTGAGGAATATGGAGCTAAGAGCAATAAAATTCATGGATGACAGGAGGTCATGGAAAATGAGCTTTGCTGCCTTTGCATCTTTGCCAGTAGAAAGCTAATTCATTGCCAAGTCTCACCTATGGGAAAGAATAAATTTGTATCCGTTTAGTCAATATGTATTTTCCTTGAGACCCTATTCCCCTCCTTTTCTTTCCTTCGAATCTGCTGTGCACACTGGTGATTTAGAGTGAACATTTTACATAGACCATACCTTAGAAACACCAATGAGGTAAGAAACTATTCTGGACCAGTGTGACACTTATTAGATGAATAATTATCACTAAGAGATGGAGAAAATGTCGTATCCATGATGATGACTCCCTTCTGTGTGAACCAGTGAAAGTCACGTGACTTGTTTCCTTACACTTAAAATGCAAATGATGGTATAAACCTACTTTACTAGGCATTTACGAAGGCTTATGGCAACATACTTTTAAAATTGAAAGCTCAGTGTAAATAGCATTGCACTGTAAGTTGTTAATGTGCTCCAAAGTTTTTTCAGCTATATATTAAAACATCCTTAATTTAAGCTAAATGAATTCAAGCTTTGTAAGGATTCCAGCAGAAGCTAGTCTGAAGGTTGTTGTATAATGGGCCTTTTGTTTTGCATAGAAACAGTATACATAGTTATTGGAGAAAATCTGCAAAAATAACGCTTATGAAAAGCAATAAAAATCATGGCATTGCTATTTATGAGTAGTTCAGACTTTTATTCTAAGTGACATCTCTATGAAGCCATCAGTTATTGATCTTCAAAAGGAGAAAGTTGTGATTAAGAGTTAAGTTTTTGTGGTTAGCTATAAAGTTCCTAAAAATAGTTGCTGATTCAGAATACACAATAAATGATAGAAACTTATTGTTCTTATGACTTTATCTTATTTTAATGATAGTCAATTTATGTAAGTAAATGGCACATTAATTGATGCTGTCCATGAAACTGGGAGCCATGTTCATGAACCTTTCTGGATAATGTCAAGTTGGTGCAGGTTTTTTTTTTCTTGCTTTTTTGTTTTTGTTTTTGTTTGTTTGTTTGGTCGGTGGTGGGACTTGAACTCTGGGCCTGGGAGCTGTCCCTCAGCTCTTCAGCTCAGGGCTAGCGCTCTATCAGTTGAGTCACAGTGCCACTTCTGCTTTTCTGAATGGTTTATTGGAGAAAACAGTCTCATAGACTTTCCTGCCCGAGCTGGCTTTGAACCATGATCCTCAGATCTCAGCCTCCTTAGTAGCTAGGATTACAGGTGTGAGCCACTAGCACCTGGCTTCAAATTGTTTTTTATAAGTATTCCAGTTTACATGCCTACATGCAAGGCACTTTTTACTTTTGATTGTTTCTTGAGTCAGCTTTTGTAAAGTTAGGAAGATGCAACTTTTTCTGGTTATTTAGTTGATTTATCTAAGTTTACCAGAGTACTTGAATAAATTATTCAATAAAATCAACTTGTATTTCTTTTCATTCTTTTTTTGGTAAATAACTACATCGTAGCTTCTCATATTATTTTTATGCCCTTTGTATTTTTTAATCACTAAATTCTGCAAAAGATTAATCCCCTGAAATACAAATTTTTTTTTAATGATGAACATATACCTTTACAATAGGTATGTTTTCTTGTTTATTAATTTTGGTTATTGTTTATTATAATTACATCTTTCCTTTAACTTTCTGTTAGATAATTTTGTTCATTATCTAACTTCTTAAGTTTAGTGTTTGGCTGTGTTTACCAATACAGATTTAAGTCTTTCAGCTTACAGTGTTCCTTCTTCTAAGAATTAATTTTGTTTCATCTTATGATATTTTGAAGGTAGAATATATTCCTTATTATGGAGCTCTAAATCTTCTAAATTTATGTTTTCTTTATTGATGAAAACTATTTGGAAATATTCCACACTGAATTTCAAATTTTATAGTTACTATTTCATTAGTGATTATTAATCAATAATTAACAATTTATCCTTAAACAGCTGTTTTGTGAATAAGAAGTTCAGAAATGGATCAGCAGAAAATTTAATGCATTTAATGGCATCTCTTAGGTTTTTCTAAGGGATAGACTAGGGTAGAAGTTAGATATGTATGTATAGACTAGGGTAGAAGTTTTATATATGTGTGTGTGTGTGTGTGTGTGTGTGTGTGTGTATATATATATATATATATATATATATATATATATATATATATATATATATACATATATGTGTTCCTATCTTGGGGTTCACTTTTCTTAGCATCAGCTTATATAGTCATATGTACATAGCTTTTTACCTCTTCTGCTTGTCCTAGACATATACTAGTTATTGCAAATAAGGGAAACCATGGGGCCTATGTTTCTTTGGACCTGGCTAACTTCACTTAATATAATTTTTTCCAAGTCTTTCCATTTCCTAACAAATGGGATGGTGTCATTCTTTCTGATGGAGGCATAGAATTCCATTGTGTATATATACCACATTTTCTTGATCCATTCATCTACTGAGTGGCATCTGGGTTGGTTCCATATCTTAGCTATGGTAAATAATGATGCAATAAACATAGTTGTGTGCTAGTAGCTTTAGTATGGCCTTGTTTGTGATCATTTGGTTAAATGCCTAAAAGTGGGATTGCTGGGTCCTAGGGGAGCTCTATGTGGAGTCTTTTGAGGAACCTCCATACTACTTTCCAAAGTGGCTGAACAGGTTTACACTCCTACCAACAATGCAGTAGGGTTCCCCTTTTGGCCACATCCCTTCCAGCATCTGTTGTTATTCAATTTCTTGATTATAGCCATTCTAACTGGGATGAGGTGGAATCTCAATGTTGTTTTGATTTGCATTTCATGTCCAGAGAAACTGAACATTTCTTCATTTTCTATTGGCCATTCTTATTTCCTCTTCAGAGAAGTCTCTCTTTAAGTTTTTAGCCCACTTATTAAGAGATTTTTATCTTTCTTACTGTTCTTTTTAATGTACTTATAATGTACCATGTGAATTTTTTTTTGTTTCTTTGTATGTTCTTCCCCCATGGTACAACCCCTGTTGTCACTGTATTTAATTCTGGTGTCCTTCATCTTGTATATACATTTTTGTAATTTGGGGAGGGGAAGGGAAATAACAAAATGCTGAAATAAGGATACAGGATGACTAATTGTAACAATGAGATGTAAAGACACTATGTTGAAAACAAACTTTACAACTTTGGCAGGGGAGGGAGGAATTGGGGAAATGGGAGGAAAGGGATGGTAGGGGAAAAACAAAAGAAGTGGTAACAATGCTTAATACAAAATGGATTCATTACCTTATTCATGTAGTTGTAACCCTCTGTACAGTATCTTTACAATAAAAATATACAAAATAAAAATAAATATATATGTATGTATATATGTGTGTGATTATATATGTATTATATATGTGATTTTACATATATATGTATATATAGATGATCTATTCATTAGTTATTGGGCATCTGACTGTTTTAATAACTGGCTATGGTGAATAGTGCTTCAATGAACATGGTTGACAGATGTCTCTATTGCAATCTGACTTGTCTTGGACCTCTTAAAACAAGGTGTTAGCCTCGCAGTGGCTGTATTTCTTGTAAGATTGATCATTGTTCTGATGTTCCAAAAGGTCTCAGTAAAAGATGCATGTCTCCTTAAAGGCCTTCGAGGTTTGTTTGCTGACAGACTTTACTAGCATGCATTTCACTGAGGTCAACTCAGGTTCTGATGGGAGGGGATTCAATTTTACTCTCATCAGGAAGAGGAACAAGCCATTTGTGGGCATGCTAATTCCCCATCCTACCATACCATCCAACTCACATTTCAAGATCTCCCAGAGATTCCCTGTCCAGACCATCAGATACAGACATGGCTTCTAGTGACCAAAGGAAACAAAATATATAAAGAAATGGTTTCTTTTACACTTTGTATGCAGGGTTTCACATAGTCTATCACAACCCTCAAACACTTATCCTTGAAATAGTTAAAGATATATAACAGAAAAATCATATCTGAAATATCTGAAATCCTAGATATATGAGGAAGTCCACTTTTCAACTCGTTCTCTGCTGTCTGCTCTGAAAGGGTCAACATTGCCCATTTTCCCTCAAGACTTCACCCTCAGATTTGTTACCCCACTCTGATCAAATGTGATGTGACTTTAAAGAACAGTTCTTGTTTTTGCAGACTTGCTTTTTCTCCAGAAACCATGATGGCCTAAGGCTGCTTTGTCTCTTGATCAGTTAAGTATTTTTCTATTTCTAGTCTGTACCGATTATTCTTTCACTTAGTCACTTTCTGGTCTGTTGGCATCCAGTAAAGTCCCTGTGCTGAGAATAGCTAAGGATTTTCTTCTTTCTGTCAATGGGGGTTGATCGTGGCATTGAGTAGCTGGAACTTCAGATTATATCCTTCGACTGGCAAATTCAGGTCTCAGTACACATAGATGTAAAAATATTCCTTCAATAATATTTTCTGATCATCGGTGGTCTAGAGACAGTAGTCTTTGTCAAAGTCTAAGAGATGATAAATATCTATGCTTTATATATTTTCTGTTATATATTTTCCTTGCAAATGAGACTTTTATTAAGACGTGTGATCATACCATGCCTACATCTCAAATAATAGTTGGCAACATAAGCTGAAGCTTTTTTTTCATTCCCACCTCTTATCCTAGGGCCTCTAATTTGATAAGTACATGATCTGCTTTCAAGATACTATAATCTCACTTTTACCATCTATTTACCACCGTGTGACACAATCCTTTAAAGCCAGTAGTTTAAGTTTTCTTTCTACTCTGTAGCCATCATCAGCTAATATCTTATTTAAGTAAAATAACATCTATATTAGACATCCCAGGAAATAACAGATGTTGAAATACCAGCCTTCCATATCTCTATAACTAAGCAGTAAAAAAAAAAAGTTTATTTCTCTCTTGCATCAAAGTCCAATGCAGACCAATAATATGCATTTTCTGATTCCCCAGTTTTTTAGGGGTTGATATTCTGAGACTGCCATTTTTAACATATGCCTTTTTTGTCCTCTAAGTATGCTTCATGCAATCAAGATGTGTAGAGGGCTGGGAGGATTCAGAACGTGGAGAAAGCAAAGCTACCCACCCAAAAGCATATGGAGAATTAAAGAACTTTTCTGAAAGCGTTGGAACTGGAAGAATGAAAGCAAGGCATCATCATCTCAATTCTACAGACAAGAACTACACGAAAGGTTTGAAGAATGTGGGTTAGTCGTGTGCTAGGAAGAAAGGAAGTGGTAAATGTCTGCTTAGATTCTGCCACAGCTTTTAGGTAGGAGATATAATTATTATTATTTTCTTTGGTTGAGCTAAGTATCAAATCTGGTCCACAGCTTAAAATAGTTTGTTGTTTTTGATTTTTCAATTATTCTTCTCAATAGTCTGAAATTATAGTTTTAACTCACTCATAATTTAATGGTTTTATAAAAGTGTTGTTTTTAAGATCTCCAAGTAATAGATTTTTTCCTTTTATTTTGTTATTTTTTTGTATGTCATTGGGTAAAAAGAAGAAAGCCTGTACAATTTTTATTACACTTAATTAGGTCTACATTTGGCCCAATATATTGTCATTAAAAATAAATGGTACATGAACAATTGGAAATAAGGTAAATGAGAAAATAGAGGACAGCATTTTTCCATTACTTCTCATTTCATTTAGCTAAAATTGTACCTCTCAAAGCTCAAAATGACCTGGTCCCTGTCTGCCCACCCATGCTGATCTCCCTCACACGCTTTCCCCTTGTCTACAAAGCTCCAGCCACATCAGCCTCCTTTTGATTCCCACCTTGGCTCCTTGGGCTTACAGCTCTGCTCTCCAGACCTGGGTCTCACTGGGTAATTCCATCTCAATGTCAGCCCTCCGAGAGCATTTCCCAGGCCAACCAAACAAACACACCAATGCGCTACTTTGCTCCCTTCTATATTACCATCCTCTTCATCTAAACTATAATGTTACCAAAAGGGACTTAATGCAACCTTCATTTACTATTGTATTCTTATGAGGGTACTGATCACATACTAAGCATTACATAAATTCAGGTTGAATGAGGGATTTTATAACTTGTCTCAATTTTTTATTGATGCCTAACTCTGAGATGTGGAGGTTATGATATAACCATTTATTTAAAGAGTCCGGCTATGCCTTTCTGTCTGTGTCTGTTTACGTACTCTCCCCCACCTTTCTCCTCTCTCTCTCCCCCCCCTCTCTCACACACACACACACACACACACACACACTCACTCACACACATACACACACTTTCCTGCCTTGCCCTTCTTTCTCTCTCTCCCTTTGCCTCTATTTTGTGCCTATCTTGCTAATATGAGATATACATAGATGACTCTGGTTTTTTCCATGAAACTTTTGACTGGGATTTGGATACTTCTTAATTTCAGGTGTATCAACATGATCTTCTTATGGATCACTTCTTATTTTGGTAAATTAAAGGAAAGCAATGTTTCAGTCATATTGAACACGTACCACATTTTCTATAATTCTAACAGTTTGTATCAGTCTCTATTGTTGAAACATTTTTAAAACAAAGGATAGTCTGCATAAGTTTTCAGTGACAGACTTTTTATATACATACCCTTACCCACTATCTTATCAGTAATCATGTGTATATATTTCTGTTTATGACAAAATTCAGCTTGGTTTCTTTATAAAAGCTTTGAGTTTGTGAACATTCCACTCACTTGGTAAGGAAATACTCTATTTGCTATGGCACTAGGTAAAAATAGTTTGACATCCCCTATGTCTTGCTTTTATAAACAAGTTTCTAAGTCTTCAATCATCTCTCTAATTGCCTCAAACTACTAATTCTTTCATCTATTTTATTGTTATGGTGAAAATAATTATGTTGGATCCAACTCATTTTGGATGGTGTATCTCAGACAAGGGCAGCGGTAGCATGTGTGTCTGTCATGAAGGTGAGGAATGGCACAGGGCTTTGCAAAGTGAAGGAAATGGAAACTGATCCAAATCATAAACAGGGTCATGAATGAGGGCTGGCCCTGGAAGATTCCTTGGTATTAAATCCCTTGGGAAACAGCAGGGTTATTTTCAGGATAGTCTGCGAAAGGGACTAGGGACTCACTTCAGACTGATGTTCATTTGGATTGAAAAGTGCCAGGACAGTTTATATACATCCTGTCCCATGTCTTGGTGAGTCTCAATAGCTCTCTGTTCAAGGGACAATATCATGAATTCTGGGCAAAGTTCAGAAAACAAGCTTTCATGTTTTATTCAAAAAGAGGCAGTGCAGCTGAAGTAGAAGTTGGTAGATTGGGGGTGAATATAAGAATCTCATGGGATAAAAATCCTTTTTCTGCAAGGTAAGGACCATTCAGGAGGCAAGCAATCTGCTCTGGGGTGGATAATGTTGAAAGTAACTAATAAAGGAAGGAAAACAGCAGAAATATTGTTGAATATATTTTTTGAACATCGATGGTCAGCAGACAAATCATTAATTTGAATGAAATAACTACTACTAACCACTAATACTAAAAGAGTACCTGCATTCCACACCCTGTACTGAGCATTTTCACCTCTTTACCATCCTTCTTCACCACAAAGAATCTATGGGATTTTTTTACCCCTACTTTTTTTTTATGGGAAATTGCATCACGGGAAGGTTCGCTAACTCTACCAATGTTTGTTGTTGTTGTTGTTGTTGTTTTAAATTAAATTGAGGTTCAAGGTTCAGAAACTAGGCAGCATAACTTTAAGATAATGGTTTTAATGGAGATGCAGGTATATGAATGGCTGGATGCATGCATGCGTGGTGAATGGCAATTGGATGGATAAGGTTATGGACTAATTCTTAGATGGTGACAGACAAAGGTAGAAAATTCATGTTACTTGGAAACTTAGTTGTGGGTTGATTTTTAATAATGTCTTTGTAAAGGATGTTGGTTTCTCTCAAAAGAGCCACTTGCAGTTACATTTTCTGTGGAAGCTGTCAGGTAGCCTAATTGCCCCTTAAGAAAGCAGTAATGACCTGCTACACATGGAGTCCCCCGTCCCAACTGAGAAGAGCCAGCAATTGGCTTTGCTCATTCATTAGCAGAATATGAGTACCAAATAGATGTTTCACATTATTTACTTGTCTCTCATTAAAAGCAAAGACAGAGCATGATCTAATCCCAGAGCAAAACACCCCAGAGCTTTCTTGTATACAATTATACATCATACAATGCTAAGCTTTGTTCAAACACCAACCGCTTGTGAATTTATTTCCGAGAATTGCTACAAAGAAATCACCGGGGGAGGGGGAAGATATGTTTATTCATTTGCTTAATTTCTAATATTATTTTCTGCTGTGGTGATATTGTATTCATCTCTCTTGGCAGCTGACCAACTGAATTTTATACTTTTAAGGCAAATGGCACAATATTTGAATATTTAGCATCTCATTTGTGCTATTTCTTCTTAGATTTAATACCTGAAAAGCATGCTGACCAGGATACTTTCTAATGGGAATTTTGTAAGTAATGCCTTGGAGGCTCATTACAATTTGACCTTTTTTTCCATTCATACAAGTCTCAGTTAAAAAATATAGCAATTTTGTCACTGATTTAAGTGCAGAAGAAAGCCTTTTCTCCATTGAGCCATGTAACCTCTGGTTCTGAGATCAGCAGCCATGTAAAGGTTGATACCCCTTCCCCACCAGTCCAAAAAACCCTTCCTCTGTCTTTTGTCCTTGATACATCTCTCAGTACTGAGGTAAGCATGGATAACAGTAGTTTAAATGTTCCTAAGAAATTCACAAGCATCCACATATCTTATGCTTTTTGCAAGCCTGAGTGTATTAACATGATCCTAGTGAAGAACACACAGAAAAGGCATAAATTCTGTCCGTGATCACCCAGCTAGAAAGCTAAGGGTCTACTCTGAACATGTATCTTCTAACCCTCAAATCACTTGTGTTTTTGCATTTCCTTGGTAACAATATTTCCAATATTACTTTATTTTACTTTAAGGTGTGCAGTCCACCTGAGAACAGATTTTACCACTACAATATTGTTTCTCTAATGTCTTCAAACATGTGTTGTTTTATACCTGCCCACTGGATCTCACATTTTAATGCCTGCAAAGTACTAGGATAGAGACTGAATAACTTAAATTCCCTTCTGTTATTCTATAAATAATTTTCTTTCTAATTGCTTGATCTGTGACTAATTTATAATTTGGCTAGCTCCCCTGGCCACTGTGCTTGGATCCAATTCTGCATGGTATGTAATCTGGCCAGCAAGGAATTGAACAGTGTTTAGCATCTTCCTGTTTCTCCACATACTCCTGTAAACACTGGTCAATGTAGAATAGTTTCTGGCTTTGTTGTCCTATGACGTAGTTAACACGTGTCATTTTGACTATGAACTAAATCCTTGGAATCATTTTGACATATCAAATGAGACTGTCCTCCTCTACCTGGCGTTGCTTGTCGGGAAAGTGCTTTGACTCGACACCTCTTGTGCATTCAGACACACTGCTTCCAGCCTCTGCCTAGTTCTTTCCTTTGCAAGTAAGCAGAGCTCAGAACCTCATCATTCCTCTGACACCTCCTTATTGTCTCCTACCCTATACTTTATTGGCTAAGTGAAGCCAGGCAGAGTAAATTTTGATCAAGAAAATGCAGGCGCTGATGGGGAAAGTCCTTCTACCCCCAGATGCTCTTGCAGTCTTTACAGGTTTTCAGAGATGATAGTTCCCTACCATGAAGCATCTATTCTCCGTGGAGCTAGATCAAAACACACTCTCATACTGACTTTCTCTCCACCTTGCCACCTTTTGCTATTGTAGCTCACTTCTGTTTCTCTCTGCTTTTATTTCTTAATGAAAGTGTTGGTGTGAGCCTTGTGGTTAGGATTTAAGTTCCGGGACTCCAGTCAAAGGCCAATACTATGATGCTAACATCTATCTATTAATTGTATTTTAGATTCAACTCATTCAGATTCATAAGAGATTCTAAATCTATTGTCTAGCCCTTTGTTTTTCTTAACTCCATATTCTTCATGGGATAAGAGTTTTTAAATGCATGAAAAGTATTGACTATTGTGTTATTAATCAGAAATGGTATGCTTTGACAATTGTTTTCATTGTCAGGATGTTTCTGTAACACCTGGCTAGGCAGGCAGGGCAAAGCACCTCCTGCTACAGAAATTGTTGATCCCTGACCATAGCCTTGGATAGTTTCACATGTGTGGCACTGGGAAACAAGTCATGACTCATTTTCTCTGGAAGACTTATACATCAACAGTGGATGGATTGGACCTCAAAGGTGTACCTCAGCACAAGCATTTAGTCAGAGGGACTAAATGACCCAAGCAGCAATTGTACAGGCTGTCTAGAGCTTCTGATTGGTTCTGAGGACCAATATGGTCCATGGAATGTAGTGATCTTGAGAGTCCTGTAGCTTTCTCCTGGAAACACATTACACACACACACACACACACACACACACACACACACACACACACACACACACACACACACACACACACACACACACACAATTATCAGGTGGTGCTTTCCTTTGGGATCACCACCCCCAACCCCATCGAGTGGAGGAGAGAAGAATAAAGAAATGGCTTTCAGTAGATTTAGTGCCTACTGTAGTAAATATACAGGTGAAATACCATTTCCACTAAAAGGATACTAAATGGAAGGAAGCACATCCAGCAGGATTCAGACACACACACTATTAGGAGAGGTGTCTTCAGCGTTTGTCTTTAGAAACTGCCAAATCATATTTAACTCCCAGGGTCTATTTTGATTTTAGTATGAAAACTGTATTATCAGTGATCAATTTCAGCAGAAAATATTTCTGACTGCAGACTGCCTGCCCACTTATGTTAAAATTAAATTGTACAACTTATTTCACATCACCACTTGCTCAAAGAATATAGCTAGAAGGAACTTTAGATATATTTCAATCCTTCCTTCCCACTTGGAATTTCAAAAGAGGAGAGTGTGGTTCTGGCAAGTAGAAATGCCAATTCTAGGTCAGTAGGAAAAGTGTGCAGTAGAGTTTGAACTAGATTCCTAAGATCTGAGGACTTTTTCACAACACTAATGTCTGAGCTCTAAAAGACTACAGTTCTTTTGTTCAGTTCTTGGTAATTCCCATTGGGAATAGTCCATTAAACTGTGGAAATGGGGTGAAGAAGGAAACACCATTTGAAACGCCAATTTTGAATCTTAGTATTTTTCAAGTCTCCATTTAGCCCTTGAATATAAGACTTCATCTCTTAAGCTCACATAGCACCATCAATTTAACTCTCAATCTTTACAGCCATGAATCGTGACTCAATAGTGAATTTTGTCACCCTACCATATCTATCACTAAGCCACCATTCTCATCTTACCATTTCCTGAATTAATTGTTCCTCAGTCACATTTGCTTGTTTTTGCATCCTTGTAGAAAATTCTCATGCAACTCTAACCTTGCCTTGCCTTTACTCCAAATCTCCTTTTCAGCATCATTCAAATATTTTAAAAATATTGTCTCCAAGGTTCTTTTTTATTTATATATTTTTTATTGTAAAGATACTGTACAGAGGGGTTACAGTTGCATGAGGAAGGTAATTAGTACATTTCCTATCGAGCATTGTTACCCTCGCCTTTGTTTTTCCCCTACCACCTTCAATGTTCTGTATAGTTTGATCTCTTACAATCATTCCCTTTTCATTATATAGACTTCTTCTCATTCATTTTCCTACACCAAACACTCTACTTTTAAACCTCCTGATGGAGGTCAGTTCTCCCATTTTAGTGACTGTATACCTGACATTCTGTCTGCCCAGAATATTCTTCTCCCAGAGTTTCATCATTTGTATCTTTGTATTCTGGTCTCTATTCATGTCAGGTCCAAAAAGTCCTTCCCTGACCATTTGGTGCCTTCTTCTAGAGCTATATACTCTTAAGCATTTTTATGGTACTTATCATTATCGGAAATTAGACTATAACATAATTAAACACATACATGGTATAAGAATGTAAGCCCCACAAGGTCAGGGGATTTGTTCAGTTTGTCTCAGTCACTGCAGCATCTGAAACATTGCTCATTACCCAGATGGGGATGAGTCAATGTTTGCTGAATAGATGAATATGCATGATTATAAATCTCTACTATAAAGAAGTCATTTTTCGAAAACATATGCCATTATGATTTTACTTTCTATTCCTCAGCAGTTATCCCATTAACTAAGCAAGTCACCATTAATAGAGAGTCCATCAAAAAGCCTGTCTCTGGTTCAAGCTATTACAGCATTGAATTATTCCATTCATTAGAATGCTTGGAACCTGAATGTCAAGACTATTTCACTGTAAGTTATTTACTGTCTTTGGACCATAGAAATGGTTGTATTCAAATGATCTCATAATGGCAGAAAAGCTCCAAATAGCCTATCATTAATTATGTTACTACTGTACACACTGTGGGCAATGCCTAATTAAACCTCTCAACATCACTGATTGGAGCAGAGGCAACTGAAAAGCCTTGGAGACAGATATCAGTGTGGCTGGTTTAGGGCACTTATTCAAAAAGAATGTGACTTCTCTCGTTTAGATCTGTCATGCTCAACTTATTATATTCAACAGCAGTAATGAATATCCATCTAAATTTATTTCTTCCCTCATTTATGAAGTTGGAATTTACCTCCAAAGTCTTATGTAATAATAAAGAAAAAGTTTTCTATATAAACACAGTTGAATTAGCCAGAATAGGTTTCAATGCAAGCCCTATAGCTATGCTTTTCTTGGCAATCTTAACAAAATTGTTTGAGACTATTTTTTAATCTGTAAAATCACAATGATTGTAGTACCTACTTCATAAAGTGTTGTGCTAAGTGGGAAAAAATAATGCATGAAAATAAATAATACAATGGCCAGTTCATTAAGAGCACCCTTCCTTAATCTGTCTTCCTCCTCCTCCTCCTCCTCCTCCTCCTCCTCCTCCTCCTCCTCCTCCTCCTCCTCCTCCTCCTCCTCCTCCTCCTCCTCCTCCTCCTCCTCCTCCTCCTCCTCCTCCTTCTTCTTCTCCTTCTCCTTCTTCTGTACTAGGGAATGATCCTGGATACCCATGTTGTTCAGGGAATTATAACACTAAATGAGCAATTCTCCTGACTTTCTATTAATTTTCTTAGTGTTGTATTGCTGAGGTAGGGTCTTCCTATCTTTGCCTGGGATTTCCTTGAATTCATGAGTCCTCCTATCTCTGTATCTCTAAATTATAGGACTACAGCAAAGTACCAACATGCCTATCTAATTTTTAAAATTGTATGCATCAAATAAGTATTTAGTTGTTGACTACATTAATATGATGTAATTGAGATTACAAAGACAAAAATCTGTGTCTTATATAAGATTATTGTCTCTTGGGTAGAGCAGGACATGAGTACTTTAAATAAAATAATAACAGGTTCAACTATGATTAAAATATGGTAACAAAGATATTGTATAAGAGAATATTGTTAGGCTAAGATTTTCTAGTTAGTCTCACAAAAGGGAATGAAATTCAAGAAGTGCCAGTAGAAAGTTGAGACTTAGGAAGTTGAAAATGAAAGTAAAGAGATTCTTGGGCAGAAGAAATTATGCTAATTCCAAGCTGCTATTATCTGGTCTCACTGCTATTTATCCTGGAGTTGTTCATGCTGAGCATTGGCCCCCTAGAGACTCCCACTTCAGAAATACCATGTTCACCTCAATCTGGTTCCACATGTTCCTGAGAATAAGAGAATTACATTCATTCGAGGACTTTGCAAGTTATACTAACACATCTAACACCATAGATTTGGCAAATCTGAAAAGATTCAAGTGTCCCTTACAGTTAGTTTTTGTTTACTTTTCATTGTGATAGCTATGAATAAGTATGCTTATCTCCTAGGGAAGAAAATGACCCTAATTCTATACCACACAGAAATAAAAGCTGAATGAATTTGCTGCTTTCCCCTTACATTTCTCCTGCCTGATAGTTAATACAAATGACATTGTATTATACTTGTTAAATATTAAAATAAAAAAGTAAGTTTCCAGTCCAAAGTGACTACACTGTACAAAAATTGAAACTTTTTAGAGGGCTTTTACCGGGTAGGGCCTCATTCCATTATTAATCATGTACTTTATGAGTTTTCCTCCATCCATTGATCTTGTGGGATCATTGATAACATTAGTTAATTAATTCTTTTGCTGTCTCCATGAGAAAGGTAAGGCATTTGTTTAAAGGCTCATCCTTCTATGTTGATACTTGAGGTGAGACCTGTTTGACTATATTTGATGAAGGTAGGGTTCCAGGTGGCTGACTTTAAAAGAGAAGGACCGATTCAAATTTCCTGACATAGAGACCTCCATCTCATGGGAAATCTGACCATTTCCTCCATTTACTCTCGCTGCCTTAAATCTATTTCCATCTGCTGGGCACAATGCCCAACTGAGTATTGGTCAGATCCTTGGCAATGATCTTGGGAGATGAGCACTTTCCAGGCAGTCTGTGTCCCCCTGCCATGCTGCATCTGTTCTTCCAGATGTTGTACCTCTGGCTCCCTTGGTATGCATCCCTGTTGATGCATGTCTATTTACAGCACATCTGCCACTGTGTAAATGCCAGGCAACAAAGTAAATGTAAATAATGGAGTTCTTCCCCTCTCTTCTATTTCTCTCTTCCTTCTCTCTGCCTTCCTCTGTGTGTGTGTGTGTGTGTGTGTGTGTGTGTGTGTGTGTGTGTGTGTGTGTTAGGATGGGGCTTGACAGACATGTACAACACAAGAGTCATGATGTACTTACACAGCACTGGCTCCATAGGCCTCCTCACAGTGATATTTCTGTAGTGTACAGCTGGGGACATTAAGGCGCTTGCTTTTTGCTATCAACGTGAATGCTTCAAGCACATGGCTTCTGGAATCGAGTAACTGTTGAGTGTTCAGCCTTAAAATCGTGTGTCTCCTAATATCTCTTTAAAATAGAAGCAATAATAAGAAATGTCACCATTCTATTGTATTGTTCCTTCATCTCATTATGGATTCATTTATTCAGCATATTTACTGGGTACCTCCAAGGTATACAGGCTGGTAGTAAATGAATAAAGAGCTACAGAGAAATGGTACTTGTCTTCCACCTGGGGATTATACAAGATTATAAAATTTATGAGGGGTTGAGTGACCATACTGAGCAGTCATGGTAGGTATATAAGGAATACATCTACCACCTACCCGTGGGTTTCAAGGCAAAGGGAAGACCTATGTGATGCTGAATTAACTTCATTTCCATTGCACTTGACTTAATAAGGAAGCAGTGAAAATATTCTGGATACCTCGATATAAAAATACTGCTGCAGAAGTGGCATGAAAGAAGACATAGATCTACGCTATATCATCTTCATGGTAATTTACTGTAAAAGAAATATGTGTCAAAAACAAAATGTATATGTTTGCACAGTTCAATTCTATTCTATACCCTTGGAGGTAAAAACAATAATAATTTTAAATACTTATCAGGAAGGTGTATTCCACAGCTTTGGTACCTATCATCATAAGAAAACATAAACAGAAGATGGCACACATACCCCACGGAGTTTTGTTCAGCTATAATGAAGAACAAAATTATGTCTTTTGCAGGCAAATGAGTGAAACTTGAGATCACCATGTTAGATGATACCAGTCATGCTAGGAAAGTCAAGCATTACATGTTTTCTCTCATATGTAAAATTTAGACTTAAAAATAGACATCTGTATAGAGTGAGGATTATTTGAGAATGAGAAGGGAATCAATTGGAAGGAAGGCTGGAATAAGAGAGGATAATGGGGAATGAATATGTCAAAGTACATATATATTTACGTATATATATATATATATGCATATATATATATATATATATATATATATATATGAATGTATTCTAGTGCAAGCCGGTAACAAATACTCAAAACATTACAATTGAGAAAAAGACTCTATATAACAAGTTCAACAAGAAATGTACTCACTAACTTAACTATGAAACTGTAATCCCTCTGTATATTACCTTAACAATAAAATTAAATTTTAAAATCTCTATATAAAACAATAATAAATAAAAGCATACTCTATGCTACTCCAAGAGTATTTAATTAATAAATAAACTACTCAATTAGACATTGTCATTCAAATGTGATTAGGTAGCATTTTACCCATCTTGATCAAATTTCCATCAGAAACTTTTAAATAATCCTAGTGATAGTACAAATTAGCATTTGGTAATAAAGTTTGCATGAACCCTAACAACCTGCAGTTTGATACTATCAGGCCAAAATTTGCGTTCTAGAACTTTCTGGAGTTCTCTACAACAGAACTTTTTGTATTGGATTTTTTTAGTGAAAGTTGTGTTTAAGAGTATCTTAGAAGCCGGGTGCTGGTGGCTCACGCCTGTAATCCTAGCTACTCAGGAGGCTGAGATCTGAGGATCCCTGTTCCAAGCTAGTCCAGGTAGGAAAGTCCATGAGACTCTTATCTCCAATAAACCACCAGAAAACCGGAAGTGGCACTGTAGCTCAAGTGGTAGAGCGCTCGCCTTGAGCTGAAGAACTGAGGGACAGCGCCCAGGCCCAGAGTTCAAGCCCCATGACCGACAAAAAAAAAAAGAGTATCTTAGAAAATGAAAATTTCCTGACCTGAAAAAAAGTGGTACCTTTGTGTCAGTATTGTATGCACGCATATTCACTGAGAATTATCTGTGCATTTCACTTTGATTGTAAGGTACAAATTGAGATGAAGAAAATATCCCTCCCAATCCATCCTCAATTCTGATTGCCATTTTACTAAAAGAAACAGATATTGGCTCAATAGAAAACAGGCTGAAGATAGTTCTCCAGTGTTAAGAATGGTCAGTAATTTATTCTCATCCAACACAAACCAGCACAAACCATAAAAATAGGTACTTCCAGAACTCCTCAAAACTAATTTCTGTATAATTAGTGACCATCATTCAGGATAACTAAGAGGTTGCCATTAAATAGCCAGAGATTGCATTCAATCCTGTTTGTTACCCCTTCCCTCACCCTATTCTGCTGATGTGTATATTTAACATTACCTTTTATTCCATTCAGAATCAGTCCTACATTCACTTTTTTCTTGATGCTATGTTACCTTTATCAGTCATGGCTGATGTCTCCACATTTAGATTACAAATTGATATATTTCAAAAATGGTTATGGTGCCTTAATCTTTTTTTTTTAATCTCCACCAACAAATGATGTCTTAATCGATTCAAGCTAAAGTCAAGTTCTATGCAGCCCTTAAATTTAAATTTGGTAACTTTTTAATCTTAAAGACTAAAAATTTAAATGAAGGCCACAAGTGCTCTCAGCTTTAATCATTCAATTAGTTAAACTCTAATTTTGGTATATCCATCCTAGATCAATCCAAGAGATTTCCTTCTTGTCATTTCCTTTCTTTCTCTTGTCTTCCTTCCTTCCTTCCTTCCTTCCTTCCTTCCTTCCTTCCTTCTTCCTTCCCTCCTTCCTTCTTCCTTCCTTCTTTCCTTCCTTCCTTCCTTCCTTCCTTCCTTCCTTCCTTCCTTCATTCCTTCCTTCTTCCTTCCTTCCTTCCTTCCTTCCTTCCTTCCTGTCCGTCTCTCTTTCTGTTTCTATTTCCCTCCTTTCACTCCACAGATCATTTTATTTTTTAATTTCAAGAGAGGTGCAAAAATCTGAAGCCAACTGAAATGCTTTCTGTGCACCAACTCTTCCAATAATCCACCCAATGACTGAGGGAAGTTCAGTGGGCATGCCATGGTAATTTTACCTGTAGGTGGGGTATTGGAATAAGAAAAAGCCTGACAAATTGGTTTCCATTCCTTTTCCCCCTTCATCATATGCCTTCTTTTTATCCACAAAATGTGGCTTTCTATCCACTAGCACAGCATGGTTCTTATTCACATGACATTTTGTGATTAAATGAACCTGCATGTGTATGATTGCTCACTTTGAAGAATCTGGCTTAAGTTAACAATTTTGACAATGGGCCTGTTGAAAATGTTGAATTGGGGTCAGTCAAGGGACACCCGTCAGCCATGATCCCACAACATGTCACAAAATAAAATCCCCAAATCCCAGTTGCTAATTCAGTCCTTGAAGTGTTCATCTCTGAACATTATGTAATGTGGATTGCAAGTGTCTTTTTAAATGTGACAAATCTGACAACTATTTTTCTTCTAGGTTGAAAGAGCATGAGGGAGAAATATTAATGAAGAATGCACTTAAGTTCCAGAAACAATCAGGATGCCGTAGGCTGGAGAATGTGATATATATATATATATATATATATATATGATATATATATATGTGATATATATATATATATATGTATGAATTCTATGTCTCCATCAGAAAGAATGAAATCACCCCATATGTTAGGAAATGGAAAGACTTGGAAAAAATTATATTAAGTGAAGTAAGCCAGGCCCGAAGAAGCTTTGAATTGGGAGACCACCACCCCACAGTCTCAGAACCTGCATCTACTAATATTTAAAATAAGAACCACAATTCTTAGCTCAGAAAGGTTGCTATGAGGTAAAATTCAGCTGAAGTATGCAGGAGACACTGTGCATTGCCAAATTTAACACTCATTTCTCAATATTTACTAGCAAAGATTTGCTCTGCCACAGGGCTACAAAATCCATAAACTTTATATCACTTAAAAGTCCAGATTGACCTTGCCTTCTGCTTCAAGGGAGTACCTCAGCAAGGTGTAGGAGGGGGAAGTAGAAATGAGTGTCACTAGTTACACGAAGGAAGTGTTTCCTGCTCCTCCCATCCACACAGTGGGCCTTGGCTCTTAGGTCTTATGACACCTGTAGGAAACCCCTGGTCATCTGACCAAAGAACCACACCTTCCTACTAGTAACCTGGTGGAGTTTGAATTTTGTCAAGAGCCCTATTTTCTTCCTGGCTGTGTTTTGATCTGTGTATCATTCACAAATAATCCCCAAATCCTCCTGAAAATTGTTATAAGCTACTTAACACCACCCAACAAATCCCTCTGTTTAAATTTATAGGAATTAATTATAAGGACTGCAAATAAGATTACTAAGCAAGATCATGTGTGAAGAGTGCATTGAAAATGATAAAGGCACGTTAACTATTTTCAGAAGAATGAATTGTATTAGAAATATATTCATTTATTTTAAAATATGATAACATGGTCTTGGAAAGCAAACATAATAATATTTGCAGTATCAGGTTGCTTGACATCTGTGTACTATAAGATGGAGCTCTTTATTTTTGGGATAGAGACTGGAGTAAAATTTTCATGAAGTATACCTGAGAGTGAATAATTCATAGTGGATCTCTTTTTATAAGTTCTACTTTTTTTTTTGTTTTGGCACATCCCCACCTATAATCCTCTCCAGTCACATCAGCAAGAACGTGTGATGTTTACAGTGCACATAAATATGTATACACATGATATTGAAGAATGCCAAAACGTGAGAACCATCTAATGACATAATAATAAGATTCACAAATGAATATTATCTATGTGAAGTTAATCACTTAAGACTCAATTTTAATAGAGTTTCTCAAAAGGAGGAAATGTGGAGTGTTTCTTTCAGTTTTTATTATGAGAAACGTAAGATCTGCTTCTGACGTGAGTGCTGGACAGCTGTCCATCCTTCTATTTCTGTATGTCTGTCTTAATTCCAGTACTTGCAGAGATTTCTTCTGCCAGCTCCCACTTACTTACTTCCAGCAACATGATCTAAGGTACTGCGCCTTTCTATATGCTTGTTCTGCTCTGGGAACATGCTGGTTGAAAACTTGAAGCCCATGCTTACGCTGGTGCCCACCTCCATGACTTTGTGATGCCTCTGCTATTCCATGGCTGTTTCCCATTAAAAACTAAGGAATTTGACAACGGGGATAATAAGACTTTACAGCCATGCCATCAGACAAACAGCTGAGAGAGGAAACTCATCCAAAGTAATTCAGGGAATACGCAGAAGTGAAACAAACCTTCTCTTGGAGGGTTTCCTTGATTTCATGGAACAAAAGGCATTGTTTGTTCTTTTGTGTTTAATTTTTAAATTTAATTTTATTGTCAAGGTGATGCACAGAGGGGTGACAGTTACATACATAGGGTACTGAGTACATTTCTTTTTTAATATATATTTTTTATTGTAAAGACACTTGCAGAGGGGTTACAGTGACATGAGTAAGCTAATGAGTACATTTCCTATCGAGTTACCTCCTTTGTTTTTCCCCACCCTCCCTTCCCTCCCCACCTTCCCAAATCCTCCTCCCCACCACCTCCCCTGAAGTTGTAAAGTTCCTTTTCAACATAGTGTCTTATACATCTTATTGTTACAATGAGTCAACCTCTATCCTTATTTCAGCATTTTGTTATTTTCCTTTCTCTCCCCAAATTATAAAAATGTATATACAAGATGCAAGGCACCAGAATCAAATACAGTGAAAACAGGGGTTATAACATGGGGGAAGAACAAAAGAAAATCTCATAGTACATTATAAGTACATTTAAAACAACAGCAACAAAGATGAAACATCTTGTGTCCCTATCTTGGGGTTCATTTTGCTAGCAAATGCACTTCTAGCTGTTCCTTTATTATGTAGTTCCCATTTCCCTTTTCTACTCCTCATAGCAGGTGAACTTTTTCCATCTCAATGAAATAGTCAAGATATCATCTTATATACTCATGTAAAAACATCTTATGTGCAAACAAAAGAACAGCAAACACATGGAGGGTTTGCAAAATACATAACAAGCCGGGTGCCGGTAGCTCACACCTACAGTCCTAGCTATTCATGAAGTCTGAGGATCTCTATACAAAGGCAGCCTGGATTGAAAAGTCTCTCCCAGTCTTATCTCAAACTAAGCAGCAAAAGGCTAGAAATGGAGGTGTGGCTCAAGTGGTTAAAAAGCAAAAGCAAGAATAGGAGGCCCTGAGTAGAAGCCCCAGTACCAGCACTAAAAACAAATATACAATACAGAAACCGAGCAGTAAGGTGTAGGGACACCATTGGAGTGTCACATTGTATGACCTTCCACAATTGCACTCAGTAATCATATCTCTTGTAATCTTTTGTATAATTCAGGTAAATAATGACTGTAGACAGAATGATTTTTATCCATTTCATTTTTTTTTTTTTTGGTCCGGTCGTGGGCCTGAACTCTGGGCCTGGGTGCTGTCCCTCAGCTCTTCAGCTCAAGGCTAGCACCCTACCACTGGAGCCACAGCACCACTTCCTGCTTTTTTCTTTTTGCTTATGTGGTGCTGAGGAATTGAACCCAGGGCCTCAGGCATGCAAGGCAAGGGCTCTACCACTGAGCCACCTTCCCAGCCCCCATCCATTTCATTTTAATAATAATTATCTCCCCCAATTTTACAAATGAGAAAATAGTTGAGAAGAACAGGTAGTCTATATTATAGAACCATTAAGGGGCAAAGAAGGTTTTTTTTTTAAATCTAGGTAATGGCATAATTAAATTTCTTATATTTTGTTCTCTCATGGATGCCAATAGTAGAAGATAAGTTGCTTAGGACATTCCGATGAATTCTGAAATACCTTAAGATATATAGCTATATAGCATGACTCAGGGAGCTGTTCCATCAAAAGAAAATGACATTAAGAAGAAAAACACAGGGAACTCACACGGTTTATTCTAAATGATATTTTATTAAATTGTTCAGATTCATAATAGCCTAAAGAGAAGGACACTTCCAGATTTTCTCTTCCTGAGCTTTTTATATACTGCAAATTGTAGGAATCATCCTTCAAACATGTCAGATGCCACTGGTTCATGCCTAACTGGGAGGATGGAGGTTTGAGGCCATCTAGTGCCCCCCAAAATGTACATAAGACAATATCTCAACAGAAAAATCAGGGCATGGAGTATGTATCTGTCATCCTGGCCATGACAGGAAGTGTAAAATCAGAGTTTGCTGCCTAGATTGGATTAGGCAAATATATGAGATTCTATCTCAAGATAACCAGAGCAAAAAAGAAAAAAAGTTGGAGGTGATGTGTGGCTCAAATGGTAGAACCACCTGTTTAGCAGGTGTTAGGCCCCAAGTTCAAAACTCAGTACTGCCAACAACAAGTTTAAAATAGACAAATAAGGGAGCCATGTTAGCGTTAAGAACATACAGCACTTCCCTGTTCCTCCTTGTAGCAAGGAGGAGCTACAGTGTTTAATGAAACGGACTTGTCTTGAGGTCCCTAGAGACACATTTTAGATGAACACACTAATTCCCCAGGAATTTGCACGCTTTAAGGCTTGGCTTTACAGCCCTACAGTGTGTAACACTTGCCAAACATTTTTTTCCCTTGATTACTTTAAAACCTCAAATATCACTTTATCCCCAGATAGCACTTTCTGTCTTCCCAGATAGCTAAATGAGTTTTGATTCCCTAAACAATCTCTGTTGTCATAAGTAATGTTAAGTTGTTTTTTTAAAAAATCTTACATTTAGGTTGTGTAAAACACTTGGAACATTTTCAAACTGTCACCTTTTTTGCATTCTCAAAATAATGCAAAAACTGATATAGGGCATGTGTACATACCTTCCTCAAACAAATGGAGAAGCTCAAATCCTTAGGGGGTAAATGGCTTATTGAACTTCTCCAATTATTTATATAGAAACACTCAGACCTCCCCTAGTCCAGAGAAAAGTTGCTTCCATCAGGCCAGTAGCTTTCAAACAACTATTTACAAGGAGTCATTTGCCTCAAATAAAATCTGCCACTGAAGCCTGATATACAAAACCAATAGCAATCCTGCTACTTATGTGAAAGTCAGAGGATATATCAGTCAATATTTCTGTTGCTGTAACCAAAGGTTTATTTCAGTTCACAAGTTTAGAGGCTCCCATCCATGGTCAAGGGCCCCATAAGTTTCTGGGTCTACAACGGCAAAATATCATGATTGAGTGTATGGGGAAGGAAATCTGCTCCCATTATGGTTGTCAGGAAGAAAGGAGGAGAGTGAGAAGGAGAGAGACAGTCAGACAGACAGACAGACAGAAACACTGAGGGAGGGAAGGTTGGAATATGTTGTACTCTTCAATGGCATGACATCAATGATCAGTGATCAACTATCTTCAAACAATTGTTTGCCTCCTAACAGCCCATTCAGCTATGAATTCCTTAACTTGTTAACCCACTGGTGCAGTTAGCATCCTCATTACCTAATCCCCTCTCAATATTGCCATATGTTGGGGATCAGACATTAAACACATAAGAACACATGGGAACATTTTATATCTAAACCATAACAGAAGAGTCTTTGCCAAAAGCCGATCATAGAGAATCATTTGAGAAGCAAAACATTCGCCCAGGATATCACCACTCCCTGCCTCTCATCTAATACTGCTGTCTACAACTTCTCAACTGTAAACAAGTGTTTTTTAGACCCTTACTACAATGCTTATGCTCATGGCCAATGGAAGAGCTAGCAAGTCTCAGCTTTTGGGAATTGACCTGCTCAACTCTTTAACCACCTTGTCTGTTTGCTTTCATAGTCTACGAACATGTAATTTACCTACAAATTTCCCCTGCAGAAAGCTTAGAAGGCATGCTCACCTCTCCCCCACATTCACATTACCCCACTCTCTCTTGGAATGAATCATCCATTATTTGTTTCCTGAATACTTAAGTTTGTTCAAAACAGATGCCCTCCAGCAAAGTGATCATTTCTAGGGGATTCCTGTACAGATTTCGTTCTGGTGTCTAATTAACATTGGATGACAGTCATTTGAGATTGATTGATAGACATTGAGAATGATTGGCAGTTAAGGAGGGTGACCAGTCACCACTTCATTTTCCAGTGATGCTTTATGTGGATTCTTTTGTTTTTGTTTTGTTTGTTATTAATCTCAATGAGGGATGTTTAACAAAACCTGCCACTGCCTTTCTTTGGATATTCATGTTTTTGTTTGTTTTCTTGCTTTAATTTTAGCAATTTCTTACATGTTTAGATCTCTCTTAGCCAAAGCAATCTCAATTTAGTCCAAGATCACCTCACTTCTTTTTGACCCCCTTGATGGGCTAATGTCCTTCCTTCTACATGATCTTTGCATAAAATATTGCTTATACTAAGGTTCCACTCACTTCTTTTCTATCTAGTCAACTTCAGTCAATGCAAACTTTCTGTCCAGATGTCCAGATTTCAGGCCAGATTTGCTAACAGAGCCTGTCTCGATATGCCAATTAGTTTGGTGTTTCCAATTCTGTATCGCCTGCCTCATCACATCATGCTTTACTTTCCCTTTGATTTGCCTATTTGATCATTTCTAGTTACCTCCACTAGACTGTAAACTCCACGATAGAGAGACCAAGTTTTTTCCCATTAATTATCTTGCCTTGCAGATAGTACTCTCGTTAATTATCCTGCCTTGCATACAGTAGACCTTTAAAGATGTTCTAGATGGATTAATCAAAGAAGTCAGTAACTGGTGGGGATTGTGGTAGTGGTAATGACATGAACTTAAAGCTGAAGGGAAGTGGCAAATTCTGTCCTCAGTTATCTATTCTTGTTTCTGTGGAGGGCCATATTGGAAATAGGTCAGGGGTGAAAATGAGATTAGCCACATATTATTAATGATTGAAACTGAATAGGAGACAAATTGGAATTCATGATATTAGTCTTATTACTTTTGTGTGATTTTGAAATTTCCCATAAGGAAATGTGCAACAAAAGCTAATATGTCCAATTTCTAGGCAACAGAGTCCAAGCACCAGGGGCCAAAACAGAAATAAACCAATGAATTTTCTAACAACTTGCAAAATAATTGGCACATTCTAAGGAGACTGAATGTAGAGCTCAGCAAAAAAAGTACACCTCCTCCCTGACCCCAACAGTCAACTAAAGTAATAAATTATTCTTTGGCTTCAAACAGGTAAGTTAATGACCTGAAAGTAAAGTTTTGGGAAATCAAGGGTAATCAGGGAAAATTCTTTGAAGATTTAAAACTGTAAATAACTGTAAATTACAATTTTAGAAATAAAAGTACAAAGTCAATTTGGAAGTTAACCAAAAATTAAATGTTTTTTTAATTCCTTTTTTCCAAAGTAATTTATCTTACATGCCTTATTAAAATTATTGTCTATTGGGTTTTTGTTTTTATCTTTACTTTTTAGTAGTGACCTTGTTAGTCAAGCTTCACATTTTGTCCATTGTACTGAGAAACGAAAGTAAGAATGTGGAACTGAAGCTACCTCACTGTTGTCAACAGGTTCAAAGGAGCCTATGCTGGAGCAAACGTTTATATCCCTGTTTGAGTTGGGCTGTGCTGTGAGTTTCATTTCAGGGCCAGTAAGAGATTTATCAAAGGTAAGTAAGAAGATGTGTGAAAAGAGAAGCCAAGAATTTTAGAAGGCTTTTATCAAGCAGAGAAAATCGTGAAACTCTTCAGTTTCATCTCTGAAGGTTGGACTTCCAGGTATAATGATATAATGACAGGTTTAGTATTTGGCATCTTGTGTAAGTGGGAACAGTGAGACATGAGGAAAGCACGTCTCCGATAAAGCTAAGATGGCACTAGTCCATGGCTCCTGAATATAAACAAACTTTGAGAACGAGACAAGCGTTCAAATGCTATGGCAACTCAGACTTGGCTCACTGAGTAAGTAGGAGCACCAATCAGCGATGAGGACTGAACAAAACTGGATCATGTGATCCTTCATAAGATGACACTGCACCTCAGTTCCAGCCAATGGCTCAGTTCTAGCCAATGGTTACTAGGCTGTATCACTAGGTCTTTTTAATGTGTGTGTGTGTGTGTGTGTGTGTGTGTGTGTGTGTGTGTGTGTGTGTGTGTGTGTGTGTGTATGCAGCGTGCATGTGTGTATGTGCACACACAAGCGTATTGCACATGTGTGCAAGTGCTGGGGTTCGAACTCAAGACCTCACACTGTCATTTGGCTTTTTTCTTTTTTGCTGAAGGCTGGTGCTCTACCTCTCGTGTCACATCTCCCTTCTTTGTTCTTTGCAAGATAAAAGTCTCATGGACTTTCCTTCCTGGGCTGGCTTCTAGCAGCAGTCTTTCTAATTTAGCTAGGATTTACAGGCATGAGCTACCAGTTCCAGGTTTGTCTTTTAAGTTTTGTGTATTTTTAGGTATATCTGTAATTCTGATTTAATTATGTAGAATCTTCAGGTTTTGTAATGTTAGCATTCCTATTCACAACCTCTGAGCATCAACTCCACGCCTATTAAAATCCACCATTTAAAATTAATCATGTTTTGCGCAGTCATCCTGTGCTTATAGAACTTACTTAGTCAATGTTCAATTCTCCCTTCCCCTTTTTGTTTTTTTCCTTTTTTAGTATAAGTTTCGATATTTTTCCATTTCTTTACTACCTAAGACACTGCTATGATACTATGCCCTTTCCCAGTATTCCAGACCTAAAAATAATGCTGGTTTTTGTTCTGATGGTGAAATGTAAATAAAAGCAAGGGGTGGGGAGAAAATTTGAATGAATGTTTCCTTTACTAGGGATAAGTAGAGCTTAGTACTAATAAAATCTTTTCATTTCATATGAACTTTCAGAGTAGTCAGTATGTAAAACTGTTTTAAGATAGCATATAGAGTACATAGACTGGATGATATTTTAGATCACAATGGTAATTTATCATTGTGGACAAAAGAAAAAAATACTAACAGGCCTACCCTTTTAACAAGTAATGCTTTACTTATATAAGATGGTAAGACCATATCTCTGATCCTACACTTGGGCTGACATTGCAGGGAAGTGTAAGTAAATCAGACGTTGCTTTGGTAATTACTGATTCTTCGAGGCTAGGATGAGATGATACAAGAAAGTAGACAAACAAATGTGTGGAGGAGACAGGATGTTATGGGGAAAGGATTGGGCTAGCATTTGCAAGCAGATTCCGGTTTCAGCCTCTCTAACAAAAAGCTGTAAAACCTCTGCTCTTCAGTTCATTATTTATTTACTGTTTATGCCTTGCCTATTTCTAAAACAGATTGGAGGTGGCTTTCAATAAAAGCCACTAATGTATCAGAACGCTTTTATAAGGTAATAACCTAAGATAAAAAAGTAAAAGAAAGAGAATGTTATAGCAGCAAATCTAAGCTACAGGAAAATAGTGTAACATGGCCCCCAAAAATGCTGCTGTCAGTTTCATGACTAGAATAAAATAAGAAACAAGTCATACGACTACCATAATTCATGTCTGTTTTCTTGCTCAAAATGGGTAGAAATTAAGATTTGTTTAAGTTTCTCTTAGTATTTTTCAGGTGTAGGTGTTACCAATATAAAGTGATATGAACATTTCTGAAAATATCCACATAAGTGAATGGAAAATATGACCCAGTGCCAAAGGTAAAACCTGGACAGATCAAGCAAAGTGGATAATTGAAACTTCCTACTATGCAGATATGGAAGTGTGACAATGAAACCCACTTGGAGAAAAATGTCTTTAAAAAAAGAATTTTAAGAGAGAGCATAAGCCAACTGGAGGCAAAGCAAAGGGCATGAGTTGCAGACAAGAGAAGCCCTTTTTTCATTCTTTTTTTTATTACTTTTTTTATTGTGAAAATACCGTGCAGAGGGGTTACCATTGCATGAGCAAGGTAATGAGTACATTTCTTATCAAGCATTGTTGCCTCTTCCTTTGTTTCCCCTTCCCATCCCTTCCATCCTCCCCTCACCCCTCCATCATAGCGACTTGTACATCTCATTGTTGCAGTGGATCCACCTGTATCCCCATTTAAACGATTCGTTTTTTCCCTTCCCCTCCACAAATTATACCAACATCAAATTCAGTGAGAGCAGGGGTTATACCATGGGGGAGGGACATACAAAGAAACAAAGAAATCATTTTATAAATATGTTAGAAACAATTGGAAGAAAGAAAAAACATTTGAGTCCTTATCTTGTGGTTCATTTTGCCTAACATCACCTTAGCTGACCATTTCTGCTTGTCTCAGACATATACTAGTTATTGCAAATAAGGGAAACCATGGGACCTATGTTTCTTTGGGCCTGGATTACTTCACTTAATATGATTTTTTCCAAGTCTTTCCATTTCCTAACAAATGGTGCAATGTCATTATTTCTGATGGTGGCATAGAATTCCAGTGTGTATCTATACCACATTTTCTTGGTCCATTCATCTACTGATGGGCATCTGGGTTGGTTCCATATCTTAGCTATGGTAAATAATGCTGCAATAAATACTGGTTGTGCTGGTAGCTTTAGTCTTGTTTGTGGTCATTTGGGTAAATGCTCAAAATAATTGTAAAGGCCTTCCTATTTTCCTGTGCATTTATATTGGGACAATATCTATTAACAATGTATAGTTTGTTCACCTATAATATATTTCTCAAATCTTTAATCCTTTAAATGGGGATACAGTACCAATACAACATGGAAATCATGTTAGTTGTTTCTCCCCCAGAACTTTAATAGTTGGCCCTATTAAGCAACCATGACTGAATTCCAAGTTCATGAACACAGCTGGATGCTCTACCCAACAATCCCCCTTTTTTCATTCTTTAGAGAATGCTGCATCCAGCTGTGTTCATGAACTTGGAATTCAGTCATGGTTGCTTAATAGGGCCAGCTATTAAAGTTCTGGGGGGAGAAACTAATATGGTTTTCAGGTTGTATTGGCACAGTATCCCCATTTAAAGGATTAAAGATTTGAGAAATATACTATAGCTGAACAAACTATACATTGTTAATAGATATTGTCCCAATACAAATGCACAGGGAAATAGGAAGGCCTTAATGATTGTGCTTTGATAGTTCTAGTTCTCAGATAAATTGAGTCACTGTGAGATTTCACGTGAGACTAGACAGCTGGAATGTTCTGTAAGGCAGGATATTAATTAGGCTGTTACTATGCAGAGAAAGACTCAAAGTCCAGCAAGATACAATAAAGCAAATGATATAGGAAAATAATGGGGATGAGGAGGTTACCATCTAAAATGACCTTTGGGGAGGGACTATGACGTGATTTTTGTAAAAGTAAATTAAATTAATAAACCACAAAAAGGGATAAAAAAGGAAAGGAAAATCATGGGTGAGTTTAGATCGGCTGTTGTGGCAGATCAAATACAGAGAACTTACTATGTTACAAGGTAGTTCATGGGAGACATACAAATAATAAGCAGCTTTGGGAGATCTGGAAGAAATTGTTTACCTATCCCTATTTTTTAAATCCAAGGAAATAGCAAGGGTATAATTTGGTAGATATCTTGGGTCGTTGTAGCTAGAGAGGTGCTAGTGGCATATATTGGGTAGAAGTTTGTGATGCTGCGGAGTTTGGTACAAATCACAGGAGAAGCCTCTGTGAAAAACAATGGTCTGTCTTACAATTCCCACAATACTATGGAAGAGAATCCTAAAAAATAATACTATCGCCAGTGGCTCACGCCTCTCATCCTAGCTACTCAGGAAGCTGATATCTGAGGTGTGCGATTCAAAGCCAGCCCAGTCAGGAAAAGTCCGTGAGACTCTTATTTCCAATAAACCACCAGTAAACTGGAAGTGGCACTGTGGCTCAAATAGTAGAGTGCTTGCCTTGAGCTGAAGAGCTCAGGACAGCGCCCAAACCCTGAGTTCAAGCCCCACGACCGACAAAATAATAATAATAATAATAATAATAATAATAATAATAATAATAATAATAATAGCTGGGAACCAGTGGTTCATGCCTGTAATACCAACCTCTCAGGAGGCTGAAATCTGAAGATTCTGATTTGAAGACAATCTCTGGTAGAAAAGTCCCTGAGAAACTCTTATCTACAATTAATCACTCAAAAACTGCAAGTGGTGCTGTGAGCACAAAGAGGCTCAGGGTCAGTGCCCAGGCCCTGATTTCAAGCCCCACAAGTAACAAAAACAAAATGGGAGTATTTTGCAGTCTAGGATTGGTGTTTTAGACATAGCAAGCTTATTTTCCCTTTAAGATCATTTGGCATGGTCTACTCTGCTTCCCGTGGCCTGAGAGGAAGATGGACAGATAGGTGTCCGATCTCTGATGTGTTGCTATCACTGAGATTGATCGCGTACCATTCACCTGGGCATTGACACCTTTCCATTATGCCTCCACCTAACCCTACTCTATGCCTAATCTCTTAAAAGTGTTCCTGTTCCTTTCCTGTTTATTTCTTGGGATTGATATTTTGATTAATGATACAATGACCTTCCAAACCTGGAGATGATTATGTCTTTTCCTTTAGTTTTACCCATTTTCTGACATCCTGAGATGTGTTGGTCTCTGTGGCACTCAGGAGAGTCAAAGGAGATGAAAACCAAAACATATATTTGACTATTTTTAGTGGGCAGCCAACTTTCTAAATATTTGACGTCTCTTTTGTGCTTCTCAAGATCCTCCTTCCATATCAAACACAGACTTAACTATGTTAGAATTTTGAAAGCAGCCCTCAGATTTAATAACATTTCGGCTTGAACGAGGTAAAGTAAATTAGATGGAAACAAAGGAATTAGAGTCAAAATCAGTGCTTTTAAAAGCAAAGACTTTTTTTTATAATCAGAGGAAGAGGAACAATTGACTTTTAACATTTTCCCTCCTGAGATTTAGACAAAATCTCCTCATATTTAAAGATTACTTAAACAAAAATCTTTAGTCTAGAAATAAAAAAATCAATTGAACATTTTGGGAGACCTTATGTGTCTATAATAGATCTGATTTGAATGAAACATTATTGCAGAAAAAGTCTGCCCTTTGCTACCTATTTCAAATGCCAATTCTATCTGAGGCTTCTTCTGTAAGGGGACATTAATATCTTTTCTGACATTTTCTCTCATGATTGACATTCACTAGAAATTTCTCCCCAGCTATTAGTTTCATTAATATTATTATTGCTTTTGGTTGGCATCCTTTTCTCCACCTAATCCTGCAAAGATCAGGTGGTTTTTATTTCAAAGGCAAAAATCTCCACATAAAACACACACAAAGATCCCACAAAATCTTACATGGACATTGCCCAAGAAGACTGAACAGACACCAAGTGCATATACTCTCCCAATTAAGCAGCAGATGTTTTTAAATGATACTTTATTTCTCAGCGATATTCTACAATAGGAAAGAAAGGAAATATATTTCCTCTATACAATAAATAGTCCTCATTTTAAAGACAATATAGACCACTTTATCGGTATTTCATCTGCTCTTTTCTAAGTATAGGTGGAAAGCAGAATTATACCATTAACTGAAGATGTGTTGAGAAAGGTCCTTTAAAAGCACACTGAAAGGAAATTATAACTATTTGTTAGCTGACCTCTTGGAACACAGGTCTGTGTGTAAAATCTCACACAAGACTGTGTGCTTGCAAAAAAAAAAAAAGAATGTGCTTCACTATTTTCACAAAGGATCCTGAATTTTAGGATTTATTAGCTGTCAGAATTTCAATAAGTGCAAGTGTCATCTTATTCCTAATGATATATTTGATTAAGCCATGCAAATATGTAATAGAAATTCGCCATGACTTTGTTGAGACCAGTCAGTTCATAAATGCTTTCTGTACTGGTAACCAATATTTATTGAATGCCTCCTCTAGGTGTCAGACACAGTGCCAAGGGTTCCACACATGTTATTGTATTTGATTCTCCTGTGTCTTAGAATTATGAGCTTACCAAATCATTCGTTTCAGGAAACATATATTTGCCAAGCCCCTTCAACTTAGTTGGGACCATGGGAATAAATTGTAAACAATGAAAGGTGGGCAGGCATAATATATGCCACTTTAAGAGCTTTCTCTGAATAACTTTTATATGTTTACCCTGTCTCTGTTTTCTCTCTTTCTCTGTCCATCTCTCTCTTGTCTCTTTGCTCCCCTCTCCTTTTCTCCTTTGGGTGCCTTGCTGGATCTACATAGAGGATACAGGAAGGATTATGAGACTCATGATAGGCAGTAAGAGCCATAAATAGTGAGCTATGTACTCCAGAGGCTGTTGAACTCAGGAGGATAGAGGTTGAAGACCAGCACAGGCACACAATTTGCAAGACTATCTCAACTAATAAAAAAGTTTGGTGTGGTCATATATTCCTGCCAATCCAGCTATGCAGAAGTATAAATAAGAGAATCATGGACCACACCAATCATGGCAAAAAAAAAAAAACTCTATTCAAAAACTGATGAATGCTTTGTCCTCAAAACTAGAGTCATTCTTCAAGTGAGAGAACACCTGCCCAAAATGTGTGAGGCCCTGATTTCAAATCTCAATGCCATAAACAACAAAAATATCTAGCTAAAACACACTGTCTTTCCTCTACACCTTTGACTCTTGGGTCCATAGCTCAATTATCTTTGCAAGCTTCCTTACAGATGGTAAAATACTGTGAATCAGATTCAGATTAAGGACTCTCAGGGAAATTATGTCACTCTAATTATGGTCTTCAAAATATCACTTGCAAAATCTTTCTCTCAGCTTAAAAATCTCTCTCTCTCTCTCTCTCTCTCTCTCTCTCTCTCTCTCTCTCTCTCTCTCTCTCTCTCTCTCTCTCTCTTTCTCTCTTCTTACTTTGGTTATAAAGATAAAAGAGATTCAGTGAAGAACTCCACAGATTTAGGAGAGTCCCAAATTTCTACAGTGGATGAAAGGAACACAAATCTCTGAGCTGTAGCTTCAAATAATATTTGTCAAGGTGAATAGCTCAGTCTATGATATCTATATTAACTTCTATGGAAACACATAAAACATATACCTTTATTGAGGGCAAATCTAATTACATTTTGAGAACTATTTGTAACTGAAGCTGTTAGTGTTACTTATGCTAATGAATATGTTAACCAATAATCCAGTAAAGATTTAAAAAGGCTCTCAATAGCAAACATGCCAGGGTTTCACAGCAAATTAACCAAGATTTGGAGGGTTAATCAACAAATAGGACATTAGTGTATAAACCAGAAAAAAACTTTGAAATTACATAACTTGGCATAGGGCCTTTCTGAAGCTATGATAGAAATTCCCACTGGATCTATCAATAACACACACACATTCAAAGTTTGTATTCATTTTTTGTAACCAGCATTGCCTTACCATTCATGTGATGAATCACAGTGTTTAAAATGAGTTAGGAGTAAAGGAAATTTACCTATGTCAGAAAAGCATTAGTTGACCCTTCTCCCTGCCAACTTAGAGCACATATAATGGATTATGAACATGGAAAAAGAAAATAAGAAGTCATTGTGATGTTAAATGACATTTGCTGTAGAATATGTTTGAATAGAAAAATTACTAATGAGGCAGCCTAGGTCTCACACCAGCCATTCAAAATGCCATGTGTAACTGAAATAGTGCCCAAATCAGAAAAACTGGCAAACCCACAACCTGAGTGAACAAAACTTGAGAAAGCTGAGCTGGTTACCTGGAGATGGAGGAACTAAATATTGCAGTTCACAACATGCATTAATGTCCTAATGAGAAATCTAATCCCAGGATGTTTGCCTAGTGATTATTTCCCAGGATGGCTAATCATAGAGGGAATTAGGAAATGAAATACATTAGAATTAGTGCCATTATAGAAATCAAACTGTACTTGTTTAAAGGGGGAAATAAAACCATAGTAACCTTAAGATTTTTTTTTGAGCCAGGAGTTTGCATAGATTTATTGACTACTTTTCTTTGAATGTTAGAGTTATATTCAATTTTACTGAAAATGTATTATGATCTAACAGTAGTGAATTTTCCTTTCTGTGAAGACATGATTAGGTACTGACTACAGACATGATAAAGTAGGTGACTGGTAAAAAAAAATAGCCTAATGTCCCAGAAGAGATGAAACCAACATTCACAATTCTCTTTCCTAAGAGTACTCAATAAAGCCTGACTTAGTCCCTGAAATACTACTTGGTCTATGTCTGGTCTCTTGTGTCTTCTACAAGATACCATTGTCTTGGTCTCATTCACAATTGTACTGGATTATTCCTCCCTCTGTTTTTCTTCTTCCTTCCTTCTCTTTTTCCCTCCTTTATTTCTTCTTTGCCTTTTTTCCTTCCACTTTTCCTCTCTTTTTTCCACGCTTCTTTCCTTCTTTTCCTCTATGTGGGGGGAAGAGGGGTGGGCTGAGAGATACCTGCAGGCACACAAGTACTAGGGCTTGAGCTCAGGGCTTGATGGCTGTCCTTTAGCTTTATCACTCAAGGACACAGCTCCACTTCCAGCTTTGTTTCTGATTAATTGAAGATAAGAATCTCATGGATTTTCCTACTGATGCTGGCTTTGAACCATTATTCTCAGGTCACCAGCCTACTAAGAAGCTAGGATTAGAGGCGTGTGGCACTGTCTGGCACTCACATTTCCCTCTTCCTTAACAGAGGTGGCCTACACCATAATTGATTTTAAAAAGTACTTTCAACTTTTAGAGACTCTGAAAAAAACATTTCATTTTGCTAAAGTAAATAAACAGTTTTAAGACAAGAGTCAGCAAAATGGCACACAGAAGCACAGGGAAAGGTTCCTGTCTCTCACTCTCTTCTATATCTTCTTTTCTCCCTCTCAACACCATTCTCCCTTTCTTTCTTCTCTCTCTCTTTTTTTTTGGGGGGGGGTCCGGTCGTGGGGCCTGAACTCTGGGCCTGGGCACTGCCCCTTAGCTCTTCAGCTCAAGGCTAGTGCTTTACCACTTGAGCCACAGCGCCACTTCTGGCTTTTTTCTTTTTGCTTATGTGGTGCTGAGGAATCGAACCCAGGGCCTCATGCATGCAAGGCAAGCACTCTACTGCGGCGAACGCCTTCTCGGCCAGCGAGGAAGAACGACCCACACCAGGAGTCTTCTCAGATCACACTTTATTGGAGAGCCTTCTTACTTGTAGGAGAGCTTGAGCGCAAGAGAGTGCACAAAAAACATGGCCGCTTATATAGGGAATAGGGACACGTGTCGTCCTATCATTGGTCGTCTGCCTTTCACCGTCACCAGGTGCCACGGGATTGGCTGGGGACTCTACGTGGCTTGCACATGCGCAAAGCCCAGTACCCACCGTCCCGCCAAGCACTGCCTAATATGGAGTTGTTTACCTCAAAGCTGCAAGGGAGTGGGCGGCGTCTAATTGCGTTCGCCCCGGCTCCCCGCACTCTACCACTGAGCTACCTTCCCAGCCCTCTTCTCTCTTTTCTTATAAGCTCTTTCTACTCCCTGTCTCTGCTCCCTTTCAGTGGCATAAGAAGAGAGCATCCATGTTTTCCAGAAACTCTCAGTGAGTTATTAGGCCTTTCTAACCTTACACAGTCTTGGAACTGCATATTTCTACAGGACCAAAGGTGCCTTACACCCTGATCCCAGTGAGAAGATCCTTGCTTCCACACAGCCAGGGCTAAGTTGTTCCTCTGCAGTGATTTTAATGCCCTGAACTATATAATTTAATCATCGAGTTTCTGTGTCGTCATAGTCTAAAATAATAACACCTACCCAGTAGTTGCAAATTACAGATCTATACATTACAGAATAGAATGCAGGAAAAATACCCACTGTGGGCTGTGCTCCATTGCAAGCACTATGAGCTCATTGACAGCCTAAGGCTTTCTTCTCAGCCTTACAATCACCAGCCTGCAGTTTTTTAAATTATTATTATTTTTACTTTCATAATCAGCTGGGGAGTCTCTCTCTCTCTCTCTCTCTCTCTCTCTCTCTCTCTCTCTCTCTCTCTCTCTCTCTCTCTTACCTTAGACTTAAATAAAGGCTCCTAAGGGTGCAGGGTAGTAGATAAGAACAAGTTCTCTGTTTGCCTGCCTAACAAGGATAAATGACTCTATCTCTGTGGTTTATGTTGAACGCCTGATAATGCATCTCCAAGAAAAGCACTTAGCAAGAGTACACATAAATATGGCTATAATGTGCGTTCCAACTACTCTATTTGCAAGGCCAAGTACACAAATGAAGGATGAAAACAGACAAAATGGGTCACTAAAATTAGCCTGCATGTTGGTGAAGCAGATAATAAGAATACCATGTGTCACAGTCTCTTAGTGCCTGGCTTTCATAGAGCTCCAGTTATAGGGGAAAGATTTATTGCAAGAATAAGACACTTATTCTTTTCTCTCTTAATGTGATGTCTGCTAGTCTGGGAATGCACATCATAGAGATGTATTGCCCAAAGTGCACTTTTTGGAAGGTCTTTTGCCTTCCAAGTCTTGATATTTGAATATTATATAAAGTCAATTTATATTCCTTAATCATAAACAAATGCTGCATTGCGTTTCCCTTAGCTTCCTGGTAATCATACCCTACAGGATCAGAAGAAATGCCAGAGGTTATTAAGCTTTAAAGATACACAAACAGAAGACAAGGAAGTAAGTATCTTGTCATGAAAGAGACACCAGCTTAATCTGGTATCGATCCATAACTGGATGGAGAATAGGAGATTAAGAGAAACAAGGCAGATTTTGCCTTGCCAGAAGGAACCAAGGGATCAAGTGAAAACATTAGGTACTCATTATAAATGAACAGCTGTGCTTTGAATGCTCAAACTTCATCTCATTTGTTCGCCACTCGAAGCTGCTATTCTGCATAGTTCATGATTCACTCTAAAACATCTTCATTTCCCATTCTCCCTTTATTTAGCTCTATAATTTAGAGAGCACCTTTATTCCTAAAGCTGCAGAAAACACCGTCATCTGTGGCATGACGCCTAAACTCCCAATGACCAAAAACAGGTGGCCGGAGTCTGCGGGAGTAGATTTCTGAGGAGAGGTCCCAGATCAGTAAAAGTTGACCTTTCCAATATGTGCTCTTGTGTTTATCTTCCTTCTGGCACCACTGCTTGGTGTTCAGGACGCTGATGCTGCATACAAATAGTGCACTTGGGAGGGTCATGGCTAGGTGTTGTACTCAGAGCCTTGCGTATGGTCTATAAACACTCTACAATTCAAGGATATATCTAGGTGAGCAGGAGTTGCTTCCATCTGCTACTCTGGGTCACCTGACAAGATCTTCGGTACTATCTAGTACCAACTTAGTTCTTAGCTCTTACAGGAAATGTTAACTTATTGCCCTCTTTTCAGGTAAGGAAAATTAATTTTATTGTGGGAAGAAAAGTCACTTGAGACCTCACAGATAGGATAATTTCAAAGCTGTATCCAACTTAAGCAAAGATCCATGTTTTTCATCTGTATGCCAGAGAATTCAAAACCATTTAAGGAAAGCATACACAAAAGTAAGAAAGAAGAATTAACACTTTTGTGTGGAGAATTTGCTTTGCTTGGAATAATACGTTGTACAAGTTATCTTAGAGGATAACAGAGGTACCAAGCCTGGCCTTGTTAGTTTTCCTGCATGTGATTAGTCGCAGCGTTGTGTACGTTTCTTATCAATAAGGGCTATCCATTCTTCAGCTTGTCAATGTTTCTTTTTCTACTAGAGATTTACAGAGAGCTACCACCATGCACTTGTCCACCAAGCTAAATAAATTGGTCCGAATTGTTGGGAGGCAGCTATCGATGTGGGCTTCTCTCTTTCTCCACATTGATTATCCTCCTGACCTGTGAAAGAATAAATATCACTCACAACAACTACATTTAGATATGCTGTCCAAATACACTGTTAAATGCACAAAAATGTATGAATAAAAAGTAATAAAAGTAGCAGAATCTCAAAATGCTACCTTCACTTTTATCTGTTTACACACCTTCCAGAATGGAAAGAAAAGGGATTCTGCTGATTTTCCTACTCCCTACTAATGCTGAACATGGAGGTGGAATTTGATGATTGATAGGTGAAAAGAAATTTGCAAAGACACATGACTCTTTACATGGAGTCATCTTCAAGTCATCTTGCTGACTTTATTTCTTTTCAAGCCAAAAGTTTTGAGCAGAGAGATCTCAGCTGGGCTTTTCCAATTGCTTTGAAATAATGAAAGGTTGGTTCTGATCCATGGAAAGTATACATCTGAATACTCTGCACAGTCTCCTTTCAAAGAAGTTTTACTGTTGCTTATTTACATTCTAATTAACAACTAGGTTCCTATACAGCAATGAACCATGACCCAATGTTAAATAAAATTGTTATAAATTAAATATATTTCCATGATAAGTCTCATGTGTTCACTTCTTTTATATTAGTTTATGTGACTTAGTAACTAACTAGAAAACTGATGGCAATCTCAGATTACAATAAGTCAAAAAGATCTATGTTTCCACCCAATAGAAATGAAGATGATCTAAACTGTACGTAAACACTGTGGTTTCTGATAAATTGCCCTGTCTAAATAGTTGGTATGGAAATTAAAACTACAATTTGAATTTAAAAAAAAAAGATCTATGTGTGGTCAGAATTTGGGGAAATCACAGGTAATCACTCTTATTTCATTTGGTCAAAAAGAAATGGAGAGGACATGGTAGTGTAATGAATAGGAAAGAAGTAGGAGGGAGCTCACCAGAGGAGCTGTGGCTATCAGAAGGACAACACTGCCAAGCTCCAAACTAGGAGAAGGCTGAGAACACTATACAACTCCACCTGTTCTTTTCTCCTATCCTCTCCTGGGATCTTTAATGGACAAAGGCCATAGGAGGCTGAAAGGCAAAGTGGACTTTTGTTATATATCAGATCAGCCTCCGGGGAGCGGGGGGAGATAGGAGAGGAAGGGTAGAGAGAAGCTGGAAGAGCACACAGATGACAATTATCCCATGTCTTCCAATTACATCTATAAGCCCCTCCTGAACCCTGTAGCTATTATTGCAATGAAAGTGCTTCTTTCTTTGAACTTCTGTATTAATAAAGAAATCTCTCTCCACTCTTCTGCAGAATGATTACATACAATGTCATATGTTGCTCTGGTTTAATATGTGGCTGTTTTACCAACTTGATTATACACACTTGGAAGAACTGTAATCACACCTAATTTCTTGAAAAGTTCCTCGCTGCTGAGGGTCAAGACCTAAACAGGAGGTAAAACTAATGCAATGTAAAATAGTTGAACTGTGTATGATTCTTTACCAATGACACATAAATTCAATTCAATGCATTTAAGCAAATGCTATAAAGTCTCTCAGCAAATGAAATTAATGAAATATTCACATTTATTGCATGTTTTACATACTTATATTTCAGGGCTTCATTTTTTAAATAAAAACTTACTTCGTTCCTTCCTCCCCCTTTAATTTCTCTCCAATCATTCTCTTTATGCTCCCTGTCTCTTCTTTCCTCCCTCTCCTCTATCTCTCTATCTCTGTCTTTCTCTCTATGTCTCTCTTTTTTTCCTCTCTCCCTTTCTGTCCTCTATTCCTCTGTGTCTTGTTTCTTTCAATCTCTCTGTCAAAAAACTTGAGTGTCATCTCCCTGGGTTGAGATCATCTTCAAAAAGGCAATCTTCCTCTTCTGTAAGAATTTACATGGGAGAGGTTGATTTTTCCATGAATGAGGCAGGAAATAATAACATCCTGCCTTTTATTTTGAGTATTCCCACCATCTCACTCCCTCAAAATCACTGGGTAATCAATCTGAAGCAGCAACATGCAACAGCATTAAAATTAGGGATGTTTGAAGAGGGAATTAGTCAACTCACTCATTATTCTTGATTAATAGAAAATTATCCTGCTAACATTTACTGCGCTATTCATTTGTTATTTGGAAGTGATTAGCTGCAAATAGCAGTTAAGAACAAGCCAGTTTTGTAATTTCAGCCACAGCTGTAATTACCGCCCCAATTTCTCTTCTTTGAGCACGCCTTTCCCACTTGAAAACAGCTCTCACCTTTCCTTAGCGACCACCTCCTCTCTGACAATGGTGTCAGTTTTGTTCCAATCCAGAGGGAAATTGGGGGCTTGCTCACTTTTACTTCCAGAAGGAAAGCCCAAGAAATCCTCAGGGAGTTTGGTTTTATTGCCCAAAGCAGGGAGATTTCAGGGATCATATAATTTTGTTCCCCAGATTTCCCCATTAACTGGCATCCAGTTTCATCTTTCAACACATTTCTGTCACTTACTTTCTTCTAAGAAAGAATCAGAAGGCCTGAAATGAGGTATCAATGCTACTTTTAGGTTTACCTCTGAAATCTCCAATCCGGTGCCTTCTCTTCTCCTGTGAAAGTTCTCTGCCCTGTCTGTTCCTTTGCTCTACTTTCAAGGTAGACCCAGGATGCCAATATTCCACTAGATGTTACCAGATATTCTCTCCCAATTTCACCCAAATCATTTCCCTTCTTTCTTTATCACACTCACAAAAAGAGCTAGTTTACTTGGTTGTTCTCAAATAGTAAATAAATTAATTTACCCTTGGGTGCTGATAATGATGTCATATTGACTTTCTAAAGTTTGAGTCACTTTGAGATGTTTGCAATGTGTCGGTTTTCAAGCCCTTACATGGTGATTCTCAACCAAACTACTCATTATCACCATCCTAAGAGGTTTATTTTAAATTACTGATGCCATAATGATGAACATGAGTCTCATATCAAAGTTTTTTCTGTAATAGTTTGGTTGAAACTTCAACTTAGCAAATGGCTCTTTGTGAAATATTAGGAATATGTGACAAGAAAATGAGGGAACTTTATAGTTTGTTCAGCCATGCTACATCATGCCTTTACATTAATTCTACTTTTTTTTTTTTTTGTTGGTCATGGGGTTTGAACTCTGGGCCTGGGCGCTTTCCCTCAGCTCTTCAGCTCAAGGCTAGCACTCTACCACTTGAGCCACAGCTCCATTTCTAGTTGTCTGGTGATAATTGGGGAAAAGAGTCTCACAGACTTTCCTGCCTGGACTGGCTTTGAACTATGATCCTCAGATCTCAGCCTCCTGTGTAGCTAGGACTATGGACATGAGCTACTGGTGCAAGGCAAATTCTATTTCTCATACCTTCAAAGCTCTAGTCTTTTACATATCTTAACAATACCATATTTGCGGGGCTGTGAATGTGGCTCAGTGGTAGAGTGCTTGCCTTGCATGCCTGAGGCCCTGGGTTCGATTCCTCAGCACCACATAAGCAAAAAGAAAAAAGCCGGAAGTGGTGCTGTGGCTCAAATGGTAGAACTCTAGCCTTTAGCTGAAGAGCTGAGGGACAGTGCCCAGGCCCAGAGTTCAGGCCCCACGACCAGACTAAAAAAGAATTACCATATTTGCTTATAACTTGTTCTGGAAAAATCATAGAGGACAGTGGACTGATTTCTATATATCATTTTAGAGACCTGCATTAGAATCTGTAGAAATCTGTACTTTAATGCATTCTTGAGACTAATATGCATTAAATTTGAACAAAACATTCACTGTCTTTGGCAAACTCAAGAACAGATCCACTAGGATTGCTAGCTGCTTTGTTTTAGCTTTTTTTCTTTCTTTCTTTCTTCAATCTAATTTTCAGTAGATCATAGATGAAAGGTATCAAAATAAATCATCTTTTTAAATTAAGAGAACCCTTTTTTAAGTGTAGAAGATGCAATGAATGGACTGTTTGACATGGCACTTGCAAACTGCCTTACTTAACACCAGCTAGCATCAAGAACTAAAGAGCGATCAATGCAAGCAGAATTCTTTCCATCATATTGTATAGCATCTAGGCCATGTAGGGAGAATAATGTAAAAGTAGCTAATGCAGGGCAGAAAGAAGTAGAACATTGATAAAGACAAATGTATCTTAACAGACCTCATCTGAGGGAAACAGAGCAGTCAGACTTGCGGTGGACTGATAGAGTCTACAGAATGCTGGATAGAGGATGGGCCTTTGCTCATGCTGTTTCCCCTCCCCGACAGCCTTTACAACACAGGCATTGCCACTAGAACCTTATTTATCCCTTAAGGCCTTCTGCAAAAAGTTCTCTTGTGTCCCTCAGGCTGAACTTACTTCTCTCCTATTAGTCACTATCAATATGATTTAGATATGAAATATCCCACACGGTCTCTTGAGTTAAAGGCTTGGTCTCCAGTTGATTGATTCAGTTACTTAAGGTGATTGGATCACAAGGGCTCTGCCCTTATTACTGGGTTATTACTGCCCTTATCTACTGGTTGATTCCTAATTTGATGGCATTATTGGGAGACAAAGGAAGATGGGACCAATCACTGGGGGCCACTGCTTTGAAGGGGATCTCCTCCCTGACGTCTTTCAGTCTATTTCCTGGCTGTCAGAAGCGTATCTCTTTCTACAACTATACTTTTCCACCATAATGTTCTCCCTGGCCTCAGGCCTGAAAGCAATGAAGCCAGCTGGCCATGGATTAAAACCTTCCGAAATCATGAACTAAAATAAATGCTTCTTTATGTTGTTACTCTTGGGCATTTGTTACAGCACTGGAACATGTGACTAACACAGCATCTTAACTTGAGTCTGTTGGTACGCTAGAAGGGTCATACTAATCTTTGGTTTATGGAATAATTTATTCTTATAAGTAACTGCACAATTGATCACAAATAACTTGGTGGCAGAAAACATGACTTTTTCAACTTTGATGGTCAAACACTTAGTAGACTACAGATATAGTGAAAGTGCACATGATACATGCTTGTTAAAAATGTTTATGGTAGTGGTTTAGAGCCACTGATCAATTCATATATATATATATATATATATATATATATATGTATATTCTGAGTTTACAACTTCATAGGCATGGTGAAGGTATTTAATCTCTCTGTGTCTATTCCTTTCAGCAAAATGGGAGGAATAACCATTTTGAATAGCTAATTGAGAACAGTAATAGTGAAATAAGAATAAAATGACTTATTTCACATAGATAGTACAGGTGAATGTCTATATATGCTTGCTAAATCTTTAATATTAGTGAAATGGAATCGATCCCTCCTGCATCACTCTTTAGTGAACTCATTTTACTCTGCCACTGACAGGTGGAAATGCTAAGGTAAATAGTATCCATGAATGCATCTGTGACACCTTGTTATGAAATACGGCTCTCATTCCCGGTACATAATGTCTTTTATGGATCTCATCCTGAGTCATGCATAGCATTAAGCATCTTGTACCCACAATCAGAGTGCTGGGGTGCAGTCAAACATCACCTAATGCATCAACAGGAGAGTCTGGTGGTAGCTCCACAGTTCTCAGGTCGGTGCTACTTATCACTGATGTTGATGGAAAATGTGGCACTGCATATCATAACCGACAAACTACAATGTGTCCACATAGGTACAATTGTAATTTCATTTAAACTTTCTGAACTAGTAGGTGGAGTCCTGCAAATCTTGGAAATATGTGTGTGTGGGGGGGGGTGTCTGTGTATTGTTATTTATGTGATTTTCTCTTTTCTAGTCTAGGGGAAACATTTAAAGCACAGGCAAGCACAAGCGGTCTTACACAGGGTAAGAGTAAGTCACACACTTCCATCTCTAATGCAGTGATTCTTAACCCTGGGTAATTGTTTCTCTGCTTGAGAACTTTTGGCAATCAATGGACACATGTTTGGTTTTCAGATCTGAGATGTGCTGCTGGCATCTGGTGGGTGGAGACCAAGAATTGATGCTCAATACCAATATAGACAGAATGGTCCTCAACCACAGATACTTCTACTGCCCAAATTATAGCAGTGCCAAGGTAGGAAGCAGTGCTGCAGTGAAGTTAGCAACTGAGCACGGACTTGAGGGAGTGGCATATATTTGAAACTTCCCACATGCTGGCTCAGTTCAGGGTAGTAAAACTCAAGAAGAAGAAAAGATGAAGCAAAGCGGAAGTAAGGATGACACAGAAGGGCACAGAGGCCTGTGTTTGAGAAGTGCACCAGTTCTGTTTGGATGCTTGAAGCTTTCTATAGCTCAGCAGCCCAGTTTGCTACATTTCTTTGGCCAGATATCTGCTGCACTGTTGTTTTCAGTGATAATGATACCCAGCCAAAACACTAAGCCTTAAGAGCAGCTTTGTGGGTTTTGTGGTCTGACCCAGTGCCCTTTAATAAGACTAAACTCCCTTTGTGACTCTCAGTTGGCAAGGACAGGAGTACTGAGAGCAAAAGCCTACTATGATTTACTTTACCCTCTGGTTTTCTTTAAAATTACATACGTCACAATGGAAGGCCCCAGGTGAGAAGAAAGGAAGCAGACATCAAATTGGATAAAATAATAAAGCAACTGGAGTCACAACCTCTGTCTTCCCCAGCTGCCTTCCTGCAATATTCATTTGGTTTTCTGTCTATAAAGCAAATCATCTGACACTCCCTAAACCATTCCCAGTTAACATGCATGTCCACTTGGCTAATTGTTGGTTATCATTGTGAAGAAGCTATTATGTCTTTTAATAGAGATGTTTTCAGCTTTCAGTGAGTTAGAAGTGGTTGTGAACTGGTATCTCTTTTCATGTAAGCGTTCTAAGAATTTTTTATTAAGAAGGAAATATGTAACCATTATTTTTGCAGCCATTCCTTTCAGTTTTCCAAATTTAAATTATGTCCGTTACCCAGTTTGTAAACTTGTCCTGTCTCAAATAATCTATCCCTTCTCAGAGAAATTTCAAATTTTCTCAATTTTTTTTAAAAAATAGATAAACAAAAATGTGTATTTCCATTGAAGGCTATTTGTTTAGAAATCCAGTATGTAGTAAGCCTTGTGATGCTGTTTTTTTTTCTTCCCATATGAACCTTTTGATACCAAAGTTTTGGGACCAGCCTCAGTGGCAAAAAGAGATCAAGAAACGTTGCAAAAATCATATTTCTTACAGTTATTAATAATTCATTTTCTCCTTTGTCCATTTAAACTCCTAGAATGAAAGCTCTGTGCTACTGAATACAAACACACACACACACACACACACACACACACACACACACACACACACACAACACACATCAATTTAAAAGAGAAAAATAATTGTTGGAAAAATGAAGACAAGCTTTAGTTGCCAATAGTTGGCTTTTTTTCATCTGAAAACTGTGTAGACAAAGATGACTTAGATAAGAATATTTGAAGCCCAATTAGCAGTCTAGCTAATGTTGCATTATTTTTTTTAAAAAAAGATCACTGACCTTTTATAACTTAAGCAAGGCATGTTCAGTACACTCCCTTATTCAGAATGGCTCAATGACTCCCTAAAACTTTCAGAGAAAAACTCAGAAGAGCTTATCATGAGTGTATAATTGTACCATTTGGCCGGCTGTCTCTGATTTGGTCACCTATTAGCTTGATTTCTTTATTCACTCCATTCAAGGGTTATCAGGAGAATCCTGCATCTTCACTGTTTCATTTGCCTGGAAAAGCTTTTCACTTGATGCTTATGCTGCTATTTCACTTAACATTTGTTTCCTTCCTCACCCAGATGTCATCTCCCAGAGGCCTTAACTAGATACCTAACCAGAATTAAGCATCCATTCACAATTCTTCTTGCACATTCAAATTTCCTCTTAGATTCTGCTGTCTGTCTGTCTATCTATCTATCTTTCATACTCTAACTTATTTAATCTGAATTCCCTGAGGGCAAAGATGTTTGTAAATTCATTTTCACTACTGTATCCATGTTGCCTAGAATAGGGTCTAGAACATGGTACATGCTCCATCAATAATCTTGGATTTAAAGGGTGAAAATATATAATCACACTTCACGAAAGTCAAAGACATCATAACCTTGGATTGACAAAGAGCCACCAAGGTGTTATAACCTTTGAAAGATTCTCTTTGTGGACATGTAGATTCTCCAACATAATCCCCTTTTCTATGTCATTTATTTTCCCATCGGTCCAGCCTCTTTTCATTCGTTTGGCCTTAACAACTGATTTATAGCTGCCTTGGGATAAAGTATTTTCCTCTTGTGGCCAACCAAGAGTAACCAAAGGGAAGGGATCATTGTGATGCAAAGATGCTCCCAGAGAACACTTATGACCATGGCGAAGGGTTTATCTAGTCACCCTTGAAATGGTTCCAAATTCTCATTTATACCTCTACACTAATATATAGAACTACTCCTGGCAAGCAAGGATGCTTAAAAGAAAATAAAGATAGATAACTCCATTTTAGCTTTATTCAAAGAACAGAACCCTCTAGTCATTATTATCAGAAAGAATCAGATTCTGTGTAGGCTCATCCTAGAGAGTTTTATTGCCGAACTCTTGAATCTTACTGGAAATTAATGTTGAATACTTTCACTTAGTGATATTCAGTCTTGAAGGTGTGTTCAATTTCTCCTTTAATGTTCACAAACTTCACAGAGCAGCTACCGTAATACAGTAACAATCATATTACCATTGGAGAAGAGAGTAAATGAGATGCCATTAAGACTTTGGGAATATTTCTAATCAATTTCATCCTTCAGAAATTACAAGAGTATCTCTATACACCTTAAATAAATAGGCCAGCTAATGCATGAGAAGTTCTTCAGCAGCAGATACATCTTACTATAAATCCCAGGTTTCATGGCTAAGATTTTCTTTTTTTATTGTGAAAATACCATACAGAGGGGTTACAATTACATGAGCAAGGTACATTTCTTATCAAACATTGTTGCCTCCTCCTTTGTTTCCCCTTCCCATCCCTTCCCATCACTGCCCCCCTCCTCATCAAAGTTGTAAAGTTTGTTTTTCGACATGACGACTTGTACATCTCATTGTTGCAATGGGTCCACCTATATCCCTAAGACCTACCCTGTGCACACTTTGGTCACTTCTTTCTTAAGCCAATATGTTCCTATGTATTTACTCTTTGCTAGGTGTGATGCTAGTAGTACATAAGGTCAAGATGTTCATGGCATCTGCTCTGAGTGAACACACAGGGGTATGTCAGCCTAGTCTGGAGCCATTGGATAATAATAAATGCTTCAGTAACAGTTGGGTAGCAAGCTCTGAAATCCTCTCATTTAATTATTTACCAAAGTATTGCTACATGGAAATTACAACATCTTTCTCTATAGATGAAAAAGTGGAATATAAAGTATTTCAGTGAATATAAAACATATTTCAGTGAATATAAAACATACACGTGATTTAACCAGGATATGAAGCTCAGAGTTACAAGGGAAGCAACCATATAAAGAGAATATTAAGTGTAACACTCTAAGTTTACTAATATAGGTTATGACAAGGTTTCCTGGTACTTCTTAAAGAAGAGTGACAATTGATAAGGGCAGAAAAGGCAAAAATTTGAAGACAGGAGTAGGCTCAGGTCTCAGTTTCATCATCAACTACTTATATGCCTTTTACTCAAATGTCCAACCTCCAAACTTTGGTTTTATACTTCTTTAGCAAAAAAATGGAAGTATAATACATGTTTTCCTATTTTGTTAGATATGTAAATATACTAGGTACTATGTTTGAGAGTAACATGGCCATATGTGGACATTCTGCTGTGTAATATACACTCAAGGATTACTCTTTTCATTTGTTTAGTCTTTTATAATCATGTCTGAATATGTGAAGGGAAGAATTCAGAGAAAAATCTCCACCAACTGTATCAGGCACATTCATTTCACTTGATGTTTCTAGAACAATGAATACTTTGGGCTCATTTCCAGGTCATGGCTGTCTTTCATTAGCTGATCTGTAACTGTCCTGAATACCACATGGGCTGGGTGCCATTGAGTCATAAGAAGTGAGGGGTCAGTTTTAGGTCTAGACTACTCTATTGGCAGCAAAAGCCTTAATTGGAGATCTATGTGCTGGAGTCATTTAGGAGAGGATGGATGGATTGAGCTTGACTGATGGCTATACATGGATGTCATAGGGAACTTGATTTAAGGTTCTGGTGTTTGAGAATTATTTTCAGCTCCTCTTCACCTAGACGTAAGCAGAATGAAATTGTCACAAAACAAACAAACAAACCACTCTGCCAACTCTGACATTACAATCCTCTCCAGTTTGTCCTTTTACTTTCTTTCTTTCTTTCTTTCTTTCTTTCTTTCTTTCTTTCTTTCTTTCTTTCTTTCTTTCTTTCTTTCTCTCTCTCTCTTTCTTTCTTTCTTTCTTTCTTTCTTTCTTCCTTCCTTCCTTTCTTCCTTCCTTCTTCCTTCCTTTCTTTCTTTTACTTTCCTTCCTTCCTTCCTCCTTCCTTCCTTCCTTTCTTTTCCTTCCTTCCTTTCTTTTCCTTCCTTCCTTTCTTTTCCTTCCTTCCTTTCTTTTCCTTCCTGCCTTTCTTTCTTTCTTTCTTTCTTTCTTTCTTTCTTTCTTTCTTTCTTTCTTTCCTTCTTTCTTTCCTTCTTTCTTTCTTTTCTTTCTTTCTTTCTTTCTTTCTTTCTTTCTTTCTTTCTTTCTTTCTTTCTTTTCTTTCTTTCTTTCTTTCTTTCTTTCTTTTCTTTCTTTCTTTCTTTCTTTCTTTCTTTCTTTCTTTCTTTCTTTCTTTCTTTCTTTCTTTCTTTCTTTCTTTCTTTCTTTCCTGTTTTATTGGCCAGACCTGGTACTCACACCTCTAATCCCAGCAGTCTGGGAGGCAGAGATCAATCAGAAGCATCACAATTCAATGTCATCCTAAGCAAAAAATTCATGAGATTCCCTCACCCAATAAAAGCTGGGCTTGGTATATGCATCTTTTATCCTGGCTATGTAAGAAGCACAAGTAGGAGGACTGAAGTACAGATGAGCCTGGAAAAAATTTCAAGACCAGATGTGCAATATAACTAGAGCAGATATGGCTAGGTTTGCCTCCACTAGAAGAGCTCCTGCCTAGAAGATGGAAGCCCTGACTTTAAACTCCAGTAGTACCAAAAAATAAATCACTGGGGTGGAAGTATCATGGTCAAACTAGTATTTGAAAAGGCCTGGATTCCAGTCTTAGAGTATGTGACTTGGGTGATTTGGTTACTATCTGTGGGCTTTATTTTCTCCAAATATAGGTAATATATAGTGGAATATATTTGGTCTACATAGCAGTGAAGGCATACAAATGATATATAACAATAGAAAATCAGGAGATTTACATGTGGACAACTTCCTAAGTGTAGGAGACAGGCAGAAGCTAGGTTTACTTTCACACTGGAATGCCCTTGCTAATTGATTTTCCTTCCTCTCTTTTTAGCCTTGTGAAATGCCCGTGGGAAGGAAGAAAGGAAATAAATAAACATAAAGATAGGGGTGCTTATAGAAATCTTAGAAGTTATAGGAAAAAAATGATTAAAAAGTACTAGGGATTTTTCTGTGGAAGTTTTGATCCTATCTTATAGTTAAATATTACACTAGCAGATTCCCAAAGGTTATCTCAGAACGCTGACCTGGTGCTCCATGGGGAACACAGACTGCGTCCTTTTCTCTCCTGAAGGGACTTAGATTCGAGTTTGGGAATGGAGACAGGTAAGAGAGAGATGCCCATGTAAATTTTCCTCCATCAGGTCGATGTTCTTAAACGTAAGTGGCAAGAACATTGGATTCAGAAGTAAGAGATGGGAGGTGACAAAGGGAAGAGTCTAAGAGAAGCAAGACTGTGCAGGAAAGTAAAGGAGACTGACTTTGTCCAGACATGAGAAGTGGAGGTCACTCTCCAAGCAGAAAGTAACTTGAGTCAAGAGGTGCAGTTATTTTAGATAGGAAGTCCTTGTCTGTTGTATGGCTTAGTGAAGATCTTCTCCCAATCCGTGGTCTTTCTATTAATCTTGCTAGCTATGTCCTTTGCCAGGCAGAAGCTCTGCTATTTCATGCAATCCCATTTGTCCAACCTTTCTTTGATTTGTTGTGTTTCTGGAGCTTTATTAAGAAAATTCCGGCCTGTGCCAAGGAGCCCTAGAGTTTCCCCTGTTCCCTCCTGTAATGTTTTCAGGGTGTCTGCTTTGACTTCAAGGTCTTTGATCCATTTGGAGTTGATTCTGGTGTGGAGGGATAGAGAAGGATCTAACTTTAGTTTTCTACAGGTATTTAACAAATTTTGCCAGCACCATTTACTGAAGAGGCTGTCTTTCTTCCATTCTATTTTTTAGATCCCTTATCGAAGATTAGGTGTCTATAGGTCTGCAGGTTCATTTCTGGGTCTTCATTTCTATTCCATTGGTCCTCAGGTCTGTACCTTGCATCTTGTATATACATTTACCTAATTTAGGGAGGAGAAGGGGAATAAGGACACAGGATGACCCATTGCAACAAGGATACTCACAAGACACTATGGTGGAAATGAACTTTACAACTTTGGGGAGGGTAAGGGATAGTAGGGGAAAAACAAAGGAGCAGGTAGCAATGTTTGGTAAGAAATGCACTCATTACCTTACCCATGTAACTGTAACCCCTCTGTGCTGCATCTGTACAAGAAAATAAAAGTTTAAAAAAATAAATAAATGAAAAAATATTAATACGTAAATAAATAAATAAAAACTTTAAACAAAGAGGTGCAGCTAGAGAACCATGGCATTCTGGAAATGTTCTTGTGCTGAAGCAACAGGCAATGAGATAGAAAGAACTCACTAGTGGCCTCCGGGATAAATTTCAGTATCTAATTGAAAGGAGGTCAAATCCATATCAACAGATAGTTATTTGTGCTTGTGACTAGGGTAGATTATCCTTAGTAGGTAGTGACACTCTCCCACCCCTCCTCTTTTCTGTTCTCTACTTCTAGAGAACAGACACCAGCAACAAATATGACCAAAGCTTACTTTTATTTAGGAAAATTTGTAAACAAATGTAGGCCATTCCTGGCTAACTCTGTTGCTATGGCTACCAGGTTTGTAGAGACCTGTGCTATCTGGGGGCTGTCTTGGAAATCACTTCCAGATAGGGACTCCCATCCCCCAATCCCTGTGCTTTCCTGCCTGCTGAATATTAGCCAAACTTACCTGTCTAGAAGTTTTCACTACTTCTCTGCTCTGCTTTCTAAGATGCTAGCTGGATAAATTGGTTTTTAAAAATGACTGCACTAATGAGTAATAAAAGTTTCAGATGGGAGAGTTAGAACTCCCTCTCTTTTCATATCATTCATAGATGACAGATTTAACCATGATCACCAGAGATAGCTCTTTTTTTTCCTTTTGTCAGTCATTGGGCTTTAACTCTGGGCCTGGGCACTGTCCCTCAGCTCTTCAGCTCAAGGCTAGTGCTCTACCACTTGAGCCACAGTACCATTTCCAGCTTTTTCTGCTTATGTGGTGTTGAGGGATCGAACCCAGGGCCTCATACATGTAAGACAAGCACTCTACCACTGAGTCACCTTCCCGCCCCAGGGATAGTTCTTTTAAACAAAGCCAAAGGAATGGTCCCAAATGAACAGGTGCACTATCTTTCAGTTTGCCCTAAAGATGAACACCTGTGGTGCCCAGGGCAAGCAAAATTCCTTACACTGGAAAACTCACCTGTGGCTATTTCCTTGTCTGAATCTCTAACATCTATCAAATGATATATCAACCCTAAGAGGCCTCCTCCAATGACCAATATTAATTTATTGCTTGTTCTTTATATCATATTCAACAAAATGGATACTTTCACTATCTTTTCAAATGAGAAAAGCAGAACTGAAGCAGTTAAGAGTTTGTTCATGTCTACAAAACCAGTAAATGGGTAGAGGCATGAGGTTAGAACTCTTAAGGAGCAACTCATCTATTAAAACTTTTTTCTCTTCCTGCTCTGAACACTTTACGGGTTTTCTTTATGTTTTTTTTATAATAACAATTGGCAGATTCTGCTTTGTACTATAGCAAAGTGTGAAGCTCACAGTTTGCATCAATAAGTTATAAACTCCTTGAGTTTAAGGACCATATCTTATTCATCATTTTATCACCCATATCACCTAGTGAGTAGCTGATAAGAATAATGTGATCAGTAAATTTCCTTTGAATTGTAGAACACAATTCATAAGGAAGTATGACAAAAAAGTCCTGAAGTTGCAGTTGCTTTTAATGTTTCCCATTTTCACCTGTGTGTGAGTTTGTGAATGCACACATGCACTTATATGAAGTTCAAGGAACACTTATCAGCTTATGTTCATAAGATTCCTATTTCTTTGCCTCTTGAGAATGGCATCATGGAGGAAAACAGCAGAAATGGTCCCATGAAGTCACTTTTATTATTTTATGGAGGGAAAACACCCTTGAAGTATCTACAATCTTTACCCATTCAACTCCCAGAGAACAAAGTCAATGACATTTCTAACATATCCCAGGCATAATCTTTCTTCCGCATTTATTATTTAGTAAAAATTCTATGATAATGACTTTTTTAGCTTTCTACCACTTGCTTCAGATTTCAGATTAGAAAGTATCCTAGCATTAGATGCAGTTGCTCTCAGTAAGGGGTAGTTATTTTAGAAGACATTTAGATTTTCCTTTTTCTTTATGCAGCAGTAAGGGCTATACAGATAGAGCTTTATGGTCAAAATACTTCCTAATGAAGAATCAAGAATGTTTTAGGAAAGGGATTCTTTTCTAACTCAGTGAAGAAAAATTCTATAGAAAACATGTCCTAGGTCTTTCTTAGGCCCAAATTGCCAATAGACAGTCATTTTCTATACTCAAACCTAGAGCCAGGTATTATTTAAGAATCTCTTGTTTTGATGATAGGTTTATTTCAAAATATCATTTAAGCTGGAAACACTGTTCTGATTCTGTTACTAGAAAGATAATTTCACTACTTCCTCCAGGAATTCTATGACTCTGATCCTTAAAAAAATATACTAATTCATTGGATTACAAAATTAAGAAGAGTAAGGGAAGGGCTGAGTAGGGGAGGGATGAGTAAGAAATGTTGAAAGGGGTAACATTGGTCAATATATATTGTATTCATAAACTGCTTTCTTAAATGGCAAGTCCTTTGTACAACTATGTAAAGATAATAAAATGAGACTCATGAAAACAAAAACAAAATTATCACACCACAAACAGCCCTTGTAGGTGCTCACAGTAGATGCTATAACACTTTGAGTAGATAAATGAATGTACCAACCAGGTATCACTTTCAAGAGACAGCAAAAACAAGGATCCAATTGGTTTGATTTTCTGGGTACTACAATTTGACAAGGCCCAATTCAGGACCTACATATTCCGGCTTTTTTCTTATGTGGTGCTGAGGAATCGAACCCAGGGCCTCGAGCATGCAAGGCAAGCGCTCTACCACTGAGCCACCTTCCCAGCCTCTGGTGAATTTAAGAGCTTCATTATGATATTTTCATCCATATGTAGTCTATTTTCATCAAATCACCCACCATTATGCATGCTCTCTTCTCACCCCTCACTGATCCTCTTCCCTTCCCAAATATCCTCCTTATGTCTACCTTCATGTCTCTTAAAAAATCTAAATTTTACATGAGACAAAACTTCTGATGCTTGTCTTTCTGAGTAGGAAGACCGTCATTCAATATGATGGCCTCCATATTCCTTTACATGACATAATTGTGTTCTCCTTGATAGTTGGGTAAAATTCCAAAGTGTATATAGGACATGTTTTCTTTATCCCTTCAGGTTTCATGGGCACCAAAGTTGATTCCTTAACGACAATATAGTACACAGGTGTTTCTATAGTAGTCTAACTCAGATTAGAACCAGGTATAGACTCAGGAGTGTTATAGCAGTATCTTAACATAGGATCATTTTTAGTTTTTCTTTTTCTGTTTTTTAGAGAAAATTCCATACAGGTTTCCATAATTGCTGCACTCATTTACCAAGAGAGTAAAAGAGCTCCTTTCTGCCCCACTTCATCTGACCCTCCTCCAGCATTTATTCGTTTTTGTCGTCTTAATGATAGTGATTTGGAGTAGTTTGAGATGGAATTTCAATGTAGAATTTTCACACATATTGTATGATATCATGTATATGAAATATGCAGATATATCAAATGAATAGAGATATATACAGATTAGTAGGAGGGTAGGAGATAAGGAAGAGTGGAATGGAGGTGATTAATGAATATTATTAGGGTGACAAAAATGGTCTGAATTTGCTATCATAATTTTAGAGTATTGAAGTACTAAAGATCAATGGATTGCACAGCTTTATAGTGGTTTTGATTTGCATTTCCTTGATGGCTAAAGATATTAAATATATTTTATGTATTTATTAGCCAGTTGTATGACTTCTTTCGAGAACTGTCTGTCCAATTCATTTATCCATGTATTAATTGGATAATTTGTTCTTTGGGTTTTAATATTTTGTGTTTTTATATAGTCTGGATATTGCTTACCTATCAGATAGATAGCTAACAAATTTTTCTCCCATTCTGTAGGCCATCTCTTCACTCTGTTTTCTTTTAAAGCAGTTCCAATTGTTAGCTTTTTCAAAAAGTCATTTAGAAATCATTGCTTATTTCCAAGTCTTTCCATTTCCTAGCAAAAGAAGTAAGTCAGATCTAAAGAAATATAGGTCCCATGGTCTCCCTTATTTGCAATAACAGTATATGTCTAAGAAAATTTTAATCAGATAAGCAGAAATCCATGTACATATGACCATTTAAGATGATGCTAAGTGAAATGACCCCCAAGATATGGACACAAGAGGTCTTTCTTTGTTGTTGTTTTTAATGTACTATGTGATTTTTTTTTGTTTCCTTTGTATTCTTCCTCCTATTGCATTGTACTTGATTTTGGTACCCTGCATCTTGTATATACATTTGTCTAATTTGGGGAGGGGAAAAGGCATAAAAAATGCAGAAACAAGGACACAGGATGACCCATTGCAACAACGATACCCACAAGACAGTAGATTGGAAATGAACTTTGCAACTTCAGGCAGGGGGTGGAAGAGTGAGGGAGGTGGGGGAAAGGATAGTGAATAACAACAAGGGAGGGGTGACAATGCTCAACAAGGAATGTTCTCATTGCCTTACTCATGTAACTGTAACCCCTCTGTATAGCATCTTTACAATAAAATAAATTAAAAATCATATATAAATCACTGTAATATATATGGCATGATGTGTTTTTTATCTTACAGAATAAATCAATTGTATATATTTTTCTCTTGATAAATAGCTGTATGAAATTTGTTTCTTGGACATTTTTCTTCTCTTTTACAAATTCTGACATCCTACCAGTATTTGTCTTCCCAGGTTTTGTTGTCTCTGTTCTGTATAATAGCATCTAATGTTGGCAAAACTGAATATTTTGAAGTGTGTAGAGTGTTGTGGGTTTTGGAATTTGTGGACACAGATTTAGAAGATCACGATTTACAAATAAAATATTTTAAAAAATGGGGCTGGAAAGTTGGCCCAGGGGTAGAGTGCTTGCCCCGCATACACAATGCCCTGGGTTCAATTCCTCAGTATCAAATAAGCAGACAAAAGCCAGGAGTGGTGCTGTGGCTCAAGCAGTAAGAGTCTAGCCTTGAGCTGAAGAGCTGAGGGCCCAGAGTTCAGCCCCCATGACTGACAAAAATAAAAAATTTAAAAAAAATCACTGCTTATGCCTATATCCTAAAGTGTTTTCCCCTATGTTTTCCTAGTTTCAAAGTTTCAGGTCTTATATTAAGTCCTTGACCTATTTTGAATTGAATTTATAAAGGTGAGGGATGGGAACTAGTTTGACTCTTCTAGTATATATGAATATCTAGTTTCCCCAACATCATTTGTTTAAGGGGCTCTTTTCTCCAACCAATATTTTTGACACATTTGTTGAGACTCAGATGGCTGTAGCTGTATAAGCTTAACTCTGGGCTCTCTATTCTGTTCCATTGGTCTATTTATACATATGACCACAGTCATATGTATTCTTTTTTATTGTCAAGATGCTATACAGTGGGATTCCAGTTACATAAGTACAGGAATACATGCACTTCTAGTCAAAGTTGTTACTCCTTCCCTCATTTTTTCCCGCTTTCCCCCCAGCTCCCACCAAGTTGATGGGTCATTTCCAACATAGTGTCTTGTGAATATCACTGTTGCATTGGTTCTCCCCTTGTCCTTTGTCACAAGCTAATCACCAACAACCAAGGGAATCGTTTACTGTATGGGATTTAGAGTCAGAAAACTCAGATACAAATCCACACAGTACAATATCTCTATAAATTACACATTTTCTGACCCCACTAAGTTTGATTTTGTAAAGTCTACACAGTAGGATCTGCTTCAAGGCAGTTGTTAGAATTAAATTGTATGAGAGCTATGAATAACTTCACACAAAACCTGTCCTATTAATTTTGTTGCCTCATAGTGTTTTTATTATAATAATCAAGTTCTTCCCACCAGCACATAAAAGTGAAAAGGCAGACTGGGCTGGATTCAACACCTCCCTTTTCCATGTATCAGACATGTGGGCTTAGACAACCCTAACATCTCCAAATCTGTGTCTTAACTTCTCATCGGTAAAATTATGCTAATAATAGTAATTATTTCTGTGAGTGTTTGTGAGCGTTGGTTATCAGTATGTGTGGGAAATCCTTTTCACAAGCCAGACAATAGCATTGCACTTAATAAATATTATTAAAATTGATTAGTAAGAATATGTATGTCATTCACAGCATTAGTACCATTACTATCTGTCTTTGGTGAAAGAACAGATTTCTCTAGTATATTTATCTCCAGCTCTCTTTAACAGTCCAAGTGTTTCAGCCAACTGGTGTGCTGAATTCCAAAGTAGCAGAGCAGGTGACATTATTTTGTCACTGTGAACACAATGCCGGTGAGTCAAAAGCATGTCCAACCATTTAAGAACATTTCCAAAGACACTCATACTGTGCTTCACAGCCCTGGAATTGTTTTCCTTCCATCTCTCCTCTTCCATTCTTCTTATTCATTGTATACTTCACCATTATTAACATGTAGTAGGAATGTGGATCCTAGGCTTAAATAATCATGAGATACTCCTCTAAGAGTTTTCATTTCCTATTTTCCTTCACTATTTTAGTTGTTTGGAGAGAACAAGCAATGATGTGGTAGGAACTTCTCTTTACACCATGGCCATAGAGGCAGAGAGAGGAAAGACATTGGTAACTGTCACCTCAACATCTTGCTCATCCTCATTGAACAAAGCCGTGCATTATAGCCCTTGCACACAAATGTTCACAGCTGCAGTTAACCAACCCTCTTCCCTCCATGCCCTTTACCTCTACACTGTGACAACTGTTTTTAAGTTCCCTCTGCCTTTGTACCTGCATGTTCTCAGTTGCTTTTCCAAGTTTCCTATTTGCGTTCTTATGAAAAGTTCCCTCAAATTTTGACCTGCTTCACAGATGTACACCTCCTCTAGGCTTCTGGTCTCTGTAAAAAGGGGCCACCCATTTTTTTCAAGATGGTAACATGTATAACGGCCTTGAGTATTTAATTCTTCTTTGCCAAAACTGAACCCTGTATAGGAATTAAGCTCTGCAGATCTTAATGTATAATTATTATTTCATAAGTATTGTATGTTTCACTACTTTCATCACCCAACTATAGGGTACTATGTCTCTCAGTTGGCTCACTATGAGTTCCCTAATTTGTTATTGTGCATCCTTCAAATTCATTCTCTAGAGTGTAGTGAACATGATCTTTCTAGAAGGGGTGAACCTGATACAGAGTGGCCTGAGACACAACAGTGCTACCCTGCCATCAGGCCAAAACACATGATTGTACAAATTTCGGTAGAATATGGTGTACTTTTGCCATCCATAGTGTTTTCCTTTCTCACACAAAGTAACTTCATATACTTTATCTTTAATGCCTCACTCTAAACTTGCGCTTTGATGCAGAAGTTCCTTCTTCTTGAAGCCTTTTCCAGCATATATGAGACAACACTTTATCACATGACCCGTGACAATGTTTGTCTACATAGTGACCAACAGTTCATTGACTTACCATGTTCTTCAAGTTATAATTATTTCCCAACAACAGAAAAACAGAATGTCCAGTATTGTGGTTGTATCTTTGCAGCAGAGGAAGAGTTAAAAAAAAGTGAGGGAGCTCAGAAACAAAAAAAAAAAACAAATATAATCTCAAAAATAAGTTGAAGGGAAGGGCACCACAAATTACTTCATAGCGTAGAATACCACCTAAGAAAATAATATATTGGTATCTATGTGGGATTTATGCTTAGAATTTCATTGCTGGTTGGTTAATTTTCTTGTTGCTTTGTTTTGACTTTATTTCCTTTTTGGGTTTAATTGTCTGGCTTCTTTCCTTCAAGAAAATAAGTAGTTTTGTATCTGAATAAAGTTGAAATTACAGGCATACCTAAAACACCATTAGATGTCATTTTGTTTATAGAGCCTTTGTTTACATGAGCCTTTTCCTCCTGCATTATTTATATTCTTTGATGCTTTACTGAATGCACCAGTACTGTCCAAACTCTGAACCAAATGTTCCAATTATCCTGTGCTTACGTCTCAGATGCACTAACTCCTACCTGTTAAATTACAATTATATCCTATTAGCATAAGTGTCTAACTTTGAATCACTGTTTCTTCCCGTCCCTAATTACTAAATTGGGAGGGAGGACACAAAGCAAAAAGCACACGACAAACTAAGTGGAATTTAACCATCCTCCAGAAATTAAGGCAGATCTTCAAAAAGATAACCATTGACCCGAGATAATTGCTCCAATGGGGTTGAGGTAAAAGGATTTATGGCTGATCAGAATGATTCTGGTGATGATGATAGTGATGATGATGATGATGATGATGATGATGATGATGATGATGATGATGATGACAACAATGGAAGTGATGACAGCAACAATGGAGATAGTAATGATGTTAGTCAAATGTTTCCTAAGTCCCCATATTATGCTAGGCAAGTTCAGAAGCCTTTTCATTGAATTCCTTATTTTAATAGTATAATGAACCCAAAGAATAAACACAATGATCATCATTATCATTTCCATTTACAATTGAGAAAATTGGATCTTGAGCATCATAACCAATTTGCCCCAAATCCTGCAGCTAGAGGAGTAAACAGGCAAGATTTCAAATTCCACGCATGTCATAAAGGCATTCTTGCTCACCCCATGCCAAAGAAATCCTAACAGAGAAAGCATCATGCTCCCAAGGCCAGATCTTCCATCTAGGTTTACCAAGTTGAGCTGAGCTGGCATTAAATTATTTTATTCCACATTTTTTTCTCACTCACTTTTGATAGCATCCAAAGAATCCTATTCATTTTTAATTTTTTTGTCATTTAACAGAGCAATTTATGTATACAATACATCTTGATCAGACCTGTTCAACATTTTCAACCACCTTCAATCTACCCCTTTCCTTAATTTTATGATATATGCAATGGATTCTGGATCACATTCTTCCCCCTGACCCCTTCAATCCTCCACCTCTCGCACCTTTGCCCACCCCCTACCTCTTGCAAGTACCCTGTAACTGGTATTTATTTTGTTGGTCTTTAACTTTGTCTTTCTTTCTTTCTTTTCTTTCTTTCATCTTTTCTTTTTTTGGAACTGGAGATTGACTCCTTTAGGAATTTCAGGGTTTCTGCTTTTAATGTTTTTGTTTACATCTAAATTGATTGGTATTAGAATGAGAGAGGATTTAGTGTAAGTCATTTATATATGATTATGTAATTTTCCAGCACCACTTAAAAGAGAGGGTTTTTCCAGTGTATGATTTTGGTAGCTTCCTCAAAAATTTGATGGATGTAGCTATTGTGTTTATTTCTGTTCTATTCCATTGGTCCTCGTGGTTATTTTTCTTTCTTTTTTTCTTGATTTACTATGAATATTAAAACACTTAGAAGTCAGATACTGAGATCTAGAATGTCTCTTTGTACTCAGAGTTGCTTTGTGTATTCAAAGCCTTTTATGCTTCCATATTAATTTTAAAATCATTTATTCTATTTCAGTGATGAATTTCATTGGCACTTTGATGGGGATTATATCAAATCTATAACTTAAAGTAAGATGGCCATTATAAGAAGAGCAACTCTACAAATTCCTGAACATAGGAGATTTTTTTTTCTTTTATCTTCTAGTGTCTTATTCAATTTCCTTCAATATTTTCAGTGTTCGCATTGTAGGATTTTTTTACTTCTTTGGTTTGGTTTATGCCTAAATATTTCTTTTCTGAGGATATTTTGAATGGAGTTATATTCCTAATTTCTTTTCAGGAAGCTTGTTTTTTGTGAATAGAAAAACTACTGAATTTTGTATCTTGATTTAGATCCTGCTATTTTTCTTAACTCATTTTTCAGATCTAAGAATCTTCCAGTCATATCAACTATCAACAAGTGGCAATTGACTTCTTCCTTTCCTAGATGTATCCTCTTTTTTGTTTGTCTTGTCTTATTGCTCTAAAATTTAATCACTTATATGGAATGCAGGTAAGCAGCATTGTCTCCTTCTGGATTTTGGAAGAAATATTTTCAGCATTTCTCAGCATAATATTGTTGATAGGTTTATAATCTACAACCTTTAGTATGTTGAGGTTTGTTCCTTTTATTCCTAATTCCTTCAGGGTTTTATCATAAAGAGAGGTTGAATTTTTGTAGCTGTTTGATTTTCTGCATCTATGGAGTTGGTCATGTTGTTTTGGTCCTTTATGCTATTTCTGTGCTACAGTAGCTATATTTATTCTCATATGGCGTGCTCTCCTGTAGTCCATGGGATGAAACTAACATGATCCTGATCTTCTGAATGTGTTATTCACTGAATTTGGTTTGCTAGTATTTTACTGAAGACATATATTTTCATCAAGGAATTTGGTTTGTATTTTTCTTTGTTGTCTTCTTATCTAGATTTCACATCAGAATAATTCCATATTTGTAAAATGAGTTTGTGTACTTTCTCTTTAGAATTTATGGAATGGTTTGTGGAGCATTAGTATTTGTTTCTCTTTACAGGTCTGGGAGAATTAGCAGTAAATTTATCTGGTTTTGAGCTTTTCTTTGTTGAAAGACTCTTATAATTCAGTCTGAATGTTTCTTCTATATATGTTTAGATTTATTATTGTATTTTCCTTGGTTCATATTTGATAGGTAACACAGATCCATAAATTAATTTGCCTATTTTTAGACTTTTTAATTTATGTTTTATTGTAAATATGCTGAACAGAGGGATTATAGTTACATGAGTAAGGCAATAAGTACATTACTTGTCCATCACTGTTACCCATTCTCTTCCTTGTTGTTGTCCATTATCCCTTCCCTCCCCCACCTCCCACATACCTCCCTACCTCACCCCTTCCCTACTCCCACTCTCCCTTCCCCCCCAGCCCCGCCTGAAGTTGTAAAGTTCATTTCCTATACTGTCCTGTGGGCAGACTTTCTAATTTATTAAAATTCAAGTCTAAAATATTCTTTAATAATGCTCTGGATTTAATTGTTATGTGTTATAATATCTCTTCTGTCTCTTTTGATGAGTTTCACTAATGGCTTGTTGATCTTGTTTATCTCTTCAAGGAGCTAAATATTTGTTTCCTGAATCTTTCATGGAGTTTCATTTCATTAACTCCACCTCTGATGTTTATTAGTTCTTTCCTTCTACTGATTCTGAGTTTGGTTTTGTGTTCCCAAGAGCTTCATGTGCATTGTTCATTGGTTATTTATTTGCAATCTCTCTGATTTCTTTAATGTCAGCACTCACAGTTAGAAACTTCCTCTTAGAACTGCCTACTCTTTATTCAATATGTTCTAGAAAGATAATCAGTAAGTTATTTAAATTTGACCTCTTTATGTGCTCTGTGCAGAACAGTATGGTGCTACTCAGGATGACTACTTGGTATAAACTGAACCTTTCTACTTTGTCTTACCATGTACTTTGAATCTTACCTGACGGTCTTATAAGATACCAAGGGCAAATTGATGCCTTCTGTCTCCTTTGCCATCTAGCTCCTAGTCTACTGCTCAAGGGTTGAAGGTGGTTAAAGGACCAAAGAGTGAGATAGGAAACTGAGACCTAGAGAAATAGCAGAAATGCAATCGATGGTGCTACTGAAGCACAGCACTCAGAAAGGCCTGGCATGTTTGAAAAGATGATGTCATGAGCAAAGTCAAAAGGTCAATAGTTATTGTAAAAAGACTTTCAAGATGGTGCAGTAGCCATACACAGAGGAAATATGTCACTTGCTCAAAGCTGTAAACAGTTCAATGGGACAAAGAAAAAATAATGTCCATGTGAGTAAGTCAAATCTATCTTTCCAAAGTCATATCTTTCTCTATATCCTAGTTCCTTTATTTCTGGTCATCTATTTTTTCATTTTAAACTTGTATGAGCTGAGTTTTCTGCTTATGATATGTTTTCTAAAATTCCTATATCAGGCAGATATTCATTAATCATTTGTCAGTGATTGAGGACTGATATAATAGTTTATCCATTCATCACATAAATATTCCACAAATAAAATATTTGCTGAGTACCTGCTATTTGAAGAGACTATCATTTATGATTTTTAACGAAAAATATGTAACTACAGAATTCTAGAACAGTTTCTCCAAGGAATGATTGAGGAAAATGGGAGAAGCTGTGTTTGGGAACATATATGGTTAAATTAAAACACAAGTCTTTTACCAGTGTTCCATGCACTCCGACTACAGACTTGGCCAGTCAATATTTTCTAACCTGTAATCACTCATCCTATTTTAAATCTTAGTCTGCGGAGCTCATTGTGAGAGAATTAAACAGATCATCAACAGGAAATTTTGAGTTCGGAAATTTCCATGCCAGGGCAAACTGCCAGATATTTGGATGCTAGCAAGGTAAAAACCTGTGTTTGTAGAAGCTTGATGTAATTCTTATTTTCAAAAGAAGGAATAGAGAATAGAGGACCTTATTGCCTAGTAAGCGTGCAAGGAAAACTAATCATGCCAATGTCACCAGGCTCGCTCAGAACTGCAACTCTCAGGCCCTGCAGGTGACAATCCCTTAGCTGGTACTGTTTACATTAGCCAGGGCTTCCTTGGAAACTGCACTGACCCTGAGGTGCCTGAAAATTTAGAGCAGAGGTTTTGGTATAGCTTATAAAATTGCATTCAAATGACATGTGTAACATGGCGCCACTTGAACATGACACAAAGAGCTTTCTCTTGAATTTGAAAGAAAAAGCAGGGGAATGGTAGGCTCAGCAAGAGCGAGCTGCAGGTATGAAAGGTAAAGGGAAAGTGTGTTTAGATTTTATTGTTTGTTTCTAACCTACTAAAGAAGAAAAGTGGGGGATGGCTGGATGCAGGATGTAATGTAATGTGCTTTATCCACACAGAGATGGCCGTTCATTCCCTTTTCAATCTGAGAAGTCAGGATGAAGCATAAGAGTTTCTATATTCCAGGAAAATCTAAAGGTGAAGGTGGTAGTTATCATTCTATAATCTTGTTTGTCAGTCCCAGTGGCACGGATAAACAACTGCAACCTCTTTACCCTTCAGTTTAGAAAACAATTTAGAGATCATTTGAAGAAGGAATAGGTTGCTGTCCTCCCCAAAACTGAGCATTACCTAAAAACCCTCCATTATTAATGTCTTAGTCACATATCAGCTCGCTAACTTGCTGAGCAGCACCAACAGTACTGCTCAGCAACAGTACCAACAAAAATCTCCACAATAGCAGTGGTCCTTGTTAAAAATAAAGATCAAACCTGGGGCCAGTGGCTCATGCTTATAATCCTAGCTACTCAGGATCACTGTTCAAAGCCAGCCCCAGCAGAAAGGTCTGCAAGATTCTATTCTAGCTATGCATAAAAGGAAAATCTGGACTGGAGCTTGTCTCAGGTAGTAGAGCATCAGTTCTGAGCAAAAAATCTGAGTAGCAGAATGAAGCCTTGATTTCAAGGCCTGGTAAGAGAAAAAAATTAAAAAATCATCGATATTTTTATCATGTTTAATGGCATGAAGAGATATTTTATATAAAATATGTAGTGCTGACTCTGGGTCAAAGAAGGACTCAGAAGAATTAGATTTTGAGCATGAAGAATGTTTAGAACATTTTATATCTATTTTAATCATTTTTTTCTTTTTTAGTATATATTTTTTATTGTAAAGATACTTACGGAAGGGTTACAGTTACATGAATAAGGTAATGAGTACATTTCCTATTGAGCATTGTTACCCCCTCCTTTGCTTTTAACCCTATTATCCCTTCCCTCTCCACTTCCCCAACTCCTCCCTACCCTTATCCCCTGAAGTTGTAAAGTTTGTTTTCAGCATAGTGTCTTGTACATCTCACTGTTACAATGGTCAACCTGTATCCTTATTTCAGGATTTTGTTATTTCCCCTCCTTTCCCCAAATTAGAAAAATGTATATACAAGATGCAGGGTACTGGAATCAAATTGAAAACAGGGGTTATACCGTGGAGGAAGAACATATAAAAGAAACAAAAAAAATCAAGACTGATTACATTCTCTAGATATATTTGAAATGCTTGTTTCCACTTAATAAATGCATAATGTGTAACCCAAGTGAAAATAATGCACTATTTCAAAGTCTCAATGGTAGCATCATTTCTTCCTCAGCTGTACCTTTCTGTAAAGTGGCTGCTATGGCAATTGGTGATGTGGGAGCCCCACAGAGAACAGGCCTATGCATGGCCACATCCTGAGTTGTCTTTGTACTGTTCAGTAACACCCAAGGAACTCCAGAAGGACTAGAAAGAACTTGCAGAAGTCATGGCTACTCTACTCTGCCTTGTGCTGTGAATATCTTGGCCTCAGCAAAGCCATTCTCCATCATGAGAATGAGTTTCTGCTACCATTTCGTATCTGGGACCCCAATGTGCAGTCCCAGATAGAACCATCAGCTGTCCTGACTGCATATCACTATTTGGCAATGGTAAGCAGTTGACAGTCCCAGGCCTGCAACTGTCCCTCAGCCTGCAGAAGATTAAGTCTCCCATCCTTGGTCATGCACATAGTCATGGCACAAATTTCAATGAGAAACATTCCTTAATGATGAACCACTTCTCTGTACTCTACTCTTACCAAGCAAGAATCAAATTGTGGTAAAGGAAATTCTCTCTCTCTCTCTCTCTCTCTCTCTCTCTCTCACACACACACACACACACACACACACACACACACATACCCATTTCATTGTATTCTTCTTTTACCTTAGAAGTTTAAAGCTACCATTCTTTCATCTTTCTTTCCTTTCTGCATACAAAAGAGAATCGGCTGCTATGCTGGAAAAAAAGTTTTATCTAAAACTGGTGATACATTTTATTTCTTTGGGTTGTGTCCCTTGCTTTCTCAGCAAATTGAATCTTTACCTTCAACTCTAGACACATCTGACCCCTTGCCTGCTGCCTCACCAGGTTTACTGATTATTCCTGTCATTGTGAAGAAAGATGACTTCAAACTGAGAATAACTAGACAGAAATGAGGCTTTGGTTCATGATCCTGAGCAAAAGATTACACAACCCTTCCTCAAGGGAGCTACGGAACAAAATATTTACAACCAACCCTCATTTAACAACTTCTGAAAACTAGAACAGATGCACTGGATTGTATGGTGAGCTAATACTACCATGGTTATTAAAAATGTTTCTGGGAAAACATGTTGATATCTAGATAGAAAGTAATGTCCGAAGTTTATAATATTTAGTATCTATGGTAAGCTATCCCCTTAAAGCTTGAACAGCAAGCCCATTGCAATAAACAACTTTACACGTTCATTTACATTTTTTACTAAAATTGGTAGTGGAGATACTTTAAGAGATCAGCTATTCCATGTGTTATAGGATAGACATATATAATTTACCTAATAAAATTTAAGCCTTCAAGTACATAAATAAACAATTGGACACTTTTCGAATGTGCCTTACAAAAAGAAGAGAAATATATCAAAATTTCACTTTTTGATAACAGTATTGTTATAAATGTGAATTCTTAGATCTCCTGGGGAAAATTGCTACTGTCCTCTGATTATCAGTTTGCTCATTTTTATGTTAAGAAGAAGAAAGGTCAAGGGAACCAATTTTAAGCACACACAATGCTTTCAGTACTTATGCTTTATTTTGTGGAAAACATTAATACTTTAGGCTGAGTGAAAGCCATTTGGACTCTGCCTTTATGTGAAAAATGTCTACCTAGAATGTATTCATTGGAGACTGGAAATAGTGTGGATCAACCTATGGACATAGGTAAAGTAACAAGTTCTGGATTAAAGTTTCCATAAAAATAGAAATATCCACACATTACATATTGCCAGTGTACTGATATATACTGATCTAATCATGATTAGTATAGTCACTACCCTATAAATTTATTCTTTTTTGTGATTAAATTGTTTTCTTTAAGGACACAGAAAGTCATTGGATAATTGGAGACAGATTCTTGTACTCATTGGTTGACTTGCAGAAACATCCAAAGTTAAAAATCAAGTGACATTTTTTCCTAAGCAAAATCTCTGTCCCATACATGTAGATGGTAAATGTTCTTCCACTGTATTTTGTACTGCTTGAATATCAACAAACTGGTATGTTTTGCATATATATATATATATATATCAAATGTTTATTTTATGTAAAACAGTCTTTCAGTGGATTTCTCTAGCTAAAAGGAACAAGAAGCTGGCCAATTTATTCAGACAAAACTTGGAAGCACCAGGGAGTATCTGCATGTTTTGTTCTGTGGGGAAACAATTAGATGCACAGATGACCCTTCTGGTAGTCTGAACTCTGCTCCCTCTGTGATTAACAGTCCAATTAACAATGCTAGTTTAACTGTCACTGTAGAATTACTTACAGGTGCAACTATTTGTGAAGATAATAATAAGCTGGCTCAGTTTTTGCCTGGTCAGGAACAATTCCACAAATATATCTTTATGTTCCTCTTATGGGACCATCTGGGCACAAAAATGTTACCTAAGTTCCTAGGATATTTAAAACCAATAAATACTAAAGATTTTGAGGACAGACAACTCTAAACTTATCCTCATTTTTATGTCAAAGGAATATTTAGAAACTTCTCACTCTCACACCAGGTATATTCTGCAATCCTTTGTAATAGATATACTAATTAGAAAAAATCATGAAAACATTGATTTATTTTCCTACTTAAACTTTTGAGTTTGTTTAATATTCATGTAGCACAAAAGATTTGTAAATCACAAATCAATAATTTGTTGAAGAAACACACAGATGGTTGTTTTGGTATTCAAATTATATTGCATCCCTGTATTTCACTCCAAGGTGTGCATGCACACATGTATATACATTCATGTATATGGATATGTGTATATAAGTGTGTTTCTCTAGATATGCATGTCTGTAAACACATATACACCAAAAGAATTGTATATATAATTATGAAAACAGCTGTGAATATTTTCAAATTTGCCTTATTTTCAATTTTACTGTATAAAAGTATCATTATTCTTCCAATTGTAATGTATTCTGTGTAATAACTCAATTATTGCTTGTGACCACAGACATTGACCTAGAAGCAAAAGAGGATTTTGTTCAACCCTTCACCTAGACTTTCACTTCTTAGGCAATCAAGAAGAATCTTTTGAGCAAAACAAATAACTGAATGAACATATATTTTGACTACCATTTTATACCATTTCACATTGCTTCATGTCTATGAGTTCTCTTTTCACATCTCTGAGGTAAGTATTCCTGATCCAATATGTTTCTGTCTTATTTGTCCTTTCTCTCTCCTTTAAACATACATCAGTGGGTACTACCAATAGCATAAAGTTAAAGCCAGGGCTGCTACATATATAATAATGAATAAAAGAATATCAAAATAATTTTTGTTAGTTGACTATATACATATATAGCACATTTATATATTCTTGAATTTATATGTAGATAAAATATTCTTGAAAGAAAAATGGAAATTAGAAACAGTGCTATTGAGAGAAAATGAAAGGGGAAAAACTGAGAAAGAGTAAAGGAAGGAGTGACATTGTCCAAGAAGAAATGTGCTCTTTACCTGACGTAAGTAAATTTAACCCGTGTCCAGCACCTTTATAGTAACAATAAAAATTTTTAAAAAACTGATATTGAGCATGTCATTCAACATAAACCCAATATATCTGATCAACTACCCCCACAGTAGCTAAGAGAGGTAAAGATAAAACTTGAGGTGATATAATGGAGAATGATTTTTTGGTATGTTTTTATTGTAAAAATGCTGTACAGAGGGGTTACAGTCACATGAGCAAGGTAATCAGTACCTTTCTGGTTGAGCATTGTTGCTTCCTCCTTTGTTGCCCCCTACCATCTTTCCCTCAGACCTGTACAGCTATACCCAATCCCACCAAAGTTGTAAAGTTTGTTTTCAACATAGTGTTTTGTACATCTCATTGTTACAATGGGTCAACCTATATCCTTATTTAAGCATTTTGTTTTTTTTCCTTCCCCTCCCTAATTTAGAGAAGTATATATACAAGATGCAGAGCATAGACATCAAATACAATGAAAACAGGGGTTATACAGTGGGGAAGGAACATGCAAAGAAACAAACAAATCACATGGTACATTATAAATATGTTAGAAACAATAGAAAGAAAGAAAAAAGATATTTGTGTCCCTATCTTGGGGTTCATTTCACTTAACATCATCTTATATGGTCATATGTACATAGCTTTTGACCTTTTCAGCTTGTCCTACACATGTAGTAGTTATTGCAAATAAGGGAAACCATGGGACCTATGTTTCTTCGGGCCTGGATTACTTCACTTAATATAATTTTTTCCAAGTCTTTCCATTTCCTAACAAATGGGGCAATGTCATTCTTTCTGATGGAGGCATAGAATTCCATTGTGCATATATACCACATTTTCTTGATCCATTCATCTACTGAGGGGCATCTGGTTTGGTTCCATATCTTAGCTATGGAAAATAATGATGCAATAAACATAGTCGTGCTGGTGTCTTTAGAGTGGTCTTGTTTGTGATCATTTGGTAAATGCCCAAAAGTGGGATTGCTGGGTCATAGGGGAGCTCTATGTAGAGTCTTTTGAGGAACACCCCATACTACTTTCCAAAGTGGTTGAACAAGTTTACATTCCCACCAACAATGCAGTAGGGTTCCCTCTGTCCACATCCCCTCCAGCATCTGTTGTTATTAGATTTCTTGATAATAGCCATAACTATATTTATTTGTACAAATTAGTATTTTTAGCTCCACATTATATATCTGTGTTTCTCATTCTTAGTAAAATTGTGTACAAGTATTATACTGATGTCCAAGTTTTAACTTTACACTTCAGTGTCTTTTACTCAAGAATGAATCTTAGATTTGCCAAAAGAGGTAAATACAAACTGTTAAGAGGAGAGAGAAGAGGAGTAGAGAGGAAGAAACAAGCGTCAATCAAATGGATCCAGAAATGACACATGGATGACTTAATGGACAAGAATATAATAGTAGTTTAAATAACTCGATTCCATCTAGACAAGAGGGAAATAAACACATGATTGTGGAAACCACACAAATGAAAGCTATAACAAATGATGAAATTAAACTTCTGGAGATGAAAAATCTTATGTCTATCAAATATACTGGAATAAAATTAAGATTTCAAAATAAAAGAGTATTATACTTACATAAATAGCCATAGACTCCATTAGCAGTAAAACAAACCCAAACAATGTAAAAAATAAATGATCAGAGCATGAGTGAACTGCATGAATTCAGATTGCCCCTTCTCTGACATCTCTGATTATGACAAAAGAAAGAAGAAATGAAATGATGAAAGTAACCAGATGTTTCCCCAAATTCGTGGCAATTGTAGCTATCGAATCAAGAAGCTTAAGAAATTTCAAGCAGAAAAGCACACTGATCATATCATAACCAATTTGCTTAAAATCAACAGAAAGAATAAAGAATTTGTCACAGGAAGAGAAAAGATTACAAAGTGCTAGGGAATTTACTATCGGAAATAGAGGAAGATGTAAAAAATAAGGAACATCTTTTAAAGCATTGGAGGAAAACAAAGCAAAACAAACTCTTCCAATTCTTCCTCAAGATTGGAGAAGGTAGAACACTATCTCATTTATTGAGGCCAGCATTATCCTAATGACACAAAGACATTCCAAGAAAGCTGTTCATTTAGATATCCTGTGAACATAAATTCTAAAATTCTTCCTAAAATTTTAGAAAATCAAACATGACAATATCCCCAAATGGCAGTATGCCAAGTGGGGAAACTCTGTGGAGTTTCTGCTGAATTCTTTTTTAAATTTACTTATTTATCTATTTACTTTAAACTAATCCAAAACTATATTTGTCATTTGCCTCAAAGTATATTTATATTGTAGCTAGTTAAATCAGACAAATGAATATATGCATTACCTCATTGATTACAAATTAATAAAATTAACCTTCATTACCAAAATAAATAATAATACAATTTGATCATGTCAATTGACTTAGAAATGATATTTGACAAAATATGTTTATTTCTGAACTTTCCAGAAAGCTAGGAGATTTGCCTCAACCAGATAACAAGAACCTATGAAGAATGTACAAGCTAATATCACACTAAACTATTCAACCCTGAATAGTTTTCCCCTAACCACAGGACTAAGGCTAGACCTTAATTGAAAAGGTGTTGCAGCAAAGGCTTAATTCTCATTGCTGTAATATGTGGTCCCTAATAGAGATTGAGAATGAAAGTTTTTAGTAAGTAGGTTCTCCTCAACCTACACACTGTGGTTGAGATGGTTCTCCTCCCTTAATTAGAAGACAGTTGGCCAATGCTGCTTGAAGATCCCAAGGAAGTGCATTTCAAGCCCCCATTGATGGTAGAAGAAAGGATCCAAGTCTCAAAGAAATGGCCATTCTAGAGCCAACATGAAAAGCTGCCAAAACATGCGTTTTGTAGGACAGATCTAAATCTGTTGTGTTTGGCAAAGTGATCAGAAATGTGTTGATGGCAAGGAATATCCACATCTAGGAACATCTCAGGGGTGGCAGGTGGCGTTACCTAATTAAAGTAAGTAGATACAATTGACTCAATCAATGATCAGCAAGACCAGAGGGTTGACAGAGACACAACCCACAACGAGCAGGGAGGCACTATTTCATAGTGAACCTAGAGGAAAATAGATGATCACTGAATAAAAACATAGTTTAATTTACAAGATGGAAATTAAGAACAGATGAACTGAAGGCAGCTCAAAAGGGTTGCAAATCTCAGTTAACAAAAACAGATTCCTCAATCAGCTTTAAGATCACACCCATTTTCGTAGCCAGGACCCTGCTGAAGAAGGACTTGAAATACTGCTGCAAGTGAGTTCGTAAGTAACTTCCCAGGAAATTCATAAACTTTCACTGAAGGAAGGAAATATTTAGTATTATGTGTATTAGACACATGAACGGATAGACACATGGTCTGAACTTCCATGAATACGTTTTATTTTGTTATATTATGTCTCAAAACATGCTCTTCAGTAACATAACTTAATCACTAGACATTAACTTTATGAGACATGTATTTTTGCTCTTGCATCTGTAGCTAAGGGTATGCACATTTGAAAATGTATACATCTACTCTCCTGTGGATATTTCCAATTTAAAAAATAATTATAAACAGTCATGCTCCAGATATTTCCATATAGGTCTTTTTTAGACTAAGTGCGATGCCTTTTCACTGGAGAATATACTCAAGATTGGAATAGATGAAACATCGGTTATGCATGTCTTTAACTTTATGAAATATTGCAAAAAGTGCTCCCAAAGTAATTTTACTTTTTGATATTTTCATGAGCTATGTATAGTAAGTTATACTGGCCCTCATCATCATTCATATATATATATATATATATATATATATATATAAAATATTGTTGGATCTCAATTTTTTCAAGTCTTTTGGTTGAAATAAAAAAAAAAACTTTGCCCTTGTGAATTGAAATTTTATCATTTCTGAGACCAAGTGAGCATATTTTCATGTGTTTATTGATAATTTGTGGTAACATTTTTGTGAAATACATATAAATATATGAGTTATAAATCCCTTTACCTAATAGTGGGATGTCTAAAAACATAATTTTTTACATAGATAGAATATCATGTGAATGTGCAAGCAATGTTAGTCGTTGCTTGTGGTGTTTTTGTGTTGTTAAAATCAGCGTTCTTCTACCATTTAAATACACAAACAATAATATTGGTATCAATACTAAAATAATTCTGTGGCAAAAGAAGGAACAAATGAAGGGAAATTATCTCCTTGATTTTAGTACTTACTGTAAAGATATTGGAATTGCTAAAATGACTTGGTGAAAAGATGAAATACATAGGTCAAGGAACCAAATAAAGAAATAAGAAATACTGTCACAAACATGACCTCCTGATATTGGATATGGTTTTAAAACAACTTGTATAGTGTTTTCCACAGAGAGAATACAATTCAGCAATAATGTTAGAGAAATTTCATATGTATAGATTTAAATGCTTATATTAAATGTTCCACCTAACTTCAAAATTTAACAAACTAAAAATTCAGCATAGAATCATAATAGCTTAATAGCTATGAACATCTGACCATACAAAATGATGCTAATTTAAATGAATTCAAGACATGGAAACAACAGGTCTTTTTTTGGTTTGTTTTGACATTGTTGTCCCCAAGGAACTGTATCTAGTTCGTTCTTGTTTTTTTTTTTCTTTCTTCTTATTTTATTTCATTTTTCTTTTTCAGTTGGCTTATCCCTGGCAATCGCTGTCTTTGATTCTGGTACCCTTTGATTCTGGTATATACATTTATCTGATTTGGGGAAGGGAAGAGGAATAACAAACTGCCTAAAGAAGGACAAGGATGACCTATTACAACACCATTACTCACAAGACACTATGTTGGAAATGAACTTTATAGCTTCAGGTGGAGGGGGGAGGGGGTGTGGGAAAGGGAGGGGATAATGGGAGAACAACAAGGAGTGGGTAACAATGTTCGACAAGAAATGTACTCATTGCCTTATTCATGTAACTGTAAATCCTCTGTACAGCATCTTTATAAAACATAATTTTAAAAATTAAAAAAGGAAATGAGGAGAACAAAAACAAAAGAGACATTCTATCAAAGAAGATACACAGATAGCAAGTGTGCATTTTGAACGTGAAAAAAGTGTTCAATATCACTAGCCTGTGGGAAAATGCAACTAAGACTATGATGGAATATCTTACATCGCCTGTTAGTTTCCTCATGAAAAAGTGCTAGTATAAAATGCGGGTGCTGATAGGAAGAAACAAGGTCTCTTAGATATTAATGGAATTCAGAATAGGACAGCAACCCTGAAAAGTACTTTGCTTCTTTTTAAAATCTTAAACTTATAATTAACCTTTTAACACAGCAATTATATTCCTTTTCTTTTTGTCAATTGAGGGGCTTGAACTCTAGGCCTAGGTGCTGGCCCTGAGGTCTTCAGCTCATGGACAGCACTTTACCACTTTGAACCACAGTGCCACTTCTGATTTTCTGGTGGTTAATTGGAGATAAGAGTATCTCAGACTTTCCTGCCTGTGCTGGCTTCAAACTCTGATCCTCAGATCTCAGCCTCCTGAGTAGCAAGGATTACAGGAGTGGGCCACTGGTGCCTGGCTAGCAATCATATTCTTTATAGTAACTTTTAACATAATAGCTGAAATCTTAACACAGATCTCTTTTATTATATGAACAGATAAACTATGATGGCATAGTTAGTAACCCTGTATGATTAGGATAATGTTACATGTATCACTCAGCCAAAAAGAAAGAAAGAGAATGAACACTTCAAGCACACTTGCATGTAATTTCAATGTGTTGAATAAAGAAAAAGACAGTTTGATTCCACTTACATAACAGTCTGAAAATGAACACATAATGTATGAAACTTAAAAAGAGTAGCAATTACCAAGACTTGGGATAACCTTACTATAAGACAAGACTGTAAATCAGTGTCCCAGGAAGAAATTTGTGGGCACAGAATATATCTTGATTATGATGTGATTACAGACGTGTGATAAAATGGCACATGCAGTGCCAATGCCAAATGCACCATCTGGATATTACATCCACAATTACATGAACTGCAACCATTGGAAAAAGCTGAAGAAGGTACCCGGGGCCTCCTTATTATCTCTGAAACTTCTTATGAATCTGTATTCATTTCAAATTTGAAATGACTTAAAAATGCTAATGGTGTTCATTTTTCCGCCTTGCATTAGAACAGAAACTTGACATAAAACAAGGGCAGTCGGTAGTTTGATTTTCAAACACAAGCAAAGGTTTTTCTTTAAATAAAAGTTTATTATTTGCAGTACAGAACATTCTTCACACTTCCCAGAACCTGTGAGGATGGACACTGAGAGATGACACTTACTCCGTTCAATGAATTAAAGAGGGAGCCTCTTTGACTTAGCTCAGGACACCTGTTCCTTCTGTTTTAAGCACAAGTAAACACATAATGGATCCGGCACATGCCATTCATGATGCTGGTAGCTTTACATTCCAACACTACACAATGTTGGAATGCATATTTGAAGTCTGCGCCTTCCCATTTTATCAGTGACTATGGACAGATACGTGTTGATATCTTCTACTGTGCAAATTGAGAGATACTGGTCTCTCTTTCGGGTTCTGTATTTATAGTATGTGTAGGGGAATCTACAAAACAACAACAGCAATAATGATGCAGAAAAAAACAGCTTTGAATTCAAATTTTATCATTTGACATTCCAATTAATGAAGTATCAAGGTTTTAATTTTTATTTTATTTCTTATGCATTGGGTGTCATATTAAAACGAGTATTTGCTGGGCTCTGGTGACGCATTCCAGTAATCCTAGTTACTCAGGAGACTGAGATCTGAGGATCACAGGTCTAAGCCAGTCCAGGCAGGAAAGTCCGTGAGACTCATCTCAAATTAGTCACAGAAGAAGCTAGAAGTGGTGCCCTGCCTCCGTGGTAGTACACTAGTCTTGAGTAAAAAGAGCTCAGAAACAGTGCCAAAACCCAGAGTTCAAGCCCCAGGACTGGCAAACATCAAACACAAACAACAACAAAAATACCATAATACTTGTTGAGGCCAATGTCAAGACCTTTGCATAAATTCTTCTTTCTAGGAGATTAATTAGGTTTGTATCTCACTATGTAATCCATTTTGAATTTGTCTTTATGCATGGTATAAAATAAGGATTCACTTTCATTATTTTGTATTCTAGTATACAAGTTTCTAAGTACCATATACTGAAAATGCTATATTTTCTTTTATGTGAACTTTTACGACATTGGTAGAAAATGAGTTGAATATAAATATGTAGGTTTGACTAAAGTTTTGCATTGCTTTTAGTATCTTGCATTTTTAAAAAATTTATTGTAAAGGTGATGTACTGAGGGATTGCAGTTAATAAGTAAGGTAATGAGTATATTTCTTCTTGAGCAATGCTCCCTCCTCCCTCATTTTCTCCCAGTCCCCTCCCTTGGACTCCCACAACGGTGTTTTGAAAATATTGGAAGAATATAATGACATATTCAGAATGATGGTTCTGTAATCAAGCATCTTCAACTAATTTGAACCCTGCCAGTAATCAATCATGAAGTAGGACAAGTCATTCAATCTCTTTGTGATCCAATGTAACTATGATGATAATAGTAATAATATAGACTAACGGGTATAATATATAACATATTTTAAATATTACTTACCAACTAAGAACCACCTTACAAATTTAGCAATACATAGACACCTGCAGGAAAGGGGCAGAGAGAGATGGAAAGCAAAACTGCTTTGCAAAGGATTACCACTCATTAGCTTGTGGGTGAAGAATAAGAATAAGAACTACTAAATTATAAACTATTATATACTTACTTCCCGTCTAAATGGCATCATACCTGCTCCATATCTCGAAAAGTTCTTTTTGGAAGTTCAAAATGAGGTTTAATGTTTCTCATTCTATTCTTTTCCATAGTTCAGATCCACAGAATGTAGACACATGAGATTGCATGCCACAGGGATTAGAATACCCATTATAATAAATGTAAGTATTGTAAGATGGTAAATGCGACTTTGTGCCACAGCTGAGAAGAGCTTCTTAATTCCTTCTCTTAGTCTGACAAATAGTCATACCTAAAGTGTGAGTCAGGCTAAGCCTACCCTCTCACTTGTGAGCAGATAGCTGCAAGGAGAAAATTTCATCTTCCTCTTGTCTGCCTCTCTCATGCTTCAGGCCTAAGACTACAAACTGTAAAACAATACAACAGAGAGCTCTTTTAAGTGAGAGGCATACACTGGTGACCTGGTTTTGTAGGTGAGCCACTCATGCTCCCACAGAAAATATGAGAACAGAGAGTAATCAGAAGTGATGGCTTCAGTGTGTTCCTCCCGCCCCCCTGCTGTCCAGGTTAGGAGGAAAGGCTGAAAAGCAGGTATTTCCTCTACCCTGTGAAAAGATGAGGAGCTGAAGGGTATGGAGGGAGGACAGGAGCAGTGAACTGGCAGTCACAATAATTTCTCAGTGCCAGGTTGGAGAAAAGGTGCTGTGGCACACCCGTTTCATTTAGTCCTTCAGAGCACCTGTGGAAGCAACAGTTGAATGATAACATTCTAAATCTGAAGCAAGCGTACTTCAGAACTTCAGAGATGCAGAGCTATGAGATCTCATGACTCTTGAAGGCCAACAGGGACCAGAATCCAACTGGATGTCTGCAACTGAATCCAAATCTCTTACTATACTACATGAAAATAAGGCTTGTGTCCTTCCGAAAGACAACTCAATGATACACAGGGAGCCTTAACTACGGTTCCTGTACGTGGGAATAATGTGTGTTTCTAAGGCAGGAAGACAGCTAAGGGTCCTTGGGGATAAGTGTAGTGAGACCAGGCCCACCAACTTACCCCTGGACACACCTGTAGGACACCCCTAAGATGACCTTCCCTAGAGGTTTATGAAATGATGATAAAGATGCTATGAAGTTCCTTAAGCTTCTCTGGCTGTTAACAAGTCCTGATAACCAGGAGGTTCAACCAGCATGCAGAACTGCCTCTCCAGTGCACACACTCAGGAAGTCAGAAAAAATTAACCCTATGGTGACTCTTGGGGTGGAGGATATATCAATCACAGGCTATTCAATCTCTATAGGGAGTTTAGGCACAGCATCCCAACAAATTTGAGCATTGGTAGATGAACATATGTTATGCAAGCTACACCTGTCTATCAACTTGTCCATCAGAGTTCCCACCAAAGGAAGAAGGATGGTTCACATTTAACATGGAAGTATAAAAAACTCAGGTAAATGGAACCTGGACCTTAGGAGGCTTCATGGTGCCCACTGTACTTTTGCAGTGTGTTTCAATTTCTCCTTAATAAACTTCTATCATTTGTGTTATGCTCTATGACTCATTTGAATTCTTCTTTAGCAAGGCCAGAAAAACAAGGACTGAGGTGCATAAAATTTTGTTTAACAGTATGGAATGTAGTTGCATGCCTGTCTAGTAAATGTTTCTTATTGGATAACTACAACAATCTGTGACTGGGTTAAAGGAATAGCTGCCATGGAAGTCAGAATAAACAGAATTTTCCCAATAAGAAAATGCTTTAAGTTGCTTTACTTCTATTATTTAGAGTTTCTTACAAGATTTTTTTATATGGGCAAAACATATGGACATCTACAAATGCTACACATATTCCATTCAACTATAATGATATGAATATTATCTGAAAAAAGTAAATCATTCATTCCAGATTATATGTTTTGTTCTGTTTTATACCTTAAATGCTTCTTCTTGTCCTAAGATCTGACTTTCTAGATATTTGGTAGAGACTCAGCTCTGTAATGGACGTTCTAAGAGACACATAGCATTGAAGGCAAGATTTTACCAAAATGGAAATAAAGATAAGGGGAAACAGAAGAGATTATTGTGTCATTAAGCAGATGATAATTGCAATTATTCATCAAAAATTATGAATCACAAATGAAGATTGCAAAGTCAATTGGGGAACAATTTGGCTATAAATACTCATATTAAGGAGACTAATGAAATATGCTTTGCTTTAGAAACTTCCAGTCTTGTTTTCATCAAGTGTTTTGTAGAAGTGCAAATCGTGATGAATTATTCCTGTCACTTGTAATGCATGAAAAGGAATGTATTATCATAAACATGTTGGCAGCTTCCAGATCTTCCCACAGTAATATCACTCCAGTTCAAGAGCATAGTTCAGCAGTTTTCCTTTTGCACTCAAAGTCACTATTTCATGTGATGCTCACAGTACCACATAATATCAAACAAAAAAGCATTCTATTACAGCTAAAGAAAATGAAGTCTAGAAAGGTGTAATGATAAACCTAAGGTACACAGTCATTTTCTGGATCAGTATCTAGCTCTGCTTATTTACAATGATGAGAAATTCTTTCCCTTAAATCACACTGCCTATACTACCCATTTAAATGTGTTTAGTCTCACATAACTAAAAATTGAACTGAAATTGAATTGGGCAATAACAGAATTTATTGGTTGTGTAAATATTAAGGACAAATGTAAGTAAGTATGAATGTTAGGATTGATCTAGCAGTTCAGAAATATGAACGTGGAATTTCATTCCTTCCAGTTTTTCTTTTTCTATGGTGACTTCCTTTTGTCTTAAGAACTTTATGTCACAGCATAATTATCAACAACTTCAAGAAGAGAAAGAGAATGGTAGATCTTAGAGTTACAACCAAAGCTACATCTACAATTCTGGGAATGAGATGCTAGGATCTGCATCCAGACAACCCATTATGGCCCACTGGACAAACTGCACCCATATTTACCCTAGAGAATAAACATATGCCTTAAGGCTCAAGTGCTATAGGAGTTTTCCAAGAATGCGAGATCAAGAACTTAGCCCCCAAGCCACTTTAGGGATCTGAATCCTAGAACTTAGCCCTGATTTGGCCTCCCAAGTAATAACTGATTCCAAACTAAGAGCAATCCCTCAGCTAAGACTTCTTATTGAAAGGAAAGCAAAAAATGGAATATCCATTGCTTTGTCATAATAACTTACATTAATTAGATACTTACATTAATTAGACACTACCACAAAAAAATAGCATTCTAGACCGGTGTGTAGCCATCATTGATGGTGAACATAATAAAGACGCTACAGGTAGACATTACTGCATCCTCATCAAACTAGAGCCTAACTAGCATCATTAGGTCCATCTGAGGAGGAAGGTCTTCCTTTTCAATAGTCTGCTTGAAAAGTTCAGAAAGTATGATTGTATCATCAGATGAATGTATGATGAAAGAAAGGCAAAGAAGAAAATGGGATTGTCATCAAATAAAATAATAGTTCTCCAATCATGGACTCCAAAGAAATGGAAATTTACAAAATGCTTGGGAAGAAATTCCAAATAGTAATATTAAGGGAAGTCAGTAAGAAACCAAAAACCAGTTAAAGTCAATGACATCAGAGAAACAATTCATAATCAATCTAAATGAGAAATTCAACTGAAATAGCTATTATTTTAGAAGGAGTCAAATAGAAGTCTTGAGGCTGAATAATTCAAACAGAAGAAATAGAAAACATGATATAGTACTTCAACTCAGACTACATCAGTAAGAAGTAACCATCTGTGAACATGAAGTTAGACGTTTTGAAATTACTCCAACGGGAGAAAAATTGAAAAGCCAACTCACAGGACTTGTGTGTTATAACCAAATAAATGTGTATGCTGTAGGAATTCCAAAGAGATGTAGAAAATTATTTAGAGAAATGATTGTTGAAAACTTCCCAAGATTTGAGAGAGAGAGAGAGAGATAAAAAGAGAGAAAGAGGAGACAGAGAGAATACAATCCATGAAATTCCAAGTTTCAAAGTATCCAGATGGATTCACCTACAAAAGATGCTTTCCAAGGCACCTTACAAACAATCCATCGCAAGCCAAAAAGATAAAATAAGAAAAGCATCAATGAAGTGTATCAAGCCATGTATAAGGGAATTACCATTAGACTATCAGTGAATTTTTCAGGAGGAAACTCACAATCCTACAGAGAATGGGATGACATATGTAAAGTGCTGAACGAAATATTGAAATGCCCATCAATATCACTATATTCAGAAAATATTCTCCTGTAGATAAGGATAGCCTTTTTTAGAGAAGCAAGAACTAAAGGAATTCTTCACCAGAACTACTTTACAACAAATGTATAAAAGACACTTCATGAGAAAAATTAAAGGGATACAATGATCATCCTCAATATATATGAAAGTATAATATTCAATGACAGAGAAAAATAAATAATAAAATCCAGACTATATCAATACTGTAACCTGGATGTGTAAATCATATATAACTTGAGTAAAAATGTTAAATGTCAAAAATAACTAAAGTTACAATAAATTAATACATAACAATGTATATGTCATGATATCAAAAACAGAAATTGAAGGGTTGGGAATTGAGTTTAATTTTTGTGTGTGAAAGAATTTAAATTATCAAGTTTTAGGTAGCCTGATGCCTCATAGTTACCTGCTACCTTTATATTAAAATGATGACTACAGAAATATAAGGAATATACAAAGGGCAAAGGGAAATAATCAAAGCCAGCTCTATAGAAAATTATCAAAAAAAGAAAGGATCTATGTGTAAGTACTTTAGAAAGTACAAAATGTCAAACAAATGAAAAGGATAATTAAAAAGAAAAAAGAAAATTATCAGAATAAAGGTGGACATAAAGAGAGAATAAAGAAATAAAACAACAAAATGGCAGCAGCTGTTTTACCAATGATTAATGATTAAAGGAAACACAATATAGCTGTGAGATAGGCTATATTATTCTATCTTCAGTGCCTATAAAATGTTGATTGTAAGTGCTTATTGAGGTTTTCTTTCATTAAAAAGATTATCAATCTAAGAAAAAATGACAAGACATAAATATCAAAATTAAAGTGAAGTCAATAAAACTTATGCTTCAGGAATAAAAGGATCTTAAAGGACAATCAGGAAAAATTATAAACCATCAAATTGGATAAACTAGGGGAAATGGACATGTTCTTGAATATGCGACCTAGTGAGATTTAGTCAGAAAAATAAGAAGCTTTGGGTGAGAATGTTGAAAAGGGTGGCATTGATCAAGACCACTTTATTCATACACTGCGTTGGTGAATGGCAACTCCTACCTACAACTATTTAAAGACAATAAATTATTCAAAATAATAGCGTGAACATATACAGAAAAAGAGACTGAAGAAGTCATCGAAAAACCCTCCAACAAGAAAAAGACAAAGACCAGATGGCTTCACAACCAATTCCACCAAACATTCAAAAAATAATTACTAGGGCTGGGAATGTGGCTCAGTGGTAGAGCGCTTGCTTTGAATGCATGAGGCCCTGGGTTCGATTTCTCAGTATCACATAAGCAGAAAAAGCCAGACGTGGCGCTGTGGCTCCAGTGGAAGAATGCTCGCCTTGAGCTGAAAAGCGCAGGGCCAGGGCACTATCCTTCAGCTCTTCAGCTCAAGGCGAGCACTCTACCACTTGAGCCACAGCGCCACTTCCGGCTTTTTTTTCCTGCTTATGTGGTGCTGAGGAATCGAACCCAGAGCCTCAGGCATGCAAGGCAAGCGCTCTACCACTGAGCCATCTTCCCAGTCCACTTCTCAAATTCTTTCAAAAAAAAAAAACCCCACTAGTATGGGGATTACTTCTAAACACATTTTGGGAGGCCAACTTTACATGATACCTAAGCCACAAACCCAAGCCAAATTTGCAATATGAGTAGCAAGTTCGAGTCAACCATTCATAAAAAATAGTATACACTGCATCAAACATGCCTAGCATATAAATTCTATTAAATATATGCAAACAAATTAAACTGACACCTCATAGAGTAAAAGATAAAAATCAAATGGTCATTCCAGTTGACATGGAAAATGTCTTCATCAAAGTCCCATGTTATTTACTTTTTAGTCCCACATTATTTCCTGATAAAATATCTTTAACAGTTTAGGTGAAGAAGGAAAATTTCTCAATACAATTCAGGTTATTAATAATGAAAACCTACAGATAGCTCAAAATTTCCTGATTCAAGTCAGAGACAAATGTACACAATGCATAGACAGATCAAAAATGCTGACAAAGAGCTAAATGAAGGTCCATTGTAGTAGACCACCCACTTCCTGTTATTTTGCTCCATTTTTGTGGCTCGCATCTTTCCAAAGCTCATACTGTAGTTACAGTGCAACGTATTGACCCTGTCCAAAGTCACCTGACTGAAACCCCAGCTATGTTTTCTTATAAAACTTGTTTAATATCTCTAGGTTTCATAGTTGCTTCATAATCATGCACTTTATAATCTCTAAGGCTATTTCCAGTTTTTAGTATTCTAATAATTCGCAAGTGTAAAGATGACCTTGTTTAGCTTGAACATTATATTTGATTCTATAAGTATGAGAGCCTTGAGCAAGAAACCCCTATTTCTATTTTTGAAAATAATACATTTAACTCATTTGCTTGGCTAGAGCAAATGAAGTATCCTTTGCATTCTGAAATTGACCTGTGTTTTTCCTTTTCTTTTCAATTTGTGGCCAACAAATACTAAATATAAATTGTTCTCTGTTTTCTTAAAGACTGTTTTTCAACATAGGATTTGACCAACCAACCCAAAGAGAGACTACTGCTTTAAAAGAACACTGATTCTGAAATGATGTCAACTGTTCACTTTCAAAACTTCTGGAATAATGGGCTCAGAAGGTAGCTCAGTGGTAGAGTGCTTGCCTTGCATGCATGAGGCCCTGGGTTCAATTCCTCAGCACCACATAAGCAGAAAAAGCTGGGAATGGCGCTGTGGCTCAAGTGGTAGAGCGCTAGCCTTGAGCGGAAGAGCTGAGGGACAATGCCCAGGCCCAGAGTTCAGGCCCCATGACTGGCCCAATGAAACCCAAAAATCAAAAAACAAAAAACTTCTGGAATAAGCAAATCACCATCTAAAATTTTGTTATTACCAATAATACTTAAATAAATACCACTTACACCATTCTTATTTCTATGTGTTTAGAATGGATTTCAAAAATGTGGAATGCCCAGATTGAAAAGAAAAGAGATACGTTATTTTCCTAGATATTGCCAAATAGCTGACTCTGTGTTACAATATATTGTATTCATACCAACAAAGTATAAGTGCACAATTTCCCCACAACCTTGCAAGTACAGTGTTCTATAAAACTTGAAGGGATAGGAAGGGGAAACAAAGAAGGCAACAATGCTTGATAAGAAATGTTCTCATTACCTTGCCCATGTAATTGTAACCTCTCTGTAAGGTATTTTCACAATAAAAATTTAAAAATATATTGGACAGTTGATGATAAATTGTATTTTATTAAAGTTTTATTCATATTTCTTTATGTAAATAGGGCTAAGCATAGTTTCATGTGGCTTAGAATCATTATGTTTCATTATCTCTCAACTCAGTTTTTGTAACTCATCATAATTCAAGATAGTTTTTAGCTCATAAATATCAATTATTTCCTCAGATAAAAAGTGCAATTTTTTCAGTATGTCCTTTATCTTTTTGTTTTATCATAGTGTATTTTTTGAAGATTTTTGTTATTATAATGCAATTTAATTATGATTCTTCATTCAGAGCTTACCTCAAGTGAGATGTTGAGTGAATGTCTCTCTTGGGTGGTTGTATTAAATCTGACAGACCTAAAAGCACAGTGACTTAATTGTGCAGGTTGGCCAATAGTCCTGGGTTGTTCAGAAATGAGATTTTGAAATTCCAGGCAAACTGGAATGAGTTACAACTGTATATGAAAGTACAGGTAGATGGGTCATCCTGAGGTCTGTTAGAGAGAGAGAGAGAGAGAGAGAGAGAGAGAGAGAGAGAGACAGACAGACAGACAGACAGACAGACAGACAGACAGACAGACAGACAGAGAGTGGTAGAGCAAACCTCAAAAATAGTCTGAAAGCAGAGCAAGGCCAACTAGTTTGAAAAAAATAACACTGTAGAAAGAGTATAGAAGAGGGGAGAAAACCGTAATTAGATAGAGATATCAGATTGTATACAATTGCTCTACTCACCATGGGTGAATAAAGTTGATATGGGTTCATTCCCAAAAACTTTTGGATATTATTGCCATGAGGGTGGCAAGATTCCATCCTGGATTAGGGAACATGTCAATCTGTCGTTGTTTGCCATTTGCTTTTGGTTCCATTTGTTATTTCTGTCTCTCTATTTTAAAAAAAATAAAAAGAGAGAGAGAGAGAGAACCCACACCTTTTGTGTGCTGTAGGGAATCTCTTCAGTAGATATGGTATCCATTGCAAGGCCCTGCACAAAGAGTGATGAAAATATCATTGTTGGGTAAACAAATGTCTGAAGGCTTGAAAAGTGGTCCTTGCTTCCCTCACATCAATCCTTGAGAGGGCTTTCTTAAGAGAAACTCCTAAGAAGAAAGCCTTTAGAAGCCAGAAAAAGCCTCCAGTGTAATTGCCTGTAAATTCACAGCAGCTCCATTTTCCTGTGCCTATTCTTAAGGTTCAAGGGGAAGTGTTTGTAGTTTTAAGCTGATAGTATGGCATTCCTTGTATTATTGGTCATTATGAAGTTTAAGAGTAAAAATAAAATGGTTTAATGATTCCTCTCTCAATTCCTGTATTCCATAATATTCTATCAAATTTCCTTTTTGTCCCTTAACAATATCTTAGATAGATTCCCTGACTTTGCAATTACTTCAGGTTATTTTTTACAAAATCCACTTCCCAGATTGACTTAATACTCCAGTCTCAATTATAATTCAAAAAGTGCCAACCCTAACTCACCAGAACTTACTTTTAAAGCAATTAAGCGGTAAATGGGATGCATGGCTTGACCTTAAGTCCTCAAACCCCACTACCTTTATAGGCAGGATGTTTACATGGTCTCATCCGGGAGTACCTCCTGTCTTCTATCACTTCTATGCCCTGAAATTCTGGATAAGGGTATAGACTATGAGAGGAGGAAGACTGTCAGAGATGGGGAAGTTAATTCAAGCACCAACTGTAGTGCTGTCTGCCAATGGGTAAGCAAATTTCCTGGAGTAGAAATAAAGTTTTGTCCTGACTACCTCCATTGCTAAGTACTCAGAGGAGAACAACTGTATCTCTTTTGCACCCTGCGATGAACAAATACTTCTCTGCATGGGTTTCCACTTGTCTTGGAAACCAACTAAGCCATTGTATGGTCCTTGGCCTTAACCTACTTAACATTTTTTTACTTCACTTTAAAATACTAGGGATCTATGGGTTGCTGTCCTATATCTTTCAAGTGAAAAAGCTTAGCTTTCTCCTGAGCATCTTTTGCTACCCACATCCACTTGCTAATATCAACCACATTTTCCTCTAGAGAATGTTTTTCTTCACTTATTGTGTAGTACCTATATGATTTCAGTTTGTTTTGGATTTTCTGTATGACAGCTCCAGAATCAACATGGGTGTTCAAAAGTCCAAGTTTAACTCTGCCATGAGAATTCGTTTCATGTGTATCCTAAGCATAGAATGCAATGATTCCAAGTTGCTCTGCTGATGTGGGCAATGCTACCTTCAAACAATTCCAGGCAGTAAACAGTGATTAGAATCCTGGGAAATGCTCTCCAACATGCAATGAACCAACCATCACTTTCTGCCAAGAAGTGAAGATTCACCTCTACTCTTTCCCATGGCTGCATATGCCACATCAGAGTGATCTATCAGGAAGAGAGGAAGGGGACATATGTCCTTCACAGATGAAGCAACACATATTTACACACTTTGGGGTCCCTATACTAACTTTGAATGAAGGGGAGTATTCACTCTTCTTACATGAGGAGGAGAATCCTATAGACACTCTTCTTCCTGGTCTGGTGTGATGTATGGATTAAGAGCACAGACAGGAAGGGACCTGGAGGAAATTGTGAAGGGATGGTGTCAATTGAACTATTACTAGGGATGTTGTTAGCATATGTGGCCTATTTCAATGAAATAGAGAAAGATATTTCCAATTTGGAAGGATATGGCTCCTGTGTACCCAGATTACTTAGCAGAGTGCAGGCTGAATTTCAGTGTTTACTTCTCTCTTGTCTGTGCACATTTGGACAATAAACAACCTCCATGAAACATCGTTGGGCTGTGGTCCTGAAGTCACAGCGACCATCAGAAATGCTAGGCTTCATCTGGCCACTGTTTAATAGATTCCAGAGAACAGGACGTGGCCTCAGCTGGCAGTAGCTGTAAGCATGCTCTGTTATTAGAATGAGAAGCCAAGGGAAAATTTTTACCCAACTTTTCTGAAGAAATATAATCACATACCGTTTGATATTGTGCTCAGTGATTTGTGTGGCTTTTTGCAGAGAAAAAGATTTTAAAATAATATCTAAGACCAATTGGAAAAGAAGTGATTGTGTATACTAATTGAGAACTAGCACTTAAAAAAAACTAAGCTTTATTTTAAATTTTAAACATATTGTCTTTACCCAACATACTCAAACTAGCAGGAACTCATTTTAATTAAGAGGTCTAGACTCTGGAACCAAATACAAAATGTCCCGAGGAAATAATGATGGAAAGAAATAGTCTGCTTTCTCCTCACTAAGCATTGTGATGTGGTCTACTCATCTTAATTAATTTCATATTGCATTCATTCTTTCATTCATTTCTTTCTTCCTCCCTTTCTTCCTTCTTGGTTTCTTTCTTTTTCCCTTCCCTTCTTTCTCCATTCTTCTTCTTTTCCTCCTTCCCTCATCTATCCCCTAACATTTTCTTCCCCCTCCATCATGCCTTCTTTCCTTCCTACCTTCCTTTCCTCTTTTTCTTTTTGAATTTCTCATTTAAAAGACTTTCATTTTCTTTTTAAGCTACACAGATGAAAACTTACCAACACTCCTCAGTTCATTATAAAATCATCATTGGTCCTCTCCTGCATTCTATTTTAATGGGCCTAAAATATATTTGTGAATTTCCTCATATTCTTATAAAATGAACACATCTTCAGAATATTTAAAATTTATAGTTGTATTTAAAAATAGTCATTTTAATACTTTTTCATATTTTATGTATGTGTATTTTTAAATATTTACATTTGACATAGAATAGTTTCTAATTATAAGATTTTTTTTTATTCTCATTATTAGTTTGTAAGACCGGTAGATATTCAACACAGAGACAGTCTTCCCCAACATTTAAAATAATATTTTATTATATTTAAATAATTGTACAAAGGAGTGATCATTCCACAAAGCACATTATGAATACAGTGAATCTTGACCACTGTTACCCCTTTCAATATTCTCACCCAACCACCCCAATCCATCCTTTTCCTCAATTCTTTAAATTTTGTAAGATCCATATTAAACTCTTAACTGTACTCTCCCCTCCCTTCTCTTCATCTCATTACCCTTTTTAAGGTAGCTTATTTGCACCACAGGTACATGGCTATACAAATGTATGCACAGCTACTACCTACAACAGAATATTCCATGTTGTGCACTAATCACCGTAGAGTTGTCCTTCCCATTAATAATTGATTTCTTCCAACTGTAAGCATACGCATCCATATGAACTTTGCATTGCTGTGTCACAGGGTATTTGTATACTTAATTTCACTAAGTACTGACATGTTGCTCTCCAGAAGGCCATAATGTTCTGCACTCACACCCCAAATGAATTATGCACTCTCTACTTTTGCCAGCAAACATCACCTTTATAATTAGCTTGCTGTGAGCATCTCAAGGGAACACTCTGAAGATTGAACCTAATTAATGCAAATACAGACATGTATATTCTCAGAGATCAGTGGGAAAAAAAGGTGGGATGAAGGCAGCTGTAAGATATTTACATATGAAGATATTAGCATTGTTAATGAGACTGATGTAATTTAAAGAAGGGTAAATAGATGTTGAGTTAACACTTTGGAAAGGAATTAGCACTCTTTCTGTCCTTTATTTTTAAAATTATTTATATTTTTAAAGTATAGAGCATGCTATTATAGGTTACATATAGATCTCTTACTATTCTAAAACTATGTTCACAATAATAAATTGAGACATTGAGAAGTTATTGAAAAGAAAAAAAATTAAATAACATTTTATTGGGCAAATACTTGGATGCATAATTTTGCAACTTTACATCTTCTACACGTTACCCAATATATGCTTCTAACATGATCCTATGAAATGCAAACCTTTTCTTCCAACCTTGCTTTCAAGACTAATTGGTCTATTACATTTCATGGATAACTCAACTTCTTGATATTTCTGCCATTTTAAAATTTGTACTTTGAAGCTATTGATTACAAATAACAGCTAATCTATAATTTGTTGTCCCATATACTAAAACAAAACAAACAAATAAATGAAGAATATTTCTGCCTCTTATTCCCCTGTCTACTATGTTCCTGGGTTCAAGCACTGAGTTAATTTGAGTTTTTTTATTAAATTTTTTAATTATAAAAATGTTGTACAGAAGGGTTACAGTTACATGAGTAGGGCAATGAGTACATTTCATAGCAAGCATTGTTACCTCCTCCTTTATTTTCCCCATACCATGAGTTCCCTCCCTATCTCCCCAACTGCTCCCACCCCTCCCCTCCAACATTGTAAAGTTCATTTTCAATATAGTGTCCCATCTTTGTCACAACAGCTCAATCTGCATCTTCATTTAAGCATTCTGCAATATTCCTTCCCCTCCCCAAATTACAAAAATATATATACAGGGTGCAAAGCACCAGCCTCCAATCCAGAGGAAACAGGGGTTATACCATGGGGGAGAACATATAATATAAACAAAAGAACCACATAGTGTATTGTAAGTACATTAAAAACACTAGCATTAAAAACACTGTCTTTGGGTACATTTTGCTTAACATTATCTCATGTGGTCATATGTACATAGCCTTTGACCTACTCTGCTTGTCCTAGACATGTACGAGTCACTGCAAACAAGGGAAACCATGGGACCTATGTTTCTTTGGCCTGGCTTACTTCACATACTAAGATTTTTTTCCTAGTCTTTCCATTTCCTAACAGAAGAGGCAATGTTATTTTTTTCTGATGGAGGCATAGAATTCCATTGTATATATAGACCACATTTTCTTGATCCTTTCATCTACTGAGGGACATCTGGGTTGGTTCCATAATGCTGTGATAAACATGTTTGTGCTGGTAGCTTTGGTATGACCTTGTTTGTGATCCTTTGGGTAAATGCCTAAAAGTGGGATTGCTGGGTCATAGGGGAGCTCTATGTGGAGTCTTTTGAGGAACCTCCATACAGCTTTCCAGAGTGGTTGAACATCTTTACACTCCCACCAACAATGCAGTAGTGTTCCCTTTTGGCCAAATCCCCTCCAGCATCTGTTGTTATTAGATTTCTTGATTATAGCCATTCTAGTTGGAGTGAGGTGGAATCTCAATGTTGTTTTGATTTGCATTTCTTTTATGGCTAGGGAGGTTGAACATTTCTTCATGTGCCTATTGGCCATTCTTATTTCCTCTTCAGAGAAGTCTCTCTAAATTTTTAGCCCATTTGTTAATTGGGCAGTTGTTTCTTTGAGGATTTGTTGTTGGGGATTTAGTTTTTTGAGTTCTAAGTATATTTAGATATGAGACCCTTGTTGGTTGTATGGCTAATGAAGATCTTCTCCCAGTCCCTGGGCTTTCTGTTGATCTTGCTGACTATGTCCTTTGCCTTGCAGAAGCTCTGCAGTTACATGCAGTCCCATTTGTCCAACCTTTCTTTGATTTGTTGTGCTTCTGAATCTCTATTAAGAAAATTTTGGCCTGTGCCAAGAAGCCCTCGAGTTTCTCTTATTCCTTCTGCATTTTTAGTAGTCAGACTTGAATAATATGAGATCCTGGGTAGAATATTTCATTCACTTTCTCTAAAGAAAACTTGAGTAGAAATGAAAGAGCCTAAGATCATGATAAAGTATTAAGATCTGTCCCTAAATTTCACCTGATAGAACTGATAAGAAATAATGTCATGAAAGGTGGGCAAAGGGGACCAATTGAGCAAATTGAGGCCTAGACATATTTCTCCTTGACATTATATAGCCAAGATTAATTTCAGCTTGTTTTGGTCTAAACTTACCACTGGGAAAAAGTTAAAGATTTGGAAAAGTATTTTTGAAGTCATAGAAGACTTTAAAGAAATAAGAATTATTAGGATCAACATTCTAGAAAGTAGAGAAACCCAATATGAAAAATCCTATAGTTGGTATTGTTTTTCTGTTTAGGAATTGTTGATTTCAAAACGGCAGCTTGTGCATAAGCATATGTGCATATGATCATATCAAATAATATTGTACAAAATGAATTCCAAGAAATAGAAACAAGAGATTTTTGTTGATACTGCTGCTCTTTGTGTTGTCATTTTCTTTTGTCTTGTTTGTTAGCTTCTTTGTCATTGGGAGGGTAAGGAGCAAATGGTGAACAAATACAACACTGATACTCATGAGACACCATGTGGAAAATGAACTATACAACTTTTAGGTGGGAATGGGAGGGAAAAACTGGGAGAGAGCAATAAAAGGGGTGATATGGCCAAAAAAATATGTACTCATTATTTGACTTGTGTAATTGTAAATTCTCTCTGTATATCACCTCTACTATAAAAATGAAATATATTTTAATAAGAATTGCTTTTTATGTCCATCAAACCAATTAACCATAAATATGCCAAGAAAATGGTTACAAAGACAGTGCATGATGTGATTTTATTTGCATGAAGTTGAAAAGTAGGGAAATAAATATGTTGTATTTTAAGATATCAAAAATTGAGGCATAGAGTAATTATTGGATTTTTAAGTATGAATGACTTTTAAAAGATGAATTACAGAAGAGTAATGTTTATTATATTGTTTCTTGACATGGTAGTAGGTAGTAACAGGGATTACTGCTTGGTGAAATCTATAGAACTAAACATTAATAATGTATGTCACTTTTTATATGCACACTGAATTTCAGTTTTAAAAGTTGACCAGGCAAGGGGGTAGTGATCTTGGATTCTGATAGTTGTTAAACTTTGCTAATTACCTAATTTTTAATTTTTATAAGTTTTTTTATTGTGAAAATATCATACAGAGTGGTTACAATTACATGAGCAAGGTAATGAGTACAGTTCTTATCTCCTCCTTTGTTTCCCCTTCCCATACCTACCCTCCTATCTCTCCCCCTCTCCTTGGTTCCCCCTCCCCTCCCCCTCCCCAAAGTTATAAAGTCCGTTTTTCAACATAACGTCTTGCAATGGGTCCACCTTTATCTCTAAACAATTTGTTTTGTTCCCTTCCCCTCCACAAATCATACCAACATCAAATATAATGAAAACAGAGGCTATACCATGGGGAGGGACATACAAAGCAACAAAACAATCACCTTATAAATATGTTAGGGGGGAGGCTGGGAAGGGATATGAAGGGTAAACAAAGGAGGAGGCTGCAATGCTTGGTAAGAAATGTATGCATTATCTTGCCCATGTAATTGTAACCCCTCTGTACAGTATGTTCACAAATAAAATAAAATTTAAAAAAAAGAAACAATAGCAAGAAAGAAAAAAAAATTGAGTCCTTGGAGTTCATTTCACCTAACATCAAGTTGTCTGATCATTTCTGCTTGTCTCAGACAAATACTAGTTAATGCAAATAAGGGAAACCATGGGACCTATGTTTTTTGGGGACTTTCTACCTTTCTATTCTAAAAGACACCCATTTGAAATTAACACTGTGTTTAAATGTCAGCACTCACTCAACCAAGGTAGATTATGAATACATCTTTCTATGTGTCATTGCTTATCTTATTGTGACTCTCCTAATGTCCTTCCCTTCCCTTCCCCAAACCTCGTCTTTTCTCTCAAATGGCACACTCTGGAAGCCATTTCCTACTATCTCCTATCTTCCCACATATCTCAAACCAGTCTCTCCCCTTCCTTCATGGCCAGGGTATTGTACAGATTTGGGGGCATTTTTTGCTGAGATCTCTTAGTGTTCTTTTTATAACTTTATGCCCTCTAACATACTAATAAAAATGCTAAAGTACAAAAGTCTACTCAATTTTTTGAACCAGTCTTCTGTAGTTGTATCTACTGCTAAGCACAATCACTGTCATAAGAAACCATTTAATAAAGATGTGAACCAAGTACCAAATACTAAAATAGAGTGAAATCTAGGCTATCCATAAAAGAACGACAAGTGACAATATTGAAGGCCAACAAAAGACTTGGTTCTGGATAAATTGCATATATATATATACATGTATATATGTATATATGCATATACATATATATGCACACACATATGAATGTACACACACACACGCGCGCGCGCGCGTGCACACACACACACACACACACACACTGGTTGCCTTTAGGAATGTGAATGAAGGCTAGAAGGAAGCATGAACATTGACAAAAAGTAAATGACCTTGAAAATACTACATACTGATTACCACTTGAAACTGGAAAGCCAAGGAAATTCCATCTTGGGGAAGGTACTTGGATATTTCTTAGTAAATGAACATTAACCTCAGAGATATAATGGTAGTTCTTTTAGATATCCAATGTATCAATGAGCTTTAGCCTTAAAGTATCTAAGCCAAAAATATGGACTTCCTAGTGATAGCATCAAGAAACTTACATACAAATTATAGACCACCAACTATCCCTTTGTACCCTTAGTTTGTCTTCTTCCAACACAAGAGCCAGGAAACAAACTTTATTCCATGATGCTCTTCAACAATATTGACCTCAGATGACATTCAAAGTTTATGAAACAATGTATTTATATTCTCAAATTGAGCTATGTTTAGTTCTATTTTATAAAGTGATTCAGCAGCCCCTAACTTTTGCCTGCCTCAGGCTTTTTTGTTATCTCTAACGACCTTCCTAACAGACATAAGAATTACAGTATTATGTCAGGAAATATTTTCCCAAATTGGTTCACAGTATGCTTATGCAATTGTGATGGGTTGTGTGGCTTTGCTGGTATTAATGTTGAACTGTCATAAGCTTTTCTCTTGAATAGACAGTCAGTCATCTCTATCCTCATGGTATTTGTGGTCCAATTTGAACTTCAGTATTCCCAGACTGATTGCTAATGATATGTGCATTTAAGAAAAAAAGCTCTCCCGGAGTTATCTGTGGAAGGAAACAGTGCAGGGAAGATTCTTTATAAATATATGGCTGAATCTGCAGTGCATCTGAACTTATCATACTTTAGTTATTTTTTAGTGTTAATTTTAATGTAAAGTAACAGTGTTTCCCAGCAAAAATAATTGAGAAGAATGAGATTCCTTTAGATACTATAAAATTCTTTTATATTAGAGTAATTGAGACAGCTAGAGTCTCACATTTACTTGTATCTTCAATCTGTAGTGATATGTTATTTTATCTTCAGGAAGGAATGATGGTTTCACACAGACCAGTAGTTGAGGATGAGAGAACTTCATGGGTCTTCGAAAGAGGATGTCAGGATCCTCATAGCACAGCTAAGAAATGATGGGTAATTCACAGTGGGCAATGAGTCTTTATTGAATCTAGACATGAACGAGACAAACTAGAACTGGGGAAGAAGCATTAGAGAGAGAAAAATCCTTTATAGTAAAATGTGGTTAATATTATTATAGATGCAGATCCCTCTGTATGGTGCTTTACAATGCTGCTAAGACTCACCCATTTATTAACAATCTGATGATTTCTCTACACTCAAATTGCTATTGCATAAGCAACAGCTTCGTTAGACAACAAGCTATATTAAGGCACAGTTTCTACTTTGCCCTTTCCTTAAAGTAGGATAAGTTTTCTCTTCAAGTATTTAGATTTAAATACCTTTAGTCCTATTTTAGAACACATATGAAACTTCCTGCATGGTCCATCTCTATAATGTGTTTGTAATATTTATTGACATTCATCAAATAAATAAGGTCTGTGGTTCTCATGCATTGTCTGTGGCCACAAACAATGAAAAGTTAGCACCATACAAATTTGTAAATAAATATAAGGCCTATTAACTGTTGATTGAGGTGGAAAATTAAAGAGTTAGTTTGAAACCTGAATCTATTTGGATATGTTTCAAAGTTTGTTTTCAGCCTACACTTTCAGGATTCCTTTGTCATTTGAGAATAAGAATCTAAAGTCTGGACTTTAGACTCTTAATTCTGGTCTTCGCCTTGCTATTCTGAAACATTAATGGCTATTCTCATCGCTAGTAGATTTACATGAAAATTAAATGCAATAATAACTCCCCGTGGACTTCAGGAGACACAAATTTAATATTTGCAAACTCTTTAAAGGAGTATTTAGAATAATGACATATATACACAGCGTTAATAACAAAATGAAGAGATACAAAATATTTCTAGATTACAGTTCTTTTGAGGGGATATTTCAATCCACTTAACTAGAATAGTTAACTAACTTATAGTTAACTAACTTATAGAATAGTTAACTAACATTTTTTTACAGCATTCAATGGCACTGATATTCTTTTCATACAATAGTGAAAATAAGAAAATAATTCCATTACAACTGGGTAGATCAATGCGTACAAGTCAGGACTATGACTACACATAAAATCTAAATGAAATAAGAGCTAATTCTTAGACATATAGATGCATACATATGTGCATAAATTTATATGAATGCATACATATATTCCTGATGATGTTCATTTCTTCATTTTAAATGTTTTAACTGAACTGGATTAATTGCAACTATGTATTTATATATGGATACAATATTAACATATATTGAAATTTTAATAAATGTAAGAAATATGCAATGACAATATTCCAGATTACGGTGATTGGTATATTCATCCCTTCAGACACGTCATTTCCAGAATTAGAGGAAACTACTCTTTTTTTTGGTAAATGTATAAAGGTTGTCAGCCAACAACATAAATGATATTTTTCTGGTCTTTTCACCTTCTCTTGTGTCCAATTCTATTTCACTTAGAATCCTTCTGCCTATCTTTTCTAAGTGTGTTCTACTTTTTTGGATATTTAGTCTATTGCCACAATATTATGTGCTTATCTGCTAATGATTTTATTTAGCCAATATCTGAGTCTGATTGCCTGCATTCACCTATTAGCTACTCACAATGTGCTAGGACCTAGTGGAGCATTTGTGAATGACTTACTTTATAAAAAAGTATGTTGCTGCCACTGATTCTGAACAAAAAAGCAGCTAGTGATTCAGAAGTGAGGATGATAGTTTCAAAACAACCTGCAAACATTAGGAAGTAAGTACAAGGAGATCAACCTATGCTCTACATTTGGGAAAGGCAGACTTCAACAAATTCATAGAAATGTCTAAAGAACCTTACTTCATTGTTGGTGGGAATGTAAACTTGTTCAACCACTTTGGAAAGCAGTATGGAGGTTCCTCAAAAGACTTCACATAGATCTCCCCTATGATCCAGCAATCCCACTTTTGGGCATTTACCCAAATGTTTACAAACAAGACCACACTAAAGCTACCAGCACAACTATGTTTATTGCAGCATTATTTACCATAGCTAAGATATGGAACCAACCCAGATGCCCCTCAGTAGATGAATGGATCAAGAAAATGTGGTATATATACACAATGGAATTCTATGCCTCCATCAGAAAAAATGACATTTCCCCATTTGTTAGGAAATGGAAAGGTTTGGAAAAAATTATATTAAGTGAAGTAAGCCAGGCCCAAAGAAGCATAGGTCCCATGGTTTCCCTTATTTACAATATCTAGTATAGGTATGAGTCAAGCGGAAAAGGTCAGATAATGTGATGTTAGGAAAATGAACCCTTAAATATGTATTTTAATGTTTTTGTTTCTTTCATGCATGTGTTTCTAACGCACTTATAAGATTATTTCTTTGTTGCTTTGTATGTCCCTCCCCCACAGTGTAACCCCCGCTTTCACTATATTTGATGTCAGTATAACATGTGGAGGAGATGGGGACAAACAAGTCGTTTAAGGATTCAGGTGGACCTGTTGCAACAATGAGAAGTACAAAATGTCATGTCAAAACCAGCTTTACAATGTCGGTGTGGGGGGGGAGGGGGGTATAATTGGGTAGGGGGGAGGGGTGTAAAATTGGGTGGGGGGAGGGGGGTAAAATTGGGTGGGGGGAGGGGGGAGGCGGGGAAGGGAAGTGAAGGGTAAACAAAGGAGGAGGCTGCAATGCTTGGTAAGAAATGTATGCATTATCCTGCCCATGTAATTGTAGCCCCTCTGTACAGTATGTTCTCAAATAAAATAAAATACAATTTAAAAAAAAAAAAGAATAAGGGATTTTAAAAGTGAACTTGGGATGATAAATCTGATGATGACAAAGCTGATGTAAGATACTTTCAAAGTATAAAGCTACATGTGGAAACAATACATTTTTGTACTGTTTGCAGTTTTTTCTTTTCTTTTTTTCTCCTTTGGTTCATTCCCTGTTGTCATTTTACTTTTGTTTCTGTACCCTTTGTCTTATATATGAGTTTATCTGATGTGGGGAAGGAACGAGGAATTGCAGAAATAGTGGGGCAAAGGGTGAACCAATTCAACAGTGATACTCACTAGACACTGTGTTGGAAATGAACTTTACAACTTGGGGAGACAGTCAGGGGCAAGAGAAGAGGGAGGAAATGAGTGAGAAATGAGTACATTTCTTCAAAAAGAAATGTATTTATTACCTTATATATGTAACTGCAAACCCTCTGTGCATCATCTTTACAATAAAATTTAAATTGAAAAAAGACTACATGTTTTTCTGGTTTTTCCTGTGCACAGAAGTTCTTACCAAGTAGAAAACATTGTCAGCCTGGAAGTTTTACAGACTTATCTTTTAAAAAGTGATCTATACCTGGACAAGTTTTAAACATAAATATTAGTGTTAGAAAATTCAATACTCCCAAATTTCATTTAAAATAAATGCTCTCTTACCAGAGATTATTCACATTTCTTACTTTCTGATCTTCATGAAGCTAGCATGGGCCCAAATATTTATTCTACAGTATTAAATATTACATTTGTATTAGAAAGAATATTAATGGAAAGTGGGGAAAATGAAGGAGGGAGTAACACTGAATATTAATGAATAAAGTATACAAAACTTTGGCAATGAGGTAATAGAGGTGTACACATACATGCAGATATACATATATATTTAAAATACTTTCTTCTTCTGTATGTTTTAGACATTTTACTCTTCTAAAATTAGGCAAAAGTGGCTTCCTGTTGCTCTATGTCTTTTAAATATATGTCTATTTAATTTTTATTGTAGAGATGATATACAGAGGGATTACAGTTGCGTAAGTCAGGTTCTAAGTACATGTGTTTTTGAACCATGTCACCCCTTCCTCTCATTTTCTCCAGTGTTTCCTTCCCATCCCCACCCATAAGATGTGAAGTTCATTTTCCATGTAGTGACTAGTGGGTACCACCGTTGTATCTGTTCACCCTTTGTTCCACCTTTTTGTTCCCCCCTTACCCTTCCAAAGACAAAGAAACTAACAAACAAGACATAAGGAAAAGAATACAGAAACAGCAGCAACTCCTTTACTTGGAGTTCACTTCATAAAATATTGTTTTATATAATCATATGCATATAGCTATTGAACTTTTGTGATCTGTTCCTATGAATATCCTCCTTTGATTTCAATGTTTTTGTCTTGAGAGAACAAAAATCCTGAATATGAGCCAATAACAATAGAAACAAAATATATACAAATCAATGTGAATGGATCACAATAGAAACAAAAATATGTACAAATGACATACTGCAGAAAAATTCCAAAGGAAAAATATTTGGTAGTTGTTTGTTCTCTTAACTCTATTTTATTGGGTTAAGAACGAATGAATGAAATTTCCACTTTCATTTATTATCTAAAAGCTGGTATGAAAGAGACCAGTATGAATTTGAGTATATCATAGCCTGTAGACTTCTCTTCCTAAGTTCTGAAGGAATTCACACCCAAATGAACTGGTTGGAATGGAGATACTGGGTAGGGGAGAGGATGTTATCAGAGTCTCTTGATCTAGCATGAATAAAATAAACTGCAAGACAAAAAAAGCTTTCTAATAACTGAATTAACCCAAAGGTAATTCTCATGTGCTTTTAGGAATCACTTTGGAAAAGGCAAGATCACCATTTGTTGCTCAAATAAAACATGTGTGATTTGTTGAGAAAAACGGATTGTAAGGGACAAGGCGTCTGAGCTTGTCTGGTCCAGTTCCTTTACTAATCAAACTGTTCACTTTTTCTGTTTCTCCACCCAAAGGACCTTTTTCAGGGATCACTGTCACAAAATTTGTTTATTCTTTTAACATATTAAAGTACTCTAAAACAAACAGAAGGAAAATGTATCACTATGAAATGATGAAGAATACATCTATTGATGGCTGTATAGAGATGTAGACTGTTGAACAGTAAATGATACTGAGAGATTTCTTTTGGTTTTTTTTTTGTCAGTCATAGGGCTTGAACTCCGGACCTGGGTGCTGTCCCTCAGCTCTTCAGCTCAAGGCTAGTGCTCTACCACTTGAGCTACAGCACCACTTCTGGTTTTCTGGTAGTTTATTGAAGATAAGAGTTTTACGGTCTTTCCTGCCTGGGCTGCCTTTGAACCACAGTCCTCAGATCTCAGCCTCCTGAGTAGCTAGGATTACAGACGTGAGCCACCAGCACCCAGCCTACTGAGAGATTTCTTATATTAAAAGTCCTGAAATATTGCAGCGACAAAAATGGTAAGGTCACACTTGTGGACAAAACATGTTTAGGAGATGATAAATCAATATCCTAATAATGAGAACAAGGCGTCTTTGAAGAGATGAATAGAAGAAAATCAGAGGAGCATGTCTAAGGAAGTGGAATCTGCTTCACACACATTAAAATAAAGAGAAACAGAGAAAAGCTGCAACAAAGACATTGTGTAGCTGAAGAATGTTATACAAAAACTGTCAAGCTCCCCCACTAGAAGGAAGGGAAAATCCAACTGCTTAGTGGATACCACTTCCTTGACCAATTCCTCTTCAAGAAGAGACCAACTTCCCACTCTTCATAGTCATCAATGGAAAGTACTAGTGAGGGTATGGCTCTGGAACCAATGACTCTCACTTCAACTCTCTATGTTATTATTATTCGTTTACTGTTATGATTTAGGTCTTAAATGTTCTTTAAAATTTTATGTGTTGGGGGCTTTCTCCCCAGATGGTGCCTAACACTATTTGGAGGTGGTGGAACTTTTAGGAGGGGGAACAAATGGAAAGAAAGTTACACTGGCAGTGTGTCCTTGAAGAAGTGGGTAATGGGTCTTAGAGTGTAAGCTTCTCTCTGTCTTTGTCTCTGCCTGCCTGCGTGCCTGTCTGTCTGTCTGTCTCTGTCTCTGTCTCTGTCACTGTCTCTGTTTCTGTCTCTGTCTCTGTCTCTCCCTCTCTCCCTCTCCCTCTCCCTCTCCCTCTCCCTCTCCCTCTCCCTCTCCCTCTCCCTCTCCCTCTCCCTCTCCCTCTCCCTCTCTCTCTCTCTCTCTCTCTCTCTCTCTCTCTCTCTCTCTCTCTCTCTCTCTCTCTCTCTCTCTCTCTGACCTCTAGCAAGTGCAGCTGCCTAAGACCTTTCCTCTAGAAGTTTAGGAATAACTCTTAATATACATGGCAAATGATAACAGTAATTCTAGGCTTTGAAAATGCTATGCAAGTATCTGAGCAAACATACTGGACACATGATAAATTGTGTGCTGTGTGTAAATTGTGTGTGTGAGGGGGGGAGACAAGGACATTATATACGTACCATGAGTACAACAACTACATCCAGCCAACCCTCCATCTTTACGTATTCTGCATCTGTAAATTCAGCCAACCTTGCATCAAGACTATTTGGAAGAGTATACGTCATTTATTTAATTTTATTTGTTCACATAATGCCCTAAGCAATACAGTGTATCCACTATTTGCGATGTATTAAGTATTATAAGTAATCCAGAGATGATAATGCATGGGAAAATTTTCATAGATGGCATGTAAATGTTACCTATCTTGTGTGAGTAGTCAGGAATTTGGTATCCATGGTAGTCTTGGAAACAATCTCCATAGACTACACAGGTCTGTTTGGGGAGTATAGAAGACCCTTTTTGTCCACAGGGTATTTATAAGGAGATTACCTTGAGGGAAAAACATGAATGCTCATGATATGTAGAGTTCATTTCAGTACAATAGATGTCCTAATTTTTGTCTTATACCATCTAATTTTTGATAAAGACCATTGTTCAACAATTCAAAGATTTCCACATTGCCAATTAAAGGAACCACATGAACCTTTTCTCTGTTTGAAGTGCGTCACTTGCTTTTGGGGGAGGCATATTTTCACAAAATTGAGGGCAGAGGCCCACTCAGAAGACTGCTCACACAATGATTTCAACACAACTGGCGATAACGAGGAATGGACTCAAGAGCGCGGCATATCAGCTGAGCTGTTCATTTATGCTTCTGAGAAACCAAATATTTTGATTTTTGAATTTCTTTTTAATTCTTCAAATGTATGACTCTTTTATAGTTGGCATCATACTCTAAGATGTTCTTTTGAGAGAGTTGAATAACTATCAGAGAGTGATTCTGCAGAGTTTATGGGCCCTGTACAAGATCTCCAGCAGGGATCTTATTTGGAAAATATGAATCACATAAATAAAGTACAGGTTCAATTCTGTTGAGTTGTGAAGAAACCAACATGAATTAATTAGTGTTAACTACAACATGCTTCACTAATATCCTGCCAACACAAAGATTTCCTACAGTGCCAAGACGAGAAGCATGTTCAAGATAATAAGAGAAAAATATATATATATGGGTTTGAATAATCATTATGGCAATTGCTGCAAAGAATCTGAATTAAATGGGGACTTTTGTATTTAGAGGTAATACAAACCATTATAATTGTGGGCAACACACTAACAGTATTTCTTGAACCATGTCTCCCCTTCTTTCCCTGCCCCCTTGACTCTCCCATATCATGTAGCCAAATATTCTACTCTTAGATTCTATGGGTCTCCATAGGAATGAAGACTGTAGTTTTATTCTTTCTGTGCCATTATTTCACTTAGTATAACCATGTCCAGTTCCACTCATGCTATCCCAATGGCAGGATTTCATAATTTCCCAAGACTTCACAATATTCTATACGTACAACATTGTCTTCACACATTCATCAATCAATGGGTAGTTACGTTGTTCCTATTTGTTGGCTATTGTGAAAGGCATTGCAATGATTATGGAAAGACAGGTGTCTCTTTGACAGACTGATCTTGTTTCTTTTAGAGATGTGCTCAATAAAGGAATGGATAGATTATGTGGTGGTTGTTACTTTGAATATTTTGAAACCCTCCACACTGTTTTCTACAAAGGCTTTGCTAATTTACATTATCTCCTACCTAAGCCAAGGTTCCTTATTCCCCTTAAAACTGTATAGTACATAAAATATTTTTGATGGTAACTTTTATGACTAGAGTGAAATAACACCATTGTGTTTTTATTTACATTTCCCGGGAAATGAGTTGTGCTAAATGTGTTTGTACATATTTGTTGACTACTGACCATCTTTTGAAAAGTATGTATTGCTTTATCAGGTCTATAGTGGTCATTCTTACTTTGTTGGGTACCAATCTCTTCTCAGCTAAAGACAGAAGTCAAGGTTTTATCATTGCAAATCACTGTCAAATAGATCTGGTTCTCCCCAAGAGTTTTCCCCTAAAGTATAGGAGAAAATTTTCATATCAAATTATACTGGAGGCCAGTATAGAGTACTCTATACTCTTTCAAGATAAAGAGATTTTTGAGAAAGTGTTATTGGAAGAATCCAATGGGCTTAGAGAATTGAGACCAAGAGTTTGTATCTCAATATGGAAAAAAATTTGGAAAGATCTAAGTTGGAGGTGCTTGGTTAATACCAGTACCATACCATTGCTGCCATCTTTTTATAAGCAAACTATAACCTTTAAATTTATTAAAACTGTGTCATTTGGACAAGGACTATGAAACAATTTATAAAACTGGATCCGGTTACTGAAATAAGTCCCTAACTCAATGACTCTACGTTGCTAAAAGAATAATGGTTGCTCTGTAAAGAGAGAATTTTATCTCCCCAGTCATATACACTTTAGTATACTTTAAAAAATGAGTAATTATTTTATCATTGTGTTTTGATGCTCTGAACAAAATAATATTTCAGAACTTTTTTAATTCGAGGAAACATAAAAGGCATTATAGCAAGTTTGGGCAATTTTCTAAATATGTATAATAAATATGACTCTCTTCTCTCTTTTCCTCTCTGTGTGTCTGTACTAGGAATGGAACCTGTGGCAAGACGTGTCTACCACTAAACTGCACTCCATTCAGAAGATTTTTCATCAGTTTTCAATTCACAAGAAAATCAGAGAATGATAGAGATTTCTCATATACCCTTGTAACCAAAATCACTTCTCGTCAGAATCCCCCACCAATATGATGCCATCCTGGTGACCCTGTGTTGACAGATCACAATCAGACTGTGACTTTCTTTTTGCTGTTGCATGTTGTCTAGGTTTGGGAAAATACGAAATACCCTCCATCATTGCAGTGTCATTGTGCCTCATTCCTCTTTGTCATCTCATTCCAACTCCTGGCATCCACAATCCTTCCTGCCATCTCCATGGTTATAGTGTGTTTCTAGAATGCCACTTGGTTGGAATCATTCAGAATATTTCCCTACCAGATTTCCCTCTCTCACATTTATGCATTTATGTCATTCTATGTCATTCTATGGCTTGAGAGTTCATTTCGTTCAGGTACTGAATATTTTATTCTCTGGATATACTTGTGTATTTATTTATTAAGTACTACTTAAAAGTGCCTAGCTTGCTTGAAATTTGCATAAGTGTGGATAAAGCTGCTATAAATATTTGTGTTCAGGTTTTTGTGTAAATATTTAACTAGGGGAAAATATCAAGAAATGAAGTTTTTGGATTGCACGTTAAGAATGTTTTGCTTCACGAGAAATGAAGCATCACCTATTTTGGCAATTGCTGTATCTTGCTCCATTCGCATTGGCCACACACCAGCGCTCCTGCTACTTCATATCTCAAAAACTTCAATGTGTCTTATTTTCATTTCTTTTATTGTAAACTCTCTTATTTTTTTCTTGAGATTTCTTCATTATTGATTTCTAGTTTAATTCCATTGTTGTCTAAGACAAGATCTTGTGTGACCTGCATTGTTTAATGTATTAATACATGATTTATGGTCTAGAACATGGTCTATATTGGTGAATGATTCATGTGAGTTAAAGAATAATGCATATTCTGTGATTGCTTAACCTATAGAAGTCAATTATGTCCAACAGATTGATAGTTAGCTGTATTCTTAATGGTCTCTGTCTTGTGAATTTAATTTTGATAGGTGGTTCTTTAGGTTTTTAACTATGGTAATGAAATTATCTTTAACTCCTTGTTTTTCTACAAGTTTTTGCCATATATAGATTGATGCTGTGTTGCTGGATCCTTGTATGTTAAGGGTTACTGTGTCTTAAAATACAACTTACCCTCTTTATCATTACACAATGCCCTCCCTTATACCTGATAACATCCATTGCTTTGGATCTCCTTTATGTTAAATAGATACATCAAGATTTAATTCATTTTTTAATTTAATTTAATGTTGTTGTAAAGGTGCTGTACAGAGTAGTTATATAAGTAAGGTAATGTATACATGTCTTGTCTACTTCATTTAATTAGGCCTCTCATAGTATATTTTACTCCATCTACTTGCATCTTTATAACCACAGTGATTGTCTTGTAGATGACATATACTTGAGTCCTGTTGTTTTATCCACTTTGACAATCACTGTTTTAATTGATATATTTGAACAACTGATATTCAAAAACAAAATAGTTGGATTAATACACAGCATATGTATTTCTGTTGGTTATTTACTGGCTTACTCATATTCTAAGTTTTGTCTCTTAAATGTTTACTACCTTTTTTTTCTGTTAGTTTTTCGACAGTCGTAGGGTTTGAACTCATGACCTTATGTTTGCTCAGATTGTGTGTTCAGCTGATGTGTTACTTCCTGAGCCATGCCACAAGCCCTGATTTTTGCTGCTTATTTTGGAGATAAGATTTCATGAACTTTTCTGCCCCAGCTGGCTTCAAAATGTAATCCTGTGTGAATATCTAGGATTATGGCCATGTGCCATAGGCATTCAGTTCTTTTTCTTTCTTTCTTAGGATTCCCAACTGTCTAATTACATTATCGATCTGCTCTTGTAGGGTGGCCACCAGATTTCTTAGCATGTTAATCATAACTTTCTCAAAATTCTCCATCTGCTAATTCCAACATCCATATCATTTCTTGTTTTGATGCTTACTCTGCGCTTAAAATTCTATTTCTTACCTTTTTGTGTGTTTGATAAGTTTTCTTTTAATAGCTTTGGCATGCTGAACTAGGTGGGAAAAATGTTATAAATAGGCCCTCAGTAATGTGATAGTTGTAAGAAGCGAATTACGGTCCAAACTTATGATCAGATCTCAATCCTTTGGTGAGACTTTGAACTTCATTCATGCTTTCCAACTTCTCAGACTAAAGAGCTTGAATTAGATGTCAAGACTACGCAGGAGCTCAGTATTTCCCTTCCTCTGGGTCTGTAAAAGCACAGGTAATCCCCACCCAGCCCACTGCTTTCCCCTAGGGGGCACCTTGTTAACATGAGTAGGATGCTCTGACCAATTTCATGTGATTCTTTCTTTTTAATCTCCCCATCCTAGAAAGATGAGGTGGTTTTCCCTCTAGTATGTACTGTAAAGCATTGCTCTAGCTGCTGGAAATGGCACTCACAGTGTAGGGGTTGCAGTCTTTCTGATTGGATGCCCCTAAAGTTTTAACGCAGAGACCTGTCCACACTGAGCCTCCAACAATTCACTAATTAGTTCCAGTTTGCCTGCTTCTACACCATTTCCCTGGCAATTTCTACTTATACGTTGTTCCTTGCATTTGCCTTTCTATGTCTTGCATCCCTAGGATAGAGGCTTTCCCTCCAGCTGCTCATCAAAATGGATCCAATAAATGATGTTGATTTTTTTCAATCTGTTTAGTTCTTATGAGGATGAAACCATGACTCCCAGCTCTCCTAAGTATGGACTTGAAAATCTACTTTTACTTAGATTTGTTACAGTTGTTATTCTTTTCTTTCATTTCTGTCCCAAGAAACAGGCCATTTTTAAATCAGATTTATACACAGAGTCAAATCTAATCTTTGTGTCTTAAAACTAACACACTCTGAACTCTTTTCCCTGTTTAGAACCTTCCATTTTCTCAAGTCCCCATCTCCCCATCTCCCCATCTCTTGTATAAGTTACAAGGGTACAATGATGTTTACATCATTGAGTGTTTTATAAAAATTAATATTTTATCATCTCAGAATGTGTATTACCTACCACTGACTTCTGGAAATATCCCTTTGTTTTGCTCCAAAGAAGCATCTCCTCCTTAGTTTACAGTAAAAATATTTATCTCTTCTTTTCTCACTCCCCCAAACAATAACGATTCTAGTCCCCCAAACAATAACATTCTAGTCTTATGATATAAATTCACTTTCATACAGAATAGGTAACTGTCCAGAACCAAGGCATTTATCAGTCTATATCATCATTCTTATTACAGGAGCCAAAGGGTTTTATTATCCTTTGTGTGTACAAAGAACCGGCTGACAGAGTCAAGATGTGGGTCTCCAATCCCAGAACCATCATGTGGAGGAGAGAGGATTCCGTTGTCCCTGACATTATCCCCTTCCATCCTGGCTATGGGCTTATTTTGGCTCTTTGCCATCACTGAGAGTCAGAAAGCTGAAGTTCTCTCCTGAATATAATGTCTGTGCCCTCTTCATAACATTTCCCCTATCATCGTGACAAATAGAACCTGGTAGGACTCAATGCATTCCAAGACCATTTCCATTGTTTGACCTAAAGTAGAATCCTAATTCTCTATCTGTTAGAATGCAGTCCTGCAAAAGCCTTAACTATTTTCCTCTAAGTTAAGTTTAAACTAGAAAATCAACATTATGACATTATATTCTAAATTTTCCCCTTTCAAATATGTCAATGGTTTGGCAGTCTGTAAAAGGGCATCATGCGTCTTAGATTTTAATATGCACTCTGCGCATTTGACATCTTCCTCGTGTATTAGAAGCTATTCTACTGGAGTCGTCCATCTTAATTGTGGGCCATGTGCTTTTTGGCATTCTTCATGATCTTCTCTTTCTTCTTCCTTCATCTACTGAAATATGAATCTTCATTAGTTCTCAATTCAACAAGCATTAATTTATCACGTCTTTTATTTCTCGTGACAATATTTTTTAAAAAGATCTTTGATTAATATTTGTTCCTTATGTGAGTGAAAATTGTAAGGCTGTGCACACTCTACTGGAGGTGGAGGTGAACTGTTTTCTTGTCCGGCTCCCACCATGAATGTCCCACTTGAATCCTATAGGTCAGTAATTCAGTTTCTCAGATCATATTTGTTTTACACCCCTGGAGATGACATAGTCAGAGCCTATCTCTAGACCACTTGTAAAGAGTTAAAGTCACCTGATCACTCTGGAAGCTCATGTAGCCTGTGTTCTCTATCAGCTGAACCTCTTTCTAAGATCACACTGTAAGCTATCAGTTCCAGCCTGGTAAAAACCCCTCTCACACTATATCTACTTCTTCTGGTGGAATTTTTCCACCTAAATGTTGTGGGAAGGTGATTTAGAATTCCCTGTGTTACAACTGTTATAAGTCCTATAGGATGGCTGAGCCTTACAGCCTGCCTGACTTTGGCTGCTTGAACTACCCTTGTGGGCAGGGGAGATTTTCAAGTTTGGAACATTGACATGATATGCAAGTTGCAAATAATCATAAGAACTGGAAGAAAATAGATATCGTAGATAAGAGTTGCTAGTAAGTATCCCTGAGAATGAAAAGGGTGATACATGATCAGAAAGAGATATCCTTGGAAAGATAGACCAAAGCTACATTTCAGGCTCAAAACAAGAGCATGCTTTAGGCAATCATTAGAATTTATAATTCAGCTATTTGAAAAGCAAAGATTGAGGGCATTGTCAAATAATCTGAATATGGTGCCAGTATATTCCTGAATATTCCTGCCAGTAATGTGGCAGGAATAAAAAGGAGAATCATGGATCATGGTCCAGGCTAGTTCCATTTCTACAAAAAGAATTTATTGAAAAAAAACTTTAATTAAAAAATGGGCTTAGGGTATATTCAAGTGGTAGAGCATCTGCCTGTCCAGCACAAGTCCCTGAGTCCAAACCAAAGTTGTTCCCAAAGTTGTAGTAGTATTTATGTTACCCAAAATTAAATACATGAGAATGGGGAAGTTGGTGGTGGCAAAAAGAAAGGTAGAGAAAGCTATGAAGGGTTAGCTCCACTGATGTCATCAAGGGTTAGAGGGAAAATGAATACGAATAGGAAGGGGATGTTTATAGCAAAGCCACTGAAGAGCTCAAAGAGACAAAACTGAGTGACAATTAAACAGAAGAATAGGTTTCTAACCTACATGTACAGATTGATGACAAATTGAATCAAACTGTGGAGATCTGGATAAAGAATAATATTGACCAGTTATTGATTTTAAGTCCACTCTTCAGCCTGGTGACCTTTACACAATGCAGCCAAAGAAGGTCATTTGCTTAATTACATAATTGAGATCCTGATATGACTTCCTCTTCTGAATTGATTGAAATGTTTTATTATTTGTTGGTTTAGAAAAAAAGCTTAGTTTCACATAATTTGATGTAAAACTAAAGCCATGTTAGACTAAGCACTCAGAGCAGCCAAAAATGATGTGATTAGGAACAGATTTATTTTTGAGTGTGATGTAGACCTCTAACGGAGAAATTCTAGCCAACAAACAAACAAACAAACAAAAACTTCCGATGGCATGAAGGAATTCATTCACTTCCCGTCACTTTACAAAGCCAGTACCAGAATGACACCGCTTACTTATAAAAACTCTTATAAAAACGTGAGGAGGTCTATCTTAAATTTATTTGGTGTTTAATTTTTTATCCTTTATATATATTTCATTTTGTCTCTAAAACATTTCCATTTCTTTATGTCTCATTTCTACTTTCTGAAACTAAACATGAGATATCCACCTACAAATCAGATCTCTTGAAGAAAAATAAAATAATCGATACTAAATCTGTTGGGCATTGCTTGTTTTTACCCCCTCTTTCCTTCTCTCCCTCTCTCCTTCTCTCTCTCACCCCCCCATATTTGCATTCTTCTTGGTTACCTTAATTAATTCTGCATATAGTACCCAAGTCTGGGGACTGCATAAAGAAAAGTGGTTTCTTTGGCTCATGACTCTAGTGACTGGACAGACCAAATAGCAATGCCTTTCATGTCTTGCAAGTCCTGGCCTGGGTATAACACATCACATGACAGAGAAACTATTCATATGAAAGTATACAGGAGAGACAGATGTGCAAGTGAAGACTCAAGAGAAGGGGACTGGGCTAGACTTTCTATTTCAGGATAACTGACCTCACCTCACTTTTGTGAGGTCAGTGAGAACAATACAAACCCTGTCTGTGGCTCATGTCTTCATGATCTAATCACCTCCTCAAAGTCAGACATCTACCCTTGACAGTCAGTAACAGAAGTGGGCTATACATCTCAAATAGGCTTATCTGAGCTAAGTAGCTCAGATACAACAGTGAGAAATATGAAAAGAAAGATCGCTGTCTTATGTCCCCATCCCTGGAGACAGAGGACCATGCTAGTTTCATGCATACTATATTTCATACTACTGGTAGTCCTTTCAAAAAAGGGACTAGAAGGAAAACATTCAATTCATTTTTGATTGACATTCTCAGCATAGATTCCAAGACCCTTTAGACAAACCACCAGTCTCCACCTCAGTGGCCCAACCTGTTTCTTATCCATATTCTGACCTTTGAGCTTCTTTTAGGATGACTAGATGCTGTTTGATTATATCAACTTCATCCCTTTCTTTTTTTGTCATGCATCAATACACAGATCAACATGCAGGAAAGATTCCCAGAATAATTTCACTTGTACAAAATATTCCCAAATTAAGAATAATTGGACTTCTCACATACAAAACCACACCATCCTGTGTGTAAATATTCATGCACTGTTATGCATTACTGTTTAGCTTATTAACTCAATGGCTAGGCTATTAGATCAACACACTTGCATATATTTACAACCCTATACTAGTAATTGGCAATATAAATATCAAAGAACTCACAGCCTAATGAGAGAAACACAGAGTCAAACAACAAAGTCTATGAATGGGATAAATTCCAGAGAAGATGAATAGAACAGAAAAGCTGCACAGATTTCAGAAAAGAGAAATTTTTCCTAAAGGCTATGATGTTTTAGGCAGGCTTAGGAGGCCCAGGAAGAGTTAGATGGGTGGGAGAAAAGTGTGGGACACTTCCAAGGACTTGAAAGAACCTGAGATAGTAATAGGTGAAATTTAAAGTAATTTAAGTTGCATGCCTCAGGAAATACAGGCAATCAGGAGTGAAGAATAAACCCAAGAAGAATGTCAAATCAATGTCTCATTTTTCTAAATAAAATAAACTTGTGAAAAAATTAATGAATTTGTTGTTTCACCATACAGATTGTGTACGTGCTTCTTAGATTTAGGCCTATTTTAATTTGTGAGCAACCCTAAGTGGTGGCTTATTCTTAATTTTGGTTTCCATATATTTATGATTATTATATGAAATCTAAAATAATTAACTTAAAAAATGTGCAATGTAGCTCTCCAGTTTGTTAGACAGATGCTCTGTCACTTGAACCACAGTGCCACTCATTTTGCTTTGTATTTTATTCTTCAGATGGTGTCCTGCATTACATCTGCCTAGATTGGCCTTAAATTGTGATCCTCCTATCTCTTCCTCCTAAGTTTCTGGGATTACAGGGATAAACTACCACGTTCAGTCAAACTTTTAAATATCTGAAATACATCATCAAGAGAGTTTGCTAAGAAATAGGAGTCTTAACCACATCCAGGAAATGTGATTTTGTGGGCCCCTGTAGCCTAAAATTATAGTAAGTTCTCTTTATGAGTTATCGTTGTTACTGAATACAGAGCAAAGATTTCTGAAGAAGATCTTGAAAGATTTAGGGAGCCATTAAAGATCCTGAGTTGGTAGGTAAGATTTGTGAGGAAGAAGTGAACATAGAGGCAAACTTCAAATAAAATTTTAGTCATACACGTATTTGCATTTATGCACAATCAAGATTACATAATATCATTTTCATTCTTAAGTTCCCTAGGGGAGAGTGTTAGGAAGTACATTATATTGCAATAAACTAGGACATTAGAAAATAAAAATTCCCGAGCCTCATTTGCTGGATCTCAGAACATCTGGGTGGTACCCAGTAATCTACATGTTATCAAATTCTTATAGAGCTTTTCTAATGATACAGAGTATCACCGGAATAGAGAAGTAGAGCTGTTACCCTTCAGACAAGCCCAGATGTGCTCTGATCTGAAACTGTTCTAGTATCTCCCAGCTACAATTCACAAATGCTTCCATTTAGCATCATCATTGGGTCATAATGCTTTCTCAGGTATGAATAGCTCCCACAGTCATTAAAAAGCAAACTGAAAAGCCCTCTTACAAACTTCCTAGGCTCAAGCTAAAAGAAGGACAGCTTTTAAAATGTTACATGGAAATAACGACATATTAAGATGTGTCTTTGGAAAAGAAAAAAAAAAAAGGCTGCCAATGCCTCTGTGAAGCTTAAGGAGCTTTGCACTAAAAAGAAATCAGGTAATTCATTTTGAATTAAAGTTAAGCACTTGGCTTAGTTCTCTTTCATTTTTCTTCCTGTAAATCCCTGACTAAATTAATTAAGCCAGCATTTAAAACTGGCAGCCAACCTGACACAGGAGGCCATGCAGCAATCAAGCATGGGTAGTGAAATCAGAAGAAAAGTTAGAAGCAGTTACTTGGGAAAAGCACACCTACTTTTCTGCTCTCCTTGGCCCTCAAAGCCATAACTGGTTGTCAAGGTCTCCCTTGTGGAGCACTTCATCCCTAAGCCCGGTAGCTGAGTTTGTGCCTTTTCAGTTTGAGATAAAGTATGACCAAAGCCGTGAGCAACATTTTTCACTCATGAGCTCCAGAGCTTGAGGAGTTGAGCTTATCCTGCAATCAGATGTAGATCAAGGAAATGCCTGTAGACCAAAGACAGTAAGAGACACATCGAGGGCAGAACTGTACTTGCTTCTGAGATTCCATCACCACTGGGCACTAAGCAACCATGCATGTGGTAAAGTTAAATCTCTTTTCATTCTTTCCTCTCTCCCTTCCTCTTTCCTTTCTTTTTCCTTCTTTTCTTTGTTAAAGCATTACTGAAACACTTAACATGTGCTTAGTACTTATAAACCAGTTGTCAACATCATTAGCCAAGTCCCTGCCCCTTCAGTTACTATGGATTTCTCTACTACAGGAAATAGATCATATGCAATTAGAGCAATTCATGGACAAATATAGCACAGAGGGATAATAACAAATTTGACACACATCATAACGTAATCTGTCTGAACGTTGTCCTGACACACAAGAAAGGAGAAATTAGGTAGGTTGGAAATAATAAAGAGTACCTTTGAAAACACATGAGGTGGAGCCAAGAAAGCATGAGGAAAAGTGATCATGGCAAATAAGAAGCTCCTGGCATGAGGATCTGATTGTAATTTATCTGACTCTCCCATCTCTGGGAGAGATTATTCTTCATGCTATTTGCAGCTTTTACATAAGAAAATACAACTCAGTCATTCCTTCTCTCTCTCTCTTTCTCTCTCACTTTCTCTCTCACATGCTCCCTCCCTCCCTCCCTCCCTTCCTTCCTTCCTTCCTTCCTTCCTTCCTTCCTTCCTTCCTTCCTTCCTTCCTTCCTTTCTTCCTTTCTCTTTCTCTTTCTTTTTCTTTCTTTCTTTCTTTCTCTCTTCCTTCCTTCCTTCCTTCCTTCCTTCCTTCCTCTTTCTTTCTTTCTTTCTCTCTCTCTCTTTTTTCTTTCTTTCTTTCTCTCTCTCTCTTTTTTCTTTCTCTTTCTTTCTTTCTTTCTTTCTTTCTTTCTTTCTTTCTTTCTTTCTTTCTTTCTTTCTTTCTTTCTTTCTTTCTTTCTCTTTCTTTCTTTCTTCTGTCTGTCTGTCTTTCTGTCTTTTTTCTTCTTTTTATGCCAGTACTAACATTTGAATTCAGAGCCAGGTCACTTTCCTTTGTCTTTATTGCTCAAGGCTGTGGTAAATTAGAGATAAGAATTTCACAGATTTCTCTGGACTGAGCTGGCTTCAAAGCATGATCCTTAGATCTGAACCTCCTGAGCTAATGAAGCCCAGATAATATAATATATATATATTATAAGTGGAAGTTTCACATGGCTATGCAAGAGAATCTCTAACATAAAGAGTTTGCACTCAAAAGTAAATTGTTCATCCTCTTTTCTTGTAAGTTTAAGACAAGGTAACTCGAGTTCATGAGAGTTTAAGGCTCCTGAAGAAACAAAATGATAAAAAATATATATATCAGCAGAAGGGAACTTGGTGGGAGTGGAGTTGTTCCCTGGCCATAATTAACCTTCACTCTCAGTTCTATTCAGCACAGTTCTTCCAAGAGTTGGTGACCAGAGAGAGGAAGGTGATTTTTGTCACCAGCAGCAATTACATGGGCTGAGTTATTTCAGTCCTTGAAATCTGTTTGACCTGAAGATTAAGGCAATTTTAAGCACAATTTGTTTTGGTTCTGGGGTGTGTGGGGGTGCTAGATGCTAACTTGTGGCAAATTTGAAATAGCAGGTGAACCCTGGTGGAGCAGAGCCTGGGTTGTGATGTGTGCCTGTCACGGCAATTCTCAGTGATGGGATTCGACACCAATTAGTTGGCGTGCACAAAAGTCGTCCCTTTCTCCAGCTAGTGATAACCGTAAAGTGTCATGCACCTCTTCAAACCTGACAAGCGGCATACAAGCCTTTGCCTTCATTAATGCACATCAGGACTGACAGGCGGTGAGTTGTTGGAGAAGCAGAAAATATGATTGGCTGCAAACATACCATCAGGGGGGACAAAAACCTCCTGATGTCTGGACCAGATAAAATAACCAGGCAGAATGTGAGTTCATTGCTGCCCCACAGCATGAACTCACACGGTGTCTGTAAACATCCTACACGTCTCAGGGGACTCTTTGGTCTAGAAAGAGATAAGATGTATCCCAGAAGAATCCTCTGGCTGAACTCCTGTGTGCAGAAGAGACTGACTCTCAGATTACTGAATGTCAGTAATGTTCAAAATTTTTACATGTTTTTAAAATGTGTAAAAATTGTCTTCAAGTAGTTGTAGAAAGAAGTTACCATTCAACACATCAGTTTTTGAATACAAGGCTTCTTGATCTTTGTCATCATTTTCATGATTCTTCCCATCCCTCTGACCTTTACCTCTCTCCTTTGTTTTCTTTAATTTTGTAGGATATTAAATTTTGATTGTATCCCCCCACTTGCTCTCTTAGTTGTTTTATTTTCAATTGAAAGCATTCTCACAAACAAATAACACATACACGGAAACCTAAATGTGACTTGGGGCAGCATCAGTTTTAAAGCTTCTGCTGGGTTTATTTCATTGTATCATGCCGCAATGCATCTGTACAGGAATGCACACCCTGACTCTATTCCTCCCTGCCCTGCTCTACCAGAACTCATTTAACAAGTTAGGAGCTTCATGCTTTTTTCCCTAGTCCAGGGACTATTTGCTGACTCACATTTCCAGTAAGATCCACATATTCCCTCGCCCAGTACTTTATTCAATGAATTCATGCTTCCCTAGGCAAGTTCCTCTTTATGAAGAGGTTCTCTTCTTCACTTTGTCTACAATATGGTATCTATTATGAAATGTTGTACAATTTTTTGAAAAAGTAACTTTTTCAACTATGTACATATATTGTGTATTATAAACAGTACATATTGATTGTATATGATTTCTATGTGTATATACATATATACATCCTATAAATGAAATAGAAAAAATATAAAGGCCAAAAGGAGGAAATTTAACTTTTTATTGAAAACCTCTTAACCTGAATATATAGGAGTGATATGTACATGGGTGTATTGATGTTACAAACATATATGTGCATGTATATATATTTTACATGTACAATATGTACATATGTGTATCTACATGTGTGTATATATATATACACAAACACATGCACACACATGTATTACAATGAGAACACAGTAACAGAGGTCCATAAGGAAGTCAACATTGAGCTCATGAACAATACTAATAAAGCAACAAATTCAAGCTGATGGAAAATACATTGCAAGAAAATGAAGCAAAGGGAAGAAGAAATGTCACTTTGAGCCATTAGAAGATTCTTAAAACCCACCCAATTCATGAAACTACATTACTGTCCCAATATCCTCATACCATTCCCAAAGGGAAAAATGGTGTGCATATTTTAATCATAATCAATTCCTTTGCATTGAAAAGGATACAGACTAGTGGATGACGTGTCCTAGAAACATCCTTCTGTGTTTACATGAGAATGCCCATCTCTTATTCTAATCAGCTAAGTACTCTCTTCAGCTCTTAAATGCACTCACAACAGTTGATAGAAGTGATATTTATGACCAATTGCCTGAAGCAATGGCAATTCTGTCACCTCCTTCCCTCAGCTTTCCTAAGCATGTCTTTTGAGACATAAATTCTAAAAGCTGTCCAGTGAAGTAAAATTTCTCTGGTCAATCAAACTTAGCAAATGTAGCATATCATATTTCTTGCTCTCCTTACCCCTAGAGATTTGGAATATGCAGCTATATTGAAAAATCCCATCTGTTTCCTTTTCTTCCACTGGTGGCAAAATATCTAAATGCCAATCTATGACTCTCCTGGTCTATAGGAAATCAAGACCTGTGTGCCTTAGATCAACTCTCTGTGGACTCCATCCAAAAATTTTACTCTTGTTTTCCATTTGTCTCATTTTCATTCCTTTTATGCTTCATCACCTTTAATTCTGTCTTCATTTGACACAGTGTACCTCTGCTACAGGGTAGAAGAAAATTGTGTCTCTTACCCTCCTTATAGATCCCTTGACTGTCACACACCTTTCTTCGCTAGCTACATCACCATCAGACATCATTAGGAGAATGAGCCAGAATCAAGTTGCAGTAATAAACACACTCTCTTTACCTGAGAGCTTTTACGCTAGCTGGTCAATTAGCATATGGTGCATTGCCATGTTAAGAGTCCAGTTTGTCATCTACAGATAAGTAAATGATGGTTAATGTAAATTGCATTTCCAAAATTCATTCCGCTAAGCATGGTCCAGGAAGGCGCTGGAGGCTGCAATCTAGACTGCAATGAGAGTAAGCTACGTGGCAGCACTTTCCATTTAGGTGAACATCTTCCTCTAGAGAGCACTTTGCCCATGTCCTATTTACGCCTTCTTGTTACACTTGTTTGGTTGTTCTCATGTGTTATATACAAGAGCATCCAAACCAGAGCAACTGTTAAGTTGCAGCTCCCCAAAGCACGTAGCTTAAACTGGGTTGAAAGATGAAGCAAACAAAGTGCAAACTGGATTGCTTGCCCTGTGTGCAGGAAGGCCTCCATTTCAAATGTGATCCATCGAGACAGAAGCTGATTTGGTTTGCCTGGTTGGTCATAACAGCCCATCAGCTTTAATTATTGCTATAACCAAGCCAGAGATCCTATTGAAGGATCAAGTATTCAAACTGTTATTCTTCAAGCAACATGACAGCTATGTTTAATGATACTTGAGTACAGAAATGTTTTAAAATACATGTATACAAAAAAGTATATAATCCATTGTTCTTTTGGTTAAATCAATGTGAATAAATTATTTTCCAGTTTGGAAGCACACAAACAAACACACAAAACACAACACATACACATTATAAATGAATGCATGCTAGTAGTTTCATAAACTAGGCCTAGTTTCTAAACTTCTACTTTTGTACCTGGCCATAATTTGTGGAGGGGAAGGGAAAAAACAAATCATTTAAATAGGGATACAGGTAAACCCATTACAGCAATGAGATGTACAAGACGTTATGTTATGTTAAAAAACAAACTTTACAACTTTAGCGGGAGTGGGGGGGGGGAGATGGGAAGGGATGGGAAGGGGAAACAAAGGAGGAGGCTACAATGCTTGATAAGAAATGTACTCATTGTCTTGCCCATGTAATTGTAACCCCTCTGTACAGTATTTTCACAATAAAAAACTTAATGTATTCATTACCTTACTCATGTAACTGTAACCCCTCTGTACAGCATCTTTACAATAAAAATTAAATTTTAAAAAAGAAAAAATATTGCCTACTTATACTTCATTTTTCTCCCTGCTAGAAGATTTTATCTTTCTTTGAGTCTTTGTGTAAATTGCCGTGTGCAGTGAAATCCAAGGGAGACAAACTTTTTATGGAGATGTTAAAGGCAATGTATGGTTCATAACGTGGCCTTCTATTCTCTCCATGACAATTGCTCTGAAAACTAGAATACCAGTGACTGACAATCATGGCTGTCATTGTCTTACTTCAGAAGACATGGTCCTCTGACACAGAAGTTGTCATTGTCATGACACTCAGGGCTTGATCCTTTGGACGCATGTGGTAAACTACAAATATACATGTTGACTAAAACCTCTGAGGTTTGGGATTTTTTTGTTGTCATGGAATAATCTAGCCCTCCCTAGCAATCAGACTATTTCAGTATAAACCATTCAGAATTAACTCCAAAAGGTCCTGGCAAGGTTAAAAAGCTCTTTGCCTCTGCCTTTACTGTCCCTCAACTTAAGTCCTCCAAAAACATTCCATAGTTCGAGTTCCAATTCTTAATCTCCCCAAGAGACCTACAACAACAAAAAGGCGAACACCCAGAGAAAAACAGGAGGTGGAAAATAACAAAAAAGAAAGAGAGAAAAAGAAGAATTTCAGAACAGAGAAGAGCGAAGACCCCTCCCCCAACCTTTACTGGCCTTGTGGCAGTGCGCCAAGCCGCGGCCAGCCGGCCCGGCGGGGGCTGCCGGAGTCCCAGAGACAGGGGGGGCTGCCTGCAGATCACCCGTGCAGAAGCCACCTGAGGTACTGGTCTGCAGACCCACTAATCACAATGAACAGAGAAACCTCCGAGCTGGGAGTCTGCACAAAGATCCTACCCCTATCCCTCACTCTCCATCCGAGCAGAGAAGCTACATCCCGCCAAAGCCACTTGACTCCACGGTGGGAACCACAGAGCTACACGGGACACCCACAGAACACCAGAGCAGAAGACCTGCATGGGACTGGCACGAATCCGGAGAGCGCAAACAGAGACAAAACCCAGGGCTCAGAACCTACAGGGAGGCTGGCGGAGTCCCAGAGACACAGGGGGCTGTCTGCAGATCACCCGCACAGAAGCCACCTGAGGTACTGGTGTCAGACCTGCCAATCGCAATGAACGGAGAAACCTCTGAGCCTGGAACTCGGCCCCAGGACGGGAGCCCCAGAGCTACGCAGGACACCCACAGAACACCAGAGCAGAAGACCTTCAAGGAACTGGTGCTGCTCCAGAGATTGAAAACAGAGACAAACCCCAGCGCTCAGAACCTGTATGGGGGCCCCGCCCCCCACCCCTTGGGCAGAGGCCGGAGGCCCATCCCGCAGCATGGACCCGACAGCATTGACCGAGGCAGAGACAGTAGAGAATCACACAGAGCCACCACTGCCCAGCCCGCAACCACCCCAACTGAACTCTGATTGCAACGGCAACCAACAACCTACATCACACAGAAACAACTAGCTCCAGGGTGAGTACCCCGCAGGACAGTGTATCCCTTAAGGGAGACCAGAGCTGGTAGGAATCCCCAGACCCTGACCCAGACTCCCTACCCGAACACCTGGACCACAGGACCCACTAAAACTGGGAACTGTTCAAGCGCTCCACCACCACAGAGCACACTCCGCTGGCCAGGCTAGAGCAAGAGCATCCTGGAAGGGAGCTGAAATGTCCTGGGTCAAAACACCCAACAGTAGAAGAAATTTGAAATGTGTGCCCCAGGCTGCGTAACCTAGGTGGTATACACAGCAGCACAGGCCCAACCGGCATGCCCTAGTGGGGGGCCAGGACCAGGCCTGGGGATCTGGTGCCTGAGCAACACAACCAACTCTCTCAACTGAAGTCAGAAGCTGAGCATACGCCTCAACAGAGGGGAGAGAAACAGGGAACTGCACCCCCTGGGAAGCACGCCTGTGACAACAAAAGACCCAGGGGCTCAGGACAAGAGAAACCCCACCAGAACCTGACCCATATATTCTAGGCTGGAAATTGGACAACACAGGCCACCAGCACTTGATAGTAGGCAGCAGCTCAGGCTGGTAAGGTGGCTCAGTGGTAGAGTGCTTGTCTTGTGTGCATAAGGCCCTGGATCTGATTCCTCAGCACCACATAAGCAGAAAGGGCCAGAAATGGTGCTGTGGCTCAAATGGTAGGCTGCCAGCCTTGAGCTGAAGAGCTGAGGGACAGTGCCCAAGCCCAGAGTTCAAGCCCACAACCGGCCAAAAAAAAAAAAAAAAAAACCCATCAGGAGCCCATAGCAGACTTCAGCATCTGGGAGAGTGCATTCAGCACATCTGATCTTGCCAAGAGCACCTGTGGGAACAAACAAGAGCAGTCTAGGCTGCTCAACCCTTCCAAAGACGGGAACTGCCAGTGATCCACAGCAGAGAGCCAAGAACCCTATGTGGGTCAGACTAGCAACTGGAGGTCGGCCCCCAACAGAACCGAGATCAGGTACAGACTCTCTCTACCAATACAGAAACAGCACCCAAGCAAACACAGACACCTATTGACCAAAACAAAATTTCAGATTAGTCTCCAATAATCCCTGAACCCCCATGCAAAAATCACAGAGAAAAATTACAAGTTTTATCAACACCCAGGATAGCAAGTTATCCCCAATAGCCAGCAGCCACCCAGGGGAGAGCCCCAGTGGGAGCAAAGCAGGAATGGAAGACAAAAGCTACATCCAAGGGATGCTGGAGGCAATGACTCAAGAAATAAAGCGAGAAATAAACCAGAAATTGAAAGAACACAGGGACGAACTATTGAAAGAGATGCAGGATCTCAAACATGAGGTACACGAAAAAATAGAAGTAGTACATACCTCACTAAGAAGTGAGATAAATGCCAAAATACAGGTAGTACATACCTCATTAAGAGGTAAGATCAGTAGTTTGAGAACCAACATCGAATCCATAAAGGAGTCCATTTCCTCCATGCAAACCACAATGGAAGCCACAGTTAACAGAGTGAACAAAATGGAATGTAGCGTGTCAGATACAGAAGACAGAATACACCAACTGGACCAAAAAATGATGGATATGGAAAAATCACTTAAGTTATGCCAAAGGGAAATTCAAGAGTAAGCAGATAGTGCCAAGAAATTTAACCTTCGTATAATTGGAGTGGACGAAGGTGAGGAATATCAAAAACAAGGGAATGCAACACCTATTCAAGAAGACAATCGGTGAAAGTTTTCCCCAGCTCAAAAAAGAACATCTTACCTACATAACAGAAGCATATAGAACACCTAACAAGCAAGATCCCAGGAGAAACACTTCTAGACACATTATAGTAAAAATGATAGATCTGAATAATAAGGAAACAATCTTGCATGCAGCAAAAATGAAGAAGGAGCTATACTACAATGGGAAAAAATTAGAATCATTGCAGATCTATTCACACAACCACTGAATGCAAGAAAGGCCTGGGAAAGTACCATACGAGCCCTGAGAGCCAATAACTGCCAACCCAGACTGATATACCCAGCAAAGCTAGCATTCACATTCAATGGAGAACTGAAAATTTTTAATAGCAAAGAAAATCTAAATGAGTACATAAATATCAAGCCAGCATTACAAAGAATACTAAGAAGGGGGACACAACCTGAAGAAAACAACCAGGAACTGGGACCTGCACCCAGACAGGCATTAACCAAAGTCTAACTGAGCAAGCACAGGAGGAAAGGAAAGAAGAAAAACTGAGGAAAACAGGGAATGACAGGGACCACAATGCATCTCTCTACACTATCTCTTAATATTAAGCGCCTTAACTCGCCAATCAAAAGAAAAAGAACTGCAGATTGGATCAGAAAACCTGACCCATCCATCTGTTGCTTTCAGGAGACCCCTCTCTCAGCTGAACATACAAACGAACTCAGAGTAAAGGGTTGGAAAAGGATCTACCAATCAAATGCCCCCAGTAAGAAAGCAGGTGTAGCAATCCTGATATCTGACAAAATAAACTTTTCATTAAAATCAATACAAAAAGACAAGGATGGACACTACATATTAATACAGGGAACAATCCAAGAGGAGGATATTACCCTCATCAACTTATATTCCCCAAACATTGGTGTACCCAGATATGTTAAGCAAATGCTCTCAAACTTACAGAATGAAATATATCCCAATCCCAATATGATAATACTAGGAGACTTTAACACCCCACTCTCACCAAAGGACAGGTCTACCAACCAGAGGTTTGGCAAAGAAGCTACTGAATTAAGTGAGGCCATACTTCAAGCAGAACTAACTGACATCTACCGAGTATTTCACCCTAAAACAACACAGTACACATTCTTCTCAGCAACTCATGGAACTTTCTCCAAAATAGACCATATCATAGTTCATGCAAGGAACTTAAGCAAATATAAGGGGATCGACATAATCCCCCATATCCTATCCTATCACAGTGGAATCAAGCTAGTTCTCAATAACAAAGCATACCTCAGAAATCACTCTCATACATGGAAATTGAACAGCACACTTCTTAGCAATGCCTGGGTAACAGAAGACATCAAAGAAGAAATAAAAAATTTTCTACAACTCAATGAAAATGAAACCACCTGGCAAAGAAATTTGTGGGACACAGCAAAAGCAGTCCTGAGGGGCAAATTTATTGCCCTCAGTGTCCACATTAAGAAAATAGAGACAGACCAAGTAAATAATCTCATGCTGCAATTAAAACAGCTAGAAAAACATGAAAAAATGGAACCTAAAGTTACTAGACTGAGCCAGATAACCAAACTAAGAGCAGAGATTAATGAATTAGAGAATCAGAGAACTATAGCCAAAATTAACCAAACAAGCAGCTGGTTCTTTGAAAAAATAAATAAAATTGATGGACCATGGCAAGATTAATTTAAAAAAGAAGAGAGGAAACCCATATTAACAGGATTAGGGATGCCACGGGAAAAATCACAACATGTACCCAAGATATCCAAACAATGTTAACAGACTACTTTTAAAAGTTATACTCTCTAAAGGAAGAAAACCTGGCAGAAATGGATGCACTTTTAGAGAAATACAAGTTGCCCAAACTGAGCAAAGAAGAAGTAAATCAATTAAATAAGCCAATATCCTACAACAAGATACAGGAAGCAATCAGAAGTCTTCCAATGAAAAAACGCCCAGGACCAGATGGATTCACAGCAGAATTCTATAAGGCCTTTAAAGAAGAACTAATTCCTATACTCCTCAAGCTCTTCAGAGAAACAGAGAAGGAGGGAGCTATCCCAAACTCATTCTACAAAGCCAATATCACACTCATCCCCAAACCAGGCAAAGACCCAAGCAAAAAAGAGAATTACAGGCCTATTTCCTTGATGAACACAGATGCAAAGATTCTTAACAAGATTCTAGCTAACAGAATCCAGAAACACATAAAAAAATCATACACTATGACCAGGTAGGCTTCATCCCAGATATGCAGGGATGGTTTAACATACATAAGTCAATAAATGTAATCCAACACATCAACAGAGCCAAGATCAAGAATCACATGATTATCTCCACAGCTGCAGAAAAGGCCTTTGATAAAATTCAACATTCATTCATGCTAAAAGCTCTGGAGAAAATAGGAATAGAGGAAACATTTCTTAAAACAATAAAAGCCATTTACAACAGACCAATAGCCAATATTATACTTAATGGGGAAAAGCTACAACCAATTCTCTTAAGATCAGGAACAAGGCAAAGATGCCCACTGTCTCCACTCCTCTTCAATATAGTCCTGGAACCCTTAGCCAGGGCAATAAGGCAAGAAAAAGACATTAAAGGGATCCGCATAGGGAAAGAAGAAGTTAAACTATCCCTTTTTGCAGATGACATGATACTATACCTTCACGATCCTAAAAACTCCATCCCCAAACTCTTAGAAATCATAAATCACTTTGGCAAAGTAGCAGGATACAAAATCAACCCAAAAAAATCAGTTGCCTTCCTGTACACTGACAATGTACAAGCAGAGAGGGAAATAAAGGAAGCAACCTCATTCACAATAACCTCCCCAAAAATAAAATATTTAGGAATTAACCTAACCAAAGATGTAAAAGAACTATTTAATGAAAACTATAGAAACTTAAGGAAAGAAATTGAGAAGACACTAGGAAATGAAAGACCTTCCATGTTCTTGGATTGGCAGACTTAATATAGTGAAAATGGCAATGCTGCCAAAACTAATATACAAATTCAGTGCAATTCCTATTAAAATCCCAATGACGTACATCTCTGAAATACAGAAAACAGTCCAAAAATTCATACAGATCAACAAAAGACCTAGACTAGCTAAAACAATTCTAGGGAATAAAGACAACATGGGAGGGATATCCATGTCGAACTTCAAACTCTACTATAGAGCTATAATAACAAAGACAGCATGGTACTGGCACAAAAACAGACCCAAAGACTAATGGAATAGAATAGAAGATCCAGAAATAAATCCACAGGCCTACAACCAGCTAATATTTGACAAAGAAGCCAAAGACATACAATGGAAGAAACACAGCCTCTTCAACCACTGGTGTTGGGAAAACTGGGCAGCCACATGCAGAAGACTAAAAGTAGACCCCAGCTATCACCATGCACCAACATCAACTCAAAATGGATTAAAGACCTTAACATTAAACCTGAATCTCTGAAACTACTGCAGGACAGAGTAGGAGAGACACTTGAACTTACAGGCACAGGAAGGAACTTCCTGAACAGAGTCCCAGGGTCACAACAAATTGGAGAGAGACTCGACAAATGGGACTACCTTAAAATAAAAAGCTTCTGCACAGCTAAAGCTATTGCAGCCAAGCTAGAAAGACAACCAACTAATTAGGAAAAAATATTTACCAGCAATATATCAGACAAGGGGTTAATATCCAGTATATACAGGGAACTCAAGAAACTAATCCCTCCCAAACCTAACAAACCAATTACTAAATGGGCAAGGGAACTAAAGAGAGACTTCTCAGATGAAGAAATAAAAATGACAAAGAAACACATAAGGAAATGTTCACTATCCCTGGTTGTGAAGGAAATGCAAATAAAGACAACTCTGAGATACCACCTTACCCCAGTCAGAATGTCCCACATCCAACAAGTCAGCCAATGACAAATGCTGGAGGGGATGGGGAGAAAGAGGAACCCTATTACACTGCTGGTGGGAATGTACACTTATACAACCACTTTGGAAAGCAGTCTGGAGGGTCCTTAGAAAAGTAAATATTGACCTCCTTTATGACCCAGTCATACCACTGCTAGGCATATATCCTGAACAACAGGAATCAATATACAAGGACAGGTGTGTCTATACCAATATACAAGGACGCACCTCCATGTTTGTTGCAGCACTGTTCACAATAGTTAGGATATGGAAACAACCCAGATGCCCTACCACAGATGAATGGATCCAAAAATTGTGGTATCTATACACAATGGAATATTATGCAGACATTAGAAATGACAAAATAATGGCATTTGCAGGGAAATGGATGGAACTAGAAGGAATCATGTTGAGCGAGGTATGCCAAGAACGAAGAGACAAACGGTACATGGTCTCCCTGATAAGTGGATGTTAAATCCAAAATGTTAGGTGATACGACAAAATTAACAGGACTTAAGAAACAAAGAACTTCCACTCATCTGGTCGAACCACTACTAACTAACCCCATGCTGCTGATCACATGTATGGTGTATATGTTACACCGTTATATGTTATAGACTGTGGCAGACAATTTGCTCCAGGAAAGTTAGAATGAGTTTGTGACTTTAAAAGAGCATCACTATCCCACAATACTGTGAAGTTTGGGAAATTATGTAATCACTTAATCACAATAAAAGAAAAAATAACACCAGAAAACTAGAAGTGGCGCTATGGCTCAAGTGGTATAGCATGAGCCTTGAGCTGAATTGCTCAGGAACAGCTCCCAGGCCTAGAGCTCAAGCCCCATGACTGACAAAAAAAAAAAGAGAGAGAGAGATCTTTCATGCGATTGTTTCTAACATATTTATAAGAGTATGTCTTTGTTGCTTTGTATGTCCGTCCCCCATGGTATAGCCCCTGCTTTCACAATATATGATGTTGGTATATGTGGAGGGGAAGGGAAAAAACAAATCGTTAAAACAGGGATACAGGTGGACCCATTGCAACAATGAGATGTACAAGTCGTTATGTCGAAAAACGAACTTTACAACTTTGGTGGGAGGGTCCGGGGGGAGGATGCGAAGGGATGGGAAGGGGAAACAAAGGAGGAGGCTACAATGCTTGATAAGAAATGTACTCATTATCTTGCCCATGTAATTTTAACCCCTCTGTACAGTATTTTCACAATAAAAAATACATTTATATATTAAAAATTCCATAGATCCCAGAGGGCTGTCTTCCAATCCGTTTGCTATGTTAGTTTGTGAATAATTGACCAACAGTATTTGCACGCATTTGGTCTGTATATCAACTATTACTCTTCTAAATGAAGCTTACTAAGTAAGAAACATTTGTACAAAAAGATATTCATTAAGATATCCACCTTAGCATCACCATAGACATGTCTCTGTATGCACACATGAAATTCCATACAATTGCAACCAGTGTTTATGTACATACAGTTGTGTGACCTTTTTAAAACACTTTTTAGCATGTGTTTAGTTGTACAGAGTGTTTCATTTTGATATTTCTATACATGTTTCCAATTTTTTTTACTTTTTTCTCTTTTTTATTGTCCAGGTGATATACAGGGGATAGTTACATAAGTAAGGTAGTAAGTACATTTTTTGTCAAACTTGTTAACCCTTCCCTCATTTTCTCTTACTTTCTCTTCCCCTGTTTCCCCCAAGTTATATAGATCATTTTAAACTAATTTTTTGCAAGTGCAATCCATATTTCTATATTAGTGCTACTTATCATTCAATAGGTATGTACTTCCAACAGGTATGGATTTTAGAGTCTAATTCTTAGCTAACATATGGAGTGTGTGTGTGTGTGTGTGTGTGTGTGTGTGTGTGTGTGTGTGTTTGTGTGTGAAAGAGAGAGAGAGAGATGTTATTTTACCGTTTCCTACTTGAAATTTGTTCTTAGAATCTCCTCAATAAGTTTGCTTGTGCATATTCTCGATCATTTGTGATCTTTTTAAATAAATGGGAAAACAAAATATTGATAGGTAGAAGATAAAAAGTAGATGATAGATAAATAGGTGATAGATAGATAGATAGATTCTAGATGTTCAAAAGCTTCTGTTCCAAAATTTTGATTTTTTTCTAACTGCATCTAACTTACCCCATTAACTTTTCTGGCTTTGTAGTGAAAAATCCCCAACTGTGGTTTTCCTTCTCTCATTAATCTTGGCTCTTTCTTTGGTTCCATTTTCATTAGACTGAAGACCCAGGATAGCTAATACACTCAATTGTGTTTCCTCATGCCTTTGTAGTTGGAATCTTTTCCTCTAGGGTCTATAGCTTGCTTAGAAATTTTCCTTTTGAAAAATAAGCATGGCTGCTGCTTCTTTTTATTGCTTTAAGAGAATTAAGGTGGCTTACTCTTTAAAGAAAACATGAAAAATACAGAAAAAAATTAAAGGCAAGGTATAGAGAGTGCTACTCCCTAGCTACACCTTTATTTTGTCAGGCTAGTTAGCCTTTTCTCTGTGCATAAATTTTGCATAAATGTAATCATGCTGCATTTGTAATTCTTTATGGCTTTCCCATATACCATGACTTAATAAATCTCTTTCGTACTATTAAAATGTTTTCATAACAGACATTTCAGTGGCTACATAGATTTATATTGATCATTGAATATGTAGATTTGTCAACCTTTTGCACATTCTGACACTTCTAATTTGCATGACATTCTTGTCAAAATGCAGTGGTTTACCATGAAGCAGAGACTATTATTACATACTCTTAAGAAAATAATAGTGGTATTATTTTCTCCCCAGATGATTCTGCTTTCCTGTTTGCATCTTATTTATCAGACTGCATTTCTAGCCTGACCAGTGATTCCTCTCCTGTCATGCCCTTTCTGCCTTCCAACACAGCTTGGTATTCCCAAAGACAGGCATTTGATTTGATTTTCCCCTTGTTACAAAGCACCTTCTAATCTGTCAAGAAAGCTCAGGCCTTACATTGCTTACTGCACGAACTGAAGCCTACTGAGGCATCAATGACTGTCAAACACATCATAAGCCACGTAAAGATGAGTCCAGAGAGCCTTCATTCAGAAACACAGTGAAAGAGAGAGAAAGAGAGAGGGCAGAGGGACAAGGAGATAGAGAAACAGGGAGAGAGAGGACAGGTGAAACTCCTCTGTGAGAGACGGAAAGAATGATGATAAAGGGAAGTGGAAAGGCAGCTCTGGTTTCTAGGAGAAACATTCTGCAGCAAGAGATGTCTAGGAATGAAATTGACTTCCATGATGGATTATTACACGCTGATAAGGGGGACCTGAAAATGGCACTGTTAAACACCACTATCCATTCAGAGCATTAATGAGACAGCTTTCAGAATTCACTTGTATAAAGAGAGCTATCAATATTGAAGCAGTCCAGAGTACTATGGCAGATTAGAGTAGGTTGAATGCTTGCCAAGGGACTGGGGATTTTTTTCATACTGTTCCTCATTTTCTTGCACACCGCTGTCAAAACTCAGCAAGCCCAGAGGTCTGAGAATTCCAACTTCAGGCTTATACTAGCTGTAAGACAATCTCATTGTACTAAACGTGAAAAACACCAGTGAATCACTCACCCTGGTCAGCACTTGAAACTAAACTGAATTATCATGACAAAGCTTCCTACACCAAAACACTTATTCCGGAAATGAATGAACAATAAATACATTGTTTTCGATTGGTACATTTTTATTGCTGGATTATGATAACAAAAACGCATTAATTTATATGCATAAACTTCATTGTGAATTCCAGAAAGAGTTGGAAATTTTCAGTAGGCTTTCTCAACAGAGTGAAAACACAACAAAACAACACGGGTGGGGCTAGTACAGACCTGGGAGGAAGGATGGGTGATAAAGATGTATCCCACAGGAAGATAATCAGTCAATCAATCAATCAATATTAACTTATGATCTTAATTTTGTTTATGAAACAAAACATATTTTTGGTAGTGAACTTGTGGGTGCAATGGTCAGACGAGTTTATCTGGTAGTGACTATAGGGCTCCCTCTATTAGCTTAAAATATATCCTGTTTCTTAGGTCTATATGCATAATACTGTTTATATAAAAGTGACCATTAATGAATCAGAAAATTCTAAAGACTTCCACTTGCACATGGCAGTTGCCTGAGTGAATTGATCTTTGTATCATCACAGAATTGTACCAAATGTGAGCAGATTAAGACTGCAAAAAGATCAGAAGAAAAAAATTTGAGGGATTCTTCAAATGCATGAAATAGTTTATTATTCTACAAAGCAGAATCCCAAATGCTTATACTAGGCACAGTATGTAAATAACAGTTAAAATAACAGAATTTTGGGTGATCAGTAGCACAAAGAGTATTCATCAAAGAGCTCTGAAAGGAAAAAAAATATATAGTGGGAGACATTGGGAGAAAGGCCAGTAACTTGTCTGTTCTCTATTGTACCCATTGAATCAACTTTCTCCTCCCCAGTGTGACATTTATTAGTAGGGATTTTAAGTCATAAACATCCCATTGTGGTGAATACCAGTCATGGTACAGTGGGGGGGAGCGATGACATGGTTAAAATGAGAAAGTCAAGTTTAAATCAGCCAGCAATCATCCAACAATCACATCCAAGGAACCTGGGAATGACTTCCATCTCTACCAATCACTACCACAAGAAGACCCTGGGCATGGCTATCACTAAAGAAAGTCTATTGTTTCATATGTCCAAAAAAGAAGCACTCAACCTGGAGTAAACTTGCTCCTGAAACGCCACACAATTACCCAGCAAGAAGTGTAATTCCATACTGGATACTTTTTAAATACCACCTTCCTGAGAGAGTCCACATTTCATTTTTCCCATGGTATCTGTCATCTGTTTCTTCTTCTTCTTCTTCTTCTTCTTCTTCTTCATCATCATCATCAACATCACTTTTCCCAATAGAATTATCTTCAGTGAAGGAAAAGGGGAGACTGAATATGCAGAAACTAGTTTTTAGGTCTTTCAAAATACCTACTAAGCCTAAGCAGTTATTCAGAAAGTAGAGGTGGAGAGGAACTCATCTGTGATATTAGTTACAAGGGAGATCATAGGGGGATTAAAGTCTCAGATCAACTCCTCTAAAATACAAAACTATGTGAAAACCTAAGAAACAAATAAAGGAGGAGGCAACAATGCTTGATAGGAAATGTACTTATTACCTTGCTCGTGTAACTGTAAGCCCTCTGTACAGTATTTTTACAATAAAAAAGTATTAAAAGAAAAAAAAAAGATGGTAGGTATTTTCCTGTTTAGCAAAGCCCAGAGTTCAAACCTGAGTACTACCAAAAATTGTATCTAGTTCCTAGAACACAGAAGATATTCAGTCAATATTTTTGAGGTATGCATACTTTGCAATCAATAATCTTCTTGATTGAGTATGAATCAGCTTTTCAGAAAGTAAAAACAAAATTGTCATGTTCAACATTGTTTTGGGCTTATGACAAGTCACTGTTAATAAATAGAACTTTTGGCTTTGTATTTAAGGGAGGGCTTATCTTCCCAGGAGCTGGACATCTGTAATATTGTCAGCCACTGAAATCTTCAGAGAAAGAAGTGCCAAACTAAGGCTTTAATTGAAAATATATTATTTTTCTAGAAACTAGGAAAACTTCACCATGGTAAGATTCAGATGTGTGTGTCTCTATATACACATATATGTGTGGATCCTTAATTATGAAATGCCACAAAATATTTTGTACAAGTTTCATCAGTAGGTGGAATAGTTTCACACAGGTCCACCCACTAAAGTGTGACTTGGCTATAAATAATTTCTCAGTTTACATTTTGGAAAGAATATGCCCATCTATCATTCTTTTGAGACTTGAGAAGGAAGATGCAACAGTCAGCAAGATCTACGCTGGCAGCCATGATTTAGAACATATTGCAGCAATCAAATGTGACATTGTTAACCATCTATCCGGCTCAGCCTTAATTCTGATATACTGACAAGTGAAAATCCAGTCATGCAGAAACACGGTGAGCAGATTCCCTAATGCTTCAAATGCTCAGTGAAGCTTCTTTCCAAGCTATTTCATCGTCAGCCTGGCTCCATTTTGAAATAATATCTTCCCAAGCTATCAGCTTTGTTCTGTTATCACTGTTCAAGATCAAGTCATGAGTTAAAGGGATTTAAATTGATCTATATGTCTCTGTGTTTGTACATATCAGTGTTTGCTTTATTCTGTCAAAATGCCTCCAGTAAAAACTTGGTGATGTGGGTGTATTTAAATTATGATTCTTGCACTCTCTTGGTTGAAATGCTACTTTTGATTTATGGATGCACACAATTGCAACTAAATTAATCTTCCATAGTGGCTCTTGAATATACACTCTCTAATGCACTTTTCTATGTGTTTGAACAAACTACTGAGTTGCAAAGTTCTAATCCTAAGGCTGGACTCCATTCTCATTAATTTCCTGAGAGTGGAAGCCACACCCAAGTTGATTCCATTGTGCAGCCAACTTTTGGACCAGTGTTCCAAACTAGCCTCTCAAAGAAGCAGTTCAAGAGCAAACAGACTCATCAGAAAGCCTATCAGGTATTCAGAGTCATCAGAAGAACACTGTCTCAAAATCTGATCTAGATCATCATTTTCAAATTTGAATGTACCTTTTAATGACCTAAAAGATCTTGTCAAACGCAGGCTCAAATTCAGTTGATTAGTTGTGGGACCTGAGATTCTACATTTCATGTTATCAGTGGTTATTGAAGCAGTAGCTCCCAAAGATCATTCTTTGGGAAATGAGAATCTGTCCACTACAGCAGGAATTATCTTCCTTGCAGAAAAGGGTCAAAAAGAGTGACACTACAAGAGCTATTATGATATGCTCCTATTAAACAAAGATAATCAGAATATACTGCTTTTAGACCAACTATGGATACTATAAGATTTAAAGTGATTCCCCCATAAGCTCTATGGAGAAACACTGATCAATCATTTTAAAAATAAATTGAGGTTCAGGAAGGAAACGGGTGCGGATCAACGCTGACCACTGAGATCTAAGAATCCAGGGTAAATATTTCCTCAATGACAACCCAGACTCAGATTTCATGGTGACAGTGAACCAATTGAGGTGTTCATTCTGTACAAAAATTATGAACTCTTCTGAACCAGCATAGAAATGAGGGAAGTCCCAAACCTTTCATCAACCCAGGTGAAGCTCTGAGTCCCTACTTAAGTTTCCGATGATAACATAAAAGTAGTAGAGTAGTTCTTGAAAGAGATCCTGAGTGAATATGCCATATTAATTCAGAAAGTTCTACCTAGAGACACTTTATTAGCTCTGGTACTGCAGTGTTAACTCTGTGTACTCAAAGTAACAAGATGTACTACTGAAATGAATTTCTCAAAGGATGCACTTCCTAAGATATTTAATAAATGGGACATTACCAGCACTGTGCTTACCACTCTGAGACACAGAAAACAAACCTAATAGACAGCACTCCCATGAAAGGTTCTTTGAAGAGGAGACAGATATAAACGCATGGTAGTTAAGCTCTGATTGACACAAGTGGCTCTTGCAAGATGCCAAATGAGCAAGAGAGGCCACTTATTAAATGGCCTTATGTGACAGATGAGTAATATAAAGTACCTATTTGATTACAACAATCTATGGAATGCTATTATTAATATTGCTATTTCACAGATAAGGAAAGACTCACTGGTATTAAATAAATACTAAAGAGGAATGCCAGCCTCAGGCCTGTGAGAGTCCAAAGGCCCTGTTATTTCTAGTAGGCCTTACTGCCTTTCCTACACCATGCTGACTGTTCATATTCTTGATGGCCAGGGAAAGAAAGCTGCAGAAACAAAGGAAACTTCATGGGGAGATTTTTACAGGCACTGTTTTCATTTGGACTGCTTGGATTTAGGTAAGCAGAGAAGGAACAGAAAGGGAAATCAAATCAGGCAAAGAGAACGGGCAAGAAATTGTAGAAGGAGGCATGGCAGGGGTCATTCATGTTGATAGAAATAACTTATTTGTGGGGAATATGAGGAAGAACAAATAGGCCAAAGTTATAAATCAACTTAAATATCAATCTCAAGGATATTGACCTAAGAAGAATGACCTCAGAGACTGTTCCAGAAAGATAAAGAAGACATCCATGATTGCAGAATTTTCATAAATGAAACAAGACTCCAGTGTGATGGATGGTTTGTAGAACAGAAGAAGAATGGATTGTGAAGTCTTCTAGTAAACCCTGTGTGATGGTCCATGGGTCTCATGTAAGGCAAAGGAGATTTCAGACCCCAAAATAGCAAGGAACTCATCACCAGTGATGCCAAGATCTAGGACACATCTTTGTATGTTTTAAATATTTTTTAAAAAACTTATACTATTCACAATGTGAGCCTGCTGTGATTGTACTGTGTTCTTGGAATAGACACACAGAGAGAGAAAGAGACAGAGAAAGAGAGAGACGAGAAAGGAGTTAGAAACAATTTTAAAAACAATGTGAATGAACTCCAGAAACAGTGGTAAAAAATCGATTGGAGTATATAGTAGAATTGTTTATGTAAATTCAAGTTGTATGAAATTTTTGAAGTATATACTTTTCAAGAATAAACACATTTAAAGTAATACAGTTATGCATTGAGTACATTGAGTTATGTTTGGAAGGCAAGTAGAAATGGAGGGCAAAATGGACACTAAATTGAAAAAATAAATAAGAGAAAGAAACTGCACAAACAATTAATGACTATGTACTCTGAATTAGAGAGTATGATTAACTTAATCATTGGTGACTCTTAGAGTCTAATCTCTCATTTGTAATCAAAACAATGAATGAGATACTTTGATCTTATGTTCAAAGGGATCAGAGTCTATAATAGAAGACAGAGTGTTCATTGATTCAATAGATACATTTAACTACTTCCTTTATGGCAAACACTCTGCTAGATCCTGGAAATTCTAAGACAGATTTTATGGGATGAAAAAGCACAAAATTGCAATAAGATGTGAGAAATGATCGTCCTCATTTATAACATCTTTTAAACATACAGAGAGGAGTCATGTGACTTAAACTGAGAAATTCAATGAGAGCATCCAAAAAGAGCTATACCTAAGCATAGTTTTAAGGGATGATATATTAGTTTTCCATGCTGATATAACCAAGAACAATACACTGGAATGTCTTAAACAACATAAATTTATTTTCTGCTAATTTCTGGGGCTATAAATTTGAGTGCAAAGTGTTCACATTTGTTTCTGTCCAGTTCTACTTGATATCGGATGTATTCTCTCTGTTCCTTCATCTATACGTTATTTTATTTATTTATTTATTTATTCATTCATTCATTCATTTATGTCCCTCAGCTCTTTTGCTTAAAGCAAGCGCTCTACCACTTGAGCCACAGCAACACTTCTGGTTTTCTAGTGGTTTATTGGAGATAAGAGTCTCACGGACTTTCCTTGCCCAGGCTGGCTTTGAACCATGATACTCAGTTCTCAGCCTCCTGAGTAGCTAGGATTACAGGCATGAGCCACCGGTGCCTGGCTTATTTATATAGATTTTGTAAGACATGGAGCTTGAACTCTGGGCCTGGGTGCTATCTTCATCTCTTCAGATCAAGGCTAGCATTCTACCATTTGAGCCACAGCACCACTTCTGGCTTTTTCTGTTTATGTGGTGCTGAAGAATCGAACTCAGGGCCTCATGCATGCTATGCAAACACTCTACCACTGAGGGACCTTCCCAGCCCCACCTATATTTTATTTTGTGTGTCTTTGTTCTGGCTTTCTTTTCTTATGAGAACAATCATCATATGGGATTAAGGACCATGCTAATGATTTTTTTTAACTCAATCAGCTCATTAAAAACTTTTCAACCCACTTACATTCTGAGATAAATAGGAATGGAATAGTCAATAGACTGCATCAAATAAATAATCCTTAAGAATTTGGATTTTGAGTTTGGGACAAAGTAAGTATTGTCAAAGACAAATACACACTGCATACTTGGGCATGTGTTCTGGTGTCTGAGCATTTAAAAAAATCAACAAGAAGAAAAGAATAAGTGGAATTAGCCCCAAAGAAGAAGACGGTTGTTTGGAGAAATCCAAGCTGCATTTGGCTACCTTGGTAAGAAGGGAGAGGCAGGCAGAAAAAGAAAAGTAAGACAAAAGCAGTCAAAGAAATCAGAACCTTAAACATTTGCCAAACACCTGTTGCAAAAATATTCTTGGTTTTATGGTTGATATAGTTCTTGGTATAGTAGCTAGTAAACCCAAGTGAGGAATTTCACACATCAAAGGCTATCCAGTAGACTCATGTACCTTCTGTATGCACACTCCTCAGATTACAATCGTGGTTCTACAAATAGCTTATTAGGCAAAGTCACTTTCTCCCTCCCATGAGAAACTTTCCTTTCCCACCTTATCTTCCAAGAATACATGAAAGACCAGCTGCCAGCAAGAAGAGCATAAGAAATGCAGCTCTGTTTTACACCGTGGCATCTGAAAAGATCAGAGATTCCTTGCTACTGGGAAGAAGGCAAAAAAAAAAAAATATCTCCCATTCCTGAGGTTTAGGTACACAAAGCTTCCCTAATAGAAGGACAAAGTAAATAAGAAGAGAAACAAGAAAAGCTACAGACTCCACAGGAACTTTTCACTGAGAAATGATTACCTATAGTTTACCACAGGGAAATTAGCAAGAGTTCACAGAAGACTTGTGGTTTATGAGCTCAAAGTAGAACAGAAGAAAAATTTCATAGAAGTCTAGGTTTTATGTGAAGAACTATTTAGTGTCAATCCACCAGTTCAGGAATTGGAATCCTATGGTGCACTGAAGGTAACTATGGCAACAAGAAAACCCAAACACAATTAAACTAGTAATTGGATTGGGTCAACTAAAAATCAATGCTAATCATCTGAGAGAAGAAAGCAAGCTATTTCCATTTCTGAATGTAAAAAAATCCAAAATGTCCCATTGCCAAATGAAAAGCAATTGACAGGAAACGAGACTTAGAGATAGATGAGTAATTTGAAACTGATAAAAGGCATTTTTTAATTACAACTCTAACAATGACACATACAATTGAAGTATACAATTGATATATATATATATATGCAAATGAACACAAGTAGATATTTAGCAAAATAATAAAAACTATTTTATAGAAAGAGTTTAAGTTCAGGTTCTAAATATATAAAAATAACACTCCATGCCAAAAAATTATGTGACTTAGAGAAAAACAAAAAGAAATTGCTTTTAAAAGAAGCAAAAATAATAAAGTGTGATCGCATGCACATAGCTATTGAGCCCTTATGATCTTCTAAGAATATACTCCCTTAGTCTCACTGTGTGGATGTTTAGAGCCCTATTTATTTTATCACATCCAAGTGTCATTTTTTTGTCTTTTGCTCTGCATTGGGTTTACTTGTAGATTTATAGGCACATTCTAATTACTACAAATTAGGGAAACCATGCAACCTATGTTCCTTTGAATCTGGCTTATGTCACTTAATATAAATTTTTCCATGTCTTTCCATTTCCTTACAAATGGGGGCAATGTCATTTTTTCTGATGTTAGTATAGAGTTCCATTGTGTGTGTGTGTGTGTGTGTGTGTGTGTGTGTGTGTGTGTGTGTATCACATTTTCTTGATCCATTCATCCACTGAGGGACATCTGGGTTGATTCCATATTTTAGATATGGTATATAATGCTGCAATGAACATAGTTGTGTTGATGGCTTGCCTGATTTGTGGTCATTTGGATTTATGCCCAGAAATGGGTTTGCTAGGTTATAGGGAAACTCTATGTTTAGGCTTTTGAAGAGCATCCATACTGCTTCCCAGAGTGGTTGGACAAGTTTACATTCCCACCAACAGTGTCGTAGCATTCTATTTTACTTTTTGTGGTTTCTTTGTTGTTGTTGTTGGTTGTTTTTCTGTTTCTCATCTTCTGTCCTTTTTTTTTATTTCTGTAACTTTTGTCTTTAATCTGATATGGGAAGGAGAGGAGAAGCACAGAAATAGTGGGACAAAGGATGAACAAATTCAACAGTTACACTCATTAGTAACTATGTTGGAAAGGATCTATATAACTTGGGGGTGGCAGGATCATCAGGAGGGCAAACCTGGGAGAAAATGAGGGAGGATGTGACCCCATTGAAAAATAAATGTACTCAATACCTGACTTAAGTAACTGTAACCCCTCTCTACATGATTTTCACAATAAAATTTTAAAAAAATAAAAATAAAGACATTAAAAAAGGAAATGAATATATATTGGATGAATTACTTTTTATATACTGTAAAGCAAATCGAATTGTCTTCCTAGTTTTGTCTCTGGAGTGAAGAAACTCCAGATCAGAAGAAGAAAACTAAGATACGATAATCAGCTACTAATTAAATACCCACCATAACAAGCCAATCATTTTACTATCATGCTTAGTGGACATGATAATGTTCAAAGCATGACCCCTGATTTACAAAACACTTTAATAACCACGCTCCCCTATTGTTAGTATGACTCAGTCAATAAGAAGTAATTCCTCTGCAGAATGATGAATAAAGGTCAAAGAGACTTTGTGAGTGTGTATGTGAGACTGTGTGTGTGTGTGTGTGTGTGTGTGTGTGTACACGTGCAATGCTGGAGATTGAACTGAGGTCCTCAAAGCATGCTAAGTACATACTCTACCACTGAGCTATACTCTAGACCAAAAGTGGAAAAATGTTCAATTGATAATGGTGAAGCATGACATTCAGTAGGATTAATATAATCCTATTGAGCAAGCTAGTTTGAGGGATAGTGAAACTAACCATTTTTATAGAAATTGGAAATTGAAAGCAATACTGTTTTGATAGGACCAACTTATGTATAATTAAGGAATTTAAATTTTCTTATGAAAATAGCCATTATGATGATCAGTGTAAAAGAGTGAGGAAAAGAAAAGATTTCTTAGAAATAAAACTGAATTTTGAGTTTGGTGCTAGAGGCTCACACTTGTAATCCTGGCTACTCAGGAGGCTGAGATCTGAGGATTGTGGTTCAAAGCTGGCCTGGGAAGAAAAGTTGGTGAGATTTCTATTTTCAATAAAATACTCAGAAAAGGCTAGGAGTGGCCTTGAGCCAAAAGAGCTCAGAGACAGTGCCTGGACACTGAGTTCAAAACCCCAAGACAAGCACATACAAAAATAGGAAATAAAACTGAATTTTGAAACAGGTTTGCTGGTAGTAAGAAAGATATGAATCATAGGAGCTCAGGAGTGGAGTTAAGAGGTGATTGACAGGTACTTGGCAATGCAGAGAAAAGTAAGAATGATTAAGAAAGAATGATTAAGAAAGTCTAAAGGACTGTGAGTTAGCTAGAGGTTGGAATTAAAGTGTAAAGGAAACAGTACTACACACACACACACATATATATTATATACCATATATATACTATATACTATAGTAGATTAAGTATATATAGCATATATACTACACATATCATATATATTACTTTATAAAACCCAAAGTAATAATAATAGCACACATTTGTAACCTTTTTATTGATTTTTTTTGTGTGTGTCGGTTGTGGGGCTTGAACTCTGGGCCTGGGCGCTGTCCCTCAGCAATTCAGCTCAAGGCGAGCGCTCTACCACTTGAGCTGCAGAACCACTTCCGGTTTTCTGGTGGTTTATTGGAGATAGGAGTCTGGCATTGAACCAGGATCCTCAGATCTCAGCCTCCTGAGTAGCTAGGATTACAGGCGTGAGCCACCAGTGCCCGGCTTGTAACCTTTTTAGTAGTTGATATATATCTTTATTGTCTCATTCCAACTCTCCCATATCTAAGAAGTTAAGGTTAAAATTATTACTCATTGTTTCTAATGTGAGGAAAGGGAAACAGAGACAAAAGTCTGCGTATCTGCTCAGTGTATAAACTGTCAAGACACAGCTGGTCCTATGTGCTTATATCTTGAAGTCTGAGGATTAGGCTCCTATAACCCAAAGACAGAAAGAGACAAGGCTGGCTGAAGAGGAGCAATCCAATTTCTGTAGCAATGTGTCATTCCTTCAATTAGTCCATTAAACAGAAGACAATTCAATAAAAGTTGGTAATGAGTTTGCACTTTAATTGTCATTAGGCTTCAATTACAGCGGTGCTTCTCCTCAGTTTCCAGGAAAGTGAGAGAGCGGGAAGAAAGCAAGTTGGAGAAAGGTTTGAATTTTCTTTTTTAAATTATGCCCCTTAGAGTGAAGTTATATGTTTCTAAATGTGGAACTTCTTTGGTTGAATCAATAGCACCCTTAACTATTCATCTCCAAAGCTGTTCACCTGCCTACTGAGAACCTCATTCCAAAGGGAGCCTCTTGGGATGAACAGGTTTCAGAAACTGATTAGACCACGTTATCAAATCCTCAAATAGAATTTTATATGAACTTTCTCTTTGGACATCCAAATCTGTTTTATAGCAGGAAAAATCAACGCATTGGGGCAATCTGGACATTTGAATAGATAAGCCCAAACTAGCTCATAAATTGGACACATCTAGCAGTATCAGCTTATGCCTTGGTGTCTCTCACCTCTCAATTGCACAGATAAAGCACTGATTCCTAAATCTATTCCCCGATTCATTTGACAAACTGAAGACCTCACTACATGCCAAGAGTTGGGTTTAGTGCTGAGCAATGCCATGATATAACCAAGGTGCGAACAGGCCAAGGTTAAACAGTTAATTAAACATACTCAGCAGGTCAAAGTTAAACAGTTACTAAATTAAACGTATTTAATCATTTAGAGTTCGATGTTTCAATGAGATATTCTACAGTGAAAGACTTGACATGCACAAAATACAATATATATATTTTCTTTGTTGGTGGTCCTAGAGTTTGAACTCAAGGGCCCATACTTGTTAAGCAAGTGCTGTACCATTGAGCCATGGCTCTAATCCTGTTTTGTGCTTGTTATTTTTAAGACAAGGTTTTGCTGCTAAGACACATACCTGGAATGCAAACTACTTACTTTAGACTTATCATCAATGCTGGGATGATCAGCCCATACCACCACCCCACCACCACACCCAGCTTTTTTCTGTTTCTCTGGAAAGTCTAATGCCAATGGAAAAGACCCATCTTCACTCCAGTTCCAGTGTTGTCTACGGTCTCACACTTCCAATGGACCTTCCACTACTCAAGCCCCAAACTGTTCAATTTGTGCATCCCTCTTTCGCCAGTCAGTTAAAGAAACCATCACAAGTTTTCACTAAGGTTTGACAGTGAAGTAGAAAGAGCTTTGACTACAGATCTTTTCTGAGTCTTGAGTTCAGGAGATTCTTCCCCTGAGAGACAACAGGTCTTTCCTGGATCCAGAACTTTCCTCCCCTAAGGGCTTGATCATGGTGAATAAGGGGCACAGAGGACGAGTCATATTTCTTTCATAATAGAGAGAAAGTTTAAAGTGAGAGCCTACACTTCCATTAGTTTTTGTGCTGCCCTAATTTCTTTTTCTCCTTGGCTTTTGCACCAGCTGCAGACTCTAATTAAAGTGTGGCAAGTCTCCCAAACTTGGCAGGCTTGCCAGAAAAAAAAATCCAAAAACAAGCACACCTCCTCTCTGGACAGAATATTTTTTGCGCCCTCCAGTTTGCATTTATTTTTTCCAACTGTCCTGATGAGGGACAAGAAACCCCAAACCTCCCCCCATCATGTTCCCTCTCCCTTTGTTCTTATCCACTTAGTGGCGTTCACTGGAATTTCTCCATCCGTGTATATTACTGCCATGATTCATTCAAAGTAATATTTCATTGCTGTAATTATAGTAAATTACTACACTGCTTTATCATTTCACTTCTTTATTTTAAAGCACCATTCATAGCCACAGGATAAAACCATCTATCTGTATTTATGGATTAAATTAATACATTCTTTATGGTAGACAGTGATAAAATGAAAGGTGAAGAGAAAGCATAATCTTATTAGGCTGTCGACAATGACAAATAAATTAGGGACCATCTCAAAATGCTCCTGAAAACCCCTGGCTCACTGCACAGGCCGTGTGAGGCACCCATATTATGATGGTCAAACTGTAATGTAAGCCACTGGAACTCACACAACACACACTGTCATGTGACAATGTTATGTAAACAAATCAGTGCTATTTTTAGAATCCCATTTTTTTTCCTCAGAGATTCTGTTGTAAATCACATTATTGACCCCTTTACATTTTTAAATACTATGAGACTGTTTACAGGGAGATTACAGAAAATGGTGATACAAAGAGATTAGGAACTGAATAAGGAAGGAAGGAGGCTTGAGGATGCAAGAACAAAGTGGATGTATATCTGTGTGCTTTCTGCTGAGAAGTGACAACCAAGAACCAAGAGTAGAAGGAAATGACATAGGCAATGAGGGCTAAGGAAGTGTTGTCAACAAAGGTGAGGTAAGAGTTAGAAGATCCAGGGAATTAAGTGTTTTACTTAGCTATCTTTTTTTAATAAGTTTTTATTGCAAAAATACTGTACAGAGGGATTACAATCATATGAGCAAGGTAATGAGTACATTTCTTCTCAAGCATAAACAACTAATATAAACAACTCAAGAGAAAAAGGACTTATTTATTTTAACTCAGTTTTGGAAGTTTGAGTCCAAGGTCAGCTAAATCCATCTGGGAGGGAACCCTACTGCATTGTTGGTGGGAGTGTAAACTTGTTCAACCACTTTGGAAAGCAGTATGGAGGTTCCTCAAAAGACTACATGTAGAGCTCCCCTATGACCCAGCAATCCCACTTTTAGGCATTTACACAAATGATCACAAACAAGGCCATAGGAAAGCTACCAGTACAACCATGTTGATCGCAGCATTATTCACTATAGGCTAAAATATGGAACCAACCCAGATGCCCCTCAGTAGGTGAGTGGATCAAGAAAATGTGGTATATTCTATGCCTTCATCAGAAAGAATGATGCTGCCCCATTTGTTAGAAGGAAAGACTTGGAAAAAATTATATTAAGTGAAATAAGCCAGACTCAAAGAAACATAGGTCCCATGGTTTCCCTTATCTGCAAAAAAGTCAACAGCTATGTACATACGACAAGATGATATTAATTGAAATGAACCCCCAGATAAGGACACAAGAGATTTTATCTTCCTTGTTCTTTTTAATGTACTTATAATGTACAATATGATTCTTTTTTGTTATTTTTGTATGTTCTTCCCCCATGGTACAACCCCTGTTGCCACTGTATTTGATTCCAGTACCCTGCATCTTGTATATACATTTTTCTAATTTGGGGAAGGGAAGGGAAATAATAAAATGCTGAAATAAGGATACAGGTTGACCCATTGTAACAATCAGATGTACAAGACAGTATGTAATGAACTTTACAACTTTGAGGGGGTGAGGGGAGAGGAAGGAGGGGGTTGGGGAGGTTTGGAGGAAAGCAATGGCAGTGGAAAAATAAAGGAGGGGGTAACCATGCTCGATAGGAAATGGACTCATTACCTTGCTCATGTAACTGTAACCTCTCTGTACAGTATCTTTACAATAAAAATATATATTAAGAACAAAATAAATAAATCCATTTGGGGCCTCAGGCAGGGCAGAGAATCACCATGACGGGAGCACACTGTTCACCTCATGGTAGCCAGGAAGGAGAGACGATCAGTGGGGGGAAGGAGAATCAGGGGCGAAATACTCTTCAAATCCCATCAACAGTGACCTACTTCACCTAACGAAGCTCCATCTCCCATCACTTTCCCATAGTGCTGTAAATTATAAATTTGTCAATGGATTGAACTTCCAGATCAATGACTAGCTTCATTAATTGTGAATCAAGTTTCCAACATTTCCTATCCAACCAGAACAACAAACAAAAGACACCCAAGACTAGTCTTTTCAAGTACCCTAAACAGATCATTGTTCACCAAACACTTAGCCTCAAGCAATTATGCACAAACCTATCCTGATGCACACTCAGCACTGATTGTAATTACTTTAGTAATACTTAGTAAGCATCCAGACAATGCCAGGCCCTCAACTAAGCAGAGGAATATGACCAGGAGTGAGACATATGGATCCTACCTGCATAAAGACTTACATTTAAGTTTGTGAGACATATTATATGACCTTAAGATCAATTGCAGTTTTTAGAATCATGAGTTCTATAAAGAAGAATAGAGATATATCACAGGATGGGGTTGTTTGTATCAATCAGAAAATTCACGGAAAATCTCCAAAATGAAGTAATATTTTCAAATCTAAAACTAAGTAATATTTAAGGTAGACTGTCCCCTTTGGCTGGAATTCTTTCTTCCTCTTCATTTGGACCAGGGCTTACTACTATGAAAAGAACCATGATATTCAATTAAAGATAAGCACCTTAGATAGTATGGGTAAAGAAAAGGACTGTGAGTTCAAGGACAGCCTGGACAAAGTTAGCAAGGCTGTCTATCCAGAGCAAAATGGAGAGGTAACAATCGGGAGGAGCACAGTTCAAGACTCACCCATACAAGAAATTAGCAATACCTCAACTAATAATCTAAATGTGTTGGTTCAGGTTTCTTATCACCATGGTGTTCTAGGTATAGATAGATGTCATCTGAAGACTGCCCAGGCATAACTCAAGACTCTATTAGTAATAAGTACAACCAAAAAAATAGGTGGGAACATAACTAGAAAGGTAGAGCTTCTGCCTAGCAACTAGAAAGCTATGAGTTCAAACCCTAGTAACACCAAAAACTAAAGAGGAAAGGATAGGTAACTGGTAGAGTGCTTGTAGAGTACACAAAGGTCTGGATTCATTTTCCACCATGTATATATATAGTGAAGCTGTAGGATTTACTTGCAGACTGTTGTATGGAATATAAGAAAGAAGAGAGCTCTAAGATTAGGAGCCTGAACCATCATCTGTGGCTTTCTCCATATCCTGGTTAGAACTATGAGTTCAGTGGGAAGTGATGAAATGCCAGGAGATCATTTCTGCACACATTGAGTTTGAGGTACCTATGAGCTTTTACAAAAAGAACTACTGAGCATGCAGGTTTATAAGCAGTTTGGGTTTGGGGAAAGAGGTACTGGCTAGAGAATTTTTTTAAGTTTCATGTTTTAGTGTATTGGTATTGAAAACATCTTTGGATAAATGACATAGCTGAAAGTATACAGACAAAAAGAACAGAAAACCAAATTGTCAATAACACAATGTACACAATATGCGTTATTTGATGGAATCCTTGTGTCATCTCTGCAAGTTCGATAGTTATCAGTGTCGTGACATGGACAGGGACATTCAGAGTGACTACCTATGAAATAAATTCAAGTCCAAGAAATAGAAGCAAATGTGAAAGCCAAAGCTTCTGGTTTGAAATCACACTCTTATTGGCTCACTGCTGACTGTGATTACTGTGCAGAATGCTATGGCCACCTATGACCATTTTCAGTTTTTTTCTCCCCAAGTGACTGAAAGTGTTCTTAAGCATCAGACCTTCCAGGTGCTCAGCTGAAGATAGATAACTATTGCTTTAACATCTTCCACCTTTCTGCAGGTAAAACTGCCTTGTAAAGTATCTAAGAGGGACCTCAAAGAAAAGAGGCCACTGGAGCTGAATGAGTTTGCTACAGAACCAAAAGACCACAGCTTTATGCACACCCCAGATTCAACAGGCTCAAAGTTTGTAGCAGATGTCAGAAGCACAGACAAGCCCTCCAGGCTGCTGTGGGCCTGGGGTTGCCCACGAGCAGACATGTACATTGGATTCAGTGCCCATGAGAGCCAGAACTCCTTCAACTGAACTTTCCAGGGGTTGGCACCCTTTCCTTCATCACCTGTGCCTTAGGAAATACTTCTGTTTGGTTAATTTTAACTACTTCTCGCTCTCTTTCTTGAATGCAGCAATTTTTACAGTATTCAGAGCTGTTAATTAACATAGACCTCTCTCCCTGAATAGCCGCTGGCATCTTTAGTGAAATTATGGATTTTCTTTCTCAATTGCTCTGGAGTCACCCCGAGGCTATTAATTTGGGCTATTAGCTGTGGGTGATTTCAAAATCCATATTGATAACAGTGAGGCCGTGGTCGCTGTCTGCTAGATGGGCTGTAAGTAAACAAGCAATTCTGCTACAGCCTGAGTGTTCAAGGATGTGTTCTGAAAGCCAAGCTCTAGGAGAAGTCCCACTTCACCGTACAGTGGGAAGTAAACACTGGCTTTCTTAATGGTGAAAATAGCAATAGCAATAATAGTGATGATTAAGTTAATATAATAAATTGGCAACAATGTTATTAATAACAGTATCCGTCAATACTTTCATATCAGTCTGCAATATTTTATTAGTATAGGTCAGTTGTACAAGGAGTTTTATTTAGATATTTCCGCAGATAGACACGGAATTCGTGGACCCTCTCTGTTACAGTCACTGTTGATATAATTATAATAACTACTTCAGCACGCTACTCTAACCAATTTTTCTTGAATCCTTGTACCTTTCTAATCAGGAATATCACTTTGTTGACAAGAAATCTAAAGTTTTCAAGGTATGCCATTTCCTCCATCCCACAGTAAGTAGGCAAGCCTCAAGTCTACATCCGAGTCCCCTATCATTGTGTGTGTGTGTGTGTGTGTCTGTGTGTGTGTGTGTGTGTGTGTGTGTGTGCGCGCACTAGTGTTAGGGCTTGCAATCTTCTCTCTCACTTGATTTCTTCACTCATGTTTGGTGATCTGCCACTTGAGCCACACCTCTACTTATTGCTTTTAAATAGTTAATAGGACATATCAGTCTCACAGACTTTTATACCCAGGCTGGTTTAGAACTACAATCCTCAAATCTTTGCTTCTTGAGTAACTAGAATTATAAACACCTACAACAGCATCTGCTTGGACTTTTAATCTGAGATTGCAAACATAAATTCAACAGACTGGTTGCTTTCCAACCACTTGAAGGCACATTTGGTCTTTCAAGTTTATCTGATAGTTTACCTCAGCCTATTCTAGACTTGGTGTTGACTTGCAACCTACAGGAATAACACCCTTACTAAATGACACAGGCACTTGTCCCAGCCTGTGATCCGTGGTGTGATAGCTCAGCTACCACATTTTATGCATGTGGGTTCTCTAGCTGACCCTTCTTTTGAATGGACCCAAATCTATCTCCTGTTTGTTGAAGGATAATGGAAAGGGTATGGAAGGCTGAAGGTATGTAATTCAATGGTAGAAGCTTGCCTGGAATGCACAAGGCCTCAGATTGATCACCAGCACCACAAATGAAAATATGAAAGCCTTTTCAAACTGTTATTCAATGCCTAAGGAGACAACATAGCAGCTCACACCTTTAGCTACTCAGAGGCTACAAATGGGACAGTCAGAGTTAGTGGTCAGCTTCACCCAAAGGCAGGAAGCTGAGTGAACTGATAGTCACCTATCACTCCAGATACATAGGAAGTAGAAATAGGAAGATTGTGGTGCAGGCAAGCCCTGGTGAAAAGTGAGAAACGATTTGAAAAACAATAAAAATAAAAAGGGCTGGGGTATGACTCCAGTGGTAGATCCTTTCTCTAGTAAGTACAAGATCCTGATTGCAAACCCCAGTCCAATTAAAAACTTTAGGTAATACCTGAATTCTGAGTATTTCCAGACTGGGTTTGATCAGGATGAGGTAAATTAATGCACATACATTTCCAACAGAACCAGGCAAAGAGCAAATACCTGTGTTGTTACTATTCTCATCTTCTGTGCATCAGAGAGCAGAGCAAGCTGTGGACCCAAAGCCAATGCCTTCTTGTCCTTAATCCTTGGTGACAGTTATAGTTTCAAATAGGAATGGAGTAGATGCTGAGCCGGAACTGGAACGGAAATCCTGAGTTTGAATCTTACTCTGCTCCCGTCAATCCCGTGACTATAGAATCACATTAGCTCATTTACACTCAGCAATGAAATGTATTAATAGTATCTTCTATACATTTCTATGAAGTTACCGTAGATACAAAATTGCCCGTTTCAATGTTGGCTACGGGTCACACATGGTTACTTGCTGAGTTTGAAAAGCAACAGAAGAAAGCTCTCCAAAGGATCATGTTGTCTGGCATGCAAGGCTTAACCTGACTACTTTGTGAATCTATAAAGATGAACTGGGAGGGAAGGTGGTATTTCAGGTAAGGTTACAAGCAATGGACCTATCTAACGCCATAAACATTTGCCAATGTACCTGTGCCAGGAATGGAAGATTCAAATACAAATTCCATCCAACTTCCTCACCTAAGATCACAGACACGTGTGTAGGTTGGCATGCAAATCAGAGGTCAGGAACACTCTACAGTGAGAGCAGCTCAATCAATAAATGTGCTAAGAGTTTTAGAAAATGGACGTCAAATATCACACTTGTTCCTCATATTCCAAAGTTGTAATTCGGACATTTTGTATGTTAATAAAGATCTTCACTTTACATATTTATCATCTTTTTTAACTTTGATTTCTGTTATTAGGGCATGCTTGTTATGAAGGTGACAAGAAGAATTATGGGAAATCTAAAAGAAGGAAGTCAAAACCACCCATAAACCTCTCCAAGCAGATACAGCATATTGATGTATTTCCTTCAAAATATTTTTCGCAATAGTTCTTTGTGTTGCATAATGCTGCATTCTTCATATTTCACTTGCTATTTGTATCGTAAACTTTCCCTGTCTTATTTAAACACATCATTTTATTGACATTCACTGTGTAGATGTGCTATAATTTACTCAGAACAGCCTACAGTTGTTTGACATTTCAATGATTTTGAATTTTCACTCATTGTAAAAATGGTTGCATTGTATGGAATAATATAGAAGTCTTTGCTTTTATCTGCATTTCTGATTATAATAGTTACCTGGGAAAGATTCATCAAAATAAGAGTATCAGGCTCCCTGTATTTAAAAGACACTGATATATCTGACATACTTTCTGAGGTGGGTTATGAATCTGCATTTCACAAGCAATATTTTAAAAAGCTGCGTTAATCACACCTTTCAATTTTATGAATGTTTTACAAATGTTACATTGCTCTTTTAAAAAACTGTCGAGAAAGGGAAAATCATCATAAATTTTGAGCTATCAAATTAGAAATTAACTTTGCTATAGTATATATTTGCCAAGTGTCAGATACCTGTCTAGTTCTAATCCTGTGCACACAATTTGGGGTAGAAATAAATGACTGTGATTGCCAGATAAGCAAAATTTCAAGCTCACATATATGAAGGCTAGCCAACTCCTTTAATTTCTGCCAGTGTCACACCTTAATCCACATATTGTACAACAGATATGTAGCAAGCGACTAACAAATATACCATTGGTTAATAAATTATTTTTTGGAATCTTACAGAAGTCAAAATATAAAAAAGAAAAAAGACAAATGTTCCTGGAGGAGTTTGCATTCCGAAACAAGTAAGTATGAGCTAAGATAAAGGCAGAATGGCCTGGGATTTCAAATCTAAAGAAGCTAAGGAGGATGAGCAGCACAGGGCAAAGGGAAGAGTATATGACCTTGCAAAAGGAACACATGTGGTACACTTAAGGAATGGAAGGAAAAGCAACAAGTTTAGAGCATTAAGCATGAGGGTAGAGAAGTAGGCTAGCTGTGAAGAGAAAAGTTACTGACGTGGCTAGACCTAGAAGGCTATTGATAACTTACTATTTTGGCCCCAAAGTCTGCAGAAGGGTTTTAAGAAAGAAAGGAAGTGATCATATTTATATTTTCAAAAGACAATTCTAGCTCTTTAGAGAATAAGCTGTAAAAGGGTAAAACTGGAAGACTGGAGACTAGTTAACCAGTTATTGCAATCTGGAAGAGGGACTGTTGATCCTTGGATTTCAAAATCCTATTGTTGGTGACAATAATGGAGAGAAATGTAAACTTTGATATTAATAACTATGGCGGAACAACTAACCCCCCCTGAGTCCCTATACAGTCAAAAATGTTGCACAGTGGGTGAAAAATCTTTCTTTCTGACCCTTGCTCAGTGAGTGTAAAGGATTGCAGAGTTTCATTAATTCTGTAAGGGTTTTCTCTATACAAGACCTACATTGTAACGTTTCTCCTGGTCTTTCTTTCCCTCGGTCTAAATAATGCCATTTGCTTTCATCTTAAATCTCAAAGTGTACAAGTTAACATAATTTTAACTGTTTTAAAAAATCGTTTAAGGGAGTGGGAGATGGAAACCTCAGCTTTAAAGCGACTGTGTATTTGTCATTCCTTGCCAGGCAAAAAGTACTTGTGGGAAATTTTCCTGGGTTATTGCAGAACTGTTACATATATTTAATAACCTATTCAGGAAAGGCTAGAATTTTATTGTTTATAAAGCGATATTTTAAAATTCCATTTGCTACTCTTTGAAAAAGATGGGATGGGATAGGAGAAGGATGTGTGTAAATGCCTTTCTTTTAAGATATGAACACAAGATTTCCTGTAGGTGAAGAAAGAAGGCAGGGAATGTTCTCTGCCGGGGAGCTTTATTTCATGGTTTTATTCTGCGGTGATAAAGCGTGTGATGGCTCCTGGGACATCTCTAGTGACTTGGTCTTCCATACTTTGCCCCATTTCCACTAGTCAGCTCATCTCCCAAAAGGGAGAAATAAGGATTAAAGGGATATCTTGGGTGATTTGATACAGCATCTCAAAACAGAGTATCCAATGCATTATGAATCCGATTTTATTTATATTCATGATGTTTGTGAGCACCGACAACCTCAGAAACTTCTTTTTTTCTAATTCTGCATGAAGAGAAGACTCAGGAATTAAATAGCTCAGTCTTTGTTAGAGCTAGAGGAGCAAGGTGAAAAGGGGAAGGATGGGCAGCCTTCATTCATTTTCTCCTCTCAACAGCCAATCCTTTTCCTTTTTACCAACCTGTCTATCTTATGTGGCTCCCATCTCAAACACACAGAGCCCTACCCTTGAATGGCTTCACAAGACGACTGGATATTTCTTAGATTTCTACCCTCCTGCTCGGCTGCCAGCCTTAACACTGTTGATTACATTCTGGCTTTGTGAATTAGGAGAGATGGATGAAAAATCAAAGGGAGTTGTGTTTCTGCCAGTTGCCTCATGCATTTGTACACTGACCATTCACCACAGGCTTCTGGACTAAATTTGATGTGTTCCATTTTATGACTTTTGATGAAAAGGCCTGACTGGCCTTGGCCAGCTTAATCACGGCAGACAGGCAGGGTAAAGGAGATTGTCTCCCATGATTTCATGAAGACACCGAACCCCGACTTTTAAGTAGCTCTCCAGTCTTTACATCTACCTCCCATGATGTAAGACAATTTTATTTTTGGTTCTGGGCCTTGAACTCTGGACCTGAGCACGGTCCCTAAACTCCTTTTCCTCAAGGCTATCCCTCTACCACTTCAGCTACAGCACCCCTTCCAGCTTTTTCTGTGATTAATTGAAGACAAGAGTCTCACAGTCTTTCCTGTCTGGGCTGACTTCAAACCCTAATACTTAGATCTCTTCCTCTTGAGTAGCTAGGATTACAGACATGAGCCCCCAGTGCTAGGCTTATGACAGTTATTAAATCTGTTCCTTATCAAAAAGATTTTTTTGTCATGCTTAAAGAACACCTGAGCGTGCTTCATGTTTCTGTCACTTGGCTGCTGGTGAAATTTTTGATGCTCAGTAGGTTAAGAGTATAGAGAATTCAAGGAGGACATGAGGGGGGATGAAGTCACTTTCCCAATATCCTTGCCTTGAGCAGTGTTTATGCCTGAAATGACGATGTGGGGCTGGGGGGAGAGGCGGGGGGTGGGCACAGATCTGCAAACCTCAACCGCTCTTGTCACTTCTGGTGACCTGTACTGGAGCTTGAACTCTGTTTGTTCAGTCTCTCAGATGACACTGTTGTTTATTTATTTGTGATTTACAAAACTGTGCCTTTGCAAACTGCTGTGTGTGGGAGGCAAGTTCATACACAGCTGAAACCAGCCCATAAGTCCCACAATAGCCAGCAGGACGATCAAGGGCCACTGTCAGCAGGAACCATGGCAGCAATCAGGGCAGGAAGCCTCACGCGGATAAGGCTTCCTCTAAACCTGGAGAGGAGGGAGGTCAAGTTTGCTCCTGTAAGACTCACAAATCCTCTTACAGCCATTCTGTGTCCTTTGTCCTCTTGAGACTTAATTCTTGACAGCCAGGAGACAACTGCTATTCTGAAGATGTCTGGGGAAAATCTCTTAAAGTCAGCGTAACCTTGTTACTATAGAGCCCTGTGCCCAGCCCAGGGTGGTGGATGGAGCAGGCACCCATTATTTAACCCATTATTAAATCAGTGTCTTGGATATAAAGGCTAGAAATGACATCTCTTTCCAAGCCTTGTCTCAAGGACTTTAAAAGGGCAGTTCCCATGGCCTCTTGAGCTGAAAAGATATGGGAGCAAGGGGTCCAAGCCCAATCAGGCAATCAGCTTTGTGAAGGAAGGAAAATAGCAAGCTTCTTGCCAGAGAAGGATGGTTAGGGAATCGGTGACATTTTGAAAATGTGGTTTTCCTGTGCTCTTTGTTTGAAGTGCTCTGCAAGGAAGCCGTCTCTTCATACATATTTTCCATCATTACTGCTATTAGGGCAAAAGATTGTCCATCAACGTCTCCTTCATTGGTCAGCCTCTAATTCCACCAGCCATACACATACACCTGTCTGCCTTCACTCCCCTCTTAGAAGCAGGTAAGGGGTCAAGTATATGTTTTGAGTCAGGTACTCCATTAATTCAAATCTGGACCTTCTGCCTTTTTGAATGCTGAGCCTTTAGCTAGTTCAATGACGTGCCTAATAGATTGATGATTTGAGAATGATGGCTAATTTCTCTTGTTGTCTGAGTATGTTAACTGTAGTTTTGTTTGGTTTTGTTTTTAGTGCCAGGATGTTGCACTTGCTAGGCAAGCGCTTAGTCAATGAGCTACATCCCATCCTTAATTACTCTTGTTGTTATGATTATGGATGCTACCTTCTCCGCACCTCATCTCTTAAGACTTAGGTTTTAAAGGTACAAGACAAAGGTGAAAAATAAGTGAAATAAAGTATGCTAGCTCTCACAGAATTTCCCACAAGAGCTGAGCATAGTGGCTCACATCTGTAATCCTAGCTACTCAGGAGGGTGAGATCTGAGGATGGAGGTTCAAAGCCAGCCCAGGCAGGAAAGACAAAGGGATTCTTATTGCCACTCAGAAAACTGGAAGTGATGCTGTGGCTCAAGTGGTAGAGCGCTAGCCTTGAGCTGAAGAGCTGAGGGACAGCGCCCAGGCCCAGGCCCAGAGTTCAAGCCCCATGACCAACAACAACAACAAAAAAGGAATTCTCCACAGGTGTATAGAGTGGTACCCACCTCATCTGCTCTTATGGCTCTCTATATTCCCCAAGGACAGTTATGGCTTCTAATTTCTAGCATTGTTTCCTGTGTAATCGCCATCTCTGTCATAAGCCTGGGCTTCTTGAGGCAGAGGAATTAACTCTCAGTTGGAATCTGAGGGGCCGTTGTCTGTCAGAAACACTTAGTGATTGGACAAATATACAGATGGATTTGTGAATCAGGAATCAGTGGATTTGGAATACTTTATAATATGAAGAAAATTATTCATTTTACCATTGATCTAGGATACTCCATGTATATGTCCAGGCCAGTTCTTCTGACAGCATTCATTTTTTTGTTTCTCTCTCTTTCTTTTTTCCATACTCATCAAATGAGAATGCTGCCTTATTTCTAATAGAGAACGCATGGCAGTTAGCTGTTTAAGTGAGGTTGGGGGAGGGGGAAGCAATTTCACAGCCACATTAGCTCTAAGTCACTAATGACCAGAGCAGTTTCGCCTACTTTCTATGTTTTGAGATCTTCGCATTTGAATCCATGACAGTTTCTTTAACTGAAGAAAGAGTGTCAGGACTTGGGGAGCATTTCCAAGTTAGATCTTTCTGTAGTATCCAGCAGTCACAAGTATCATCCACCCACCTATTTCTGAGACATTTAAGTACAAAGTCAGGCTATGAACAAGAACACCCATTAAAAAGTCTCCTTTATTCCCCCCTCAATCAAGAAGAAACCTGTCACCAAGCTGTAGCACAACTCTGCCTACTTGAAATATGCAAGGATGAGATGGATTTAGATTTTCCCCATATAAGGGGAAGACAGGAGGGAGAGTTCTTCCAGGCTCTTTATTACCACAGCTAAAGCCCTGTCTTCCCCTGACCACAGGCAGCTCAGAGGTAGTGCACCCACTACAAGGATGAATGTGACTGAACACGAGCTCACTTGTGTGGTCTGACAAATAGAAGAAGATCTATGGTACCTAGGAATCAGTGAGATGAATTCCAGGCTCTCCCAGCAAATGTAGATTTTGCCCCCACATTTGGGTTCAGGTAAGAGGGCCTTACTGCTACCAGATGAAGCCCCTGGAAAATCATTTCTGTGGACAATTTTAGCATGCAACCAGGTACCAGGCAACCTGCAGACATCAACAAATATTTTAGCAAAGATAATTTTAAGGTCTTCTAGTGCCAGTTGATTTTTGAACCCCGTAAAGTGAGTTGTCTGAGAACACTGATTGAAAGGCATCTGTTAATGCCTTTAAAAATACACCTTGCCTGGGAGAAAGTAAGGCAAAGGGTGACATTGTCCCAAAAAGAATGTGCTCATTGCATGACTTGGATGACTATAGCCCCTCTGTACATCACTTTCACAATAACAATAAGAATTAAAAATTTAAAAAACCATTTAGCAGCAAGGCAGGCCTGGTCTGTCTCTCGTATCAATTGAGCTCTATCCTTCTTCATAGTCTCAGTCAATCATTTCATAGGGTCCTGAAAAGTCTTTTCTTTCTCTTCCATCCTATGTTGGTATCTTCGTTGTATTTCTCTTACAATTTTTTTGTGTAGCCTGTGAGTATTCAGCTTTTTGCACATTTTCTTTGAAAAGTTCTTTGAAAAGTTCTTCTTTTCATTATATAGGATTAGAAAAACATTAATTGGTGACACAGGACCAAGTTATCTCATCTATGACGTTGTAAAGAAAAAAAAGAGAATTAGAGAAATTGTGTTGCACAGAAAGTGCTGGTGAAAATAGTACAAATAAGCACTGTGATCCTGGCTCACATTCTGGTGGGGTTTTTGCATTTGATGTCTTTGGTTATTTGCTTATTTCAAGATCTGACTGCACACATGACATAGTCTATCCCTTTCTTGGAGGAAATAAAATGCATCTGGAAGTCAGGATCTGACCTATCAGTCCCTGTCTGCCTAAACCTCATCGCAGCCATGATGGAGGGCTACAGAGAATAGCTGTGGAGTAAGGCTGGACACTGGGAACACACGAGCCCAGCAGTGGGTGGAAAGCAAGGAGATCAGAACCACACACTCTATGGTCTCTAAGAAATTTCCCAGTCCTCCAAATAAATGTTTGTTCATGCTGCTTGCTATGCAAAGCCCAGCAGGTACAATCAATCACATGTGGTCTGTCCCAGATCTCACAGCACTCGAAGGCTGAATCTTCCTGTCTGATTCAGTACAGAGAAGAGTTGACCACCATCACCAACACACCTCCTACCTTCTAATCAAGTTCTATTTACTTTAAATCTGATGTATAGAGGTATCCTGTAAAAAAAAAAGAAGAAAGAAAGAAAGAAAGAAGAGAAGAAAGAAGGGAAGAAAGAAAGAGAGAAAGAAAGAGAGAAAGGCAGAAACATTTAGCACCTGAGAAACTGATTGGGATTGAGTCCAAAGTTCACTAAAATCTAAGTCCATGGATTCTAATATTAGTACTAAGTAATGGCAGTGTGAGCAACCAGAAACCACGATCTGGATTCTCACAGATAACTTATGGCCAAAGCTCATCTGCTTGTATTCAGGGAACCTCAATACAAAGAAAGAAGGGAAGGGAATGTCATTATAATTAAGCTGCATTAGACTTTAACAGTTTATTTGCATGATAAGTGTGTCGTTCTTCTGGTATAGGATAGCAAGGAAAACGATCAAACATGTATGGGCATAGAGGCTTATGCTACATAATGAGCTTTGCAAAGAAGAAGGAGTTTGTTATGTTCTCAGATGCCAAGATAGGATTTCAAAACTGAGCAACCCAAAAGTACCTGAGGAGACCTCTTTCTCCTCTCCTGTAAAATGCCAACTTGGACTCCAGCTTTGTATAAGTGTTGAGGGAAAGGCAGGAATGATGTCAGCAGTGAAGTGCCTGTCAGAGTTGGTACCACTGACCCCTGCTGCCTCGTTCCTCCAAGGCCTACCTGCACATCCCACACTCTGCCCGATCCTTCCACTGCCTGCCCACCCATCCCTGGGGAGGCCAAGCTGCTTCCCCAGGGCAGGTGCTACTTCTGGCTGCCCTAACAACAGAGGTGCTACTAATTGCTGCTTGGCTTACCTCCTCCCCAAACACAGGCACCAGGGATGCCGGCCTCTGGGCCCTAACCTGGTTCTCACCACCAGACTGTTTTTATTCAGGCTCAACTGAGAACAAGAGCTCTCATCTTACAAGTTTTTGACCTTTTCCCAATGTCTTCTTGTTCGTTGCCTCTGTCCTTTCTAAAAGCTTGATATTGATGTTTGGCCCTAATAGAGAAACGTAAACAAGAGGTAGATAAAGGTTAACAATACCCAATCAATGCTGCAGAGAGAAGCGGCACAGGCAGGGATATATTGAAAGGCCAAATGTAAGCAGAGCTGTATTGACAGTTTAATTACATTTATCCTTTCTCCCTTATATGTTGAATGAATAACAAGATTGTCTGATCGTCTTTCATTTCAGGTGTAGTTAACTTTTTTTTTCTTTTTACTAGGTAAGAGGAAAAATTATAATGCAAACAATTAGGGCATTACTTCCTTAATTTTTTCAGTCCCTGAAATGTGCTTCTCCATATCGCATCTCCTGCTTCTCCGTTTAGGTTGATCTTCCTGAGGAAGTACAGCTCTGCTGCCTTCCTTGGAAACATTTCTTAAGGCTCTTGAGGTACCACTGTCAGCTCATGCTCTTATCTTAGCCATTCTATTATAGCTTCCTTGACATCTAATTCTTTAAGACAAACATTCCCACGAAAACCCATAACGTTTGCATGGAAATTATTATACAGTTGACAGAGGAGAGGCTCAATGGATGACATGTGTCTCTCCTGTGACTGCATAAAATGTCACAAAGTTTGGATCTAGAGCCAGCTGTAATGTATACCTGTAATCTCAACACTTGGTGCATCAGGAATAATAGAATTCCAGATCAGCCTGGACCACACAAGAACTTCTCTCTCTCTCTCTCTCTCTCTCTCTCTCTCTCTCTCTCTCTCTCTCTCTCTCTCTCTCTCTCTCTCTCTCTCTCTCTCTCTCTGACACACACACACACACACACACACACACACACACACACACACACACACACACACCAAGGGAGCCAGAAGCATGGTGGCACACATTGTATTCTCCCTGCTACCAAAAAAACAGGAAGAAAGCTTATAGCCCAAGACTAGAATGGACAAATTTAGCACACAAATGCATCTAAGAAAGTGGACCAAAAGCAAAAATAACTATTGAGTATGGTTCATTTGGTAAGCAAACTACAAAGCCCTAAATTCAATATCCAGTACATATATTTTTTTCAATTCCCAAACAAACAAGCAAAATAACACAGAGTTAGAAGTTTAGTCTTAAAAATCTGTTCACTGCTGTACTTTTCCTTTATTACACAAACAGTATAAGATGAATTGGTAGTTCATAAGTCTGTTATATTTAAGAAAGAAAAGATGGAAGAATGAAGGAAAGGATCAACAAAACAAGTGAAAGGAAAAGGATGCATGAGAAAGAAGGGAAGAGAGAGAGGAAGAAAGGAAGGGGAGTAAGGAAGGAGGAAAAGAGTGAGCAAGGATGGGAGGAAAATAAAAAGAAGGGAGAGAGGAAGAAAGGAAAAGAGAAAGAGAGGAAGGAAAAGGTAAAGGTAAGAAAAAGGATGAAGGGAGAGAGAAGGAGTGTTAGAGGGAGGGAAAAGGAGGGAAGGGAGGAATGGATCACCCACTGGCAGAATCTATGGATGAGGATCAAAGCTTTTTGAGTGATTCCACTCTGAGTTTCTGCTAGTAATATTGTATTAGGCCCCACTCCATATTTGTCATACTCCTGCCTCCCGCTTGCTCTACTTAAATATTTCTGCCTTTATATGGATAGGATTCACAATATTGGATTTGTCGAATTCAGTAATAAAAAAGTATATATTGCAAAGCATTAAGTTTATCTGCCCCCCCCCTCAAAAAAATCTGTCCTTTCTTGGCTTGCACATAGCATAATGTGTGTCTGGAGACCTCAAGATCTCTGATGCATGAAGAAAATGAAGGGTGCATTTGAGCAGAATTCCTTAAACAGCAGCTACATAGTTCTGCTACATGGTTCTTTCCACATGTGGACAAAAGCAAAACAAGGTTTCAAATCTTGCCAGAATTAAAAGGGAAAGAAAGGTACCAACATCTAGGGATCCAAGCCCTTCATGAGTTCAGGTCCGTCGATATGCTGTGAAAGGTAGAGCAAAATGCTACAGCATCACAGAACATTCCATCTATTTTTAATTGTGCACTTAATCATAGTCTTCCTGAAAGAAGAGCTGTCTCTCATGACAGTTTTACATATTCAAAGGCAGTTCTACTACAGGATACACAGAGGGCAGGATGCTTTGTTTATTAGATGTCACAGACAATTTCAACTGACACTGATAGGCTGATCCAAGTGGTAAAAACTTGTAAGTGCTATGAGAGCCAAGCACCAAGAAAACATACACTGCCCAGGCTCTAAAATTTGTCCTTCCACTTATTCATTCACTCAATTAACTTACTGAGAAACTTTAATAAGGTTTATTATTCTATTAGTTATGTAGAGTAAAAGACAAGTCCCATTAAGCTCATTATATAATTATTAAGGCAATCATGTCATGATCGAAGTTGTAATGTTCTCAGGTAGGAGGAGAAGCAGTGCTAACGATTCTCAGGGCAGCGTGCAATTGTCTGGATCTAGGGCAAAGAATCATGAAGATTTCTGGCTAACTATAAAGGAGTTGGAATACTCCATGTGAGGGTTTCGAGGGATACATGGCAATTTGTAAAGCAGGCTTCATGGTATCCTATGTGTGGTTGTGTGTGTCTCTTCTTATGCCCTGGACACAGTCTAAAATGTAATATTATGATCAATGTTAATATAGCCTAATATTATACTTTGCATGGCAAGGGTGACCAATAGAACATATGATTACTCCAATGGTGAATTCTCTCCTATACTTCTGTCAGCAAAGAATATTTTTTCCTGCAATTCTATTTACTATACTCCAGGTAGGCTCTCAGGACACTGCTATAATTTCTTGTGATGGTTTCTCTTTTGAAATGTATCAAAATATAAAAAATCAAAGCCTTAACTTATCTTTCATTGTCTTTCTAAGGCACACATTTTTTTTAAAAATTGTGACAAAATGTATGTAACATAAAATAGAACTATCTTAAATGTGTATATTTAGAGTACCGTTCAGTACATTCACTGAGTTGTACTGCCATCACTGTCTTCATCCTAAGAAGTATTTCCCATCTTGCAAAGTGAGGCATTATTCCCATTAAGCAAAAACTCCCCATCCCCATTTCTCTGTGGTCCCTGAAACCATCATTTGACTTTTTATCTCCATGAGTCTGGCTCTTGTAGGTACCTCATATCAGTGAGTGTTCAAGTTGTACAATATTTACCTTCTAATGCTAGCTTCTTTTTAATTTAGCATATTGTCCTCATGCTCTATTCATATTGTAGTATGTCTCAGATTACCCTCACTTTCTAGTTTTGAAGACTGTGCCAGTGTATGGAAACACCACATTTTGTTTATTCATTTATCCATAAATTGATTCTGCAGTTTGACTAATAAAAACAATGATACTATGAATATAGATAGGCAAATACATCTTCCAAGCTCTGTTTTCACTTCTTTTTAGTGAATATTTTGGAGTGAAATTATCCCATTGAATGGTTCTTTTTAACAGTAGAGTGTGGGTTACAGCAAGGATAAATACCTAATCTCCATGGAGAGAAATCTTTTCATCCCAATTCAGAAAACATACGTTTTCACATAAAATGTATCATCAGCTGACTACAGAAGCTCAAGCAAGTCACTCCACATCTTTGGACTTGATATTCTCATTTAATAAAAGAGTACAAGTTGTTCAAACCTGGGCTTGGTGGCTCAGGTCTGTACTCCTGTCTATATTTGGGAGGTTGAGACCAAAAATATTGTGGTTCAAGAGCAGTTGGGGCAAAAATGTGCATGACATCCCCCCGCAAAAAAAAAAAAAAAACAATAAAAATCTAGATGGGGTAGATGAATCTATCATCAACTATAAAGGAAAGTGTAAATAGGAGGATTATGGTCCAACCTGATCCTAAAAGGAAAAACCACTGAGACCTTATTCACAAAATACCAATAAAAATGGCTGGAGTCAAGGCTGAAATGCCTGAATGCCTATCTATCAAGCACTAAGTTCTGAGTTTAAACCTCAGCACCACAAAAAAATAAAGAGCTGTACTAAATTCAATCTGAACCAGTCTTAGCACTTGCATTCCATCCCACTGTGTATCCTACTGTGTCTATGGTAGCTCTAGCTCCTCTTGGGCTGCTAAGATAACTAACTTTAGTTTATCCATTGCAGCCACACCACTGATATACCCTTTCCTTCCTCCTAGGCAGGCAACAGCATCTAATTTGGAAGCTCAAGATAGCAGGTCTGGTGAGAGTCAAACCCCAATATGGTATGTAGTTTGGTTATAGGCTGTGGCTGTCACCACAATGTGGCGGTGGAGGTGATTCAAATGCTGCTTCTAGAGCCAGACTATCTGAGATAGAAGTCTAGATTTCCAGGGACTAGCAGTCTAGTGGTATGACCTTAGGTAGGTTGTTTAACCTTCCTGCACCTTCGTTTCCTGTGATAAGTAAAAGAATCTAGAACCAAGCATAGACCTCGCTAGTGATCTGTCTTGGAGTTAAATGTTGCTCATATTCTTTCTTCCTTCTCGCACACTTGGCTCCAATTGCCATAGTGAGTACTAGGAAGCTGCATTATGCGGTGCTAATTCTTTCACTTTACCTCAATAACATTCCCCCTCTTCTTTCCCTGTTCCTCAACATTAATATTATTTCTGTGTGTTTTTTTTCACCTCCTCACTTTTCCTTTATTCTCTCCACTCTTCTGGTCTACTCCTGGTCTTCCTCTCATTTTCTTTATCTTTCTTCTGGCTCCTACATGAAGATAATATCTTCTCTACAAGTAAAACATTTAAGAGTCTTAAATAAAATAGGGTCACAGACAAGAAGCTAGCTCTCCTAAAGGCTCAGGACACTCAGTGGGATTTTTTTTGAGATCATGAAAGGGCAGAAACTTAATTCCAAAATAACTTCAATTTCTTCTCAAATTCTGTGGCACCTAATTTCACGTTTAGCAATTGTATCTCTGGAATAAAAAGTAAAAACAGCTAAACAAAAATGCACATGCTTGGGCTGGGAAGGTGGCTCAGTGGTAAAGCACTTGCCTTGCATGCCAGAGGCCCTGGATTCGATTCCTCAGCACCAAATAAGCAAAAAGAAAAACGCCGGAAGTGGTGCTGTGGCTCAAGTGGTAGAGCACTAGCCTTGAGCTCAAGAGCTGAGGGACAGCGCCCAGGCCCAGAGGTCAAGCCCCACAACCTGACCCAAAGAAAAAAAATGCATATGCCTTACTTAAGGGTCTCTTGAATTTTATTACATAGCTACAAGGCCATTTTTAAAGATCATTAGCATTTTTTTACATATCATTTCATGGTTGATAATATTGAAGATTGTCTCCAAAATGTTTTTTCACAAAGACTGACAGAAGGTCCATCATTCTATTTGTTTGTGATGTCTCTTATGGATCTTTTCATCACATTTAATTGAGCGTCTCCTTTTCCTTCCTTGATTTCATATATTTCATTTGTTGCATGAAGTTCCTTTGCTTTCTCAAAGGAAATTATATACTCTTAATTTCATTTGGCTAATTGTTTCTTCATAGTGCCACTTACTTGTCCCTCTATCCCCTGCTCTTATTAGATGGATCACAGGCTGAAAACTATTTCTAAAGGCTTTGCTATATTCAGGTTGAACAATGCTTCATAGGTGGTGATAGGTAGCTTAGATTGCATCACCTCAGGTGCCAGTGGATGTCTCAGTTTCAGTGATGCTGAGATGCAGCAAAGTGTTCGGGAGGTGGCAGCCATGTCCCTCATGTTCCCAGATGGCCTGCAGAGCTTGGATTAAGCCACTTACTGAAGTACTATGGACAGCGCCTTCCTAGTCCTCATGGACACTTTCAGTAAATACTAAAAATCTTTTTCTTATCAGTTTTTTATTGTGAAAATAATATACAGCGGGGTTACAGTTATATGAGCAAGGTAATGAGTACATTTCTTATCAGGCATCATTGCCTCCTCCTCTGTTTTTCCCCTACCATCCCTTTCCTCTGACCTCTACAACTACACTCCTTCCTCCCTCCCCCCATCTAAATTGTAAAGTTCGTTGTTCAACAGTGTCTTGTACATCTCATTGTTACAATGGGTCAACCTGTATCCCTATTTAAACATTTTGTTTTTTCCCCTCCCCCTCCCAAAATTATACTGACATCAAATACAGTGAAAACAGGGGTTATACCGTGGGGGGGGGGGGACATACAAAGCAACAAAAAAATCACATGGAACCTTATAAATACATTAAAAACAATAGCAAGGAAGAAAAAAACCACTTGTATCCCTATATTGGGGTTCATTTCTCTTAACATCACCTTATCTGGTCATATATACATAGCTTTTGACCTTTTCTGCTTGTTCCAGACATATAGTAGTTATTGCAAATAAGGGAAACCATGGGACCTATGTTTCTTTGGGCCTGGCTTACGTCACTTAATATGATTTTTCCCAAGTCTTTCCATTTCCTAATAAATGGGGCAATATCATTCTTTCTGATGGAGGCATAGAATTCCATTGTGTATATAGACCACATTTTCTTGATCCATTCATGTAAGATATGGAACCAACCCAAATACTAAAAATCTTTGTAAGTCAACACCTCCCTTCTGAAGTTGGATCTCTCCTTAGATTTTAATAATTAGGCCATCATTCACTGACAGTGGATTATTGCCAAAGATTATTCTTCATGTTTTATAAATCTCAGCCTCCTTTTTCTCATAATACCCATTTACCTCTTGCAGATGAGACATCATAACTTTAAAAAATAAAGGTAGAAATTAATTAGCTTGCCAGGGTCACAAGGCTGAGAAGTGACAGTGAAGAAGTTAAGATTCAAGCTGCCTGGCCTCAAACCCATTCTCATGCTTGCCTTCTTCCCTTTTCTGCAAAGGTGACCTCAGATCTCAATTCTTTTAGGAATTTGTCCTTGACAGCTTCCTGTAATCCTTATGATATAATGGAGTCCTTAAATTAAGGAATATTTGTCATTCTACATTTGTATAAGCATTGAATACCTAAAAATACCAGATAGGGATCTCAGAGGAAAAAAATTATTCCAAGCTGTCACTTTCTACCTGTTAGTCTTAGGGGAGCTTAGCTTCTTTGGGTCTAGTTTCCTACTCTAAGAATGTATTTCTGTTGAGTACAAGTTGTCATGTCGAAAACAAACTTTACAACTTTGGTGGGGGGTGGGGAGGATTGGGGATTGGGTGGGGGGAGGAGGGGGGAGGCTGGGAAGGGATGGGAAGGGGAAACAAAGAAGGAGGTTACAATGCTTGATAAGAAATGTACTCATTATCTTGCCCATGTAATTGTAACCTCTCTGTACAGTATTTTCAGAATAAAGAATAAATAAAAATTTAAAAAATAACAAAAAAAGAATATATTTCCTTTGGAGTTTTCATAAAGGCTCAATGAAAAATATAAAGGCACTTCATGACTTTAAGGAACTTCCCCAATAGTATCCATTCTTCTGCTTCATTCAGTCATTTCATCAGTTCATAATCTCTCTTTTACTTTCCCTTTTTCTCACACACATGCACACACAAACATACATACATTCATACATACATACACACACACACAAACATTCCATAGCTAGATATCATTTTGAAAATGAAGGACCATCTCAAATTTTCCTTCTTTCCTTCTTTCTCCCCTATAGCTTTCATAATTTTTCTTTGCTAGCAACCTGTGATAAGAAATCAGTTGCTAACTAGACTGCTAAATACTGAGCATGCAAGAGCCCTGTCCGTATTATCAACCAATGTTTATTTCCCAATAGATTCCCAGCCCAAGGATGCCTTAGGAATCTCACAAGGCTTCTGGCCCTGGAGAGATGCCAGGACCTGCCTTGTTACAGTGTTACACACTGTAACAAGAACATCAACATCACATTGACTTAGCTGCTTCTATCTCCTTATATCATTCACACCTGGGAAATGTGCTTTTAATTCAGAACTAGCCTTGAACAACAACATGAGGGTGTCTAATTCTTTGGTGTGGAACCCGACTACTCTTCTTTCCACAAATCTGTATGTAGAATTCTCTCAACCTTTCTGGTACCTATTAATGTTTTTGATATGTATGTTAGTGTAACATGAAGCCTTATGTTTTCTTTAACTCTAGTGAAGATGACTAACTTTTTTTGGTGGCACTGAGGTTTAAGGATCTCACTCAGAGCACTTGCTAGGAGGGTGCTCTGTCACTTGAGCCACACCTCAGTGTTTTGACACCTTTAGTTGTTTTTTAGGTAAAGTATTGCAGTTGTGCCCAGTGCTGGTCTCACACTGCAATCCTTCCATCTGTGCCTTTCATATACTGAAATCATAGGGGTGTGTTACCAACCTTGGCTTGTCAACTGAGATGGGAGTCTTACTAAATTTTTAGCCCAGAGTGGCCTTGAAACTATGATCTTCTTCATTTCTGCATCTGGAGTAGCTAGGATTAGTGTGGACTCCCATGCCCAGGGAAGATGCATAATCTAACTGGAATCTTGGAATGATTGTATAGTCACACAAGGAATTGACTAAAGTAGGGTATACAATGTAGGCCTGTCCCTGTCATTTAGGCCATGTGAGAAAGCATAAAATTTGAGACATGTAGAGATGTCACAGTTCATCAGAATAAGTAGGAAGCAGACAGTGCCTATTCTATTTGTCTTGAAGGCAAATCTGTTCTCAGTGTAAGACCGGAGTTCTGCATAATTATTTCTCTTGTGAACTTTCAGGGACCGTTCACAGAATGAGCTGATCACAATCTGAAATTCAATGTTGCATTTCAATTTGAATAAAAGTTCCAAGGGTTATTATTTGTGCCTTCACCTTGCAAAATGGAACACCTAATTGCTATGTGTTCGGTGGAGTCAATTTAATAAGGCTTTATTGAACATCTACTCAATATAGTAGGTCATTTTAGCTGACAGAGATATTATTTCTACATGTAGAAAACCATGCAGAGAAATGGGCATAGACAATGTTTAAATCATGGCACTGAAGTTTCTAATTCAGACTTTAACATCTTGCATCTCAACTGCTGTCTCTGTAGAATAGAAATAATCAGTCAAAGCTCTCAGATATTTTATTGTATTAGTATCTTTTTTTTTACTTTTTTATTGTGAAAATACTGTACAGAGGGGTTACAATTACATGGGCAAGATGATGAGTACATTTCTTATCAAGCATTGTAGCCTCCTCCTTTGTTTCCCCTTCTCATCCCTTCCCATCCTCCCCCTGCCCCCCCACCCAATCTTCCCTGCTCCCCCTTCCCCCCACCAAAGTTGTAAAGTTCATTTTCGACATAACGACTTGTACATCTCATTGTTGCAATGGGTCCACCTGTATCCCTATTTAAATGATCTTAAGAGAATATTAGAAATTACATGGAAGCAAGGGAAGAGGTGACATAGTTTAAAAAGAAATGTACTCCTGGGGCTAGGAAGGTGGCTCAGTGGTAGAGTGCTTGCCTTGCATGCATGAGGCCCTAGGTTCGATTCCTCAGCACCACATAAGCAGAAAAAGCTGGAAGTGGTGCTGTGGTTCAAGTGATAGAGTGCTAGCCTTGAGCAGAAGAGCTGAGGGGCAGTGACCAGACCCAGACTTGATGTCCCACAAGCGATAAAAAAACATGTACTCCTATCCTGACGTATGTAACTGTAACCCCTCCATACATCACCTTTACAATAACAATAAAATTTATGCTTAAAATTTTTAAAAGAAATTACATAGCATCTTATGTTATTCAAAGAAATCTAACTAATATAATATAAATGTTCACAAGCCTAGTTGACCAGATTAATTTTGACTAAGAAATATTATATATTCCAGCTATATCACAGCCCCCTAAAGTCCTCCTATATATTATGCTTTTTTAAACTCATTTTTCTAGTGTCCATTAAAGTCTTGATTTCAAATATATGGAAAGTTTGGTTTTAGACGTGTTTTTTCAAAGACAGGAGTTTCCACTTCAGGATCTAAGTGTCAGAGCATCTTACCATTTACCCAGAAAATGGAGATTATCTCCCTGTGCCTTCACTATTTTCTGCTTTATTCCATCTCCCAGCAATTGGTGGGCAGGATAGCAGGGTCTTTCAAAATATTCCTGAATACTATGGTGTATCTCCCATAATCAAAATCACTGAAGTTTTATGTTCCAGCCTTATTTCAGAGGAAATTCCATACATACATACATACATACATACATACATACATACATACATACATACATACATACATACATACTGTGTTTACTGGCTTGGTGTCATTCTGACAAAACCTGAAATCAACAACACCAGAAGGAAGATCTGGACGGTTTTGATGGTTTGGGGGCTAGCTCCATTGCTTTGGGGTCTGGGGTGAGACAGAACTTCTTGGAGAAGAGCATGTAGTAGAGCCAAACTTCTCACATAATGGCAGCCAACAAATAAAGAAAGAGAAAAGAAGGAGTCAGGGCTCCAATAGCCCCTTCAAGAACAGGTCCTCAGTTATGTCATTTCCTTCCAACAGACCTCCCATAGTGCCACAGGTTAACAACCAAGGCTTTACACACTGTAACACACACACACACACACACACACACACACATCCCCTACACACTTCTAATAAGATTTCATTATTATTTATTTGATTTTGGAAGTAGATGAACCTTGACTCTAACACAAGCTCTTATTCTATGTTCACCATTTGGACGATAGCACAGACCTGAATATTCTTTGGTTTTTAATATTTGTTTCCTTTTAATCTTTTTCCTTACTTCTGTTTTGTATTTTACTTTAGCACCCTCTCACTGAATACTGAAGGAGCCACTCTAAACTCTGCATGCTCAACCATAATAGGGCACATTCTATATTCTTCTTGTGTTTCAGATAAATAAGGAAATCATGGGTTGAAGCACAGGGGCTCCAGACATCAAAGTAGAGGAATCTCACAAAGCTCACATAGATGCTCGGAGCCAATCCCACGCTGTCAGAAAGACCTACCTGCACTCTGTCCTGGCTACAGATGTTTATTTGCTCCTTATAAAAAAAATTAACAAGGTAACTGAGTGAACATTTGGGCTCCCAGCATGGGTGCAAACACTCTCTGGCCAACTCTGAAATACAGATGGTCATAAGGAGAGATCTAAGCACAAGCATTGAACAGGCTACTGCCATTTCGAAAACTTTTACTGGGCAGATCAGCGTTTATCCATATTCTGTGTGCCTTAACAAATACATTTTTTATTTGAAGCAGGGTTCAAGATTTTTTTTTGCTTTTGTCTCCAACTACATTGCTTGTTTAGGAATTAACTTATGCTTATTTATATATTGTTTTATTTATTGGAGGTACAGAATTAGCTTTGTTTATATAAGATCTTTTACTGAATGATTCAAACATTTTCTTCTATATCTTCAATTTCATTTTCTATTTACTACCTGATTAATTGATTGGTTTAGAGATAGATAGACATTTAAGAATTTTTCAAAGAATCTTTTTGGCCATTATGTAAATGGCTTTCATCTACCTGATTGACAACTATAAACCCTTGAGAAGCAGCATCCTCTCAAAGCAATCTGGAAGTGCATGGTGTCTATAGTGTTCAGTAAACTCAGAGTTAAAATAAGCACACATGGACAGGAAAGCCACAAATCACGGTTTAAAAAGATCAGTGTTAACAATTTGTTTTCTACTTTATTTTTTACTATTTTTCAACAAACTAACATATGTTTGAAATTCCAGGTCCTGAAGACTTTGCAAATCTAGTCTTTCTTTATGAAAGCCAAAATTACATTCTATGGCACTCACAAAATAAAGCCTGAGAAATAAGATGCAAACTGGAATTCTTAGACAGGGAAAGAGGGACTGCAGATTTTGGTAAAAGACTAAAACCACTTTCGAAAGTAGTATGGAGGTTCCTCAAAAGACTCCACATAGGGCTCCCCTATGACCCAGCAATCCCACTTCTGGGCATTTACCCAAACAATAGCAAACAAGGCTATACTAAAGTTATCAACACAACTATATTTATCGCAGCATTAATCACCATAGCTAAAATATGGAAGCAACCCAGATACCCCTCAGTAGATATATATATATATATATAGAGAGAGAGAGAGAGAGAGAGAGAGATAGATAGATAGATAGATAGATAGATAGATAGATAGATAGATAGATAGATAGATAGATAGATAGATAGAGATAGAGCTATATAGATATATTTAATGGAATTCTGTGCCTCCATCAGAAAGAATGACATTGCCCCATTTGTTAGGAAATAGAAAGACTTGGAAAAAATTACATTAAGTGAAGTAAGCCAGGCCCAAAGAAACATAGGTCCCATGGTTTCCCTTATTTGCAATAACTAGTATATGTCTAGGACAAGCAGAAAAGGTCAAAAGCTATGTACATATGACCATATAAGGTGATGCTAAGTGAAATCAACCCCAAAATAGAGACACAAGTGGTTTTTATCATTCTTGCTGTTGTTTTTAATGTATTTATAATGTATCATGTGATTTTTTTGTTTCTTTTGTATGTTCTTCCCCCATGGTAGAACCCCTGTTGTCACTGTATTTGATTCCAGTGCCCTGCATTTTGTATATACATTTTTCTAATTTGGGGAGGGGAAAGGAAATAACAAAATGCTGAAATAAGGATACAGGTTGAACCATTGCAACAGTGAGATGTACAAGACACTATGATGAAAATGAACTTTACAATTTTGGGAGTGAGTGGAGAAAGAAGAGTTGGAGAAATGGGGAGGAAAAGGATGGTAGGAGAAAAACAAAGGAGGAGGTAACAATGCTCAATAGAAAATGTACTCATTATACTCATTATTCATGTACCTGTAACCCCTCTGTACAGTATTTTTACAATAAAAAGATATACAAAATTATAAATGTAAAAAATTTAATGTATAATGTATAATATTTTAGACAAAAATAAAAATAATTTCTGTGAAAAAAAAGACTAAAAGCAGGAAATGAAAACTTTCAGAAACGGGCCAGAGGCCTATCAGTTTCACTCTTGGATCTCTAGTTTCTATGTTTGTCTGTGATTTCTATGTTTCTATGTTTCATCCCCTCTTCTTCATGCCCACATTGGAAGATAATACTCCACAGCTTCCCAGCACATACAGCAATGGTTGAAACAAGCGCAATTCCCAGAGAAGAACTCGTACAGGACCAGAGTGGACCAGGGACACTCACTTCTTCATTGTGTTGGTAGGAGAAGTGGTGGTGGGGTGAAAGCTCTCTCAAGACAATGGCTAACAAAAATTACATGAACACATCAAACGTTGCCTGAAGAATTGTGTTTTCTTCTGTTGCGTGTTAGAATTATTTCTGGTCCCAGAAGTACTATGACTTAATAGAACAATCTCTCTTTGGACTCATCAATGATCCAATGTAGACTAAATCCTGCTTATGTATTTATAACACATACACACACACACACACACACACACACACACACACACACACATACCATAATCACATGCTAGTCCATGAGAAACACTTATTCGATAACAGCTAAACCTGTTCATATCATACAAAGTTTTCATGTGACAAACCAGATCTAAGACACATTTTGTATTATCTGCATATATTTTTATATCTTTAAATATATATATACTATGTGTATGTATGTGTGTGTATATATTGGCCTACCCACTATATATACACACACACACACACACACACACACACACATATATATATATATATATATATATATATATATATATATATATATATACCCACTATACCCACTATATATATACCCACTATATATATATGTGTGTGTGTGTATATGTATATATATATTGTATATATATGCATTTATATACTATATATACATATATATATATATATATATAGTAGGTATGCCTATATGTGTTAAAGTAAACCACGAGTCAATTACAGCCCAGTATTTTCCAAAGAGGCAAAATGGTTGATATAAATGCCATTTGGACATCTTGAAAGGATGATTGATAACCAGCCATCTTCTTCTCTATGGATAACAAGTAAGACCTTCACCTGATGCATTCCATCATGGCAAATCCTTAGACTGGTAGAATTTAAGAACTTACCAAAACCCAAGACAGCTTCTACCTAGAAAAATAAAGAATCCTGTGCAGAAGGGAAATAGAATTTTAAAGAGAGGATAGTCCTTCCTTACATCATCCTTCCATAAGGAAATTGTGAATATTTCAGTTTTGCTATCCATTTTCATTGGTCTGGGATTCTCTGTCATGGTGGATTCATGAGACTTTAAATATTTACCACTATAATCCAAGCCTTACAGACATATTATTATTTTTTAACCAATATTAAAGTTTAAAAGCTGAATAAAAGCTTTGCTCTATGACCAGCCAGATAATCTCTCAGGACAGAAAAATATAAGAGCAAATCACAGAGGAACTTAGAGCCAATGGGGGATATGGTTTACTGTTGCTTTCAGAGAAGACATCTGTGTTTGTGCTTCCCTAGATTGAGGAAAAAAGAAGAAAAAATCCATTCTAAGATTTATAGTTAACTGGATTTGGGACATCTAAGTTTCAGAAATAGGAAACAGTCTGGAAGTTAAAATCAGATTGCTATCTACTTGCTCTTAGAAATTTCCATAATATTGACTTATGGTCTTTAAAAATCGGAATATTTTATATGAAAACTGTGTTGATCATGATTATTTCTAAGTGATGGAAATACTGATTTTTTTAATGATTTTATTTTCAGAATTTCTGTAATTAACACTTTCAAATTAGTATTTTGAATAAAACATTAAATTTGAATTTTAAAGTTTATAATTAACTTAATATTTACAAATACAACATCTTTACATTAATCTTTGGATTACTGGTTTATGTCAAAAACCCAAAATAACTGAATACAATAATTCTCTGTGGTGAGAAAGATTTGCTCTTGTTCAGTTGTCTAGGTTCTATGCATACCCGAACTTCTCTTGTCTTGGAGATGCCAAGATCATATGTTATTTGATCATTTGATATCATACTCTTTCTTTTATTTGTCCTATGGTTCTCTTAAGAGGAAAGTGTTTGGATCTTGTCCCAGCACTACATTCAAAGAAAATAAAGCAAAGAAAGACTGTGCAACCATATAATGCAGGAGAGTAGAAGAGAGCATAACTATTTATAAAAAAAATAGAGCACAATCCTCCATGTATATACAGAGTCAAGGAAGGGCAAAATAAACCCAGCCTGTTTTATTCTTTTTATAAAAAATTAAATACCCACCCACAGAGAGGAGATATTTGACTCATGGATTTATTAGCCCTCCTCTGGTTTTGATACACTATTATTCCAGTAAAAATTCAAGAAGAGGTGTATTTCAACAAACATAGCCAAATGATTTCCATGTGGATTTATGAAAGTGAGCAGTGGAAAAAGAAAAAGTACATAAAACTAAATAAAAGAATCCAAAATTTGATCTCAGATCCCCAGGGTCAAAACTGGTACTATTTAACATGTCATACCTCCTCTTAGCTGCTATCAGCAAGCTCTTTTAGTCTTCAAGTCTCTTTCAGCAACAAAAAGTAGAAATTTCATGAAACACACAGAAATCTCTCCTTTCACTCTCTCAGTGACTTTGTATTTTGTATTAAGAATATATACATTTATATCTCTGCTGTTCATATATCTCAGATCTCATAGGAACAAATCACTCTGAACTCTTACAGTGCTCAATTTTCCCTTCCATAGAATCCAGAAGTGAACATTCATATAGTTTACCTATAGGATGGGCTTTGTTTCGAAGACACAATAATAATTATGTTTGGTGCAAAGTTGTCTACTAAATTTTGAGCATTAGTATCACTTTGTGTTTTCTTGTCTTCATCCAAATATCCATTTTTATACTTTCCAGGAAAATGTCAACCATCCAGCCTGGAGAAATCACTTGGATAGAATCCACCAAGACTCATAGTTCCAACTTAAAGACAAGGGAGAGGAATGTGATATTTCAAGAAGTCCCAGAAAACTCTGTTGGATATGTGCCTACTGACTCACATATGCAGAGCAGATTTATAGCTCAGAATGAGGTAAGAGAAGAAAACACTCGAAAGGGAAGTGCTACAGGAGTTAATCTTTAACTTTGTATTCTTTGTGTTATTTTAAGAGCTCAGTAACTATGTGCATATGACCATATAAAATGATGCTAACCAAAACTAACTCCAAGAAATGAAAGCAAGAGGATTTTTATTGTACTGTTTGTGGCTCTTTGTTTCTCTCTTTCTTTGGTTCTTTCATTCTTTCCCTTTTTCTTTGGTTCATTCCCTTATGTTCCTGTACCCTTTGTCTTGTATATAAATCTACCAGATTTGGAAAGGAGAAGCACAGAAATGTAGGACAATGGGTGAACTAATTCAGCAGTGATATTCACTAGACACTATTTGGAAATGAACTATACAACTTGGGGGAGAAGGGAGACAGAGAGGGAATAAGTAGGAGAGAATAAGTGTTCAGAGGAAATGTACTCTTTATTATAAAATGGAGTAATAATGCTTTGTGAAAGTCTATGAGTAAAAAATACTTTTAAAAATTCTGATCAATCATCTGTATATGTTCTAATAGATGTTGCATAAATGAACACTAAGAATAGCAATAAATTCAAAAAGGAAAAAAAACAAGAAAAAGGTTAGATTCATATCTGAATCTCTTGGCCATTTGCATGTATTTGGGAGAGGCATGAAAAAAATCGAATGCACCCCAGATTGTTGAGGTTGCTGAACACAAAATTTACAGTCCTTCTTCCATAATGGGAAATTAAGACAAGGTCCATATGTCATTTATAACATAAGTGAACAAATTCAGTTTTTCAAAACAAACATATTATCCAAGTTAAGTAAATGATATGATGATTCAAAAGCCATGCAGAATAAAAATAATGACTACAATAATGTGTAACATATTTAATAAATAAAAGCCCATGAGTTCATAATAAAAAGGGGTAAAACTCATTTACCACCACTGGAGATAACGATTATACCAATGTAGGATAATTCTTTCAGCAATCATGTACAGGGAATGGGATAATAATAAAATCATTACCTAAAAAGTTGATGGGAGCAGGAAATTTGCAGTTTCTATTTCTCACTACAAAGATGTATTTGTTTATTGTGGCTGTATAATACATCATTGCAGGCTTAGTGGCCTTAAATTCCACAAGACATACAACATGAAGTATTACATGCCTGTAACCCATTATCACCTAAACTTCTGAAATCCACCTGCAATCCATTACCAGATAAGCTTTCCCAGGCCTTCTGACAACATGGTGGCTTGCTTCTTAAACTACAGCAAAGAACTATGGGAGGGAGAAATGGAGTGTTATTCAGTAAATATAGTTTCCATGTTCCAAGATTAAAAAAATTTTACCCATCTGTTTTATAACAAATGAATGAGTATTCTTAACCCTACTGAATCATTTGCACTTAAACCGTTAAGGTGGTGAATATTAGATCACTTGTTTTGAACTATAATGTTTAAAAAGTCCAGAGAAGTCCTATAAAAGGTATGAAATCCTAGCTACACAGAGGGCTGAGATATGAGGATTAGGATTCGAAGGCAGCCAGGACAGGAAAGCCCGTGAAATCCTTATTGATTAATTAACTTTAATTAATTACAGAAATTAGCTCAAGGGATAGAGTGCTAGCCCTGAGTAAAAAGGAGTCCAGGGACAATGCCAAGGCCAGGGTTTGAGACCCATAAAAAAGGTCCAGAAAAGGAGGAAGCACAAAACAGCTTTTAGTTAATTAATTAATTATTTAATTAATCTTTAAGTAGTTCTACAAAGGAGTTGGAATTAACAAAAGCAGTTTATGAATATAATACATCTTGATCAATGTCACCTCTTTCAATATTCTCACCCATCCATTGAGAATGAGTATATAGAAATGAGTTAATATCCTTTATTATTAGTCCTGAGAATATTTACTCAGTAATCTTGCAATCAGAGGCTGAATTCTAAAACAAAGCGCCAAGATTTTGACTTCTAAAATTACCTACTTGTTACTAATAAGGTTGATTAATACAATGGGAAAACTGAGACTTCAGGGTGTTGAAATAATAGGCTTACAACACACAACCAGCACATTAGTAAAATGATATGGGATTCAACATCACAACGATGAGTGAATTAAGCTTAATTTGTGTCTTCTAGACTGTGCTCTCTGACTTTGCAAGAAATAATTTTGATAATCGTGGGACTGGATTAGATCCCACAGTGCATAAATCCTGTACCCATGGGCAATCCGTGTAAAACATCAGAAAGTGCTGCAATTCGGAATCAAATAATCTGCATTTCAAGTCCAGATCTACCTATTAGCAAGGAGACAATGGGGAAATGGGATGTGACTAAGCTCTTCTACATCGAGTCATGTAGCTTAAGTTAGTTCCATAACTTAAGACACTAGGCTGTTAATGCAGCCTCCTGCACAGTCCCTGAGGCAGAGTTGGGGCTAATTAGATATTGATGCCTCTTTTCCTGAACTTGTAGGATTTATGTTATAAGGCGCTGTAGCACGACTGTGCATCATTTACTCATTTCGTCCCTTCTCACATGTAGGTCTTCATTTCTCATCTGAAAATCAAGACTGGGGTATAAACTAGGTACCTACTAGCTCTCAACACAACTTGTTCAGTACATAAAGTGAAACTTTTGGCTAGATTTCTGACCAGGATTTGATTTCAAATGTTTCTTACATCCTCTACTATTTTCACACACAACCATTGATTGGTGTGTATGTATCTATACTCTTCAACTTCTACACATATCTGTACTACACTCATAGCCAAAAGAAGAAACAAAAAACAGCATATTCTTTTCTTCATAAAATATTCATACTAAATGCAAACTCACTCACAGGCTGATAGATACGTCCACTGTTTTATAACCAAAATGAATTTGGCTAGTAATGAAGAAAATTGAGATAATTGGATGCAAGGACTCTGACTCAAAACCTCTAGAATAACTTCTCTTAATTCTTTCATCTGGGAAAGGCATGTAGATGGTAAAATTTTGTAGCAATAACATTTGTACTTCATGCTCATTGGAGATGACAACAGAGAGCCCTGAAAAAACTATATTCTTTCCCAACTATTGTTGCAAGTAGGAATCCTACAATATGTTTGTGTTGCTTTCCTATTAAATAGAGTAAGTTATTTAAAAAAAAAACCAGAGGTCATTGTTTTCATAAGTCTCCCAAATTGAGGTTTTTATATTAGGCAAACTGAATTGAAGTTTATATATAACCATGAAGAAATCACATGACTTATTCACACCTCTCACTATGGAGAATAGGAACAATATTGTCAACTATGATTTTTTTCTGATGAGTTGTTGAAGTTGGTTGGGCAAAATTTTGTTGAGAAGTTGTGTATCAATATTCATCAAAGAAATGGGTCTATAATTATCTTCCTTTGATGAGTCCCTGCCTGGTTTTGGGACAGAGCTCCCCTATGACCCAGCAATTCTACTTGTGGGCATTCTCCAAATGATCACAAACAAGGCCATATTAAAGTTACCAGCACAACTGTGTTTATTACAGCATCATTCACCATATATATAGAGATATATATACATATATAAGTATATATGCGTATATATATGTATCTATATATGCGTATATATGTGTGTATATATGCATATCTATATTTATCTCTACATATACATATATCTTTATATATGTATATGAATTTTATGCCTTCATCAGAAAGAATGACACCACGTATTTGTTAGGAAATTGAAAGACTTGGAAAAAATTGTATTAAGTGAAGTAAGCCAGACCCAAAGAAACATAGGTCCCATGGTTTCCCTTACCTGCAATAACTAGTATATGTCTAGGACAAGCAGAAAAGACCAAAAGCCATGTACATATGACCATCTAAGATAATGCTAAGCAAAATGAACCCTGAGATAGGGACACAAGAGGTTTTCTCTTTCTTGCTGTAGTTTTTAAGCTACTTATAATGAACTGTGTGACTTTTTTCTTTCTTTTGTATGTTCTTCCCCCATGGCAACCCTTGTTTTCACTGTATTTGATTCTGTTGCCCTGCATCTTGTACATACATTTTTCTAATTTGGGGAGGGGAAGGGAAATAACAAAATGTGAAATAAGGATACAGGTTGACCCCTTGTAATAATGAGATGCACAAGACACTAGGTTAAAAATGAATTTTACAACTTTGGGGAGGGATGATTTAGGGAACTGGGGAGGGAACGGATGAGAGGGGGAAAACAAAGGAGGGGGTAACAATGCCCGATAGGAAGTGTACTCATTACCTTACTCATGTAAATGTAACCCCTCTGTACAGTATCTTTACAATAAAAATTTATATTAAAAAGGAAATGGATGAAGGCACCAGAAAATTGAAAAAAATATTGTCAACTAAGAGCAGTAAGAAAAAGTACCAGTGGTACTCACTAGACACTACTTTGAAAAATAAGCTATACATCTTGTGGGTGGGGGTGAGATGGAAAAACTGGGAGAGAATGAGTGAAGAGGTGACATTGTCCAAAAAGAAATGGATGCTTTACCTAACTTATGTAACCATCACTATGCCCCCTGAAAATCACCTTTATTATAACAATAAAATGGGAAAAATAAGAAGAAAAATGCACCTGGATGTACATTCAGTGTGATAACTGAATTATCTTCTCTGAGTCTCTGCTTCCCTTTTAATAAAACCCAGATGGTGCATCTGATAGGTTAGTGGACAGTCACTAGCTATATAACCGCTGGTCTTCCCTGCTTGCCGTTGGGAAGTGCATGATTCTTCTCCATGTTGCCCGGGCCCACTGGCAGCACCATAAAGCATGTACCAAAGAAACCTTCCCTGAGAACTAATTCCTCGCATTGAATGAGCCTCCCACAGTAAGTGTGCTTGAGAACGTTGCACATTTAGCATCCCTACTCCTGTAAGGAGTTATGTGACTGTGTGATTAGAGGTTAGAGGAAAGAAACGCAACTCCCTGCAAACATGAATCTGCTCTCTGCCAGAGGAAACCAGTGGTTGCGGTTGTCTCTGCGATCCCTTCTCTCAAAATACTCCTGCTAAATATTGAGACCTGACCAGGATATTTAAAGAACCCTCCTCTTGTCTTCCCTGAACTTCCCTACCTCTAAGCATTTCGCAGTGGCACTCCCAATGCCAGAGTTAATGTTGTTACAAGCCAGGGTCATCTGACATCCCCAGGTTCCACAGAGGATGTGTTTTCAAATCTTTTAGGACCTTAGGGACTGGTGTGTAATTGTTGCTATAAAGCAAGGCACTGCAATAACCTTGGGAATTTGACATCACTACAGGAAATTGAAGAGTAAATTTCTCTTAATAAAGCAGAGCACAGCAAGATGCCAAAGCACAAGCAATTAACTCACCAAGCAGTTGTTGCTTAGTGGGAAAGGGAGTTCTCCAGGTGCAAGAACCTCACAGAGTGGATTTGAGATACTTTTTCTGCCAATAGGCCCTTGAGATGTTCAGAAGTGGGCATATTATATTCTGAGTGAAGAATTTAGATGACAAAATTATGTTTCTGACTTAAGTAAAAGAGGCAGCAAGCTGGGGGAGATAACAAATTTGAGAAGTGGTCTTGCCTATTCTTGGGGGCTTGGTCTTTGATGTTGAGGGTTCAGATCATATTCAGCCAACCTTGATTTCCCCAGATAGATGTCCAAGATTAAAAAGCATGGTAACCTTCCCCCCTACACACACATACACACACTCCTAAGGAGAAAGGTGATATATCTTGTGTGATATATGTAAAATCTACAAGATAGAAAGTAAGTAAAGCTTGAGCAAGGAAACATTGCATCAATACAAATTACCACGTTAGTATGGTAGCCTAGTCTTGGAAGCATTTTGTATGCATTCTGTTCTTCCTTAATGATGTTTTTTCATTAAAAAAACTGACAGCAAAGAGCCTGTCTAGGTAAAAGAATATGAATACCTCTGTGGAGCAATGTGGCATTTTCTTGAAAAGATGAGAATGCCAAGATATCTTGGATGCCTTTGCTTAAGAATTGTAATGTGTTGTGCCAAGGCTAGTGGCTCTTCACTAGCTATCTGACCACTGATCTTCAGGAACTACCACAAGTTTGATCATCCCAGTGACTTCATCAAGCTCAGGAGACCGGGTGGGTCTCTAGCATAAGGTATTATTGGTATTGTTGATCTTTCTCTTTGAGTAAATGCCATTTTCTACAGACTCAATGTCTTGTTTGCTTCTACTCCAAGCTTTTGGTTTCAATATTATCGCAACCCATTGGCTATTAGTTTTGGCTCTGCCGTCTAAACCATCTTATTATGGCTGAGTCCCTTTCTGCTACGTACAACCTATTTGCTTAATTTTCCATACCCTTGGGTCATTAGTTTTTACATTGGTAAAAAAGACTCCTAGACATATTAAATAAAACTAGGTATTTAAAACAGAAAACAAGCTAAAAATAATGATAAGATCAATACGTTCTTGCCTAATGTTTTATCATAGCATACATCCTAAGAGCTTCTGACCTGCTTTTTGAAATTTTCTCTTAAGATTTCACTTCCTCTGCTCACTCTCTGGTGATTTAGCCAATAAACTTAAATCAGATTAAAATTACTGAAGCTTTCTAGACCTCTGTTTTCCCATCTGTAATAGCAGGCATTCTCCCATAATTTCCTCTTCCTAGGTTTATTAGTATCCCCAAATTCTATGCATTTCATTTTGAAGCCCAAGTCTCATTAAGATTCCTAAGTATCACCTTATCAAATTACCTCACTTTGTTTCCTACCCACAAGAATCCTTACATGAAAAAAAAAATCACACCAAGTTTTTTTTTTTGGGGGGGAGGGTCTGGTCGTGGGGCCTGAACTCTGGGCCTGGGCACTGTCCCTCAGCTCTTCAGCTCAAGGCTAGCGCTCTACTACTTGAGCCACAGCGCCACTTCCAGCTTTTTTCTTTTTGCTTATGTGGTGCTGAGAATCGAACCCAGGGCCTCAGGCATGCAAGGCAAGCACTCTACCACTGAGCCAACTTCCCAGCCCCTCACACCAAGTTTTGTATGAGTATAATTGATGCCTAAACTCTATAGGTAAAATTTCACTTCATTTACATTAAATTTTCTATTACTTAATTCAGACATGTATTGTTTTCAGTTGGTGGGTATGTTTTGTGAATGCTGATTGTTTTTCAATCAATATAGTGTCTTAACAAATTTTATCCACAAATGTGATAAAGCTTCCCTTCCATATTTATCTAGGTCTACTGACTTGGTTCACCACATAGAACCAAAGGCAGAGAAATGGTCCTACTATTTTCCTCCCATTTATTATCCAGCAAACCATTCCTTCTAGGTCCGTTTGTCCATGTGTTATCAGCCTTCCAATTTGCTCTGTTTGTCCTTATACATACACCATTTCTTTATTATAGGCCCAATTCCAGCATGGGACAACTTTTGCTCTCTATATGTCTACCTGGATTCCCATGACAAGAATCTACAGTTGTTATAAACTTGAGCATTAGATCAGTCTAGTGCTGTTTTAGATTTGTTCAAACATCTGCTGCTCACTAGCCATATGACCTTGGGTGGGGTACATAAGAATTCTGCCCACAATCTACAAGTCAAGTTAAAAACCAATAGCATTCTCATCAGGGTAATATGGTCTGTTGTGCGGATAATATAAAGATCATATCAAAGCTTACATGAAACAACTTGCACATACGAAGGACGTGATTAACATTGACTCTTGTTACATATACCAACATTGGAACATCACCAAACAGGACAAAAGGGAAAATTAAATTTACCTAGCCAGAACTTGGATGATTTCTCCGACTTGTTAATTTTCCCTAACATCTGTGTATCTTTCTTTCATGATTCTCATTTCTCATGATAATAATACATTCATTGTTATGATTATTTGATTAAAATTATCTCCTCGGTTGAATCAAAAGCTCTGGGGACAGCATTCATGTCAACTTCTATCATCCCTGCACCTCCAGTACTCTATGAAGTGCCAAGATGGTGCCTAATGCATATTTGTTTATGTACATGAACAATGGAATTGCACTAATAATTGCTCAGACACAAGAAAATTTGGGGAGAACCATTAGTAAAATGTCAAGGAAGATGAATTTCCCTACTTTACCAACCCCAACACTTGACTCTAATGAACAGCTGGTTTTGATGGGACATGGACAAGGGAACACTTGGTATTGCGGTGCTGGGGAGCAGGAATATCTCTGTACTCAGCGTGTCACACTTTCGCCTTTTCTTCCACACAGTGCTGAACGCAGCTGTTGATAAAGGTCATGGATACTGAGCAGGGTAACCCCGAACCTGAAACCCAGGAATTCAGCAGATGGTTTCTCAAACTTTCCTAATTATGAGAAATCATTTGTTAAACACATATTTAGACTTCCACTCAAGACCAACTGAAGTACAGTCTCTAGGAAAGGCACTTACAGAGTAATATTGGTAAGGCTTGCAAGGAATCCTTACAACCAAATAAATCTGGACAAATTCTGCTTTAGTTCAATCCCTCCCAGTTACTCGAGAGCTCTCAAGTGTGTGCCCTGTACCAGCAGCTTCAAAAGGATTCCTGACTTTGTGGAACTTCAGTCTTTCAGCCCCTCCTCCCTGGTGGGCCTGCAACCACTTTGAAAACCAATGCCCCAACTTGTTCTCTGAGGAAATCTGTGCTAAGCTCCCATACTGGCCCTGACCCTTTCTACTTTTTTTCTTTGAAATGCTGAAACACTTGTCTTTCCTTGCTGTTCTGACATCCCTGTTTTCCTCTACAATTTGACCATAATAGGGTTTATAGAAGGTACTAATCACTGTAGAATCATCTTTGTGTCAGTGAAATGCTTTAGGAGCAGAATCATTCATTATATTTTTAATTGCACAAAAATGTTTTTCTTAAACCAGTGATTGAATAATCCAATGCAAAAACACTAATAGTGATCTCAAATGAAAAAGACATTTCTATTCAACGTAGAGTACATATTTAGGATAATCCTAGCAGGGGATCACAATTGCTCATTGTATGACTATATAAAGTGATGCTAATCGAAATGAAACTCCAAGACATGGAAACAAGAGGGTTTGGGGTTTATTTTGTTTTGTTTTGTTTAATGTATGGTGTGAAGCTATTTGTTTTTTCCTTTGTTTTTCCCACCTTTGGTTTATCTCCTATTTTTGTTATTTTTGATTTTGGTACCCTGAGTATTATATATACGCTGTTCTGATTTGCGGAAGGAAATGGGAATAACAAAATGGTGAGACAAAGGAAAAAGGCTGAAGCAATGCAACAGCATATTCACAGGACAATATGTTGGAAATCATCTTTACAACTTGGTGGGGAGGAGGGTCCGGGGGAAGGGAAAGTGCGAGAAAACAATGGGGGTAAAAATGCTCCACGAAAAATGTACTCATTCCCTTACTTATGTAACTGCAGCCCCTCTGTACACCTCCTTTACACTCACATAAAATGTAAATAGAAAACCAGTTTGTAATCTTTTTATTGTGAAAATACCGTACAGAGGGGTTACAATTACATGAGCAAGATAACGAGTACATTTCTTATCAAGCATTGTTGTCTCCTCCTTTGTTTCCCCTTCCCATCCTCCCCGCCCCCCTACCCAATCCTCCCTCCCCACCAAAGTTGTAAAGTTCATTTTTCGACATAACGACTTGTACATCTCATTGTTGCAATGGGTCCACCAGTATCTCTATTTAAACAATTTGTTTTTTCCCTTCCCCTCCACAAATTATACCAACATCAAACACAGTGAAACCAGGGGTTATACCGTGGGGGAGGAACATACAAAGCAACAAAGAAATCATCTTATCAATATGTTAGAAACAATTGCATGAAAGAAAAAAAAGCATTTGAATACTTACCTTGGGGTTCATTTCGCCTAACATCAACTTATCTTACCTTTTCTGCTTGACTCAGACATACACTAGTTATTGAAAATAAGGGAAACATGTGTTTCTTTGGGCCTGGCTTACTTCACTTAATATAATTTTTTCCAAGCCTTTCCATTTCCTAACAAATGGGGCAATGTCATTCTTTCTGATGGAGGCACAGAATTCCATTGTGTATATAACCACATTTTCTTGATCCATTCATCTACTGAGGGGCATCTGGGTTGGTTCCATATCTTAGCTATGGTAAATAATGCTGCGATAAACATAGTTGTGCTGGTAGCTTTAGTGTGGTCTTGTTTGTGATCATTTGGGTAAATGCCCAAAAGTGGCATTGCTGGGTCTTGATGGGAGTGTAAACTTGTTCAACCACTTTGGAAAGCAGTTTGTAATGTTTTATTATCCCTGTGGATCAGGTAGGATTTTGCCATGGAAATATAATCCACTCTTCATATTGAGAACTTTAAGTTAATTGGGCAGATGAAGAACATTTCATGGAAATATAAAAATTTGTATGATCAGTGGGACAACCTGGATGATAGCCCCAGCAAAGAGTCACTACCATTCAGAGTACAGGGGAAGATAAGGAAATGATGCTACTCTATTCCTAGGCTAGAGCCACTCAAAGACAATGTAAAGTGCACAGTGCCTTTAACACACTAGCTAGAAAGAGTTATGAGATGTTGTTGTCACTCATGATGTTCATCCAGTCAGAGATACAGGGAGGAACACCACAGCACTTCCCTTCTTCCTGCTCTGTAGCCATTGTACCCAGTGGCTGTACCCTGCTTGGTCACGGAAGTCTGGACAAGGAAACTACAGGGAAGTACAGGGGAGAAAGGGATCCAACACCACACCAGACATGAACAGGAAGGAAGCAAGGAAAAGTACAGAAAATGTCTAAGAATGTGAAGTGTAGAGTGGTAATAAACCAAATAACAGTAGTTAATAAAATAGAACATTCCATGGGAAGAAATATAATCAACAAACTTGCATTAGTTCCATTCTGGGGTTTATACTCCAAAACATAGCCAAGAAGAAAATGTTCAGTTGTTGGAATAGATTAAAGAGAAAATAGGCCATGAATTGGTACATCATAGCTTTGGTTTACTATAGATTGATAAGAAAGATATATGTTTATTTGTCTGTGAGTGTTTCTGGAGCCACTACTATATAACCCCTGTTCTTGGTGATGGACAATAATGGTAAACAAATAAAGCAAAAGGAAAGATAATTGCAATGATGTAGAAATAGTGCTGGCTCTTGAGATGGAGATGTCTGGGCCAAAGAAAAATGGGGATTCTCCTTTAAACATAGTGCATTTTGTAAAGACTCTGATACAGCCACCTAGAGGTACCAGCAGATAGCAGTCAAAGAAAGAGAGCCAGAAAAAAAGCGTGGGATAATCTAGCCCATGTGGCGGAAAGGAAGATGGAAATCAGGAGAAGGTACTTCAAGGAGGAAGAGATTAAGTTGAAAGATGCAGAATTTATCTATTTGTAAGGGAAAAATAGTTCACTAGGCCAAAGTAAGATTACTGATAAAAGCCATCTCACTGTGGTAGGAACGAAGGGCTAATTGCCCAGCAGTCAGACAAAACATGTAGGAAGAAGATTGAAGTAACAAAAACACATGACTATTCTAGAACATTTGCTCAGAATAGGAGCAGTAGTAAGATTTTATTTGAAGAAAGGTAGAACAAAGGGAGATCCATCTCCCAACACTTAGGACAGAAGATGATAGAACAGGTGTATCTCTATGAGGAGTGATGGAGTAGATGGGGAAGATCGTTGGACAGCAAGGGACCAGGAAGAGATGCGTTCAAACTCATTAAAATCATGGAGAATGTTTTCAGAATAGAGGAGGTAAGAAGATAAGGCACAGGAAACTGATTACTTGATAAAGCCTGAGGATAACTAGGTGAGCAGGATATGTGGCCATGAGCTGACAGCTGAAACTTCCCAGAAGCAAAAGTTTTGAGGTGAGAGTTAAAAGTGGTGTACAAATCCAGCTCCCTGCCCTGAGGTTCCTGAGGTAAAAGTAAGGTCCATGGTGAAGTTGTATCTAGAGGACACATTTTCAAGGTGACTTCTGGGTTACTGGGGCTTGAGAAGATGCTTAGTGAGAGGCCACTGAGGGTGGAGTGGGGGGTGGCGCGTGTTGCTGTAATCTCTGTTCCTCTGAGCTAAGAGCCAATGAGTTCCAGGGATTCCCTCACAGAACTCTTTCTGCAAATGAGAGTTAGTGTAAAGTTTGAGCCCCACATCCTCAGAACTCCAGGGAGAACTGAGATCCCCCGGGGTGCTGAGGAGAGGTGCTGCCACTCCCCAGGACTGCTGCATTTCTAAACAAACTCAAATCTCATCGCCCTATCTGGGGTAAGGGCTGTAACCATGACACCCAGTAAAGCCTCTGTAATCCTGAATAATGAGGCTACTAGGATTCTGTAACAAAATCAAATTACTGACATTTTGCTAACAAAATGCAGTTTTATTGCCCTCAAGTAGAGAATATATTACAAACTGAACTTTAAATGGATATTATTAAGCTAAATGGAATAAGTTTATATAAAAATTACAACTCACAATAGGCCTGCAAAACATGTTGATATATCACAAACATATAAATCCTGAAATATAGGGGAAATAATTGCTGTGGTTATGAAATGAAAGGCAGAATTAAAGGGCCTCTTAATTTGTTGAGTCCTTGGTTTCCAAAGCTACTATTTGTACTGGAAAGTCTCCATTAAGAATAAGACCCTGAGGAATCAAATTAAAGAAATTTGTTATGATATTTGCTTGGGAAACACAAGGAGAACAAAATTACTGAATTTCTGAAATAAATTGAGCTGGAGATGATGAAAGATGATTGTATATTTATGTTGGTGTCCTTGGTGCTATTTTAAATGTATTGAGACATTGACACACGCTGAGTTATTTAAAAAAAACAGATGATATATATGGGTGCAGGGCTTTTTTAAATATTCATAACCAAAGCACAGAATATATGCCAAAGTTGAATGTGGCTGCCAATCACCTAGGTGTGATGGAAGAATACAAGTTCTCATGAATTAGTCTGGGGTAGGACCTGTGGTCTGCCCCCCCTTCTCCCCCCTCCCCTGCCCCGCCCCTGCTCCCCATAGCAGTGCTCCTGGCCACAGGCCACACTTTGCTTGGAAAAGAACAAATGCGGATTTGACTTGGGAAAACTGCATGGATAGAGCACATTTTTGAGTACTTTTTTTTACAGCACAAGTTGTGGCATATGATTTACCTTCATGGAGTACAACAATCCTCTCATTTAAGTCTTTGGTTTTCTCATCCACATTTACACTAAGCACATCACAAGAAGCCTTTCATCACAGGGGGTATGAAACCATTACATAGAGAAATCACATACAACATTTATAATCCTTACATTTTGATGTTTGCATAGGGACTCTTGTGAAAAGGATCTTTGCATTCTTAAAAAATGTGTTTTCTCCAGTTAAATTTATTTCCATTCATGCAGAGTATAGCAACTCACATTTGTGATCCTAGTCAGTGGAGAGGCAGAAAACTAGGAGAATCAGAGTTTGAAGCCAATTTGGGAAAATGTCAGAGAGGTCTCATCTCAGCAAACAAGCTAGGCATCATAGTGGTCCGTATCAAGACATGGAAGGAAAGCTGACTACGTAGGTAAGAGGAGGATGATCGGAGGCAACCCTGGGCCAAAAATATGTGAGACACTACCTGAAAAATAACAAGAGTTTGGATGTAGATTTCTCCTGCATGATCTAGCAATATCACTCCTGGGTTTTTATCTAGAATATTAAGTCAGGATACAGTAAAAAACATTTGCATAACTATGTTGACTTCCTCATATTCACCTCATATAAATGCCTATGTATATGAATATATGAATGTGTGTATATATATACATTATATATATCTTATACATATGGATTTTATTCATCTGTCAGGAAGAACACACTATGTCACTTGCAGGGAAATTAATAGTACTTGAAAATTTTATGGTAAGTGAAACAATTCAGACTTAAACAAAATGGACATGCTTTCTCTCAGATGTGGAAGTGAGACCTAAATTATAAATATATATGAAAATATATACAGGGTCATATGTATATATGCTAAAATAAACTGACAAAACTATGACATTCATATTCAGGAGAAGAGTCCTGGCATATGCAGAAATGATTTCAACTCCTATGAACAACTAACTTACATTTCAACAAGATAAACCCCAGAAAGCTAGAAGAGATGTTGTCAGAGTGTAGGGTAGGATCAAGGAGTTAAGAAGAGGGAGGAAGCAAAAAAAAATGGAGAGGGGAAAGGTGGGCAAAAGAGTCATAATATTCAATGTGCATATGTGCCAATGGAATGAGGTAACTTGAAAGGTGTGGGTGGGGTTGGGAGAGACGGGGAGAATGGTGGAAGGCAGGGCATTGGCTAAGATACATGGTACTCATGAATCAATGACACATTGAATTTAAATCCTTTTATACAGTACTTAAAGATAATATTAAAAAAGAAAGAAGGGAAAGAAAAAAGTAGATACATGCATACATTCAAGTATACATCCATTCATGTATGCATGTATGTATATACATACATATGTATGCATACATGCATACATAAATGTGTGTATATACATATATATGCTTGTACATATGTGCATATATACATATATACATATAGATATATATATAGAGAGAAAGAGAGCTTGGATGTGGCTCAAGAACTGAGTCCCTCTCTATGACACACACACAAGGCCCTGAGTCTGAGTTCCAGCCAAGCTACCTCTCCCCAAAACAAAATGGTTTCCATCCACATATGTGCTAGTGATTTTACCTAGACATGCATTCACAAAAATTAGAAATAGTCACAAAATATGTAAGTACAGTACTTTTTAACTTCAGTGAGTATGCATCCCCTTTTGATAAATAACACTCTATTCAAATAAATAGAATGACACCAAAAAAAAGCTATAAATTGCTCTTTAGGTTCATAGACTCATAGCATTATAGCTGAGCAGGACAAGCTAGAAATTTCCAGACAAGGAGAAAGAGGTCTTAATGACATAGGCACCCATTAGCCCACAAGAAAATTCCAGCTGGGCCACAATTAGTTCTGCTCTCTTCAATCATTCTTTGAACATTTAAATATAAGCATCTAAGCCCTGAACTTAACTCCAAATATTACCTAACTCATGTATTCTGACTTCTTAAAACCCTCATAATATATTTAGGAGTATATTATCCGTGCAGAATATGCAAGCCTTACACCGATTATGACATTTCCTTGTTTTCCAGATACAAACCAGGTACTTGTTACATTTGGATAGTGTGTCACGTTCTTTAACCTGGACTTTTCTGTTCATGGGTTGAGTGACATTAGCCATTGTTCCCAAAATAGCCTTCAGAGAATGGTTATTGTCATCCTAGAAAGAGGAAGATGTAATGTAGGTTCAGGATCACAGACTTACACGGCCTCTGGTTATTGTCCACACAGGGCATTGAGCATCCCCAATAATCTGTGAAATATGCAGAAGGCAAGCTCTCTAGCTTGAGCTGCTTGCTACTTAGCCCTGGTAAGCTGGCTGGGCTCCAGTTCAGGTAATTGCATCCTGTCTGCTCAAATTTCCTTTGCAATTTCAATCAGATATGTTATCCTCCTTAGCATGGCTGCCCAGAATGATAGTTCAGGATTCCCTTACAGATGCTAAACAGCTGTTGTGTTCAACCCAAGAGGTGACTACATTTCAGCAGTGGGTAAAATTATTCCTTGTTATGTTATGCTTTTTTTTCCATCACAGAGGCATTGTGAAGAGTAATTAATGAAAATGTGCATAGCTTTAGAGATACAAGTTACAGTAAAGATAACAGACATTTACTATTAAGCATTTTTTAAGGGATAAACACGTGCCTGCATGTAGAAGTGGATTCTGTGCATGAGATAGTCTGTAACCCAGGCAGTGTCTTGTTTAAATTCAATCAGAAGTTAATATAAACTGGAATTGGCTGAATTTAGAATTATACAATGACTGCTTTTTATTATTCTAAGTGATATTCTCAACTAATGAACCAACCTCCCACTTACAACTGAGTGAATAAACCTTTCATGGATGTTTCTGTATGTCTAATTATAGACACTGCAAAGATGTTGACTTTTTGTGTGCATCTGTTCCCTAAGTCTTCCATATGACTTCCCATTCATACATGTTGCTCATGATAATACATTGCATAAGAACATAAATACCTCTGCAGAATCTAATAGCTTAAGACACCTGTCATTTGTGTTATATCTTATGGGGGTTTTGTGAGTCCAGGATTTGAGATGAGCTTGGAAGCTCTTCTTCCCATCCTGATATCGATGGAGGTCTTTGATAACATTAAGTTTATGACCACATGGTTTTAGAGAGTCCATGGGAGCTTTACACACACACTTAGTGCTGGAGTTAATTAGATGAAGGCTGGGCACAGTGGAGTACCTATGGCTTCACTCAGTGTCTAGCCATTTGTATAGGATATCTCCAGCAGAGCAGTCTATTAGGTAGAGACTCAGGCCCCATGAGCCTGAGGAGGTACTGCCAATGCTCTAAACTGCTGGACCTAGAAAAGCCACCATCTTCTGCAGTTAAAGCAGTCAAAGGGCAAGCCAGTGTTTGAAGGAGAAACAATAGGCCACTTCTTAATGAGAGGAATATTAAAGAATTTTGAAGCTCTTTAATCCAAAGTCTTGTCCACATTAAAAATGCTCTTATTGGGCTGGGAAGGTGGCTCAGTGGTAGAGTGCTTGTCTTGTATACATGAGGCCCTGGGTTCGATTCCTCAGCACCACATAAGTAGAAAAAAAAAGCCAGAAGTGGCGCTGTGGCTCAAGTGATAGAGCCTTGAGCTGAGGAGCTGAGGGACAGCACCCAGGCCCAAAGCTCAGGCCCCACAACCAACAAAAAAAAATGCTCTTATCAAGATAGTGTCATACAGATCTGTGCTTTTTGAAATAGACACTTCAATACCTAAACATCAAACAATAGATTCACACTCACTTCCCATATTTTAATTCTTCACTTTGACTTAAAGAACCTTTAGGATGTGTTTAGAAAGGTAGAACCTGTAAAAAGTGCTAACTACAATAATTCCTTTTTTCTGTCCCTGAAGGATACAGAATCACCACCCTATAAACCATCATGTCAAATAAAATTACACTAGTATTATTTATTACAAGTGTATCTGTATGCATACTGGGATACTCTAAAAGGCTTTCTGTGGAGGTAGCTAACATACTACTCCTCCCACGCCTCTGTTGAACTTGAAGGGAAGAGACAGGTGATTTTCTAAGAAGTCCAGACAATCCATAATGAGACCTCTCATTAGTGTCCTCCACCAAGCCCAGAGCTCCACCCACATTGCTTCACACTCTCTTTCACCCCATGGAGATGTCACTCACAATATGAACATCCTTGATGGAATTCAAGGCTTCTGATTGCATTACAATGCAGATGGCTTATGAGAAGGTGAAACTGTTCTCTCGTAAGATTCACATTTTTATTGAGGTGCCATCTCAATTGGCACTGCCACTGTTGTGCTTGGTTTATTGATTTCCCCGGGCATGGAATACAAGTATCTAGTATGGTTGAATAATGTATGGTTGGCTCTGTTGAGCTATATCACTGACAAAGATGTAAGACCACGCCAGGCTTCTCTGTTTTCTAGAGCTTCTCCCTTTCCTAGAGCAACATGCACTGTCTACATCATTCTTGCCCTCTCTCTCTAATTCTTCATATCTTTCTCTGACTTGAAGGGTCAACTCCATCCTCCCAACTCCTCTGAAGGACTTCTTCTCTTATTTTAGTATGCACTACACTCTTATTCATGAATTCATAGAATTTACTTCTGGTGCCTTCACTAACAGAAGCCAATAATATTTACTGTTCCACACATTAATAATGTTTTATGCACCAACTCTGTGTATATTTCTATGTTAAAAATTACCCAGCTGTTATGAAACAAACCATCTAGAGATTTTGCTCCAAAGAAGTAAACAGTGTTTCAGAGTAAATTCACTCAAGAATCACTCTACACCATGCCCTGTGGGTTTCATACAAGAATTTAACCACATTATTTCATTGTTACCTTACCTCACAACTCTCCCAGATGGCAGAAATGCATGGGAACTTTATTTCAACTTCCATGTGCAGCATAAAAGGGACACAGAGAGCCATGGGATTATATATGTGAGCAAAATGACTTCATCTGTAAAAAGATTTGTGATACTTGACATGGCCTTCTTCTGAGAATAGCAATCAGTTTAGGTTAACCTAGAGAGAAGAAGGGAAACACAATGCAGAGGGGAAAAACATGTGAAGATCTTCCAAGAAGTTTGGATTTTGCAATGTGGTTACTGCTAAATTTTAAGTATATCTAATAAAGGTGTCGAGATCAGGGCTGAAATTTTCAAGGCAGTCTGTTGGATTGGAATAAGACCAAGTTAATGACACAAGTTAGGTTTTACCCCTTTAACTTCTCCCAAGAGCAATTATGAATCTATTGTTAAACTTAAGTACAACAGGAAAATGGTACTCTGATTCCATTATATAACTAATCTTGACTGGTTTATTTATGATTTTCAGGCTCCAATTATTTAACTGTCAATTGATAGTTATAATAGTTATATTCTTCTCATTTTTGCCTGATACATTCAGATGTATTGTCCATTGGATTTTTAAGCAGACCAAAGACTTAGGGAACTAAGAATTGAGACTACAGCTGCTATTCAAAATGGTTGGTGTTTTAGAAGGTTAAGATACTTGGGGGTACAGTTACATACAGTAAGGTAATGAGTACATTTATCTTTAATTTACTGGAGTCAATTAACTCAGCTACTATTTTCTCTGGATGCCATTTCCCAAATTGGAGGGTCTTTATTTAGAATTATCAGAGCAATACTACTAATAAAAATAATAATAATCAGGTCCAATAAATTAGTTATTTTATTTATTTGCTTATGGTACATTTCCTTGAACCATTTGTTAGTTGTAGGGTATCTAGGCTGTTCCGTACTTGAATAGTGTGGCAATGAACATAGATGTGCAGGTATCTTTCTTGAACTTTTGAATAAATGGCCCAGAGTAGAATCGCAGCACCAAGGGGTAATTCTCTCTTTAGTTTGCTAAGAAATATCCATACTACATTCCACAGTGGTTGGGATAATGTACAATCCCACCAGCAGTTATTAGAGTTCCTTTTTTCCTGCATCCCTGCCAGCATCATTTTGTTTTCCATATTCTTGATGATGTAACTAGAGCAAGATGGAATCTCAATATCTTTTTGATTTGTATTTCTTTTATGACCAAGGATGTTGAGCATTTCTTTTCATGTATTTTTGGCTATTTTTACTATTTCTTTTGAGAAACATCTGTTTGGCTTCTTTGCTCACTTATTAATAGGGTGATTGGCTCGTGGGGGTTTAAGTTTTTGAGCTCATTGTATATATCCTTGTATTTTCCCATTCTGTAGGTTGTCTTTTTAGCTAAGTATGTGCTAAATGAGTTATGTTAATATTCAACATGACTTAAAGTTAACTATATTAATATGCTCTGTATTATACTTCTCAGACTATAGATAAAGAAATGGTTGTGGAGGTTATACTCATAAATGGACACTTTTTTGTATAATTCTTAAAGATAATTCAAAATAAAAAGGAAATGGCTGCGTTTATGCAGATATTTTCTCTCACAGACATACACAACACACACACACACTCACTCACTCACACACAACCTCAAACACACAGTAGATGTTGGACCCAAATCCTCAAACACAAAGTAGATGTTGGACCCAAATGCAGGCATAATGATTCTTCAGCCTGTATATATTTAGCCACAGATCTCCAAATCTAGAGGCCTTCGTCTTGGATCCTGAATTTCTATAAGACAAAAGATCTTTCACTAAGAGGCCTCCATAAAGCTACAATATAGAATAAATGGATACATTTTAACTGTTTTGGATGTTTTGTTTTTTATATGTTTTTAATTGTCAAAATACTGTACCGAGGGGATACAGTTTCATGAGTAAAGTGATGAGTACATTTCCTATTGAGCATTATTACCTCCTCCTTTGATTTTCCCCTACCATCCCTTTGTTTTGGATGTTTTACCCTAAACATGGCCACTTGGAAATTGTATTTAGGTTCTAATGTAAGCACTGTCTATGGCACAACTCATGAGCTTAAACTTTCCTGGGTATTCTTGAGCTTAGCATATCCAAGAGCAAAGGGAGAACTTGAAAACCACTAGGTGGAAAGAATCCAAATTCCCTTATCCAAAATGAGACTCAGTTTCTAAATCCCCACAGATTTTCTTTCTCTCAGCAGCTGGCTGAAAGCAACAGAGTGAGTTCACCACAGTCCTGCATAAGATTTAATGGGATAATTAAGAAGTGTATGGAGAATTTGGCCAGGACTTGGTTTTGTTTTGCTCCACAGATTTTGTGTTGGTGGAAGCTGTTCAGGCAATCTATCATTTGTGCCTGGCAATGGCAGTGACAAAGTCAGTTCTTGGAATGCAGCAAGGGACAATGGTACCCATGAGTAGCCAAGTTTTGACAGCCATCTATTGAGGCTGTAGGGACTCTTTGGCTGTGTTTAGTGTTCTTCTCAGATAACTGTTAGCAGCAAGTGACAGGGGAAGATAGGACTGCCATTCTTCTAATCTGCTCAGAATTTAATTGCATTTCTTTTTTTCACTTTTTTGGTTCATTCTTTCTACATCTGCATGCAAGCTTGCATTTAGAAGAAAGTTTCATATGGCACTACTAATTTAGAATTAAATGATATCTTTAGAGTATATGAATATTATGAATGAGGTAGGTCTTATTTTCAGAATTTGCCATTTATATTCTTTCTCTGTGAACTATGTATTCATTCCATTAAACACAGACCTATCAACTTCTGTGGCAAGTTAGGAAATGTAACCAGACAAGATTTCATGGAATTATAAACTGTTTAACAATTTATTAAGATCTAGAACATTCAAAATGCCTATTCATAATTATGCTTGTTTCAAGGATATATATATATATATATATATCTATATATATATATCATATGAGAAATATGACATGTAAAAAAAGATGTTCATTGCCACTCTGGGAAATCCATAAAAGAAAGCCAGTTCTCATCCATAAACACGTGTAAGACCAGACAAATAAGTGAAATAGCATTTTCTAGCATTAGGCAGCAGACAGCACCAAATTGAGATCCTTGGGAGAAGGAAAGAAAGAAATGATGCTCCTGATTTCCCAGCCTTCTTCCAGTAATAATTGCCTGACTATAATACAGAGAGTTGGAATCCAATCAGTCCACAGAAGTCCAGCTGAGTTGAGGATGCAGATTAGAATTTGTGGAAGCTGACTGGAATCTATTGGGTAAAGCACCAGAGGTGAATAGGGAAGTTATTAAAAGACTCAAAGAACCTATTTTAAATAGATGTGTGAATATATCTACACTTGCAAAAAGTAGCCCTCTGAAACTAAAGGCAGTACATTTTATTAAAAAATGAAATAGATAAGATATATAAAATATGTACAATACAATATATCTCAAGCTATAATACGTCAAGAAAAATCTTCATTTTTTTAAAAGAAAGAGTGGCTCACTCTGTAATCCTAGATATATGATTGACTCTCAGAGCCATTCTGGATACAGTGATACACCCCTGTCAGCCCAGATATGAAGGAAATTTAAATAATGATGAAGAGCCCATGTATCAAATGACTCACCAAAGGGGTGAGACAATCCAATTAAAAACTGACATTCTTTTCATAAAATTATGAGTAATTTTATATTCATTTTCAAGAGAAAAATATAAAAGGATAAAAAGAAGTCAAGTCTATACACTAATATATAATTTAATTTAAAGCAAATTATAGGTCTATATATAAAACCATAAATCTTTTCATAATAACATAAGAGAAAACTTTGTTCCCTTGGGTCAGGCAAAGAGTTCTCAGATAAGACACAAAAATCGTAAATCATAAGAGGCAAAATGGATATATTACTTTTCATCAAACCTCTGAAAAAAGCTGTGAAGGAAATGAAAAGGAAAGACAAACAATATTTGAAAAACATATCTATTAAATATCTGGTAAAAATAATATATAAATATATATACATATATATACATACAACGTGAAACACTTAAAATCTGTAATAAATGAACAAGGAAATTTAACAGAAAAACTGAATTATTTTCAATAAATATTACTAGATCTAATATATATATATATATATATATGGGAGGCAATATGAATTTTCCTCACCCCATGTGCAAATATACAAAATAAAAATTGAAAATGAGTTGTGGGCCTCAATGTAAGACCTAAAACTGTAAAAGGTATGAATAAAACATAGTAAAGTATGTTTGTAACTTTGGAGTATATAAAGATTGGACCTCATCAAAATTAACATCCTTTTTCTTTTGAAAGAAATTGCTGGAGAGAATTACAGCCACCTTCATGCCCCTAAAGATTGTTTAATTCTCCTGGAGGAGAATGAGTGTAACTTACATGACAAACAGAAGTTTACAAATGGAATATAAGTTACTAATCAGTTGGCCTTAAAATGGACAGAATAATTGAATTATCTAGGTGGGCCCAATGTAATTTTTAGATTCCTTTAAAATGGAAGAACATGACATAAGGGAAAGTGGAGAGATTTGAAACACAACACAGAAAGCATTTAAGGTTGCTGCCCTCTAGAAGATGAACGGAGCTATATGTCAAGAAAACAACCTTAACGAGCTTGGAAATGGACTCTTGCCCAAAATTTCGCTTTTGGCCTTATGAAATGTTGAGACAATCATCTATCTTTAAGATATCAGCCTCAAGACCTACAGAACTGAGAGATAATAAATGGTGCTGTAGTGAGCCCTATCCATTTTTGGCAATTTGTTAGCCTGAAAATAGAAAATGAATGTAAGCACAATTTAAGCACAATAGCTGATAAAGGATCTATATTAAGAATACTTAAGGAGCTCTTGAAGTCACATAGTAAGAAAACAAACAAACCCAGCTTAAAATGTGGTCAATTGAAATGAACAAATAGTTCACAAAAGAAGATATTCAGATGCCCAACATAACCACAAAAAAGTGGTTACTTGGAATCTTTATACAATTCAAATAAAAGAATGTGAGATCTTTTTATTATTTTTTTATGCTTTTATTGTAAAAATAGTGTACAGAGGAGTTACAGTTACATGAGTAAAGTAATGAGTACATTTCTTATCAAGAATTATTACTTCCTCCTTTGTTTTTCCCCTACCATCCCTTCCCTCCCACCTCCCCAACACCCTCCTCCCCTGCCCAAATTGTAAAGTTCGTTTTCTACAGTGTCTTGTACATCTCATTGTTACAATGGATCATCCTGTATCCTTGTTTCAGCATTTTGTTATTTCCCTTCCCCTCCTCAAATTAGAAAAATGCATATACAAGATGCAGGGCACCAAGATCAAATATATTGAAAACAGGGGGTGAGATACTTTTGAGGACTTAGAATTCTTTAAGAAAGTATCTGGGCTGGGACGGTGGCTCAGTGGTAGAACGCTTGCCTTGCATGCATGAGGCCCGGGATTCGATTCCTTAGCACCACATAAGCAGAAAAAAAAAGCCGGAAGTGGTGTTGTGGCTCAAGTGCTACAGCACTAGCCTTGAGCTGAAGAGCTGAGGGGCAGTGCCCAGGCCCAGAGTTCAGGCGCCATGACCAGATCCCCCCAAAAAAGTATCTGTAACAAATGTTGGAGACCAGGGCAGAAGAAACATTAAGCAAAAAATAATAGGGGAGGCCTATGTGTATGGCTACTAAAGATCTTCTCCCAATCTTTCTATAGATCTTGCTGGGCATTTACTCAAATGATCACAAACAAGGTCACACTAAAGTTATCAGCACAACTATGTTTATCTCAGTATTATTCACCATAGCTAAGATATGGAAGCAACCCAGAAGCCCCTCAATAGACGAACAGATCAAGAAGATGAAATAGATAGACAGATAGATAGATAGATAGATAGATAGATAGATAGATAGATAGATAGATAGATGAATTGTATGTTTCCATCAGAAACAATGATACACCCTATTTGTTACAAAATGGAAAGACTTAGGAAAAAATTATATTAAGTGAAGTAAGCCAGACCCCAAAAAATAGGTTCCATGGTTTCCTTTATTTGCAATAATTAATATACACCTATGATAATCTTAGCAGATGAGCAGAAAAGCTCAAAAGGCTTGTACATATGACCATGTAACAGTTGCCCAGCACCGGTGGCTCATGCCTGTGATCCTAGCTATTCAGGAGGCTGAGATCTGAGGATCTCAGTTCAAAGCCAGCCCGGGCAGGAAAGTCCGTGAAACTCTTATCTCCAATAAACCACCAGAAAATTGGAAGTGACACTGTAGCTCAAGTGGTAGAGTGCTAGCTTTGAGCTGAAGAACTGAAGAACAGAGGTCAGGCCCAGAGTTCAAGCCCCCCAATCAACAACAACAAAAACAAGATGATGCTAAGTGAAATGAACCCCAAGATATGGACACAAGAGGTGTCTCTGTTGTTATTTTTAATGTACTATGTAATTTTGTTGTTTCTATTTCATGTTCTTCTTCCTATGGTATATCCTGTGCTGTCACTGTATTTGATTTTGGTACCCTTCATCTTGTACATACATTTATCTAATTTGGGGAAGAGAGGGGGAATAACAAAATGCTGAAACAAGACACAGGATGACCCACTGTAACAATGATACTCACAAGACACTATGTTGAGGGAATGAACTTTACATTTTTGGGGGGGTGGTGAAGATAGTAAGAGAAAAACAGACGAGTGGTTAACAATGCTGGACAAGAAATGTACTCAAACGTACTCCTTACCTTACTCATGTAACTGTAACCCTTTTGTACAGCACCTTTACAAAAATCAAAATTTTTAAAAGAAACAAATAATAATAATAATAATAGTATACTTTGGAAAATATTCTTGATATAAAAATATGGTCTCATAAAATCTTTTATTATAAAAATCACATTAACATAATATTAAAACCCTAGATAATGGAAAATGAGTATCTGTGTACAGGATAATACACTTATGCTTATGGCAGCTGTGTGTTAGCCAAACCCAGAAAAACACAGAATCCAAAACAGAAAAACAAAAACCACCCAAAAACAAAAAGGCAAAACAAATGCTTGTTGGCAGCTAAATTAGTTGGAAATGATGTATGTCTAAAGTATGTCATATAATCCCCATATAATATATATATCCAATTTATATAATGAAATACTACTCAGAAATGAAAATAAACATACTAAAACATACAGCAAAATAATTTAATCTCAAAATGTGATGCTAGCCAGATGCCTATGGCTCATGCTTGTAATCATAACTACTCAGGAAGGTGAGATCAGATGATCATGGCTCAAGGCCAGCCCAGGCAGAAAAGTCTGAGATATTCCATCTCATATTAACCAGCAAAAAGGAAAAAATGGTGGACTAGAGGTAATGCTCATATTGTAAAGTGTTAGCCATAGGCAAGCAAGTAGATTAAGACTGAGGCCCTGAGTTCAAGCCACAATACACACACACACACACACACACACACACACACACACACTGTGCAATGTTAAATGAAAGAAATCAAAACTAGTGCATATGGCAGGAATACCCTTATGAACTATGCATATTTCTATAAAATGTACATAAATCTATGTTGACAGAAGTGGGTCATGCTTGCCAAGAGATGGGCTAGTTTGAGAGATGAACTCTAACTAGGCACCAGACAGCTCATGATGGAACTACTTATTGTCTTAATTGTGATGATGATTTCCTAGGTGTAGATGTGGGTTAAAACTTATCAATTTGTACACATTAAACATGTGCAATTTATTGTACTTCAATTATGCCTCCATAAAGTAGTTTAAACAATTATATGCCCCACAAAGCACATCTTCCAGCCAGGAAGGCCTGGCTGTGGTCCAACAATTTGAATTCTCCAATGTCATGATCATCGTAAAAACAGGAAGACACCGTGCAATAATTAGAACTTTGTCCCTGGGAGATATGTGGTGGGTGCTTTAGAGAGGATGAGGGGAAATTACGGTTGTTCCGTCTCTGTCTCTTAGAGTTCTGGGAATTCAGTGTCTGGAGAGCTGTTAGGCAGATGATAGTAGAGCACATTGTCATAAGTCATCAAGCCAATAATTACTTTCCCAGCACAGAGCCCTCCAAAACCGGGCAGGGGGAGGGGATAGCAACCAGAGCATGTGAGATCCTCAATGGTGCCTACTGGGATTAGAGGGAGAAATCTAGGGACTCCCTTGGGTTAAAAAATAATAATGTAAATCCCCAAGGACTTTTCTAACCAGTACCAGAGTCACAGGATGATTTTCTTACAACTGGGATAGAAGGAAAATGGTTCCAATTATATACAGATATATATTTTGAAGATTCATGAAAAGGTCTTTCTATCTGGAGTTTCTGCATTGTGGAGTGAGGTTTTCAGCCCAGAGTGCTCATGATACAGTGTTATGACTGGCAGACGTCCGGGACTTACCAACGAAGAAGAGAATCTGCCTCCCCCTGATAGAGGCACTCACAGGGCAGACTGGCCTCCATCCCTGCAGCGCTGAGCCCCAGCCCTGGCATACACAACAGCCAGCTGCAGAGGCCTGGACCTGCTCTCGATGATGAGATCCATGCCAAGTGATGAAATAAAAGAAGATTGAATCTCCTCCAGCACTGGAAGACAGATAGCAGATACCTCCAAGAAAGGTCCTCTGATGACATCATGTCTGTTTGTTTCCAGACAACTTCCTAACCATCTTTGGTCTCCAGAAAGAGAACAAAAAAAGCATTTCATTGTACTTTAAGTAGGATAAGATCCACTACAACTCATTTTCTCCTCATTCATTTATTCATTTATTCATGAAACAGTCAACTCTTCCCTACTATGTACCAGTCACTCATACGCTCAAGACTAAGTATGGGTCTAATAGAAACTAGGACAATCGCTGTTCCCTAGAGCATTCATCATACCATCTCTCTCTTTCTGAATGACTGTTAAGCACAAGCTATTTTGCATAGGTCATCCTCTTTCCTCATAATGAGGTGATGTTTTACATTAAGCAATACATTGTTACCAAAACAAAGGTTACATAATTCACCCTACTCTACCAGCTTCATAATTACCTGAGCTGAAATTTGAATATAGACTTAGAAACTCTTCAAATTCATGTACTTTCTACTCTATTTAGCACTTCTGTAGATAACACAGCCCACTTCAGTGATTATTCATATGATGATGCATCTCTATATTTTAGCACTTTAGCAAACATGTTACATCTATTGCCTCTAGCACATTTGAATGGAGAATCACAACAGCCAAGCCATGGGACCACACAGACCACAGGTGGCTTTCCTCTTAGTAATTCCACAGGCTGTTTGGGAGTTCTAAGGCCCAAAGGGGGTGAGAAATTCTTTTATCATTAAAAAATTCATTTATCATTATCTTTTAAGACAGCCTATATACAAAATGCACATGAGACTGGTGTGCAAGAATTCTAATTTGTTATAGCTTTTCTTATTTCATTTTTTCTTCTCCTTTACTCTTTCCTTCTTTCCTTCCTTCTGCTTTTGCCTTCCTTATCTCCTGCATCTTTTCCTTCCTCCCTCCCTCATTCACTCTCTCCTTCCCTCTCTCTTTCCTTCCTTCCTTCCTCCTTCCTTCCTTCCTTCCTCCCTTCTTTCCTTCCTTCTTTATTTCTTTCTTGTTGGTTGATATAGTGTCTCACTGTATAACCCAAGCTGGTCTTAGAAATGATGTGTAGTCAGGTTAACCTTGAACTTTCTTACAACTTCCTGCCTAAGCCTTCCAAGTTTCAACATTCTCAGCTCCAATCATTACATAAAAGAAAATGGAGCACCAGGGAAAAAAAGAATTGGCTATTGGGCATAATGTTTCATTTATCCCACAGTATTTATTGTGTACTAGTTGCTAGTATGGTTCTCAAGGTTAAGGATGAAACAGTGAATAGGATTGGCAAAGCCCCACTTAGAATGGCCAATGGCACCATCAATGCTTTGATTAAGATCATGAGCTGGGAGGAAAATACAGGAAGGAGCGCAAGAAATTAACCTTGCAATATATAGTGTCATATTGAATGTCACATTCAGGCTGCTCAGTGTCACATTGGTAGCTCCAAACCAGCCATCTTGGTACATTTACACCATGGAAACTGGCAAACCCCTTTCCTCTCCCCAGGAGAGCAGAGGGATTGCAGTTTACCAGCATGCCACTGGGTTAAGGAGAACAGGAATTCATATGCAAAAGAGAGAGTCTGCCTACTCTAGATTTTTATGCCTGTATTTAAAATAGAGATGGTGTTCAATGTCGTGGGATACATAGATATGGTGCTCTTGGGGAGAGATATAAAAGCAGGAGGTTAAGAAAAGACCTCCAAAAAGGAGAATGTTTTGATGGTAAGCAGAGAAACAATTATAAAAAAAGAAAGTCTCAAGAAATATTTGAATGAATGTGGTTATTTGTATTTGTAGCTTTATGGGAAGGGCATGATAAGGAATGCCTGTAATCCCATGTGCATAAAGGTGGCATTGGAGAAACATGATTCAGGACTGGCCCAAGCAGAAAGTTAGAGCTCTACAAATAAGCCAGAAGTTATACCTTATACTTACAAACTGTGAGAAAGGCATAGATGAGGGAAATGTGGTCCAAAGTTGACCCTACAGATAAACACACACACACACACACACACACACACACACACACACACACACACACACACACACACACACACACACACACGTATCTGAAAAGTGATTAAAACAAAAAGGACCTGGAATCTAGGTCATATGGTAGAGCACCTACCTTGAGTTCAAAGCCCAGAAGAAAAAAAGGAAGGGAGAGGGAGTTTCACAAGCAAAGGGTAAAAAGCATGAGAATTTTCCAGAATGAAGTGTCTGACATGGCTAGGTAAAGCTTTTGAAACTATTCTCTGAAGTCTCTAATGTGTCCAAGAGTTTGGGTGGTTAGCCTGGTTTGAACTTCTTGTAAATTTTTAAAAATAAAGGTAAACGTGATGAACAGGGGGATTACAGTTACAGTTTAAACATTGTTACCCCCTCCCTCATTTTCTCCCACTTACCACTCCTCAGACCTCTCTACCACAAACTTTTGAAGTTCATTTCCAACATAGTATCTAGTGAGTATCATTGCTGCTTAGTTCATCCTTTGTCTTGCTGTTCCTGTGATTCCTTTTCCCTTCCACGCATCAGATAAGCTTATATACAAGACAATGGGTATAGCAAACTAAAACAGAAAGAAAACAAATAGAAACAACTTCATACAGAACAAAAAGCTCTTCCCAAGGGCGCTGGGGAATGAAGTCAGTTTGCAAGATGCCCCCGTCATGGATGGAAACTGCAGTGTCACAGATAACGGGGAAATGGGTGCTGAGAGGAGCTCCTGGTGGATTGACTGGGAACTTTTCCTTCTGGGAAGAGGAGAGTTGGGGAATCTCTTCCCAAGGCTCAACCCATTGGGGTTCTTTTTTTTTCTTCTTCAGGGAAGACATCCTTTCTGTGCACATGCTCCATTCTCACATGGGAGATGAAGCCACAGCTTTAGCTCAGCTGAATAAGCACACTCTCCTGAGGCTGTTGGCTCCCAAGTCACTGAACCCAGCCATTCAACCGCCCCTCGTTTAGGGTGTGCTTTCCACAGATGGCTAATTTCATTTCCCTTATGTTGAGTTTTCTCCCTAGCTTTCTTCTTACACAGTCATCTAAATTTCATGCTTAGGGACTGCCTTTCTCTTACTCCATGAACATACGCTCTGGGAGGGAGTATTTTCTCTGCTCATTTCTAATTCATAAAAGATAACAGCTGGCTTTCCCATGAGGAGGAAGAAAATCACACAGAACTTACACTCCCTATGCTGGCAGAGGCCGGAACATCCCCTGTGAGAATAACTGCCTCTTTGCCACAAATACACTGAGCAAGCAGGTCCAAGTTTCCTGCCATGGTCTCCAGCCACTTGGGCTGGGGTTAGACAACTAACCAATGGATGGTTATTTCAAAATCTGAACAGAGATCGTGACTTGCTAACTCAAAAAGATAAACCAGAAGCTTGGTTCATACCTGTAATTGTCACTACTTGGGAAGCTGAAATCTGAGGATCATGGTTTGAAGACAACTGGGGTAGACCAATTCAAGAGATTATTATCTCCAGTGAATCAGCCAAAAACACTAACTGGAAGTATGACTCAAGTGATAGAGCACCCTCTATGAGCAAAAAAAAAAAACAAACTGTTGAGTGAGAGCTCAAAGCTCTGAGTTCAAGCCCCAGTTCTGGTGAAAACAAAACAAAACAAAACTATAAACAAATGAAATCTCTTAAGACTCTTAACTTGAGAGACACAACATTTCAAGCTATAACTGAGCTCTGCAAGAATGGCAACTTGGGAAAAGGAAAATGGAAAGATTCAAAGCCTCAGTTCATTGTCACAGAAGACCAGTAATTAAGAAAGGCTGGATTTTATCCAAGACGCTACCTTTTCATGATTATAACTTTATGCTTTCAACAGACATTTAATAAATACCTACACTGCGTAGAGAACATGTCATCAAGTAGTTCTCAATTAAAAATAGTAAAAGAAATCTCTGTAGTCAGGGATTCATTGGAAAAGAAAGGGGAAGGGAAATTAGGAATAGCAGCTTAAGTCACCATTTGAGGGTAAAGCATCTCTACAATAACTGAATGGCATTTGGGCTTGTCTGTCAGCAAATTGAGGGCAGCTCAGATTCAAATAGCAGGCCATAGGGTACTTATAGCTTGTCTGAGTGCTTATTGGGTCATTGCTTCAGACAGCACAGGGCTTATGACCCATTTGACAGTCTGGTTGGTTTCTTTCTTCTACAGGGCCACAGTCTAAACACTATTTCTTGATTTTTTGACAAGAGAAACATTTTGAGTTGACTTAGCTAATTCATAAAAAAGGCAGTTTTCTTTCTTGAGAGTCCCAAGCAATGGAAAAAATGCACATACTAAAGGTAGCCAAGAATTATCTCACAAAAATCCTTAAAGAGTACCATGAAGAACCTACTATTGTTATTTTCATTTTGAGATGAAAGGAATCTAGGGGTCAGTGAGGTGAAGCCATGTGTCAAAGTCATCCACCAGAGGCACCAGATAATATCTAGCTCTGTTTCAGAGGTCTTTATATTACATGAGGCACCAAAGCACATACAAGGTTGCCTATCCAAACTGGCCCAACTAGTCCATATCATTGACAATAGCAAGATAATTAATAGGCTAATTCACTGATCATTCTCAGTGTTACTATGGGAAATAGTGACAAGGAAAAAATAAAGGATGATATCTTTGGTGAAATTCAATGTTTTCATCTATTTAATAGTAAAGTTCAAGTTGATCACTTCCATACATACATAGAAGTGGAAGAAATGAAGTTTACAAGACTTAGAGCAATCGTTTAAAAGATGTCTGAACCTACTTAATTACTAATAATTGATAAAGGTAACATGTCAGCATTTTCCATGGAAAACAGAGATGCTGGAAATGTTTCATTAGCAAGAAAGTCTCTCAGAAGTCTTGCTGATACCCCTCCCACCAGGCAAGGGGTCCATGAAACAATTTGTGTGATAATGAAAGCACGGAGTTAAATAATGAAGCGATTTTCCAGCTTGGGGGAAGAAAGCAGGGCAGGCTTTTACCGTGTTCACTTAATGTTGAGTGGAGAGAGGAAGGAGGAAAGGAGATATAAGTCTTCACGCAGACACCAGCTGTTCCTGTGAAACAGTTGCTTTCGGGAAAGCTCGGTTCATGTGGGTAAAATGTTGCTGAGCTGGGGGAAGAAAATTCACAGAGGTGTGAGGACTGCCCACAGAAGTGACAAGCCATGGCTTTCTGATCTCGGAGGGGGAATGGGTTCTATGCTGCGATGGTGCTCATGGGCCGCGCCACTGTCCTCTTGTCTCCCAGAAGGTAGACAGCCCATCACACAACGGATGAAAAGGATGTGTCTGTGTTGATGACGCGCCCCTTGTACAGTCCACGGCTGTCCCCACTCCCCACCCCTGCAAGGAGGGAAGGCATATGAAAGGAGAGGGAGTTGAGGCAGAATGGAGTGTCAGATTAATTTTGCTTTTCATTTGACTTGTGGAGGGCTCAAGAATGTAAGGTATACCTCCAATGTGCCCCCATTGAGTAGTTGGGGTGTTACCTCTGGGAGATATGGGGACTGCTCTGGGGCAGGGAGATCTCTCGGTGAGATTTTACCAGCCATCACTCACAAAGCTGGCACTTGGCTCATAGGTACAGCAAAAGAGGGGCAAACACAGGTGGAGGCAGAAGCCAGGAAATTGCCTTTCCCACTCAGCCCCTTGCTATGACGGCTCTGAGCCAATATATTAAATTCACTACAGAACAGGGCATCTCATTTGATACATACAATGATCTGGTAAGATAGGCAAGCTACACATGATATCTCTTTAGTCCAGACTCTTCTTTTATAGAAGAGGAAATATGCCCAGAAAGTTTTAATTGCTGGCCTAAATAAACATGATTCTAGGAGAAGAGCTGGAACCTGAATGCAAGATAACTTGATCTCAAGTTCTGCAGCCTTTCAACTCCATCAAATGGCTGAAATGTAGGCATTTTATGCCACCAACCATAAAACCTGGGAACCATAACCCTCCTGGACCAGTGACCTCCACATAAAACCATCACCTGACTCTGACCCATCAATAATTCTCACTACTCAAAATTATCTCATGTAGCCCAGGAAAAGCACCCCTTGGAGCCCCCAAGAAATGCGCTCAAAGGACAAAATAGCTCTTCTCTATTATTTTTCTGGCAAAAGGTCTTTTTTAATCAAGCAGTACAAAGTGTATTTTCAATACTTTCCATAATCAAAATGAAGAAACAAACCCACTAGTGTATGTGTACCGCAAAAGAAGAAATCAAATGTAAAATGTCATAGGTTGGTACACAGAGAAACTCACCCAGTGCTTTGAGTCTCCAGGAATCTTAACAGTTCGCTGTCAAAATGTAATTCAATCTTTTTAACTTCATGATCTATACTCATGTCAGTGGCTTAAAGATAAGGAAAAGACTTGGGATGAGAAATGAAACTTCCTGTGAATAACTCCAAGAATGCTGAATAGTATATAAATATTTCTTTTCCCTCTGTCAGAAAGATTCTAAACCCCACCGCATTCCAGTGCATGACAATGCTATGTGTTTTCTTTCTTCTATTCAAGAAACAATTGGGGAGAATGAAAGGAAACACCACCATGGCATTGGGAGTGAGGAATAGAGGGTTGGGAATGGAAGTGATGTACAAAAAGATCAGGGGGAAAGAAGGAGAGAAATTTTATAAAAAAGACCTCAGCTCATTATAATTAAGAGATCCTAAAAAATGCTAAGAAATTGGCATGTTGTTGATAATAGTCATATAAAAAAAGCTAATAACAGGCTGTTGTAGGGCCTTGCTTGGTCTCATAGTGAGGGAAAGAAATGAAGATGCTCAGCTGGCAGAGCCCCTGCATCTCGCCGTTGGCACTCCTACCATGACAGCCCACCAGCCACGTCCTAGGCCTGCCTGAGCCTGCCTCAGCCCTAATTTTATCTCTACGAAATTACTGGTTTTGAGACTCTTTTTGAGATCTGACCAAAAGAACAGGTGTAAACTTCAGAGAGAAGGTGTGGCTGGTTGTGACTATCTTCTAAATATGTTTCATTCTGAGGGGAGGGGAGGTTGCTTGTGGAATGGGTTCAGGCAGGGTTTCTAGTAGCTGGGGCACAAAAAAGCAGGCTTGGGGTCTTAGTGAGAGTTCGCTGTATTCGAGGTAGAAGTCCCAGTAAAACACAACAGAGAATACTCACTTACCCTGAACCTGTGCCATTCGAGACCCTCTAGAATTGTCACTTTCTTTACTTCATTGCAAAAGAAAGTTGAGCTTTGAGGAAGTTAAAAGACTTACCCCAAAATCACATAGCTAATTAATATAATACAGAAGCTGGAACTGATTCAGAGCTACAATCTCCTCAAGGCTAATTTTATTTATTATTCATTTATTTATTTATTTATTTATTTATTTATTTATTGGTCAGTCAAGAGCTTAAACTGGGCATGGGCATTGTCTCTCAGCTCTTTAGCTCAAGGCTAGTGCTTTAGCACTTAAGCCACAGCACCACTTCCAGCTCTTTCTATGTGGTGCTGAGGAATCAAACCCAGGGCCTCATGCATGCAAGGCAAGCACTCTACCACTGAGCCACCTTGTCAGCCACTCAAGGCTAAATTTTTGATACTGCACCATGCTCCTGTCCTCCAAGGTAGACGGAGAGGCTCAGAGGAGGGAAATAACAATGTTAATACTGGAAGCTCAGAGGAGGAGATTTCCTGATGAAAAGAAATCTTTGTGAGACATTAATAATCAGCCTTTAGAAGCATACACTCTGAATAAAAATGTATTTTTCTTTAGCGAGAGTAAACCCTTTCCAAAACTAGTGGGTCCAGTTTGAGCCTGCTCACCTTTCTTACGATTTTTTTTTTCATATCTGTTGGTCCAGAATTTCAAATCTCAACCTATAGCTATCAGTTTATAGCAGAGTATCAGGGAGGTATTGTCACACAGGGTTTAAAACATTTTCACTGTAGCAGGAATTACTGTTCCTCAAACTAAACTCTTCACCTCACAGTTCATGCTGAATCTCTTGCTGCCGAATCTCTTGGAATGCTTGATAACCACTTAAATCTATAATTGGTGGTATTCTGTTCCAACATTTGTTAACAATAGACACTTATGGCAACTGCCAACAAAACTGCTAAACAAAGTTTCTCTACTTTTGTGAAAGAAGTAAAAGAACAGCATAGAGCCACCAAAGAGCCATTTCCCTCGCCAAGAAAACTGAGTAATGATTTCCTGTACCTTTAATATTCATTGTGAACATCCACAGTCATTACAGTTTCCTCTCCCATTTACACAGTCCAATAAACCATTCTCTAGCAGATATTATGCTATCACAAGTCTTGTTCAAAATTACTGTCCATCTTTGACCTGTAGATGTTCCGATTTTAACTGTGGTTAACAATCAGCATTGCAGAACAATCTCATTATGTTTTCTTTTTAGTTTATTGAAGAGGACTCTATGACAATGCCCAGTAGCCCACTAGAACTAAGAACCATTATGGACATTTTATATGAATTTGACATTCCTGACTTCTTTATAATAATCAAACCACTGGGAGCTCATTATAGAAACTTGAAGCAATATAGAAAATGCCTACCTTGTCTTGGAAGGCTAGGAAGTCAACATTTCTCGAAACTCTAACCCCACTTTTTATTTACTTCATACAGTTGTCTCTCTTGATCTTTTCTTACCATTCTCTCTACCAGCCAAACTCTAGTTTTTCTAATTTCTCCACTTTCAGAACTCTATCACCTTGCCAGAGAAAGAAGGAGAAGGAGACCTTCTGGATTGGAAGAAATAGTGTTGTAAAATGTTATATTCTTTTTTCTCGGTTGTGGGGCCTGAACTCTGGGCCTGGGCGCTGTCCCTCAGCTCTTCAGCTCAAAGCTAGTGCTCTACCACTTGAGCCATAGCACCACTCTGGGTTTTTCTGCTTATGCGGTGCTGAGGAATCGACACAGGGCCTCATGCATGCAAGGCAAGCACTCTACCACTGAGCCACCTTCCCAGCCCTAAAATGTTAATTATTTAAACTAAGTAGTGCAAATGGAATTTTCTCTCAAATTTCTTCTTTAACTTTCATTTTGATCTTGTCTAGGATAAAAAAGTAAATAAAATAATTACCTTTCTCCTTTTCCTATTACCTTTCACTAAACTATCAAAGCACTTTGACCCCTAAAAGAACAGAAGTGAGACAGATGATTACATAATTATGTATAAGAGTATACGTTCTGAGTTCTACTAAGCCAGAAGGTGGTACTGCATTCATTAACACAAACAACTCTACCAGATGTGCTCAACAACATTCAAGGAAGAGTGATTTGTAGAAAAATTCCTTGATTTTATAATGGACAGCCAACCCTTAGTTTCCATGCCTTCATAACTACTTACTACTTTGGTTGTGCTAAGAGAAGAAGAATAAAACTTCCCACATGATAGGCAGTCTGCAAGGAATAGTAAATTTAAATGCCTTTATGTACTCATTCCTACTTCAAAAGTCAGGCAATCCTTAGCTGTTTACTTCTCCCAGATATCCTCTGTGTGTGTGTATGTATGTGTGTGTGTGTGTGTGTGTGTGTGTGTGTGTGTGTGTGTGTGTGTCTTTGTCTCTCTGTCTCTCTCTCTGTCTCTCTCTCTGTGTGTCTCTGTCTCTCTCTCTGTCTCTCTCTGTCTGTCTGTCTCTCTCTCTTCCCACTCATTGTTTACTTTTAGTACTGCCATAACATGGAGCACTATCAAGGAAGCTTCAGCAACAGAAAGCACAATTCTGAGATCCAAATTACCAGCAGCTCTGAGACTTCTCTTGTCCTTTAGCTTGTAGATAGCTGTGCTCTCCCTTTGTCTTCATTTATAGTTCTCCCTCTGTACCAATCAATTCCTAATTTCTTCTTGTTGTAAGGATGCCAGCCATTGGATTTAAGGCTTAACCCATATCACCTGGTCTTAATTTAGCAACTTCTTCAAGGGCTACATCTCCAAATTTAAACTGATTCAGAGATACTGCAGTTTAAGGGTTTCAACATAACAAAAAATATTAGGGAAAATCAAATCGGTCTATGACGCTGTTGTTAGTATTACTGTTAAATGAGTTTATGACCTAAACATTATCTGCAAGTTTAAATCTTCAGCAGTATGAAAAGAGAAGATAAGATTGAATTTTACTGTTAAGGAGGACTCTGGTAAGATGTTATCTGGAAAGCATTTTGTTATTTTTGAGTACCCAACCCAGGATTTTCCACTTGCTAGGCAGGTGATCTACTCCTGAGCCATGCCTCTAGTCCTTTTTTTGTTGGGTATTTTTGGGATCAGTTCTCACTGCTTGTCCAGGTGAATACTTGGGCTAACATCTACCTATTTGAGGTTTCCCATCATTGCTGGGGTGATAGGAAGGTGCTACCATGCCCAGCTACCTTCTAGTCAGGTAAAGTTTTAAAGACATCTGCAGGGGATAAACTAGAACCTCCATCTTCCCAGTTTCATCCCTTAGAAAGGCAAAGTTAAAGTTTGGCAAAATAACACACCAGGAAGACAGGAAGACAGTACTTGAAAGGGGTGGGGTCAAGGGGGAAGGGGTAGACTAGGAGGAGAAGAGGGGGAGAATGCCATCAAGAATCCAATGTATAGCCTACAAACTTAAGAAAAGTGAGGGAAGGGGTGAGTAGGGGAGGGATGGGTGAGAATGTTGGAAGGGGTGACTTATGGCAAGATATATTGCTTTGTTAAATGGCAATTCCTTTGTACAATTACTTAACAATAATACAAAATAAATAAATAAGTATAAACTAGTGAAAGGGGACCTTATCTGATTATTAACTACAAATACATCTTTCTTTATTAACTTTTCTTTTTGTGAGCCAAGATGTCTTTGAAGGACAGCATTTCCTTATGGACAGCATCTGTACAGAAGGGAGCCAAGTATCTGGATATCTTCCATGTTTCTATTCTCACCTCTGAAAGTGATGACTATCTCTTTACAAAAGATGCTTTCCTGTTGTAAGAAAGTCTGCCAAGAACTGAGCCGCACTGGGCTCAGAGTTTTCTCTCATACCTGCCCTTCTTGGGTCTATTGCCTAGATGAGTCTCCAAATTGATCAGTAGGCAACCAACATACTACTAATTAGGAGGCACGAGGCATCGCAGAGGATGATTAGCTCATGATGAGTACATGCTGCCTAGAGTTGCCTTGTTTTCATTATAAATAGATTAGAAATCTGGGGAGCATCTGTATTTTTCCCCTCATGGAGGAGAGGGGAAATTGACATGTTGAGATGAGAATGTGTCAAGTACAGAGCTTTTTAATTGACCAAGATTCACTTTATTTCTCTAGCTCCATCTCTCCTTTCTTCCACACTTGCTGCCTTTCCTTGGCAAGTTCCAGCTGCAGATGGAAGAAACCCAGCAGTTTTCTAATTGAACCATAAGATTTTGGAAGGACAGTGTGAGAAAACCATTCTAGCACTCCAAGGACCAGGTGTGTTGTTTATGGAGACAATTAGGTGCCTCCCAGGTGATTCTATCCAGAAACCAGAGAAGACAGATCAGTGATAAGAAAAACAATCCTCTTGTTTATCTGCTTGCTGTTGCCATAGCCAGCCTCCTTTCTCTTCTCATCCACCATGGTTGGACAGACTGTAAATTGAAGCCAGTTTGTTGGATAGCAACAGCATTACGCCTTTTGCGAGTGAAAATAAGCAACAAAAGACAGCATCATAAGGAGTCGTTTGGGAGATGCCAGGGAGAAGGGTCTTCATAGTAGCAAGAAGTCCCTGAAGCTCTGTGCCCTCTAAACAAGGCAAATTTTGGACACAGATACTTCAACTGAAGAAGTTTGTATTCTATGGGCCCCAGATCCTAAACTTCCTTCAGGGAAAAACATCAAGTTTCTCTGTCTTTGTTTCTCTCTCTCTCTCAGAGCAAATCCACCAAAGAATCTCTCTCTCTCTCTCTCTCTCTCTCTCTCTCTCTCTCTCTCTCTCTCTCTCTCTCTCTCTCTCTGTCTCTCTATCTCCCTCTCTCTCTCCTTCTCTCTCTCTTATCCTCCCTCTCTCCCTCTCCCCCCCTATCTTCTCTTCTCTTCTCTTTGTGTGCTGGTACTGAAGCTTGAGTCTTGGTGCTCTCCATTGGTTTTTATTTTCTCAAAGCTGGAGTTCTACCACTTGAACCATACCTCCACTTCCAGCTTTTTCCCTGGTTAATTGGAGATAATTTCTCAAGGACTTTTCCTGCCCGAGTTGGTTTTGAAGCTCAGTCATCAGATTTAAGCCTCTTGAGAAGCTAAGATTACAGGTGTGAGCTGATGGGCCTGGACTATCTGATGTATTTCAAATAGCTGCGAAGTGTTGTTCCCCGGAGACTAAGCTGTACTGACAGATGTCATGTGTGCCTGTCATGAGCCATCCTCCAGTCCTCAGTGACATCTCAAGAAGAATCTGTGTGTTACGCACATGCCCCAGATCCTTAGGCTGAACCCGCACGGAAGGCGCTCTGCAACTGGGTTCAGCACCTCTGAATGCCTAAGGAGAATGTATATTTTTTGACATGACGCGTGTCTTGTCAGATGGTGTCTTACTGTCTGTAACAAATGGAATCCATGTCAGTGACCTTCAGAGGAGTTTTTCAGGGAGTAGGATGTGGCACTGCACACATGATAACCAGAGTATTGTGTAAGAACAGACAAAGAAACAGGCGTGGCCAAGCTGTTCTTGTGTTGGTATGGCTGTCTCCAAACACTTCCTATCCCTGCCATGATAAAAGCAATCATGTTGAGAAGACCTGGGCTTTAATTTTATGGACCTTTCATGGCAGCCCCATCAAGAGGAGTCCCTTGCTTGTCCCTTCTGTATCTTATAAGCAAAAATAGACTAGCTATCTAAGTGAAATAAAAGCAATAAAAACAGTGACTTTGAGGATCTCAATGTAAAAAGTGAATTTTAAACAAAATTCTCTTCCTCTTATGAGGATGCTAGCATGTCTATCAAGGTATTTATGAGTTTTTCCCTGTAGAGAATACAACTTGAAATGGGAGACTGTTTGGACACATTTTAAACTCGAGTTCAGATATAGCATTCTGTGGACAGGATAGGACTGGAGCTACTCAGAATCAATTCATTGTTTGTATGTGTTTACCAAATGGTCTCATTTAATCTGGGCTCCAAGACTGTGAAGTAGATGCCATTATCTTCCATTTATAAATAGAGAAATTGGACACTGATGAGGTCATTTTACTCTTCTGGGACTCAGATAATTAAAATGTGATGGATCCAAGTTTTATGGAGAATTTTAATTTCTGAGTGAATTGAACTCCAGCGGAGATACCCTATCACCCCCTTTTTGTACACAATGTTCCACTGCTTTCTCTCTCCGTGAACCTGTAGCTCATCATGATGTATGGTTTCAAAACACAGAGGGAAGAGTATTTCTAAAGCAACTCTGCTGTTCTGAAGAAAATGGCAATTGGAGGAAGTGTGAGAATCATTAAGAATTGTCAAGTTGCAATGGAATGTGGAGAGGTCATCTTCAGGCTCGCTCTGGTCCTCTTCAGCATCACTATGGGAATAGACAAGCACATCTGTCTGATATGTGTCAGGATGTCACAGTAAATGTTGTCTATCTGACCTTCTTTCCCCTTTAAGAGGTGAGTAGCATGGCATGTGAAGCTGGCTCCAGATCACCATCTATGTCTGTTGAGCATCTTCATTTCATGCCAATGGGGAAGAAAGGGCTTCTTGTCCATAGGCTGCTAAGCAAATGGGGCAGGAAGGCAATGGCATGAGAAGGGCTATAAACCACTGAATAATGAGCACACTTAGGAGGTTATAACTAAACTCGTCTGGACATTATAAACACGGAAGCCATCCTGGTATATAAGAAGGCTCTCTACTGACTGGGTGGTCTGTAGTTCCATAGGTTCTGAATTTTTCAAGGAACTGTGTGGTAGAAATAACTTTGCATTATTATAAAGAAGACATGGACTCTAGTTCTGCACTACTTTTTGTAGGAAAGTCATGTTCCTTTCTAGGTCTCAATTTGGTCCTCTCAGAAGAAGAGAGTTCTTCTAGCAGTGCCCATACTGGGAATCTTCCAATACTCTGGGATTGGAAATGTGCTTTGCCCATCTCTGAGAATCAATACACAGTAAGGCAATCCATAAGATGTTTGCCTTTTACAAACAAGGAACTTGTGGTCTGGATTGACTTGCTGAAAGCTGGAGGCCTCCTAGCCTATGGGTTCATGTTCTTTCTACGGCATAATCTATCTTCACATTAACATGCAGTGTGTTTTTGTCCTAGACAACACAATGGGGAACTCTCAAAATTATAGCTGTTGTCCAGGAGGAAATGAGAAAATAGGAAAGTGCTCTCATGTCTTTAGGCTAAGGTGTCATGGTAATACGAACCAAGGGTTGGAACTTCTACCCAACTTCTCATGAACTATTTTAGTGGCAGATAAAACTGTTATTGTCAAGTTTCAATGCATGTAAGAATCCAGAGAGAATCAGATTATGGAGTCTACAGTTGGTTTCTAGCCCCAGAGTATTTCTGCAGGATTAGATATGGTCTTAGAAAAGGAACTTCTGACATAAAGGGTTTCTTCACTGATGAGAAACTTATGTAGAAATAACTATAAAGCCAACCATATTCTCTGCCCTCTGCCCTTGTCTCCATTTGTTACTACTGGAGAAATCTGTCAGAGTTGTACTGATTGTGGTACAGAATCTATATTCCTCACCATGGCTTGGCTAAAATGACCCAACTGACTCAGGCTGCTCTGACACTTTTATTTAACCCTCATTATTTTCTTTTAATTTGGTAGAGCAATTTCACTAAACCATAGTATAAAGCTGATAGGAGAAAAATTTGAGTTCAGAATACATGACTCCAGAATAGCTAACTAGTTTCCGAAGTATGATTGAGCAAAGCTTTTTGTTTTCTTGGATTTCCCGGAGACAGGGAAAGGCATCATGTATTTTAAACACTAAGAGGAAAATTAGATATCCAACTTATTGTCCTTAGTCCGAGTAGTACTCAAGGAACTCTCATTTATGGAGGGTGGAAAAGAGTTATCCAATCCGGATGGGGGCCAAAGAAAGAGATTTGCTGTTGGTTTCATATATTAAAGAGTTAAGAAGCACAAAAAATGCTATAGTCAGAGCTAAGTACTGTTTGTTTCCACTTCTTTTTTCATTCTTTTTCTACTCACATCTTCAAGACCTGAGTGAGAATTTTAACTTGACCACATACTGGAAACTGATAGCTGACTCAAACATTTTGCAGTTACAATTTCTGCTCAGAATCTTGGCTATACACATCAAGATCAGAAACTTAGATAGTGGTTCAAATTGCCTGTTGGATTAAAGTTCCTGCTGGGACTGTGAAAATGAATAGGTCTGTCAAATTGGATGATTATTCTCAGTTTTTCATGTTCTTCCTATATTGGGAATAGCCACAGCTTTTGATATGTAATTGAATAGTGCCTTGCACTAGAGGAAGACGAATCTACTTCCTTATCACTTGACTTGGGGACTTGACGGTATGATTTCTTTTTATTTTTTTAGTCAAAAGGATGTGAGTGAATGCTGAGTGACCATTGTGAACCAAGGCCTCTGAGTCACAGGCTGGCCTCACTTGAAATTCTGTAATTCAGGCCTGGATAGCTACTGGTCCCAGGATGATCATGATTCATGGAACAGACTCAAACCACCTGAAACTTGCATCCTAGATCAGACCAGCTGAGCCCGGCTGATATTGACTGAGTTCAGCCAAATCACAGGCAACCTGAAGGCTTGTGAGGATAAGATTTGTTGTTGCTGTTATAGCACATCCCAGGCCTTTTGTTTTATCTTGTTTGGGTTTTTGTTTCGGTCATGTTGACATTATTACAGCCATATCTGATAAGATATAAAAGGTAAAGAAAATTGTCAAAAGAGAGAAAGTTCAGCTAAGTATGTAGCTTTGATGTACAAAAATACATTTATTTTCAACAATTTCAAAACCACTGTCTTTTTTTTACAGTAGAAATATTCAAATGGAACAATAAAACCAAGAACAGTATATATACATATACTGTATATATATATATAGATATGACTCATGCATTTGTATTCCAGTGTTTAATACAAGTGTATTGCAATTGTCTGCCCTCATTTAATCCTTGAAACACACAAACAAAAGAACAAGAACTTCAGAAATACTCATATAGTGATCTACGCTGCAGCCAGCCAGATTTCTCTGCATCACATTCTCCCCTGTGTCACACAAAGAGGGATGTGATCAGCACCCCACGAAAATTAACAAGTACAAAATGTGGCCTTAAATCCTGTGTGTGTGTGTGTGTGTGTGTGTGTGTGTGTGTGTGTGTGTGTGTGTGTGTGTGTGTACTCATTCTTTAAAATGAGTGTGCACAGGCTGATCCTGAAAATAAAAACAATGCTTACAGTGTGGTATAAAGTGACCCTATGGAAAATGGAAAAGAGAACTGATACGTTAAACATGTAAAGGGGCTGAGGTGTGGGAAAAGCCAATTTCGACTTTGAAAACCACTCACCCCAGAGGCAAGAACTACCTTAAGGGAACCGAAGGCAGACATTTGACTTTAAGGAAGTTGTGTACATCTGACAAGCAAATAGCACAGCGTGGCTAAAATCATCTTTGACTAATATCATTAAATGTGAGACCTCTATTTGGCCTGCAGGGTTTGCTGGGGCTGGAGAACATGGTGGCCCTTTTAGCCACTCTAAGTATCCTGATGCTGAAGCACTCACTGGGCTGGCTTCGCAAATGCCCTGAATTTACCATACACATCACACATTTCCATTAGATCCAATCACCAAACAGACACTGACCAAGATCCTTAGATCCATCCATCTGGCTTCATTAGAGAGGAATGGTGTTTTGCTTTGTTCTGTTTTGTTTTACCCCCACAGGCTGAAAAACATCATGAATACATTCCTTTTGGAGAGGAAGCCTCATCTCCTCATCTGGGTCTGAGTTTGAAGTCTCTATTGGGCCTTTTCTTGCAACTTCTTCTATGTCATCCTTGGAACAAAAGTGATCTCCATGTTCTAGGATACCGCTAAAAGTCCTTCCTTTAATCAATTGCCCCAAAGAAGCCCTCCCCCGCCCACCCCCCCCCTTTATATACACAAGTAGAAACCAGCTATGGTGTGGACGCGGAGATGCAAGAGTTAAATGTGACAGACAGCTGAATAGCATCCAGAACCCAACACATCAAGCAGGCCTGGGGATTGGTCAGCTCTGCGAGTGAGTGCTTAAGCCAACACACATATCTTTCTTTTTTTCTGTTTTCTTTTTTACTAAACATTAAATTATTTCTTAGGAAATAAAAAGCTATTTACATTTTAGTTATATACATCCAGCCATCGCTAGCCTCGCTATGAGCATGCACGAGGCAGGGCCTCCTTGGTAAAAGGTGTGCACGCTTTCGGCCGCCATCTCCACAACCCACCTACCCACCTCCTGCAATCGAACTGGGAAATCGTTTGTGTTGGATGTGTTGGGGAGAGAGAGGGTTGGTGACTGGGGAGGGGAAACAGGAGGGTAATAAGATAAGGGACCCAACTGAAAGAGAAGGAAAAGACGGAGGGGGCGGGAATGGAGAGTCTTTGCTCTATCAATGGCAGAGTAAAGCAAGGAAGCTGTGGAAGGTGCATCCTTGGCCTTTCGCAAAAATACAGCCAATTGTTCCTTCTGTCTCATTTTAATCAGCTAAGAATGCCCCTTTCTTCCAAAGCTAAGCATCTGCTTGCTATTTATAAGGGGAGGGGGGCCCTTGGTAAATAAACAGTAAAAAAGACATTTTTCATTTTCCCATAATAATAATAATAGTAGTAGTAGTCATCAAAAATAAAAATTCAGAAAGGTGGTTGACCACGTGGCTTGTTGGTATTAAACGCTGGTGCAGTTGGGGATCTCCTTTGTGCTTTCGCTGTTTGCAATGGTGGCAATGCCTCCTAAAGGGGAGAGAGGACACAAAGAGCAAAAGGAGGTTAGTATGTTGCACAAGGGTGGCGACCTTAGTCTTAGTCATCTGCAAGAGTTGCATGGCAAGCATTTAAATAGGGTGCCTGCTTATTCCTATCAGCTCTCTAACTTCTCCATATGTTTTGCATCTACTATCTCCCACACTAGGACATGAGGAAAATCAACCTGGTGATTGCCATCTTATACCCTGCAGGGATCAGAGCCACAGATGACTACGTAGTGAATACTCACTACATGGCAGGTATTGTGCTGGCAACAGTGTCACTTCATTATCACAACCCTGGCCGAACTGACTCTCGTTATCTTATAGAAACTGGATAGACCCTCACATATTCTTCTCATCTTACAGTTAAGAACTATTTGGCCCAGAAAGGTCACTGAGGTCACAGACCAGCCAGACAACAGCCCATCGAATATCACCTTCTGCATTCATGGAACTACAATTAAGGACCTAGAGTTATCTTTCTTTATAGTAAAGAAGAAAAAGTTTAAACACTAATGGATAGTTGATTTCATTCTTCTCCGACTACAACTCTAGGGCTTCTGATATGGATTCAATTCTAAAGGGAAAACGTCTTCCAGTTTCATGTGGCAGAGTTGGTAGACACATGTTTGACTGTAGTTTCCCTTCAGGCTTCTTAGTCCAATGGTATCTTCCAGACAGGGCATGTGAGCTGCTGCCAGAATGCTTGGTGGATAGAGAAGTCTGAGTTTGATCGTACAGGCACACATACCTATGACCCGCGTGTCCAGCTCTTTGTCTAGCAGCTCTTCAGGCTCAGTGAAGTCACTGAGTGTGATTTTGGGGGCATTTTCACTTTGGCTCACTGACCCAATCATCTCCTGCTCCTTGTCATGTTGTACTTGAGCATAGATGTTAATCCAGGGGATTTTCCTATATGGGTAGGAGCAAAGTCAGAGTAAGAGTACAGGATGGACTAAATGTAGAGCACTGGAAATCATGGATGATATGGGGAGGAAAAGTTCTCGACAACTACAAAATAAAAGTAAGCTGGTCATGGTGGCTCACAATTATAATTCCAGTGCCAGAAAAGACAGAGGCAGGAAGATCAGAATTTGAAAACAACCTGATTGCACAGTGATCCAAGGATAGCCTATGTCTACAAAATGAGTCTTTATCCAGAGAGAGAGAAAGAGAGAGAATAGGGAAGGAAGGAAGGGAGGGAGGGAGGGAGGGAGGGAGGGAGGGAGGGAGGGAGACAATAAATAGAAGTCCAATGTCAGGGAATGTACTGGTCATGAGAATGTACTTCGGCCAACACAAAGGCACCGACCAGAAAGGCACTGACCAGCCTGAGATGTTCCGTGAAAATGAACCCCACAGAACTCCCTGAGGAAAGCACTGCCATCCACTCTTGCAGTAAAAACCAAGCAAGTGTAAACCAAAAGGCAATGGATTTGATTTGTTATTTACCCAAAAGTTTAAAACATTTATTTGTTGGTAAGTTCTTGAAGAAGTTGGACTTTGAGGCTCAAAATTGTGCATCATGAACGACGATGCATCAATCTAATCAATTCACATTGGCTTCTGTTATCAATGGCCAAGAAATAATTGATTCCACCATTATTTGAATTTTCAGAGAAATACCCAGGAGCGAGGCATCATAGAGTCTGGTGTTCATCTGTTCAATGGGGCTAACAGTAACTTCCTTTTAGAATTATTGAGAGTATCAAAGAAAGGATCAGTAAACGCTAAATAGCTTCCTTTAAAAATGTAAAAGGACTAGGTTTGAAAATGTAAGGTAGCTGAACTTGGGGTTGAAAGAAAAGACAGGTTTAGATTGAAATCCCCTTGGGGCATTTATCTCCTGACTCATCTACATTCTCTCCTCTCCCACAGTACTCCAGCCTCCTTTGCATCCTCCTAACCCAAGATCATCAAGATTTGATGATCTTATTCCTTAATGGAATAGACATAATGATTTTATAGACCTGGAATGGGATGAGTTGGGATTTGACTTTTCTATCAAGCTGCTGGGTCATGCTCTGGTCAGCGAGAGACCAACGTTTTTAAACTGCAAGAATACCAAAGCTATTTCTCATGGGGAGTATTTGACTGTTCTGTCCATGTGTAACGAGCAGGATCCCCCATCTTCTCTGGTGCTAGTCTTTCATCCCTATGGCTTAAAATTTGATTTACATGTGTGCCATTTCTGAGAAGCCTCCCCTAAGCATATATTTAAAACTTTCCCTGTGTTACAGATGTAATTATGGTACAGGGTTTACCAAAAAATGTAAATAAGGTTTGGGTTTAGGGGGATATCATAAATAATGCTTATTGGCTTGCTTGCTGTCTTTTTCTTCTGCCAGATTGAAAGCCTGCTGCAGACAAGGCCCACATTTTCTATTTTCATCAGTATAAAATTAACATAGTCCTTGGGACACAGTTTACATGCATTAAGGATTTGTAGAATAAATACATTATTCAAAGTCTGTGCACTTAATTTCATATAATCTTCAAAGAAAAGATGATTATCTTTTAAGCTTGGAATTTCACATTCAGAGGCTACTTCTATTACTTCATCAGTTGATGGAAAAGTCAGATAAGGGTCCTTCAGGAAGCCAGTTATTGGCACAGATACCATGAGAACTCAGGACATCTGATGGTGACCCACATAGAGCATTCCTTGTGTTTCTAAAGGACAGTCTTTCTGAGGTCCTAATACTAACCAGTGATACTTTCAAGATTGTATATTCCTTGCCCCTCTTCAATCCCAAATGAGACAAAATATGGGGTGTTGAATAAGGTTTGCCAGTAGTTAATGCTGAAGGTAAACCCTGGAAAAAGGTTTAAAACACATAGAAGTGTCTATCTTTCCTTTCAGTTCAGTTTTGATGTCTTTAATGTTTGCTTTCCAACATGAAAGGAGACTTCCCCAGGATTCCTACTGGTTCAGACTAGTTTAATATACTTTGAAAGGTTTGAATGAGTGAAATGCATGCGAGGCAGTAAACCATAGCCTCTATCAAGGTATTGATTAAAAATTCATGCTGGTTCTGATCTGGACAAAGACATAGTCTAATGAATTAAATTCCTTCTAATCATAAAAGTACATATTACTCATCAATATTGGCATCAGTTGTAATATTTATTGTAATCTGGGGCAGTCAAACTGTTGCTACACATACAAGCCTGTGTACTGCCATTTCTGCTTGGCTAAAGATACCTATGAGGTTTTGGATGAATTATCTTTCACAGTGATTGTTCACTTTATTTCAGTCTCTGAAAAACACATCTAAAAATAGATGTAGTTTCATCTCTTTTTTTTTAAATAGATGGTTGGAAGGGATTGAATTTTATATCACAAGTTGCAGCATTGTAAAAAGCTGTCAAGTTGCTTTTCATTTTTAATGCATCTCTTTGTAGGACTTTTGAGGATCTAAGTCAATTCTGAACTCTACTTTAGCATAAAAAGATCAAGGGCTATGTCTTGGGCCACACATTCATAGAGGTTTAAATAAGAAGAATGAGATGGATGGGCTCAAGTCTCTTAAAAAAAAAACCAAGCAAGCAAACAAAAAACAACTGCAGTTTATATTCACTTCTTCTACCTATGAAGATGGCTGGAAGTCTGGGAGAGCAAGGTAGACTTTGAACTATACTAAAAGCACTGCTGGGGAAAAAGGAATGAAAAAAAATGGAAAGACTCAGAAGTTTCATCTTGCCATTTACCTAGGAAAGGCAGGCCTAGCTACAAGTGTAGTAAGAAGAGTTTGGTGGTATTTTTCTGAACATAAGTCATCTAACAATGATTTTTAATTATATTGCTGACACATTATGGAATAGTAATCACTACCCAATAGAAAAATGCAATGTGACAGTCAGAGTGATATTTGATATATTTGGGGATTGTCATAATTCTCTATCTCCTAAGTGAACACTTGGGAAAGATAGGAAGATGGTTTTCAATGCCTAGAACCTAATAGGCACTCAATAAATGAAGTGATGTATATTTAAATTGCATAATGCTGACAGTTACAGAGAGGAATGTCTGGTTGTAAAACTCAACGTAGCTAGTAATATGGGAAGAGAAAGAGAACTGAGAAAAAGAGAAAGAAAGAAAGAAAGAAAGAGAGAAAGAAAGAGAGAGAGGAAGAAAGGAAGGAAGGAAGGAAGGAAGGAAGGAAGGAAGGAAGGAAGGAAGGAAGGAAGGAAGGAAGGGAGGGAGGGAGGGAGGGAGGAAGGAAGGAGAAAGAGGAAGAATGGGGGAAGGAGGGAAAGAAAGAAAAGAAAGCAAGCACAGTTAGACTGTGCTGCTCAACACAGTGTTACTTAGGTATAGCTACTTAAAATTCAATTGATCAAAAATTAAAAATTCTTGTTTGTAAACATTTGGGTAAATGCCCAAAAGTGGGATTGCTGGATCATAGGGGAGATCTATGTGAAGTCTTTTGAAGAACCTCCATACTGCTTTCCAAAGTGGTTGAACAAGTTTACATTCCCACCAACAATGAAGTAAGGTTCCTTTCTGTCCACATCCCCTCCAGCATCTGTTGTTGTTAGAGTTCTTGACACAACTATGTTTATTGCAGCATTATTTACCATAGCTAAGATATGGAACCAACCCAGATGCCCCTCAGTAGATGAATGGATCAAGAAAATGTGGTATATATACACAATGGAATTCTATGCCTCCATCAGAAAGAATGACATTTCCCCATTTGTTAGGAAATGGAAAGGCTTGGAAAAAATTATATTAAGTGAAGTAAGCCAGGCCCAAAGAAGCATAGGTCCTATGGTTTCCCTTATTTGCAATATCTAGTATAGGTATGAGTCAAGCAGAAAAGGTCAGATAATGTGATGTTAGGAAAATGAACCCTTAACTATGTATTTTAATGTTTTCGTTTCTTTCATGCATATGTTTCTAACGCATTTATAAGATTATTTCTTTGTTGCTTTGTATGTCCCTCCCCCACAGTGTAACCCCCGCTTTCACTATATTTGATGTCAGTATAACATGTGGAGGAGATGGGGGCAAACAAGTCGTTTAAGGATTCAGGTGGACCTGCTGCAACAATGAGAAGTACAAAATGTCATGTCAAAACCAGCTTTACAATGTCGGTGGGGGGGGAGGGGGGTATAATTGGGTGGGGGGAGGGGGGAGGCTGGGAAGGGAGGTGAAGGGTAAACAAAGGAGGAGGCTGCAATGCTTGGTAAGAAATGTATGCATTATCCTGCCCATGTAATTGTAGCCCCTCTGTACAGTATGTTCTCAAATAAAATAAAATAATATTAAAAAAAATTAAAAATTCTAATGGATGCAGAAAATTTTATTGGATAGAAATAATAAAATGTGAAGGATGCTTGTGCATCCAGTGATCAGAACGTGACCTTCAATTTTTGCAATTTGGGCATCCTCCACATAGCCACCATTGGGTTCTATACAACTGAAAGAAAAAGAGGCAAGATCTCAATGCAAATGCCACAGAACTGAGAAAAACAAGGGTAGATAGAAGTCATGGGCGTGGGGGATGTTGAAGGGATGACACAGATCAAGATGCATTGATGTATGCATATATTTCCTTGCTAAATTCCAAAAAGAGTTAAATAAATAACCTAAAAATTAATAATAGTGAGGGAAAGGGTGGATTGGGAGGGGGTGATGCTATTGATCAAGAGACACTGTATTCATAAACTGCTCTGTTGCCTGGCAATTCCTTTGTACAACTAGCTAAAGAAAATAAAAATATATTTCAAAAAATGTTTCATGGATTTTCTTGCCCAATCTGGCTTCAAACTAGGATCCTCAGATTTCTGCCTCCTGAATGGAAGTCTACAAGTGTGAGCCATGGGCACCTGGCTGGATAATTCTTTTTAATTTTTAATTAATTATACTATAATTTGAAATGACAACTTTCTATTTTCCTGGAAAAACTCAATAATTATTGAATGATTTTGAAATACTAGTTCATCATCTCTCAATATCTGCTATTTCATTTGTTTATATTTTTGTATATACCATGTTACATGTAATTCAAAATTAATTATAACCTGATGTTCAAATATTTATCCCCTTATAAAAGTAAAAATTATGGCAATACTTGGGTGTGCCCAAATATGTTAAGCAAATCCTCTGGGACTTACAGAATAAAATAGCTCCAAATACAATAATATTAGGAGACTTTAATACTCCACTCTCACCAAAGTACAGGTCTACCACCTAGAGGATTGGCAAAGAAGCCTCCAAATTAAATGATGCCATATCTCAAGCGGAATTACCTGATATATACCAAGTTTTCCACCCTACAACAACCCAGTACACATTCTTCTCAGCAGCCCATGGAACTTTCTCCAAAATAGACCATATCATAGTTCATACAAGGAATTTAAGCAAATACAAGAGGATCGACATAATCCCCTGTATTCTATCTGACCACAGTAGAAACAAGCTAATTCTTAATAACAAAGCATACCATGAAAATTACTCAAATACATGGAAATTGAAAGTACACTTCTGAGCAACACCTGGGTCACAGTAGAAATTAAAGAAGAAATTAGAAAGTTCCTACAATTCAATGAAAATGAATACACATAACAAAGAAACCTGTGTGACATGCAAAAGCAGTCCTGAGGGGTCAATTTATCACTCTCAGTGAACACATCAAGGAAATAGAGACCCACCAAGTAAATAATCTCATGTTGCAACTAAAACTGCTAGAAAAGCATGAAAAAAATGACCCTAATGTTACTAGATGGAGCGAGATAACCAAAATAAGAGCTGAATTTAATGAGATGGAGACTCACAATAAAAATTAATGAAATTAAACATAAAGTTGGTTTTTGAAAACAAATCAATAAAATTGATGGACCTCTGGCAAGAGTATCTAAAAAGAGAAGAAGAGACTCAAATCAATAAGATCAGGGATACCATGGGAAAAATTACAACAAATACCCAAGATATCCAAACAATTCTAAAGAATTATTTCCAGAATCTATACTTACTAAGGAAGGAAAACCTAGCAGAAATGGAGGAATTTTTAGAGAAATACAAATTTCCCAAACTGAACCAAGAAGAAATAAAACAATTAAATAAACCAATAACTTACAATGAGATAGAGAAGCAATCGGAAGTCCTCCAAGAAGGAAAAGCCCAGGACCAGATGGCTTCACTACTGCATTGTTGGTGGGAGTGTAAACTTGTTCAACCACTTTGGAAAGCAGTATGGGAGTTCCTCAAAAGACTATGGAATTCTATAAGACGTTTGAAGACCTTCAAACTCTTCCCAGAAACAGAAACAGAAGGAGCTATCCCAAATTCCTTCATGAAGCCAGTATCACCTTCATCCCCAAACCAGACAAAGACCCAACAAAAAAGAGAACTGCAGACCAATCTCCATGATCAACACAGATTCAAAGCTCCTCAAAAAATTCAAATAATATCAAAACATATCAAAAACATATAAAAATCATATAATATGAAACATATCAAAAAAAACATACAATATGATCAAGTAGGCTTTATCCCAGAGATGCAGGGATGGTTTAACATACATAAATCAATAAATGTAATCCATCACATCAACATATCCAAGATAAGAACCACATGATTATCTCCATTGACATGGAAATGGCTTTTGATAAAATACATCATTCATTCATGTTAAAAGCTCTGAAGAAGATAGGAATAGAAGGAACATTCCTTAAAACAATAAAAGCCATGGGGCTGGGAAGGTGTCTCAGTGGTAGAGCGCTTGCCTTGGATGCATGAGGCCCTGGGTTCAATTCCTCAGCACCACATAAGCAAAAAGAAAAAAGCTGGAAGTGGCGCTGTGGCTCAAGTGGTAGAGCACTAGCCTTGAGCTCAAGAGCTGAGGGACAGCGCCCAGGCCCAGAGTTCAGGCCCCACGACTGGACCCAAAAAAAAAAAAAAACAATAAAAGCTACATATGTCAGACCAATAGCCAATATTATACTTAATGGGGAAAAACTACAACCGATTCTCCTTAAAAACAGGAACAAAGCAAGGATGCCTATTCTTACCACTCCTCTTCAATATAGTTCCATAATCCTTAGACAGAGAAATAAGGCAAGATAAAGACATAACAGGGATCCACATAGGGAAGAAAGAAGTTAAACCAGCCCTTTTTGCAGATGACATGACAGTATGCCTCAATGATCCTAAAAACTCCACCCACAAACTCTTAGAACTTATAAACCACTTCAGTAAAGTAGCAGGATACAACATTAACCCCCCAAGATCCGTTTCCTTTCTGTATACCAACAACATACAAGTATAAAGGGAAATCAAAGAAACAACCCCCTTCACAATAACCTCAAATAAAAATAAAATACTTAGGAATTAACTTAACCAAAGAAGTAAAGGAACTATTTAATGAAAAGTATAAAAGCCTAAAGACATCATAGAGGGCATCAAGCAATGGAAAGATCTTCCATGTTCTTGGGTAGGCAGACTTAATATAGTGAGAATGGCTATACTGCCAAAATTGATTTACAAATTCTCTGCAATTCCCATTAAAATCCCAATGACATATTTTACTGAAATAGAGAAAACAATCCAAAAATTAAATGGAACAACAAAAGACCTAGAATAGCCAAAGCAATTCTAGGCAAAACGAAACAAAACAAAACAAAAACATGGAGGGATCATGATACTGGGCTCTTCTATAAAGCTATAATAATAAAGACAGCTTGGTACTAATACAAAAACAGACCCAAATACCAATGGAATAGATTAGAATATCCATAAATAAAACCACATGCTTACAGTCAGCTGATATTTGACAAAGTAGCCAAAGACATATAGTGGAAGAAGCACAGCCTCTTCAACTACTGGTGCTGGGAAAACTGGGCAGCCACAGAAAACTAAAAGTGGACCCCAGCCTATCACCATGTACTAACATCAACTCAAAATGTATTAAAGACCTTAACATCAAAACTGAAACTCTGAAACTACTGCAGGACAGAGTAGGAGAGACACTTGAACTTATAGGCACAGGCAGGAACTTTCTGAACAGAGTTCCAGATCACAACAAATTGGAGAGAGATTCAACAAATGGAACTGCCTTAAAATAAAAATTTCTGCACAGCTAAAGACATAGCAACAAAACTAGAAAGTCAGTCAACTAATTGGGAAAAAAATATTTACCAGCAATATATCAGACAAGGGCATAATATCCAGCATATACAGTGAACTCAAGAAACTAATCCCTCCCAAACCTAACAAACCAATTACTAAATGGGCAAGGGAACTAAAGAGAGACTTCTCAGAACAGAGATAAAAATGGCAAGAAATGCATGAGGAAATGTTCATCATCCCTGGCTGTAAAGGAAATGCAAATAAAAACAACCTCTCTTACCCCAGAGAGAATGTCCCACATCCTAAATTCAGCCAATGACAAATGCTGGAGGAGATACGGAGAAAGAAAAGCCCTACTGCATTGCTGGTGGGAATGTACACTAATACAACCACTTTGGAAAGCTGTCTGGAGGTACCTCAGAAAGCTAAATATGACCCAGCCATACCACTCCTAGGCATCTACCCTGAGCAACAAAAACCAGGATACAAGGGCACATGCACCTCAATGTTTATTGCAGCACTGTTCACAATAGTCAAGATATGGAAACAACCCAGATGCCCCACCACAGATGAATGGATCCAAAAACTGTGGTACCTATATACAATGGGATATTATGCAGCCCTTAGAAAAAATAATGGCATTAATAAGGAACTGGATGGAACTGTTAAAATTATTTTTAAAAAATTTTTCCATATATATTTTTATTGTAAAAATACTGTACAGAGGGGTTACAGTTACATGAGTAAGGCATTGAGTACATTTCCTATCAGAGCATTGTTACCTCCTCCTTTGTTTTTCCCCTACCTTCCCTTCCCTCCCTACCTCCCCAAATCCTCCCTCCCCACAGATGATGTTAAGCAAAATGAACCCCAAGACAAGAACACAGTGGTTTTTCTTCTTTCTTGCTATTGTTTTTAACATACTTATAATGTACTATGTGATTCTTTTGTTTCTTGTATATGATCCACTGTATCTGATTCCAGTGTCCTGTATCTTGTATATACATTTTTATAATTTGGGGAGAAGAGATATAACAAAACGCTTAAATAAGGATACAGGTTGACCCACTGCAACAGTGAGATGTACAAAACACAATGTTGAAAAATCATTTTAAGCAAGGTAAGCCAAGAGCAAAAAAAAAAAAAATGGCACATGGTGTCCCTGATATGTGGATGTTAAATACAAAATGTAAGGAGATACGACAAGGCAAACAGGACTCGAGAAACAAAGGACCTCCACTCATCTTGTCTAATCATTACTAAATGACCCCATCCTGTTGACACATATATGGTATATACACACACATCTGGAGCAAACAAGGAGGAGAACACAGAATCAGAGGGAAACGGGAAACCATACAACAGAGGGGCCCATCCGCTGCCCTGGACATTGATGAAAATGAACTAAGAAGCTCAAGGGCAGCGATGGGAGGGAGGGAATGAGAGGGAAAGAGGTTATCTCAGAATACTGTGAAATTTATGTAATCACTTAAACATAATAAAAAATATTTTTTAAAATGATGGCAATACTTGAAATAAAATTTGCATAGTTTTTTCTTTAAAAAATAAAACCAAATAATGCAATAGAGTCTCAATCAAAGGGTTATAGTTCTGGGAGGAAAACTTCTGGAAAAAGAGCTAGAAAAGTAAAGGTTAACTGATAGATGACTACTGTTTATACAGTTTGACTGCCATTGATCCAGTTAGAGACATAGAAAGGGCTGGCTGATAACTGAGAACTATAAAAGTAGAAGAATATAGCAATGCCATTACCTGGCATGGATTCATGCATTAAAGTGCACAAACTTAGAGATCATTATAATATAAGCTGACTGTCTAGGGAGTTTATCAGCATTGATGAAAAATTGGGAGTTGCTATGTCACAGGATAGTCTTACTTTAATTTGGATATGTATCTCAAACACACACAGAGACAGACAGACAGACAGACACACACACACACACACACACACACACACACACACATCTCTTTGCAAGACTTATATTAGCCTTTATGTTCAGCAACCATGGATCCATAGTTTTATAAACCCAGAGGTCATAAATTTGGTTTACTTGATATACAGTCCCCAGTAGTCATCGGGGTCCTCTACATCGAATCTTCTCATAAGTGAATTTTCATTTTATGTAATTGAAGTGCCTCCACAAATAAGATTGCCATAACAGATCTTTCACACTTCTCTAATTGTGACAGAAAGGTGTTACCTCTTTTCAAAGTGGCTATAGGCTAGCTGTTTTTCCCACCTTGACCTAAAAGGACATGAGCTCACAGACAGGTCTGTAAGTTGACTAGAAGGCATCGCTCCATCCTTCTAGTAGGCATGGGAAGCTGTGGAAGCAGTCATGTAAAACCAGTCATTTTAAGTGGACTATCCACTGGAGGAGAGCCCGGGGTAAAGCCAGGTAGAATAAATAATGTTTGCTATTTGCTTTCCAGATTCACAAGGAATACGTTAACTCCAAGGTCTACCAGAGCCCTGCTATGCTTTTTAAAAATTCACCCAATAATATCACTATGTCACTGGCAAGATTTTTTGAGAATCTAGTATGTGCCACTTTGTGGTACAATGGCATTTCTGTAGGACAGAAAATAAGTTAGCTTCCTTGATCATTTGTTTGTGGCAGGTTATAGCTGTTATTATATTTAAATTGTACAGCAAACCTCCAAACTATTATTGTTTTCCTCATTTTACAGATCAGGAAACTAAGGCTGAGAGAAGCAAACACAATCCTCCAAGAACATGAATTCTAATAGCTAAGAGTCGGTCTGACTTCAAGAGTTCATACTCTCAAAACAGTCCACTTCCTGGGAGAAGTATTATATAATTTGAATATGAGTTCAAAATCATTGATTTCAATGTCATCCTTTTGGTAAGTAGCCTGATAAAACAGCCCTTCTGAGGTCTTCAAACCTTATTTCTGAATACATGCAGAGTTTGCTTTTCCTGATCAATTTCCTTTAGACACAGGCAAAGAGAGAAAGAGAGATGAAGGTTGGACATAGATCATGAAATTTAAACTGACATATTGGATGGCTGCAACAGAAGGGAAGAAAGTATATGGGTGTGAAAGAAAAAGAGAAAAAGAAATTCAGCTGCATTTTCTTCTATTTAATAGCCCTGCATGGGTGTTGATCTGTATGAAAGGACCTCCCAAAGACCCCTGAATATCTGTGCCCTTATTTTAAAATTTCAAATGAGACTGAAAATATTTTTACACTTCTCTTGAAGATTCTAGAATGCATTTCATACTCACAGCTCTCATTTTGCGAACATATTATTGCTACAAATTGGATACCAGTCTGATTCTTACACTCATTTATTCTCTGGCCCTCAAACATTCCTATTTTTCCTCAAGTGCCAAAAATAGCTTCAAGGAGAGCTAAGATCACATTCTTGAAATGAGTTGGGGAAAGTGATCATAGGAAGAATCATCTAAGATGAACCCACTCATGAGAGTAACGTGTACCTTTTAAACTTGTAGATCAAAAACACAGCCAAGCCAACAAACACCACTGACAAGAGCATAAGCATGGCTGAGCTGCTGTGTCCGGCGCTGGAATCCACCAGTGGAGCTAAGACAGAAAAACAGACATGCTTACTTAGAAAGTTGTTGGGAAACTGAGCCAACCACTCAACACCCTAACTTCCAGTTTCCAATTGCCCTGCCTGCTACCGGAACACAGGAAACTTGGCTTCAGTATTGAATATTCAATATTACAAGAATGTCAATTCCTCTGCTGTGCATTTGGGAAACTTGTTCTTGGTATAAACAGACTATGTGTATCCCAGGAGGGCATAGAAGATTTGAATATCCTCTTAGCCTTCCTGACAATATGGTAGCTTGCTAGGAGCTTTGGGTTAAGTACTTAGCAATGTTTTATTCTCCTCTATCATCTGGTAAAATGCTATTGGATGGGCACATTGGGAATGTCTACATCTGAAAATCTGCCATTATTAGTAAAAACCCATTGAGCCAACAGGTTCTCCCAGAGAGAGACAGCCACAACTCAATGTCCAATGGGACATGGACATTAATTTTTCCTTTTGTAAGTTATACAATTAGAGCTGATCTATGTTTCTACTTATACTTATCCATTTTAAAACTGGATTTCAATGTTTTCTAATCTGACTTCCCAACTAAGTCTCAGACCCAAAGAAATGGAAAGATCCCAAGTATTTATCCAGTGTCATCTCCACTGTTGTGAATAAAAATAAATACATACACAAAGCTAAGTAAATGTAATTTTTCTCAAGACTATCCCAGGACTCACTGGTAGGACTACTCCTAATAAAGTCTTCCTGCCATCCCCTCACAACGCCTCCAGGAAGACATGATCTTGTGGAAGAGATTTTGATGACTATGCCCTCCCTTTTCTCTCTAAGATAACGGATCTTCGCACCCATGTCCCCGAGATCCTCAACAGGTACTCACCTAATGTCAGCTGTGTGACGTATACAATGACCTGGACCCCTGGCTTCAGTTCAAACTGGACCAAGTTTTGGTTGAGAGCATTAAACAGTGTCTCTACAATCTGGAAAAGAAGCAAGATGCTGCATGGAAAGATGACCAGGGATGATGCTCCCTATCTGCCAATCAGCAACAAATGACCACGTTCAATCTGGGGCCAGGATACAAGAACAGCATCTTTATCCACTCGGTTCTCACAGGCCCCAGAGCCACAGGAGCCCACGGAATTAGCTGGTGCTATTTGTTTCCTTGGGGTGGGGGGAGGAAGAATGCGATCTAAAGAGACATATCTATCTTGTTCAGAGCTGGAACTGACATAAGTAATTCATTCAACTCCTACCTCAGAGCTCTTTCATCCCTGCCTTGATAACCTAAGACCTGTGGTGGTTCCAATGAAAGAAAGTCAACTCATCATTAGCTCTTTAATCTGATCAAGTAACTCGCACAGGGTGAGGAACCCCCCTGCCAGGATTAAAGCAGGCACGAAAGCCCAACCCACCCCTCTGCATTTTCTATCTTTGAGACAATGGGAGGCAAACATCAAAGCAGAAGCTGCCTGTGGGTGTTTTTTTATGGGATAATTTTTCCTCTTTACCATTCCCCAGCAAGTCTCAGAAACACATAACATCGATTTAATCACTCTGTAATTCCACATGAAAGCTGCGGCAGTCTTCGGCTGTTGTCCCTAACTCTTATCTCACTGTACTCGCCTTAATATCACAGCTTCCATTCATCACAGTAATTACCTATTTATCTAAACAGATGGATATTATAGCTTCGAAATAGAGTCCACACACATCGCACTTGCTATTTCAGAATTAGGAGGTCTTGGGAACGTGATGTGTGGTGAGAAGCTGGATTTAATCCTGGCCAACGGTCAACATGCCACCCTGACATATAGTGAAAAGCAGCTGACCAAGTGACAGCTGCGGACTGTGCACAGATATGGGGTAGTGACAGCCAGGACAGGTGAACACCCAAGGGACACAAATGGTATGTGCACAATTGTTACTTCAAACAGGAGCATACTTGTTTGACTCCTGCAGATTTTCATCAGCCTCGCCACCTTTGTTTCTTTCCACTTCTCCTGACTTAGCATCATGGAGATGTGGGGAAAGGTAACGGAGTACAGCCAATAGGACCCCAGTAGGAGCATCCAGTGATTGGGGAGAAACAGCAGACGCCCCTCCCCCTTTGCCTCTGATTTTGTGTAAATCAAAGGAACTCTATGAACATTTCCTAAGGACAGTAAATCACAGACCTTTACGGAAATACTGCCTCTTCAGTCAAAGCAAGATGCGGCAATCCATCTCTCTTTCCAAAGAAATGTGTTTAAAAGCAGTTCATTTCCTCTCTTAAAGCAGAATTTAAATTGGCCAGGATCTCTTAGGGTGAGCTCCTGCCTCTACCCCCATTTCCTGCCCTTCAGAATGAACCTTGGAAGGGAAACTTGAGCAAGGTTCAGGAAAGGCAGTCATTGGAATCAAGAATGTCACAGTACTCTCCTACTGTGTCTCTGCTTGCTTAGCCTTTGTGTTTATTGTGGTTAAAGGTGAGTGTTCTTCAAAATCCTGGGTGCTGGGCAGAGAGCCCTAGGCTGACAGGTGAATGAGAGAGAAACTGATGCCCTTTTGAGACGAGAACGTTGTTTCTGTTCATAATGTGGGCTACAGCCAAGTGTCCCAGCCAAATCTCCTTCACTTACTTCTTCCAGATCTCCCTCGTGCCCTTTCCTCCTCTCTGTCAGATTCTTGGGTGGGAGGATGAAAAGCTCTGCTGACGTGGGAAGGCCAGGGAACACAGCCACAAGGATCTGCTCTTCTGGGACACTGGTTACCTGCGAGAGGTTTACAACCAAGAGTGAGGAATTACAGAGCTCGTCTTCCCCAGATCAACAACCAGAAGCAGAGGGAGCACACAGCGTGGATATGATACAAGGTTCCAGTTCATTTAATTTATGTAGCATTCTAGACACAGGCTCCAGTGTACATCTGAATTTCTTTCCTCTTTCTCCCACAGTTGCTAGGTAAAGGATTACTAAACTCCCTCTGCTCTTGTATACCTTTTTTTTTACTGAAACTAAAACAGTATTATAAATGATTTTCAACACATTATTTGCTGGGAGCATTTGCAATAGTTGCTCATATACTTTTCCATTTTTCTGCAGTAAAGATGAGAGCTTCTGACTAAAATACAAACAGAACTGGCTGGAAATGGGGATACATAGTGACAAATACATGTGGCATGGAGGAAATGCAAATTTTAAAACACAGCCAAGCTGCCCTTGTTTGCAAGGATTAAAGTTGAGTGTTGGTTTGGATTTGTTGCTAATAACGCTGTGGCTACAGTGAAGGAGATTCCTTCATTTGTTGCTGGAAGCACTAAAGCTTAATGCATGTCACCGATTGGTTTTCCAAAAGACTTCCTTTATGGCTATAACAATATTTGTATTCTTCATTTAGTAACTGTAACTGGGTGAGTTAGTTCTTTTTTAAAAATATTTTTATTGGGTGAGTTAATTCTAAAGACCTGATCCAAAATAGAGGAAAAACCATATGTAGAAAGAAAACAACATTATTTAGAATAGAAAAGAGGTAAAACTCAAATATTTTTAAAGTATTTAAAATACCAATATGGTCATTATACAGACAATTCTAACTCTAAAATGATGCTGAGTACCATAAAGTAATGTGGAAAATTGCGTACGATGGCTGCATACTAGTCTATTTCTTTATATTCATTTGATTACAACTCTAAAAATACAAATGCATAGCATAGGAAAAAATCAAATACTGAAAGTTAAGAGGCTGATATTAAGACTAAATTTTTCCATCCTTTATTTCTTTCCCTTCCTCCCTCCCTTCCTTCCACCCTCCTTCTCTCTCTTTCCCTCTCTCTCTCTCTTTCTTTCTTTTTTGCTTTCCTCTCTCTCTTTCTTTCTTTCCTCTCTCTCTCTCTCTCTCTCTCTCTCTCTCTCTCTCTCTCTCTCTCTCTCTCTCTCTCTCTCTCTCTCTCTCTTCCTTTCTTTCTTTAGTTTTCTCTTCCTTGTGCTCATTTGGGGGTTTGAACTCAGAGCCTGGGTGCTGTCCCTGAGCTTTTTGCTCAAAGCTAGTGTTCTAGCCACTTGAGCCACAGCTCCACTTCTGACTCTTTGGAAGTTCATGGGAGATAAAAGTCTCATGAACTTTCCTACCTAGGCTGTCTTTGAATTGTGAACCTCAGATCTGAGCCTCCTGGTTACCTAGGATTATAGGCATGAGCCACCAGTACCCAACTTGAATTTTTCTATTCTTTAGTGCTTAGTAAAGGTGATTATCACTTTAAAAAATTTAATACTTGGCTTCTAATGGCAGATTCTTGAAAAACAACTTCAAAAAAAATAGGTGAGAATAAAGTGTTTTTCCCCACTGTTCATACTTCCCTATGTCTCTACTGGAGGTCTTCTATCCACAACAATACTGTCTCTTCTGTCAGTGACAAACATGATAGATTTTGTAGCACAGCTATAATAATGCCTCCTCCAAGGAGTCTCTCTCAACGACTTCCTATACCTGCAAGAATCTTCTCCCTCTGGGCACCCCACTGAGATCCTCCAGTTCACTGTGTCTATTGCATGTTAGGATCATAGATCTCATCTGCACAACTCCCGGTCATTTCTGTGATTGGTTCTGATTGTGGGCTCTCCTAGGCAGTCCTGGAGGTCTTTGTATCTACCTGACGGTACTAGAAGATGGTTGGCAGGGGAGAAAGTCAGTAAATAGTTGCTGAATTGTGTAGAAGTAGAAAGGTGGTTGTTTCCCATTTGCTCAGCTCTGTTTCCTATTTGGAACGAGGCTTACAGATTGGAGTGAACACTCAGGGATGTGATAAAGCAAAGAAAGGCTTTCCAGACTGCACGAAATTACAAACTGGCTGTCAGAAGCCTACAAGGTGCACCAACCAAGGAAACCATCTCGTGAAATCTCACGGGGAGGCAGGATGGCTAGAAATCTCAGTGAATGGTGCATGGTAAAGTGAGACTTTATCTTTGCACTCCAGAGGCAGCAAGACACAGAAGACGAGAAAGAAATGAAATGCAGAAAAATCACCCAATGAGATAAACGAAGATGGGCCTACCAATATCTTTCTTGGTTTGTGTGACCCTGTGTTTCAGTGAAAAATAATCTCAGGGGTGTCACTAGAGACCCTGAGTGTACCTTGGGAATCAGGGTTCACTTAATCCTGTCCAAAGGAACAAGGGAGGTGATTTGCCTTCCTGAGATTTAAAGCCTGGGCGTGGGCAGACAGGGTTGATTGTTACTATTTAGTAACTATTTATCATAATCACCTTCAAAGTGAGTGTGCTTTAATAACTCCAGCACTCAAAATATATCCTGGATGTTATATTCAACAACATAGCTCAGCCTAGATATTTGGGTCCTTCCCTTACAATGCTTATATTTGAAACCTAACCACAAATGTGATTGGATTTAAGAGGTGAGGCCTTTGTAAGATGATTAGGTCATAAGGCTGGAGCTCTCAGAATTGGGATTACAGCCCTCATTTACAAAGCCCCAGAGAATTGCTTTGCCCTCATTCTACCATGTGAACACACAATGGGAAAGGTTCACCAATGAATCAGAAAGCAGGCTATGATCAGATATCAAATCTGCCAGTGGCTTGATCTTGGACTTTCTATTCTCCCAACTATGAGAGATAAATGTATGTTGTTTATAGGCCACCTAGCCTATGACCCCTTGCTATAGCAAACAAAAGGGACTGAGCGTGTGCACAGCCATCTCATTTTCCTTTCTTTCCAGGAACAATCTTGTTATCAAACGATTTGAAGTTGACAACTCCTACAGGAGAGCTCATGTATCATTTTCATTTATTTACTCTGCTTCCTCACTGTCACCTCCTTTCCAGGTCTTTCTCCCCAGCCTAGGGGCATAGCAGACATATCCTGCCCTGAGGAGGGACTTATGACATCGACAGCCCCAGCAATAGACCAAGCCATTGCTGTGATCGAAGCAGTCTCCACCTACATGGTCTCCACCTTGCTTAGTAGCAAGGCAATCTCCTGCCTATGCTTGGTATCAGAAAGCTCTTCCCTGCCTCTCATCCATGTTGCATCCATTAGACAGCATCTCTGTTGTTCTACATTATTGTCCTTTGATTCTTTTCTTTGAGGATCTCATTACCCCTTGACACCTTTAATTGGATGGATACCCTTTGTGGTGCTCTTTTATAACAATATCTAATTAAAAGATAGCTTCTGATTCCTTACCCCAGTAGCCTTTCCTCTCATTGCTGCCAGAATAGATACCTGGACTATAAGCCTACTGATATGCATTTTCCCACTTAAACAAACACAGCACTTTATACTCACTGCCTACAGTGTAGCTACTCGGACCCTTTACATTCTGACCTAAATCTGTAGTCACACTCTTCCGTATAAGGTATACACTGGCCACATAAAACTCTACGCCATCTCCCCAACATGATGTACTCTGGCAGTAGTTCCTGGTTACTTAGAAGATAGTACACCTCACTTTTAGCTGAAATATACCCTTGAAAATACAGGTCAAATATCCCCTTTTAAACCATCACTATCATTCAACAGAATGAACTGAATTCCCAATCTATACCCAGCTTGCACTTCCCTGGACAGGGCAAACTACACTTTTCTCCATGCTCCTTGGAGATACTGGCAATGTCTCCATCATACACCTAATTTCACTTTAGACTTACTTCTACATCTCAGTTGACCATGTTTTATTCATTATTATATTCTAGTGCATAGTTCTTACAGCTGTTAACAAGTCTTTTACATTCTCTAAGGCACATTTGACCTTGGGTTAAATACATAGTTTTCTTCCCCTTGTAGAAGTCTCTGTTTCCCAGCCTGTAGCTTTCTGAGTGCTGTCTGTGCCCAATGATAATCTGCTGCATCTAAATACTTGTTAAGAAGACACTATTCATGGCCAAAGAGCCAGTCACATGATAGTAGTATAGACTCAAGGAAAACTCCTCTCATCATTAGAATAGTCAAGCCTTTGTCTCTGAAATATGTAAGATAAACAATGGAATGATTTCCATCTTCAAACACTGGACTGGATGGACACTTTTACCCCTTCCTTCCCTCTCCTTGTTGTTCTTCTCCTTTCTTCTCTCTCTCCATTTTTCCTTTGTTTTTTGTTTCTTTTTTTTTTTTTTCCTTTAGTAGTCCTGGGGTTTGAACTCAGGGCCTGGGCGTGCTCAAGACTAGCATTCTACCACTTGAGCCGCTGTGTCACTTCTGCCTTTTTTTTCTAAGTAGTATATTGGAGATAAAAGTATCACTGACTTTTCTACCAGACTGAATACGAACTGTGATCCTCAGATCTCAACCTCCTGAGTAGCTAGGATTACAAGTCTGAGCCACAGGCACCTAGAGCTTCCTTCCTTCCCTCCCACCCTCCCTCCCTCCCATCCATCCATCCTTCTTTCCTTCCTTCCTTCCTTCCTTCCTTCCTTCCTTCCTTCCTTCCTTCCTTCCTTCCTTCCTTCCTTCCTCCTTCCTTTCTTTTTCTTCAGAAATAACCTGTATCTACCTGTTTTAGTGCTTTTATCCATGCAAATGTGTTCTTACCCATACAATCTAGATTTTTTTTATCTGAAAGACAAACAATGATAAATCTGACTTACTTTAACCAGAGCTCGCTTGATGACGGTGCCAATGTCCTGCCTCCATTCAGGAATGTCAGGATTGTGGTAATCCAGATTAGGAGAGAAGGATAAGAGCTGAGACTGGAAGTATTCTGCAGGGAGACAGAACGTGGGAGTGAGGCCTACAGAGTGCGGTGAGAAGTGTGTGGGGCCTACCAGCAAGCCTCACAAGTCTCTTCTCAGAAGGTCGGAGAGGCAATTCCTTACTTTTGGCCTACTTTGTGAATTCTGAAAGAAAGTGGAAAGTGCTGATTGGAAGTTAATGTGTACCCCTTTGAGTGTCCTCAGTAATTTTGGATTTTAAGCCTTTTTCCTGGGCTGGGAATGTGGCTTAGTGGTAGAGTGCTTGCCTAGCATGCATGAAGCCCTGGGTTCAATTCCTCAGTATCACATACACAGACAAGGCTGGAAGTGGTGCTGTGGCTCAAGTGGTAGTGTGCAAAAGAAGCTCAGGGACAGTGGCTAAGTCCTGAGTTCAAGCCCAAGACTGGCAAAAAAGCCTTTTTCCTGTAAAAAAAATGATACTATCTGGAAAGAAACATAACCAGGAAACTCCAGGGAAATATGTGCAGGTAGTGTCCTGCAGAACCACTCCAAATGGTTGGGTTGAACATTTTTTTCCACTTCTTTCTTAAGTTCCTGTGTTATTTTAAAAACTGCCTCAGTGGCATACAAAGTAGGTTCTAACTTGGCACTAGGTTGATTGTAAGATGTTGCTCCACTGTTGACCTGGTTGGTGAGGACACAGGTTTATGTACTTGTTGGTAATGCATGATGCCAATAGAATCTGGATAATTTTCAGAATCAAATTTATACATCAATAAGACTTTACCTAAAAGTACAATACCAATTAACTAATCAAGAACCCAAGTGCCAAGTTGACAGAAAGATAGAGAAAAAATTACCTGTGTGAAACAGAAAAAATATGAGTTGGGTCAAAGTCTCACCTGCATTAGGACACTTCCTAGAAAACCACAGTGATTATGTCTATATCTAGAAACCTATGTCTAGGTTTACGTCTAGACATTGGTCATAGACATTGGTCAACTGGCAGAAGAAGAGTCAATAATTTTACTTAAAATAACTTAGTAATGAAGAATGGTTACTCAGATAGTGAACAGATAGGAGCTCTGTTATCACTTCCTCTTGCTTTTCTCTAAGGTTTTAACCTTCAAAGGCAGGAACTGTGACTCCTCCCACCTTGGGAACCACTCATTTCCATCTCACAAAGTAGAGGCTGAGCTCACATTGTAGATGCGTCTGCAGGACACTGGATCTAGCATGTGATGTCATCAGATCACCGTCTAGTACACATCTCAAAAATGTGAATCGTCACAGATGGTGATGCAGACACACCCCAGGGGAAAGAATGTAACTCTGTGAGAGATTTCTTTTATAATATGGATCCTTTATCCAGGAGCAAGGTAGAATGCTACTGTGGAGCTCTATTATCTTTTCACAGTCTAGTTGCCAGGAGGGTGAGTGGAAGGGGCTGGCTGTGGAAGCGAGGAGGGGGCAACAGTGGACAATTTTCAGGGCTTACCATGAACAGCGATGTCTTTTGTGTCCTGGATAAGGGCATTCCCGGCAGCCACCTGCACAGTGATGGTGTTGGTTCCCTCTGCGAGGAAGGTGAAGGAGATGCTGCTGTCCAAGGTGATAAGGGGCTGCAAGAAGGACAACAGCAACACCCATTTAGTCCTCAGTAGGCATCCCAGCTCCTGGATCTCCTGCTCCTCTCACCAGGTGGTCATTCTGCATAGCTTAGACCCCCAGGGATCCCACCTCAAAAAGAAAGATAAAACACAAAAACTTTGGAAAGCTTACTAAATGAACACGATCATTTCCCCAGCACGGAGGAAGAGGATAAGTCAATGTAAGAATTGATAAAACTTAAGGATGAATAGAGTGGCTCAAGAGTGGAGTCTTGCTTTGTAAGGATTAATACATGTTAAATCAATACATTTCAAACACAGCGCTAAATACTGGGAAATGCTAAGACCGGACACTCTAGATTTTTTTCCTTTAGTTCTATTCTTCCATCTGGGACAAAGGAGAAGTAAGTTCTGACACATGTCCCTGTTGGGGCTATGAGCATAGGAGACCATTTGTCTTTTCCCCTGATATCCGATGTCATTTAGATTTTCATCCTGTTTTCCATTCAGAGAAAGTCTTAGAGTGTCCCTGTATCATATTCTTCTGTGTCACTATTTTAGGTTGTTGTCTTTCATATAATGGAATATATATATATATATATATATATATATATATATATATATATATATATATATAGGATTCATTGTCATTCTGTTTACTTTTTATTTTATTAGACATGTTTTCCATCTCAAAGCATTTTTACCATTTTTATTAGATTGGGAAATACACAAGCATATGTATCTATGGTCATGTTATAAATCTTCTTTTTTTTATTCCCCCCTAATTTACCATAATAAATTGGGATTTTTCAAGGACAAAGGAACAAATTATCCAAGTTCCCCTTGGGAATTGGGGTCTTGGTCAAAGCTAGTGATTATTGGAAAGAAGAGAGATTGAAGAGTCATTATTTAGAGTCCTCTTAAAGCCCAGGGCCTTTAAAATTCCCTAATGTTTGGGAGTTAAGAAATAATGCTAGAATGGGTCAACCTGTATCTGAGATGTACAAGACACTATGTTGAAAACGAACTTTACAATTTGGGGGGGGGGGAGGGAGAGGGAGGAATAAGGGAGGGAAAGGATGGTAAGGGAAAAACAAAGGAGGGAGTAACAATGCTCAATAGGAAATGTACTCATTACCTTACTCATGAAACTGTAAGCCCTCTGTACAGTATCTTTATAATAAAAATATATATTAAAAAAGGAAATAATGCTAGGAAATTGATCTAAGGCAAGTGATAAAAAGTTGAGAGAACCACAGCATAGAGAGGCGCATAGAAGTGGGAGGAGCATAGAGCTGTTCTTTGGGGGAATGAACCTTGGTTAGGCCTCACGCAGCACATCTATGTATATACACACAGAGGTTCAGAGATCCAACTTGCAAGAAGCTTTCCCTCTGTAAGACTGAAATGTCTTTCTAGCTCACAATTTTAGGCTAGACCTCTGAAACAATAATTCACTTTTGTTTTTGTTTTAAAATCTTACAGCTCTGTTTTATGACCAAGCTGATGATTGGAGTTGGGCAACTGAAGAGATATGCCCTAAGCTTCAGACACCTGGTCCTTCTCAGTTTGTTAAAGAAAACAAGAAGGAAATAAATCAAGAGATACGCTGTTTCCTTCAACTAATAGCAAACTCCGGAGAGCCCATATGCTTCCCCGTTCTTACGGCTCAGTGAGAGTACACAAAAGTTATGTTCCTCTGACTTAAGAAGGGGAGGCAAATGAGTCTGGCCTCCGTGTCATAATGATGCTATGCAGTTCAGAGGCCTATTTTGAAAAAGATGTTCAAATCAAGTTGGGCTCAGCACAGCAGTGTTAGCCAAGGCTATGAAATGAGAGAATCACATAAACACAAAGACTTGTACCCTTTCTCATGTGACCAGAACAATGGCTACAAACTCCTTCTCTGTTACTATTTTAATAAATGACCTCTGGCAGACTCTGTCCCCATTTTGGGCTTTCTTCTTCTCCTTCATCTAAATGAAAGTTTGAGATTTAAAAATCTGTGAGGACTCATTGAGTTGTTAGATCGAAGGCATTAGCAAATGGCTCTAAGCATTATTTCCAGGTTCCTACAGGTCAACCTATTAAATATCATGTGTCTGAAGGCTTTTAGATGCTTCATTAACTTTGTTACGCTCTTTCAAACTAAATAACTAAAATAATCTAGCAGAATGGCTAAGAATGCCTTTTATATGAATCCCAAACTATGTTAGAGATGCTGAGAAAATTAGAACTGTCATACAATGTGGGTGGGAATGAAAAATACTGCCAACATTTAAGCAAAAGTATAGTATAAAAGCCTTTTCCAAAAGGGTCACACCATCATGTAGTTTATGATTTAGCCATTACCATCCTAGGTATTTAATCAAGAGAAAACACATGTTCGTGAATAATAAAATAAATATTCGAGCAGGGTACCAGTGACCTATGTCTATAATCTTAGCTACTTAGGAGGCTGAGATCTTAGAGTCATGGTTTGAAGCCATCCTGGTCAGGAAAGTCTGAGAGAGTCTATAAATATTCGAGCAGGGTACCAGTGACCTATGTCTATAATCCTAGCTACTTAGGAGGCTGAGATCTTAGAGTCATGGTTTGAAGCCATCCTGGTCAGGAAAGTCTGAGAGAGTCTTATCTCTAATTAATGATGGAAAAGCCAGAAGTAGAACTGTGGATCAAGTTGTAGAGTACTAATCTTGAGCAAAAAAGCTTAGGGCCAATACCCAGACCCCTGTGTTCAAGCTCTAGAGGACAGACATGTCGACAGACACATACACATACTCACGTGCATGCGCACGCACACACACACACACACAGAGAAATGAAATGTTTGGGTGTTTGGAAAAAGCTGTAAAGAGCAAAGGAATTTATCAATAGGAAAATATCTTCAAATAATATCTTATCTTCAAATAATAAATAAAAAAGAACAAATATTAGCACATACATTGACATAGGTAGCATATTTATGGTATGTATCACATATATGTGTGTGTATATATATACATATGTATGATATATATATATATACTATACATGAATCTTCAAACAATGAGTGGTAAAATTAGAAAATGTGTAGTGTATGGTTACACTTGTATGAGGTTCTAGAGAAGCAAATCTAATCTATGATATAATTTATAAAGTAGAGAAACTGAAAATGAGTAGTAAGTGGAAACTTTCTGGCATGACAGTAATATGATATATTGTGATAGGAGTTTGCTTTGTATCGGTGAATGCCTCTGTCCAACTCAGTAACTGCACACTGCAGATTTATGCATTCCATCACAGATACGTTTTATATCCCCATAGACAAACAGTGTCAAGACTGTATGAACAATTATTAGATTTGCATGCTGAATCCTTTACAGCAAAGTATACAGGTTTCTTAAATATACTTTGAATTGAATCAAAACAACAAAAAAAAATAGATTGATGGATGGATAGACAGAGATATGATAGAACCAGCAAAGTAAATGTATGTTCATTGAAAAAAATATTCTTCACATTTTAATATATGTCTGCAAATTTTCATAATAATATTCTAGGAGAAAATGTATAAAATGCATACAAAGTATGCTTTTATTCTTCAGGACTGCTTGAGTGACTCCCTCTGCTATGACATTACCTTTTTGTTCTAGTTTGCTACCTTTAGCTTTCTTGCATCCTACCTTACCTCTCACCGCCAGACCTTTTCCCATCTTACTAGCTCTCTCTTCCAGAAACTTTCATCACTTTCTTGTCTTTTCCCTCAGATCTTGGTCATCTCCTCCTTTCAGGATAGTCATCTTAAATCAGCCCTCAGGTGGATGTACTGTTCTGGCCTCTGTAGCTCTCCTGAGAGGTATAAATTTCCAGTCCCAGCAGACCCTATCTGGCTGCTTCCCTAGGAGTTTAGGTCCAAGTGAGGGTGAAGAGCTGCAGGACAAGAAAAATGCCATCTGAGATGGGAGAGTGTACACTATTCTTCCAGCTAGTCAGGGCACAGAGCCACAGCAAACAAATCTCACCAAATGGAAATGGTTGGTCTCTGGGTGATGAGCCACAGACATCCACGTTAGGGAAATGACAGAAGCTAATTTTGTTTTCCAAATTGCTTTTGTTTATCATAGCAGTTATGGCATCATGGCTGATTTCACCTTCCCTGCAAAGCTGGAACCCTCAACAGAATCCTTGAGTTCTTCATTGGCTGCTGCTATCTGGTACACAGTGCTAAATTAAATCAAGTATTTTAAGGTTCATTTACTCAAATCTATTAGGCAAGCAGACACATTTATTAAGCCAGACCTCTGTTAATCCCAGCAAATTGGCCATTCAGAGTCCCACAAATTCAGCCAGCAGCCATTTGACTTCTCTGCCTCTGCTTTGTGCCAACTGCAGCCCTTGGAATAAAACCTCAGGCATTGCTTAGGTGCTGGGTTACTTCCCTTCCCATGAAGAAGCCTTCATGTGAGAAAGGTCAGATATTTCCCAACTGAGCCCAGCAAGAAACCAGCAAAGCTCTGAGCTTTGTTATGAGACTTCCACTTGACGAAGGGAACAGGGAGCTGCAGGAGACTCTTTTCATACAAACCGTGCTGGTTTTCCACACAGGGTAAGTTGCAAGCATGCTGCACATTATACAATCTCCACAGTGTAGTGAAAGATGTTGTTCCCAAATTGGACAGACTATTCCACCATTATACTTGCCCACCTTGAGAACGCCAGTAGATCATACACTAATGTGCTATAAGTGCTCATCATATGAAGTAGAAAAGGCAGAATATCTATATTTATATCTATACATAGATATAGATATAAAATTGTGGATGTATTATGCTTAGAACTGTCAAAATGACTTAACCACACACAAAAAACAAGAAAGATAAATAGCATTCATAGCTGAGTTATGATTATGGTTTTAATATAAAAATTCATAGGTAAGAAATCTTTTATCTCAAACACACACACACACACACACACACACACACACACACACACACACACACACACACTAAAATATACACAAAAACCCTTCAAAGCATTGAACTATCCATGAGTCTGATTTTATCTTTTAACCTACTACCCTAACTCTGATTTAGGATCCTAACTCTGCTTTTTTTAAAATGTAATCCATATTTATTACTAGGCTCTGGTCTCAGAGCTTTGTGCTTGTTAAGCAAGTGCTCTGCCACTTGAACTATGTCCTTTGTCCTTTTTGCTTTAGTTGTTAGAAAAATAACTAAATGATCTTGATTATTTTCCCCAGGGAGAGCCTCAGGCTGATCTTGTTATTTCTTAGAGCATCCAGGATTCAAACTTTGAAATTCAACAACAAAATCAACAGTATACTCTAACCTCCCATCTTTCATTTCTTTCTTCCACCCTCTATTGAAATGAGTCTTCTACTTTGGCTTGATTAGTCCACACAACACACAACCATTTCCAAAGCTCCAGATCCCTTTCTCTCCACTCAGCCTCAAGTTCACTGCTCCTTTAGTGCCAGCTTAAGACCAATTTCAAACATGACTCACTCTGTAACCCATGGAGCCTGCATCCATTTCTCCCTAGGCTGTTTGAAATAGCCAGTATTAGTTCATTCCTACTGCCTTCCTTTCTTGTGTCTTTCTTAGATGTTAACCTCGTGTGATCAAATAGATTATGTTTCTTGAAGGCAACAAATGGAATTTACACTGCTTGGTATTCCCCACAACATTGAGTACAAAATATGACTCCTGAAAAGGATCCACGGTGGGCCTGATGCAATTTCACACACCCCACTGAGAGGTCTGTAGGTTTGAAAGCCAACAGCTGGATAAGGCATGCTTGCTCTTTTCTATTTACTTATATATCATACTTGCTCAGCGATTGCTGCATGTGTGTTCACTTTACCTTCTCACCTGGAGTGCTATCTTTTTTGAAGATAGGGATAATATACTTCTATGTTAATACCATCGAGATAAGAGTCGGTTTTAAACTGTGTGAGAACGGTCAGTTCTCTCCTTTAAATCAACAAACATAAAGGGTGATTTAATTTAACTACCCGAGTGAATCGATCATCTCTCTCTCCCACCCATAAGTGCACACAGACACATTTGCATGCACACCCACCCACACACACACACACACACACACACACACACTCTCTCTCTCTCTCTCTCTCTCTCTCTCTCTCTCTCTCTCACACACACACACACACACACACACACACACACACACCACATACAACATTACCCTCCAAGGATATTAACCCAAATGCATTCCCTTTAAAATGGGATAATTTCTCTATTGTCAGTGATGTTCTGATGATTAAATAAAATAATGTATATAAAGCAAATTCTAAGAATAAACCCTCAAACTTGATAATAATAATAAACCCTTTCACAGAGCAGTGTGTTAGTGAACAGGAACTTAACAAGTCTTACATCACAGCATCACACCATTCATGATGAACCCAGACATATTCATTTTGTTTTTGCCATTTGATGATGATGCTTATTGGATCAAGTATTGTACCAGTGACCACCCGTGATGTGTTTCAAGCATGGTACTAGTAAAATGTACTGATAAAGTATCCCTTTTCAAATGGAACAACCAATTATTTATTTTAGACAGGAATGTAATCTCTAGAACAATGTTACATTTATCACCTAGATGTCCACTGTATTAGTGCAAATGATTAGTATAACAGTCTAATATTTCCAAATGTTTAGGTATCTTCTAAGTGACTGGTAACATCTTAACATAATCATTATAACAATAATCAATTATACTTACTACCACTGTTCCCCAGATAATATTATTAAGAAAACTAACTCTCAAAGAAATCAAATGGCTCTGTTAAAGTCATAGAGCACAGAAAAATCTACCTGGACTAGAATCTATGCTTCTCTTAATCTAAAAATCCACTTTGTAAATCACTAGGCACCAGTGGCTCATGCCTATAATCCTAACTGTTCAGGAAGCTCAGATCTGAAGATCATGGCTCCCAGCCAATCCTGGCCAGAAAGTCCATGAGTCTCTTTTTTCCAATTACCAGCAAAAACCTAGAAACAAAGCAGTGGCTCCTGTGGCAAAATGCTAGCCTTGAGCAGAAAATTTCAAGGAATTCAACACTCAGGCCCTGAATTCAAGTCTGAGGAGTGGCACCAGATGAAACAATCCACTTTTTCACACATTATCACCTTCTCTTGATTTTTTGGGAACAAAATCCAACAGATAAGATATATGGAATTTATGTATTTGTCTAGCATTTGATACTCAATCTTGTAGACAAGAAATTCTTAGGCAAAGGAGTATCTTTAGTTGTTATTTTTTAAGACCCTAAAAGTGTAATGTCAACAGGTAATTTTAAAACAACCCCAGACAGTACCAGTGGCTCCTGCCTGTAATGTTATTATTAAGTATTCATACCATCCAAGAAGCCACATAGTGGAATTTAAAATAGGCTCTCATTAATTTAAGTGTGTAGTGGAATACTAGGGAGATACAAATGAAACTTTAAAAACAGTTCAAGTGATATACTAAGGAAGGAGAAAAAAATCAATAAGGACAAGCTGAACTCAACAATTCAATCAAGCAGTCTTATATAATTAATAGATAAACTTATCAAAAATAGCAGAATGCATATTGGTTTCTAGTCCACAAAGTACATCACTCAGAGTAAACCACATAATGGGCCATAAAGCATGTACTACTTAGATATAAAATCTAATAAAACATATGTGTGTTTCATAGAAGCAAAATTATAGATATGGTGAATAAAATCAAAGAATAACTAAACGAATAGAGAGATATCCATGTTCATGAATAGGAAGATAAACTATCGTCAAGATGTTAGATCTTGTCTGCTTCATCTATAGATCCGATACAACCTCAAGTGAAAATCCACTAACTTACTTAGGATATATAAATGAAATTATATTCTAAGTTTATATGGAAAAGAAAATACCTAGAATGTACAACTCAGTAAAGCTAAGTGAATATGTGTAACTTACTCAGGGACATACAATAAATCTGTCGTAATCAAAGTAGTGTGATATTAAAGACAGGAAAGAGAAATAGATTAATAGAAGAGAAAAACTATTTCCATGTGTTCTCTGACAAAAGAACAAATGTTGCTGGAATGTCTTGATATGCACATGCCAAAGAAAATGAATCTAATCATACACCTTACATACATCAAAAGTAAACTAAAATTGAATTACAAACCTACATGTAAAGCCCAGAACTTCTTTTTATGGGGGGTGGGGAGCCTGGTCATGGGGCCTGAACTCTGGGCCTGGGCACTGTCCCTCAGCTCTTCAGCTCAAGGCCAGCGCTCTACCACTTGAGCCACAGCGCCACTTCCGGCTTTTTTCTTTTTGCCTATGTGGTGCTGAGGAATGGAACCCAGGGCTGCATGCATGCAAGGCAAGCGCTCTACCACTGAGCCACCTTCCCAGCCCAAGCCCAGAACTTCTAAATGCTAGAAGAAACCACAAGAAAAAATCCGTATGGTCCTGTCAATGACAATAAGCTTTCAGGTCAAACACTCAAAGCACAAACCATGAAACAAACAATTGGACTTCATTCAAATTATATTTTTCTGGTCTGAAAAAAAAAATGTTTAGAAAATGAAGAGACAAACCTCTGACTGCATGAAAATATTTGCAAAAGACATGTCAGGATTACTATCTGAAATATACAAAGAACTATTAAAAACTCCACAGCAAAAACTAGAACAAACTATTTTTTAATGAGCAAGAGAGCTCAACAAAAAACTCACCAAACATAATATATAAGAGACATATTTTCCTTATAGTGAAACATTAGAGAAATTCAAACTTAAACCCTTTTAGAATGGCTGAAATCTGGAACATGACACATCAAAATAGAATTGGGGAATGTAGAAAAACAAGAATTCTCATTGCTAGTGGGAATGCAGAAGGGAGCAACCACTTTGGAAGATGGCTTTATATGCTGTTATGACATGATCCAATAATCATACTTTGTAATTCATTCAACGGAGTTGAAATCATCTCTACATGACAACTTGAACATAGATGTTTATAGCAGCTTTATTTGTAATTGTCAAAAGTTGGAAAAGACCAAGATGTATTCAGTAATAGACTGTAGAAGATCTAAATAGTGGAATATGGTTCACCAACAAGATGAAATGAAGCCAGGCACTAATGGCTAATATCTATAATCCTAGCTACTCGGGATGTTGAAACTTATAGAATCTCAGTTTGAAGCCAGCTTGGACAGAAAAGTACTTGAGACATCTCAAAAATAACCAGCAAAAATCAGGGCTTGAGGCATGTAGGCATGTCTCAAGGGGTAGAGCACCAACTGGCAAGCAAGCAGAGCAAGGCAAGCAAGCAGGAAACCCTGAGCAGAAACTCTAAAACTGGGAAAGAAAAGAAGAGAAGGGAGGGAAGGAGAGAGGAAGGAAGGAAAAAGGAAGGAGGGAGGGAGGGGGAGGGAGGGAGGGAGGGAGTGAAGAAAGGAGGGAGGGAGGGAAGAAGGGAGGGAGGGAGGGAAGAAGGGAGGGAGGGAGGGAAGAAGGGAGGGAGGGAGGGAGGGAGGGAAGAAGGGAGGGAGGGAGGGAAGAAGGGAGGGAGGGAGGGAAGAAAGGAGGGAGGGAGGGAAGGAGAGAGGAAATAAAGAACATTAATTTAATTGAGGAATCGTGTTCCCAGTTTTTATCATAGAATTACTGTCACTTTTGAAATAGGCATTTCCATCACCAGGTACTTAGGACAAGGGCTAGGTAGAAAATTCAGTGTTTGATCCGTTCCATTTCTTATTTTGAGAGAGAACAAGAGTACTACCTTGCTTACAAACTCTAGGTTTTATACAGCACAGGGTAGCTATTGGTGAGGATTCTTTAAATGTGTTGAAGCATTTAATTTCCCCAACCTACATTAAGATGTCTAATTCACATTTGACAATCCGGATCCTTGAATCTCAAGATGCCAAGTAACTTCCTTGCTATTACATGACTAGGAAATGACAAAGCCAGGATTAAAACAAAGTGTTGATTAGAGGAGGTTTCTAGAGTGTCTCAAAGTACTTTTCCTTCCTTAGCATTACTCAAATGTCCCCGGTTAAAGTAATGGACTCAGTGGAGGAGGGTGTCTTCTATTCAGCTCCTGAGTTCTTAATGTCACTAAGCACTGCCACATTCACAGGGCCCCTGAGGCTAATTTGGCAAGCTGCAGCACCAGAGGTTTCAATGTAGCTCAAAGTTGATACTGATCAGAAATGGCCAAACCTTTGTGCTATTGCCGAACCACCAGAAGTATGTAAGGGTCCCCAGCTGACTAGGCCACACAACCGCACTGATATTGACTTCCTTATTTCTTATGGCAACAAATGGGACTCGGAGGTGGACGTGCTCCACAGGACCTAAAGGAATAGGAAAAAACAGACAAACCAATCAGTGTATGTATTCTCAGAACAAGCTAGCAAACTATATCACACTCTAGAATTTTCATCTTAATCTCAATGGTTGTCCCTGAAACAATGACCACAATGACCACAAACTCACAAAGGCTAGGAAGTATGTCCTGGAAAAGAAGGTCCACTCTACATGAGGGAAGTCAAAGCAGGTTTGGCTTTCTTGAGTGAAATCCAAGCTTAATTTACATAAGGAGAAATCATCCTACCAAGAATGTTTATTGTTTATGGCAATCCAAGGACAAAGCTGAACACTTAGTCCAGAATAAAAAGAGAAACAACAGTCTGTTTGCTATTTGATGATTAGGCCTGTTTGGGGATTTGGGTTCAAAGTACTGTTTGAAAGGTTTTTCCCCTAGCCTAGGTGATTAATTGGCTTCCATCCTCTTCCACAATTCGCCATTGTATCTTAACACCTGCAGAACTCAGTAGGTTTCATTCAGATGCTGGAAAAGTCAATATGCAAAGAGGGAAAAGACTGGCTCCCAATGCCAAGTTGCAAAGTACTAAAAGTTCTTCCTCTCTTTCTCCCAGAAAACTATAAGATTTATACTGGCAATTAAGAGAGTAACCCACAAACATACCCCAGGCAAAAGAAGTAAGGTTTTAGTTTCATTGGTTGACTAAAATGAAAAAGATAATCAGAAAGAATGACATCACCCCATTTGTTAGGAAATGGAAAAACTTGGAAAAAGTTATATTAAGTGAAGTAAGCCAGACCCAAAGAAACACAGGTCCTATGGTTTCCCTATGCAATAACTAGCATATGTCTGGGACAAGCATAAAGGTCAAAAGCTATGTACATATGACCAGATAAGATGATGTTAAGCGAAATGAACCCCAAGATAGAGACACAGTGGTCTTTTTCCTTTCTTGCTATTGTTTCTAGAGTATTTATAAGGTACTATGTGATTTTTTTTTGTTGCTTTATATGTTCCTCCCCCACAGTATAGCCCCTGTTTTCACTGTATTTGATGTCGGCATAATTTGGGGAGGAGAAGGGAAAAAACAAAATGTTTAAATAGGGATACAGGTAGACCCATTGTAATAATGAGATGTACAAGACACTGTTGAACAATGAACTTTACAAATTAGGTGGGGGGAGTGTAGTTGTGGAGGTGGGAGGGAAGGGATGGTGGGAAAAAACAAAGGAGGAGGCAACAATGCTTGATAAGAAATGTACTCATTACCTTGCTCATGTAACTGTAACCCCTTTGTACAGTATTTTCAAAATAAAAAAACTTATAAAAAAAGAAAAAAGAAGAAGAAAAAAAGAAGTGCTAGAATGAACAAATGCAACATACACTATATTGAAAATGAACTGTATAATTTATGGGTGGGGATGGAAGGGAAAAAATGGGAGAGAGCAAGGGAAGGGGTGACATTCTTCAAAACAAAATCTACTCTGTATCTGACTTAAATAACTGTAAGCCCTTTGTACATTAATGCATTAAAATTTAAAATGTCATGAGTATGTCAGTTTTGTATTGGGGAGGCAGATGTTTTGTTTCATTTTTCCAACTCTGTGGGTTCTTTTCCTCCAGTGATTTGAGTCAACATGGCTGAATCTGGAGAACATCATGTTAAGTGAATAAACCAGACACAGAATGAGGAAAACCACACCATGTCATTCACATGTGGAATCTAAGGATGTTCGACTCACAAAAGCATGAAGTAGCATGGTGATTCCCAGAGGATGACAGAGGTAGGATGGATGAAATGCTCAAAGGTTATGAAACTTCAGTAAAATAGGAAGAACAAATTTAATGGATACAGTTATCATGGTAGTTATGATCACTTGATTGCATTTTGAGTATCAAGGTGAATAGATTTTAACTATTCTCACCACAAAAAATAAGCATGAGAGGTTAATGCCTACTAATTATCCCCAACAAACTATTCCATTGTACATATATATTTCATAACACCGTGTTGTATAGAATAAATGTATGTAATTTTTCTAAATTAGAAAAGCTGAAGGAAAGGAAAAAATGTAACGAATCTCTCTAATCCACAGCCAGAAAATGCTTGCTACCTACAGCCCTCTGACATGACTACAGACAGATGGCACCTTAAGATGCTTTCCAGCAAATAATTTCAACCTTGTCACTTAGTATACACATTTGGCTGAAGGTGTAATTATTTTAAATGAGCAAATTTGTGTTATTTTTGTAGGGTGTTCTGGAAGCCAGTAAAAGATGATAAGGTGTGAAAAAAATATTGGCTACTTCCAATGCTTTCATTTTAATAATTTATCTGACTAATACTTCTCCATTATTTGCATTTTGCTGACCAAGGAGGAAGACTGGATCTTGTGGGAAGTGTGTTGGTGGGGGGAGGGGGGTGTCGGAGGGAGGAATAGGATCCTCCATGCTCCAAAAAGGATATGAGAAGACGTCTGGTTTCCCATATGAATTCTCCAGCACCTGTCTCCAGGCTGAGTTCACACCCCCCTACTCTTTCCCTCCTGCTCTTCTTCTGGGGTCTGGTTTCCCAGAAGTCATTGCTTCTGTTCTCACTAATATTCCCTCCAAAGGAACAAAGTTGCTTCCCTAGTCACACTGGTCTTTCCCACAGTTTAGTATCGTCATACTAAACCATGGCTTGTGGCCCTAGAAATTCTTCTTAGCTATCACTCGGGGGCCTTCATGGGTCATGGATGACAATACTGTAAAACTGAGGCCCAAGGCAGAAGGAAGATAGGAAAAAGAAAAGACTCTGTTTATTCTCTCTAAATTCATGCCAGATATAAAAAGAATAGGACTTCATGAGTAGCCAACCTGGTTATATTAATTCCTGCTTCAGGTCAATGTTTGGTTAGACAGCTTTTAAAGGCCAAGATCCTAAGCCTGATCCAGACTTCCAGGAGGAGACCACAGAGCAGCGGGAAGAGAGCTGGACAGGTTCAGGAGAGAATGCTGCAAACTCCTAAAGTCTTCCCTGTCAAAGTGCCCATTTTGATGAAAATCTAATAATCTGTGCGAGATTGGTTCTTATGGGCAGCTAACAACTACTTTTGTTAGCTAATGGCCCAAGGTGAGGCCAAGAGCAGTTTCCACGATCATAACTGTCTGGTAAATGTGGTCATGATTGATTTGGAGGGAATTACGAGCACGATAAAAGTTTCAAGGAACATTTCCTCCTTTGTGCACATAACCCACAGTATAAACCTGTTCCTGGCTGGTTTTTTGTTTTTGGGTTTGGAGTTTGCTGTTGTTGCTGTTGTTGTTGCACTAAGATACTTTGAACTTCACACCTGCACACAAGGCCAAATCTTGGCAAAATCAAAAGCAAGAGTGGTACAAGTTCTTGTTCTTAGAGGAAAGAAATATGTAATGCCCTTTTTTTCTTTCTTTGTATTCATTTTTAATTCCAGCAGAAGTGTTGAGCAGAAAGCTATCAGGAAATATTAGTAATTATAATAACGGGTAACATTCGGCACATACCTGGCTGGGTGTGAAGCGGCCATCAGTGCTCTGTGCAGAAAATTGTTAACTTAGGCCTGAAATTGTCATCTTTTGAAAAATGTCTGCATGAAGAGCCGGCTCTCAGCTGAGGTCTGGGGGCTCAGTTCTGACCGCACTCTTGGTTACGAGTTAACTAGCAAGAGTTAAGTCATGTTGTCTACCTGTTCTTGCCAACAGCATAGCTTATTCTGAATACTTGCTTGCTGGAAGTTTGGAGTTTGGGTCTATTCCAGGCAAGACAGTACCTGACCAGCCCCAAATAAAAGTGACTCTCTACTAAGTTTCTATGGTAGCCAACTCTTAGGTTATCAACAGTCATTGCTGGAAGAGTAGACACATCCACATGATGCCATGGGGAAAGAATCTGAAGAAGGCTGCACCTAGTTTTTGCTGGGCTTTGCCCCTTGTGTTCCCCCCCACCCTTTTGCTGACTTGACTTTGTATACCTTGTGGGAATAAACCATGGCTATGAGCTGAATTCTGAATCCTTCCAGTGAAGCATCTAACCATTCCCACAGCCACCTTATAAGCTTGTGCTAAAAGATGAGGTTTCTAAAGGCTGTGAAAGTTAACTAGTATTAAACAATAAACAAAGGCATATAATTAGAATATAAACACAGGTCTCCCTTGCACTTGAGCCTGGTCTTATGAACACTTGCCATACTATCTCCTCCTCTCCCCCATCCCTCAGGCTCCTGGTTTGGTGTTTCCAAAGGAAAAACTATTGTAACTGACATGTAAAGATAATCATCATTTGGTCTACCTGTGGCTCACTTGCAGAACCTCCCCCTTTCTAACAGAATGTAAATCCTTCAAGGATAAGACTATATATTATTGCTGAATCTTCAGTGCCTAACAGAGAATCTTGCACATATTAAAAACTCCATAAATGCTTGCTGATTAAATTAATAAATGATTAGGTGTTTTAGTAGTATTTTTATTTTTTTGCTGTTACAAGAACCCTCAGAGACCAAGTGGTACTCAGAATTAAGTCATTTAATGTTAGAGTTTAGCAAACTCAAGAAAGATAATTTATCTCAAGGTTATGTAGACTGACATTTTTAGAGGCATACTTGATCTACCATGTAGGTTTCCTTTCATACATTTTACTATCATCTATCCTTGTTGGTTTCTGTAATAGGAAACTAAGTAGTTTACTCTCTACAAGGGAACCTCTTAAATGTTGATTATTTACAAGGCAGTCCTTATGCTATCACTGAGTTAGCAATAGGTAAAGAATTCCCTATAGGCTGAGCACCAGTGGGTCATACCTATAATCCTAGATACCCAGGAAGCTGAGATCTGAGGATCACGGTTCGAAGCCAGACTGGTCAGGAAAGTCGGTGAGATTTTTTATTTTTATCTTCAGTTAACCACCAAAATACTAGAAGTGTACAGTGGCTCAAAGTACTTGAGTGCTAGCCCTGAGCAAAAGAGCTCAGGGACAGTGCCCCAGCCCCAAGTTCAAGCTCCACCACCGAAAAAACCCCAAACCTCCCTGTAGTTTAGCTTTCAAAACCTGTCATTTTCACCATTTGTGACAGCTTATTGGAAAACCATTGTGGAGAATATAGTAGGCCCTGCTTATCCACATTTTTACTTTCTGCCATTTCAGCTACCCTCAGTAAAGCACAGACCGAAGTGATTAAATGGAAAACTCCAGGAATAAACACTCCTTAAGTTTAAATTGCACAACACTCTCTCACAATGAGATCTCACGTGATCTCTCTCTATTCTTCCCAGAGCGAACCATTTTGTCGAGTGTGTCCATGATGTAGAGGCTGCCAGCCACAGTATATATTTTAGGGTTTGGTGCTCTTTTGGATTCCAGGCATCCACTAGATGTTGGAATACACAGTCCAATAGATGATAAAGAACAGTTGTTAAAAGAAGAATCACAAAAATCTGAATGTGAATATGATATCACTGATGAAGGTGAAGAAAACTAATGCCAGCCACATTGCCAACACTTCCTTGACCCATCATTCTGAATTACAATATTCATTTTTTTGTTTCTAGGAGTCAAGTCTCACAATATCTAACATACGAAATTCACCTGGCACAAACACAAGTAGGTTGGAACTTTTAGCTGATGTGTTTGTGCCTATAAAGCAACATCCAATAGCAAGGAAGTCATTCCTAGAAATAACCAAAGTATTTCAGAAATTTCTTAGACTTGTTTATAGCATAATAAATCTGAAATAATTTGGGGTGTATGAATTAAGTTTTCTACATCTTCAATTCTTCTTTAAAATGATCTAAACTTTCATTTCTGTAATCCTTCTTTGTTTTCTTTTATCCAACAGAGATAATAGTTTAGTTCGATTTGTGCAATTTTCACTCATAATAGCTTGAAAATGAACCTCTGGCCATCAATCAGATGGGTTTCCACTTAAATATTCTCAAGATTTTCCAAAGCACAAGGAAGAGAATTGTACATTCTATTCTGAAGGTATGGAAGAAATGTGTGGTGCTGAAAAAGAGAGTCTTGTTATTCAAACTCTCAGCCTACTCAGTCCACCTCAATCATAGCTTAGTATACAACTCAGTCTTTCTGGTTGAGTCATGTTAGTGGCCACACTGAATCTGACCTCAGCTCTGGCTCCCACAGTCTGGCCAGTAGGAGTTGGTCACTAGGAGCAAAGGGAGAAGGGGCTACTCATGGTACTTACAAACCACATGCAGGAAGAGGACTGCGGTGTCTGACCCAAGGTTGTTCTCTGCATAGGCTGTCACCTGGAAGATGCCTGCACTCTTATACACATGCTTGATGCCATCCTCAATGGGGCTGAAGTTAGCGTAAGACACAGCAATCCCATCCCCAAAGTCCAGCTGGATGTTTGTCCTTTGGAGGTCACCCTACAAGGGAACAGAGCTGGGATCATTCACATGGTCCTGCGTGAGTTCTATGCAATGCATCTTTCCAAAGGGACAACTACTCCCTTAGGACCTGCCATACTTCCCAGGGACAGAAACACCTCAGGAAAATCACCTTACTCCTATCTAATACCCCCAGGGCACTATGGGCAGGGACTTACTGCATCTAAGTTGGTGGGATAAGTCAGAGCATACCTGAACCTCAGAGCTGGGAGATCAAGGGCTTTTTGATCCCCTTGTGAACAGGGTTTATGCTGTGTCGCAATAAGAGCAATAATAGTAAATGTAGTATTTGCAAAGTTTCATATGTGGTGCCAAGGAATTAATCTCCTAAGAATACTGTCTTGTAGGAAATATTATTGTTCTAAAATGGCAACAACAATAACAAAAAATAAAGTAGCTTGACCAAAGTCAGATAGCTAGTAGCAGAAAATACCAGTTTTGAATCTAGCCTAGTTTCAGTACTAAGCTCTCAATTAACACGATATAAGTTTAATGGTCTTATTTTTTAGTATTTGTCATCACATTATAAGAATTATGCTAATTATCACACACAAATCTAGCTAGCTAGCTATAATGTCATCTTAAAAATAACAATAGGGGGTGGCTGGGAAGGTAGCTCAGTGGTAGAGCGCTTGCCTTGCATGCATGAGGCCCTGGGTTTGATTCCTCAGCATCACATAAGCAGAAAAATCTGGAAGTGGTGCTGTGGCTAGCCTTGAGCTGAAGAGCAGAGGGACAGCGCCCAGACCCTGAGTTCAAGCCCCATGACCAACAAAAATCAAAACAAAACAAAAAAAAAAACAAAACAATGGGATGATCACTTCCATTCTCAGGTGAGTGTCCTAGATCTCAGATATAGCTGGTTCTTGGAAGGGAAAGAATCCTAGGGTGTTGCCTGCCTGGCAACATTATATCAACAGTTTAGTTCAGGAGCATTTGTCGCACTATCACAAGGAGACAGTTGTCATCTTAAGGGCTAATGTTGAAATTCATTTTTCCTGCCTCACCCCCTCATTAGATAAACACTTTGAATAAATACAATGAGTTTGAAACCCAGACAAAAACTGTGAATAAAGAAGAACAGGATTATCAACTTCTGTCATACTGAAAGAGATGATAAAATGAAGAGATAAATGCATTTTGTAATTATGATCCAATCCTCTGCTCAGAGACTGTACACTTGTCACAGTTTCACATTCCCTCCCTTTCCCCTATCTGGAAGTAAAAGAAATATAGGAAGATGCTCTCCTGACCCCCACATCCACTATAAACTCTCCTTAAGTTTATAAATATAAATTAAAGTGGAAATGAATCCAAAGCCATTCAAATAGATTAGATGGTGGCTCTTCACAGCCATTCAAGAAAAGGTTTTTATATATCTGGTCATGAAAACTCCCTTGTGGAAATATGATAATGACCTTCTCTGAATCTTAAAAAGTCCTTTAATTTGAGTCCTGAGTGTAGGGTGAAGGTGGAGGACTCTGTCAATTCAGGATAAGGAACCTGTCTTGTCTGGTGTGCTTCTGACTTTAAAGGCTCTGAGGGCTCCTGCTTGTAAGAAAAACCTCCTTGTGCTTGTCTCTCTTTCCATGATCTCAAGAGCATAGCATAATTTGCATATAAATTTAGAGGGCATTGTCAATCAGGCAAGCTGTCCAGCTCCATCAGCTCAGCAACGAGTACATGAAAAGTTCCTGGTATGGAAAGAAGAGAGGGAGCAAGAAACAGTCAACAGGGGCTAGGGATGTGGCTTAGTGGTAGACTGCTTGCCTAGCATGCATGAAACACTGGGTTTGATTCCTCAGTACCACATGAACAGAAAAAGCCAGAAGTGCCACTGTGGCTCAAGTGGTAGAGTGCTAACCTGGAGCAAAAGAAGCTTAGGGACAGTGGCCAACCTCTGAGTTCAAGCCTCAGACTAGCAAAAAAAAAAGAGAGAGAAAAGAAGCTGTCAACAGAGCTAATTTCACCCTGGAATGACTGAATAACACCAGATTGCATTGCCCAGGTTGCAAAAGACAGTAAGAAAATAACCCATGGATGTAAAAGCAATTAATACAAGGTTTCTTACCAAGATAAGTTTCAGGCATTCCAATCATCTTCCCCTCTCCTCATCCTCACACTCTCAAGACCCTTGAAAAGCTTTGTGGGGTTTTCTAATCAGCAAGGCCAAGGATTGGAATTAAATAATAGAGGTTCTTCAAAGCATCAGATGTAACTTGAATGCCCTTTTCTGGCAGTTTACAGATCATGTTCCTATGATATAAACATTTCCTAAGCAAGCCCTAAGTGGGAGCCCTGCAGAAATCATCCACACATCTAGGTCACGGGGGGCAAGTGAACCCCAATGATGGGCTGGGTCATTATTGTGGGATGGAGGAAGGAAGATCTCTAAAGCCTCTTTTATCCTGTCAATACTTTCTCCAGAAGTCTGCTTCTCCTCTTTAAATGGTTGCAGCTGTCTGGGAACCCTTTTTCTCCTTGTCTGGGAATGTCCAGTAGGTGAGTTCTGACTGCAGAGGTCCAGGTGGACACTCACCTCCTCCATGAGGATGATGAAGGTTGCATTATGCCCTTGCTCTGCCACCAGCCGCCCATCAGTTGTCACCACATGGAGACCTCGAGGGGCTTTTCCCGGGCACAACTGAGCCTTGGCAGAGTACTTATCCCTTAGTCCATCTGTGCAGTTGTTGGACACAATCCTCCGGTACCTAAAGAGAATGAACCATTGACAGTGGCGTAATCTGTGTGTGAGTGCCTGTCATACAAAACAGAGTACACGAGATCAAAAGCAACAGAAAGATGCTTCTCACAGCCGTCCCTAAAACCTAAGTCTGGAAAAAGACATCCATTGAAGAGGATAAACAAATGCTAAGGAACTGCTATCCCTCCATCTCAGGAAGAGTAGCTCCTTAAACATTATTATTGATCCCAGCTGGTGAGCTGTGGATCAGATCAGTGTCTAAACCAGCCAAGAAAAATCAATGCCTGACTCACACACAGAAAAGAAAGAGGAGGCCCACTGCACTAAGGAAGTGGGGAAAGCAAGCTCACCTCTTTCAGGGAGAGAGGCCTGTTCCTTCACCCCAAGGGCACCTCCAGCTTTCTCTGTACTAAAACATCAGACTTCTAACTGTCCTTAGTCCGGAGGCCTCTTCCTGTCTTCTATCCATCCTGGGACATCATTTCTTCCTCTAATACGTAATGGCCTTTCCTCGGGAGCCACTGGGCTATTGTAAAGCACCTTGTCTCTTGTTAATAATTCCTTTCCTCATTAGGAACACCAAATTGAAACCTCTGTTCAATTCTGCTGGAAGCAAAATTACCTCGTAGAGGAGACTGGCCTGGAAAAGCCTGCCTACAAAGCACCATGACCTTCCATGACACCCGCAATAGTATGTCACTTGCCTTGACCTGTGAACCAAAGGCTTGCCTACACAGACATTATCCCCCGACACATCATGGTCTGTAAGACTTCACTAAAAACAACGTTCTGGCTGGCTAGAATGCCAGGGCTTACATCTTTAAACCTAGATAGTCCGGAGGTTGAGATCTGGGGATTGTGCTTCAAAGCCAGTTAAGCCAGACAAATCTGAAAGACTCATCTCCAATTAGTCAGCAAAGAGCTGAAAGTGAAGGTCTGGGTAAAGTGTTTGAGTACCAGCCTCCAGCAAGAGGTTGAGGCCCTGAATTCAAGCTCCAGCACTAGCACACACACACACACACACACACACACACACACACACACACAAACTCACACACACTCACACACACCAAAAACCTAAAAAAAACCTTAAAAAAAAGGTGCATTACTGTGCAACCACCACTATTTCCATTATTATCACCACTGTCATTATTTCTATCACATCTGGACTCCTTTCTCTATGCCAGGAATAATTAATCCACACATCTATATTGCCTTCTTCTATTTTCTTAGAAAAAAAGAGAAAGTTGAATTCATCTTGAGTGCTACGAGTATCCCAATAAATGATTTCCTCGTTAGATCCCCAGTGATGAATACCAATCTATTCTTCCCTCCAGGAATTCCAGGAGGATTTTAAGTGAAAATTGTAGGTAGTCACTATCTCAGATGAAATTAAAATACATTCTCCTGTAGATTTACACTCTTGTTAATTGTCAACTGAGATGTTCACTATATGAGCCATTTTCCACACAAAGTGGCATGTTAAATGGTAAACTTTTTATATATCAGATTAGAGAAAGATGCATTATTATTAAAAGCACTTTCATAGCCTTAAAACTTTTAAAATGTGATAATTTAAAATTATATGTGCAGCTTAGTATATATAATATATATATAACATATTATATATATACACACACATATTTCTTCTGGTCCTGATCAATGTAGTTAATCAAAAATTTTTAAACAGTGTATACTTCCTTGATAGTCTTTACCAGAAGCTATTTCATTTTTAACTAATGATAAATGTTTCAGTGGCACCATATCCTAATGCAAACTTTATATCATCCACTCTCCTTGTTAACTTTAGTTAGCATCAGTTCAAGCTGTTTCATGATTTATAATAAACCAACATTTAAGAATCCCAGAAGAATTTGTAGACATTGATGGTAAATCTTTTGGATAGAGGGAGTAAAAGGACTTTTTTATCTTCCTGATTTATTTGCTTAGCTATGTATTGTTCTGATGCACCTAAGTTGCTAAAAATTAGATCCAGTTATAAATGCCGCAGGACTCTATGATATTTCCTAATATAATTATTTTCTGATGATGTCCAGGAGATGTTCTGGCTGGGAATTGGGTCGCTAGACAATACCTTGGATCCATTATATCCTTCCTCAAACTTCCCAGTATTGTTTTCTCTACCAGGTTATCTCCTTAAGTTTAAGCAGCTTGAATGGTTTAAGTCCCTAATCAAACTCCCACCTATAACCATCAAAGGTTCTATAACTCCAACTCAGAACTCAAGAATAAGCCCTCCTAGGATGAAATACTTGGCTAAAAATTTTGTGTTTATCAGAGTAGCTCAGACCACTCAACTCACCTTTTCAACATTTTTATTTTCCCTTTGTAGGTGCCAGATAGGTAGATAACACCTACCAGTGTGTTCCAAGAAGGCAAGGTCAAAGTAAAAGGATATTGACATGTCTGATATGGAAGACGGCCCCTTGGAAGAGACATGACTGGCCTGTAGAACAGCTTAGTCCCTGCAACTCTTAAGGTGGTCTGGAGACCAACAATCCCCACATGAGTGAGTTCACTACAAATGTAGAATCTCAACCTCACCTCTGATCTCTCAGGTCTGGTGCTGCGTTTTAACAAGATCCTCAGATAGCTGTGCAAACACATTAGAATTTGAGAAGGATTGCCTTTCCACATTCTACTTGAAAGATCTCTTCCAAGCCATGGAGACTACAAAGGGAAGACAAGATAACAAGTCTCCCAGAAAAAAAAGGAAACAAAAACACACTTTTCTGAGCATCTGAGAAGCAGTTAATAAACCAAGAGAGAAGCACACATCCAATTGCAGAACTACCAGGTCGGCCTCTGATGAGACTGTGGGTTTTCATTTGGAGTTGTATGTATCTGTGAATGAGAACTTCCATTTGTCTCCCACTAAAGAACACTGTGATTTCTGTGTATCCCTCGAATTAATTTATTTCATTTGAGGCCTTCAAAATAAGACAATATTCCTTCCCAGAAGAGAAGTTTTGATTTAAAAAATCAGTATCTACTAAGAATCATGGCAAAAGCCACTGAAATATGAACGATCAGAATCTCTTCTAATACTTTCCAATGGTGTTCCCAGTGGTGTTCTAACGCTTCTCCATGGTGTTCACACTGCAGTGTTTCCTCAATTTCCTCCGAAAGCCAAGGGCACAAAAGAACCATCTATAGATTTCATCTCCTCCAGCAGTAATGCGTTCCTATTCTTTCCACCACAGACAAATGGGAAAACAAGTTGAGGTCCCCCAAGTGTTTTACTTACCCAGTGCTGTTGAGGTAGCTTTGACCAAGGCTGCAGTCCTTTGAGGGAGATGCTGGATTATACCAGAAAGCTGGGACACACTGAGTCTCCCCGTGTCTCTCATAGCCATAGTCACTGTCAAGAAAAATAATATTGTGGAATGGCATGTGTGTAAAATGCTCACAGCCACACACAAATATATGTATGCCCTATCATATCAATTTAGTGAGTCATAACGCATTGTTTTAATTTTCCTGGTGTGAACAAATACTCAGAGTTTGAAAAGAGTGTAAGTTTCAATTTAAAAATAGTCTGAATTCATTTGGAGTGCAGTCATGAAAGAAAAATGGTAGGTTATGACCTAGAAATTCAAGACTAGAAAAGGTACGATGCATACAATGGCTTGGGGATTGATGTGGGGGTGTCATAAATTTATAAACATGTTTGGTTTGGGTCACAGCTGAATAAATTAAATAAATGGATGGCAACCACGAAGCTGACTTTAAAGGTCAGAATACATTTCTAGGTTGTGATTAAAGATATGCCATTCCAAAATTGATTTTGTACATTTTTATCTTCATTTCCTCTGCAAATTCACCCTCTTTCAAACACAAGAATAAATATATATTTATGTAAATAGATGTGTACTCAGTCAAGCTATTCCTGAGCAAATAGAATGGAGTCCATATTTCCCTAAAATGAATTAAAATTTGGCTCTTTCCCCTGGTTCTCTAAAATATCAGCCATAACAAAATGAAGAAGATTATGATTATCTTCTTTCCTCCCATGTGCAAAGAGAAACCGTGAAGACAGAGCAGGAGGGAAAGGGCCCTGTCTGAAGGCCAGAGGGTGTTTCCCTGCTCCTTAGACTTTCATAAAGTTCCCAGGTGTGTAAATGTCAAAGGAGAAGAAGAGTAATAAAGTGAGTAAAAGGGATTATCACTCCGGTAACCAGCCTGAGGTCACCGAAGGGGCTTTTCTTGACAGGGAAATTCATGCTTCCAAGTTCAGCATCTAAGGGTTTACTGACAGCCACAGGCCAGGCAGCACAATCTGGATATTTGAATATTGATCCATAGAGCATTAAAGAAACAAAGCACCAGGGGTCACTACTTCCCCAGTGCCCAATACTGCATTCTTTCTCAAGTTCCCATATTTTTAGAGCCTTGATTTTGTGAAAGCCCAATGAAAACCCAAGCAAATTTAATATGTGTGTCTCTAGGATAGAAACTAAGGGAGACAGGAATGCAAATATGATCCCACATTTATTGTTATTCAATATTCCCTCTGACCTATAAAATAAGTATAACAAGCTCTACCTTCAATTGATTTTCAGGCTTTGAAGGAGATACAACATATCCCAAACTCAACTAAAGAGTGTAATAATTCATATAGCAGAGGAAGCTCAGAAATCTGTACAGTCATGGGCAGCAACTGATTAATAAGTTCCTGTACACTATCTGCCACATTTTCCTTGACCAGATCCATAAATGTACACTCTCAGCAATCCCTTCCTTTACTTTATGCCCTAAGCCTGAAGCACTACATCCTTTTTCTTGGATTTTATTATTACTCAATTAATGAATAATATATAGAATTGAATTTATTACTACTCTATATAATGCACACCATGTTAAATATAAATTATGGTGCAACATTATCTTTGCTTTTGAAGTTATTTTCCTCTAAGTGTCTAAATGGTGGGAGCAATTCATAATATATAATTTATAACATATTTATAATATAACTATATATTATATAATCTATGCCTATTATATATTATAAGAGATAAACTACTACCTATCTCTTCCCAGTTTTGCATTCATTGATAATGTGTTGGTAGCTTGAAATTTGTCATTGTGGGAATATGTTCAGCGATCAATATTTGTTTGTTCCCAGAGAGATGGTAGTTACATATTTACCAGTACACCACTGAATATCTTATTTCCAAGCATTCATTGGGCTGTGGTGTGTCTGCATTACAACAGAATTCCCATCCTGGTTTGTGAGATGAACCTGTTGAACCTAAGAGCTACTGGTAATCTGTGAAGGAAGGATGCTCTTTCTTGTAGCCTCACGAAGGATGGAATTGTTGTAATGCTTTGTGTGAACTATAGCACTCTCCACTAGTTCTGTTCAGCTCTGCTACCTGTTTGTGATGAGCAATTTTAAAAAGGTGCATCAAGCATGCTGCTTTGCCCCAAAGAGAAAAAGTACCTCGTGAATACTCAACAACATTAATTGAATCTGGCTGCCCCAAGCTGTAGACTTCATTATTTTCTAAATTTCTATGAAAATCCTGCAGACTGCCTAGCCCTTTTCCCAACTCAGGAGTCTGCATGATTCAGGACAACAAGTAGCTCCCAGCTAATGCTCCAGCTGCTGGGGGTGGATGAAGGGGAAGGGAGAAGGTGTGTTGAGGAAACTGGGTATCCATAACTGGGGGGAGTTCATACATGAAGCAACAGAAAGTTTGATTTGCCTCAGGGAGATGTGCTGACAGATTCTGCAAACATGCCAGCAGTTTTCTTCAAGATAATAAGTCACCTCGATGGCTTTCTGGGTAATAAAAGCTAAACTTCTAGAAGTTTGAGAGAAAACTTGTTTGTTTCCAGGAGTCTATCTGTACATCTTCTAAACCTCATCCAGGGAAAAGTTTGAATTTTAAAAAGAGCCAGGGCAATTCCAGAGGTGAAGAAAAAAAATCTTCGTGTCAGTATAGAAAGGGACACTGGTTCATCTTTGGCTTAGTCTCTTCAGTTGTAGCAAAAGCAGAAAGCCCAAAGAGGCCAAATAACTTACTCAAGTTCATACTCCTCTGAGAGAGGCAGATGGGGATGATAATCAGGAGGGAATGCTGTTCTGTATCTGTACAATCACAAAGGACGTCTTTCTAGTCATTGGGGAAAATTCTCTGCCAACTATGAAGTCAGCATCGTGTCTTACAGAAAAGCTCTAGGCATGGTCCCAGTCTAATAACATCTTACCCCTAGCAGCCCCTCTTGGACCCTTGGACCACTGGTTCCACTCTCCTCCCCCCTGGCTGTATGCTACAGGTGTTCCTGTCCCATCATAAGAGGCAAGGTAACATACTGGCTTGGAATCAGGAAGGTCTTGCCAAGCACAGTGTGAGCACTCACAAACAGATGCAGCCATAATGGCGATGGATGAATAATTAATGTCATCATCATCATCTGTCATCCTAACGCATAAACCTTAGAGTCATGGAGGAAAAAAAAATCCCAGCCAATTATAGCCAAGACATCACAGAAATGGTTTGAAAAACTCAACAATTAGCCTTCAGATATTTCTTCTAATCGAATCCCACTCTGTCCATATGCCTTAGCTCTTTACTCACAATGTTCTAATTCATATCATTTATGTCAGTCAGTACCTGATTCACCTCTCCAAAAGGCTGCATTTTTCCATTAGTTAATCAGCAAGAAGACTACACCGCTCCACCACTACCTCTTAGAGGAAGCTTCCGTCATGTTCTCTTTGTCCAATAGTTTCTGACCATCCCTGGTACAGTAAAACTAATACTGTCCAACAGAACTCCATGCAGTTGAATTGTTTTATATCCATGCTGTCAATTATGGAAACCATCAGCCAGTGCCACTAAGAAATTGTATTTAAATTTTATTTCAAATAACCACATGTGACTTGTGATTATAAGAATGTATACTGTAGTTCAGGGCCATGAAATTCGGCACTTAATTATATTCTTTATTATCCTATTATGCCTTCTTTTAGCTTAATAACTCTTGGTACTGCACTGTTTGTTGTCTTGTTTATACTTTAGTTTGCCCACTATCGCAAAAAACTATATGCTTCCTTGTGATCCATTAGACATAATGCTAAACCTTTGGATACAGCTAAATTGATGTCTGTGGTACCCCCAACCTGTCCCATCTGTTTTCTGCATCTCCACTTGATACCCATATTCTGGTAGATCTGGTGGATCTGGTAGGAATATTATCTTGAGTAGATTATCCAATCTGTGTATACATTTGTGCTATCAATACATTGCTTGTAATAACAAATACTTCCTGCAGAATTTTGTAGAGAAGATTAGGTAAGATCATTCATGTACAAAGAACTGGTACAACGCCTAGTACACAGTAAGCTCCTGAGGAGCATTCTCGTGGAGTGAGTGGCTGGGTGAATGAAGGAAAGATGAGGGGCAGTTTCATAGTTACTCACTGGATATTTGTATTTGTATTTCCTGGAGGGCTATTCTCCCATAGCAGTCTCTCACATAACGTTAGAGCAAATCCTCCAGGCTCCTTTATTTTACCACCTGGTTGAGTCTAACATTCTTAATTCTCAGTGAGAACGTGTTCCTCACCTGCTCATGAGGACAGATGGTGTGGAATAGCTTTCCATGTTAAGCTTAGGGGAGGGTATGTGTGAGACTCTAACTCAGTTGAAGCATCAATGTGTACCCAGTGCTCACACTTATTATGGATACCCACCTTGGTGGAAGTTGTAAAAGGAAAGTGTGTCTGACAGTTAAATGCTTCTGTGAATCTATAAACCCCCTCACTTTAAGCAGAGTAAGGACATAGGTGGCAAAGGACTTCCCCTCGGGCAATCAACACTTCCATCAAAAGGAAGATGGCTCCCATCCCTAAACTACTAAACTGGGTTATATCCTCTTCCTGCTGTCTCTGAGTCTTAAACTTGGCCTGGACCAATCAACTGAACATGCCTTGATTTGGCTTAAGGAAACCACTTAATGGAATGTGCATGGTAATCACTTGTGCCAGCTGTGCTGGGTACTTCAGCTTCCTTAGTTAATAATATTTCCTGGTAGGGAGGACGATGAGAAGGACACAGGTCTACAAAACTGCTGCCATGCATTACTTTCTCACATGAGTACTCGAGGTAAAGAGGCAAACCATATTCTATGAATATATATATATATATATATATATATATATATATATATATATATATAAAACTAGTATAGATGCTTATTGAAACTGACTTAAAGTCAAGGAAGACAATGTTAATATTTAGTTCTGTTTTCATCCCCCTCAACCACTGGCAAATAACCAAGAAATTCCAGGAATCTTAAATAATTTCTCTGCCTAGGTGTGTGTGAAACAATATGGTGAAAACCCTTTGGACAATTAATGAACCTTTAATAAATGAATGATGGGAAGGTATAGATAGAGTAAAAGGGGGAAGGCAAAGCAGGAGCATGTAGAAAGGTGAGCTATTCAAGAAAAGTGGTGTTGGAGCTTGTTGACATTGTTTTGGGGAGCGGTGGGGACTTTGGGACGGGTACAGGAAGGGTGTGTCTGATCAAAGCATATTGTATGTACATAGACATATGTCAAATGTAACCTACTTTTAGAAGTAACTGATGTTCATAAAAGGTGGGGGGACAAAGAACTTCTCCCACATTCAAAAGTGGTGTAACAATATATTTAGACTATGATTTTTCTTGAGATGGGGGGTGTTGTTTTGTTTTCTGATAATGTAAGACCACTCAATAGCATCAAACCTTTTCTGCTTGTTTACCTGGCATCTGACCTGAGATTCTACTACTTTCTTTTTAATATCAGGTATATTGACTGTAGAAATGTAAACACATAATACCTTACAGCAAAAAAAAATCTATAAAATCTTCTTGGAGACTATGTATCTATTAAAATTCCAATACCAAAGGTCAAAACTACTTCATCTGGAGTTATTTTAGAGCTAATGAAACATTCTATATTAAACTCCATCTGTAGCAGTAAACCTCAGTCATTTGAAATAAGTGGGCTAAAGACTTAAAAAGAAACTTCTCTGAAGAGGAAGTATACACACATGAAGAAATGTTCAACCTCTCTAGCCATAGAGGAATCTTAATTTTATAGTAACTAAATGTGGACAGCATATTCCTTCTGAAACACAAAGTAAATCTCAACTAATAAGACTGAACTCAGGATTTAACTAAACCTGAACCTTGGCTCCCAACTATTCCTTCCCCAGTCCTGGAATGATCAGGTTCTCCTCATTAAAATAGCAATAGTAGGGATCTTGACATTGCCAGATCCTGGGTCCAGGGGAGAACTCCAGCTACAGATGTGAGAACTACAAAAGGCTTGCAAAGGATTTTGCTTCACACTTAGAAATGGGTTCTGACAGCCATCCCCAACGAAGGGTTCAAAAATACTTTAAGCAATACCACCTGCATTAAAACAAATGGATAACACCCAAAGGTACTACTTTGAAGACCATGCTTATTTGAAGCTCTGGTTTATCTGCCAGAAATCCTATGGAGACTAGTTAACTCTGAGGCACAAAATTCACACAATAGCTACCATATGTCATATGTAACTTGTACACTATTAGGATAAATGCCTTATCTATATTAATAGTCTAGACTCATTCATTTATTAATTCACTTATTTCTCCCAAGGACCCAATGAGGTACGTGTTATATGTTTTTATTTTGCAGCTGAGGTGGTAAAGGCACAGAGATTATAAAAATTTCCCAGAATAAATACTGTGAATATCAGCAATGGGATTTTTTTATCCAAAACAGTAAATATTACTGAATTACTGAAATAAAAATATTTATGCTACAGGTCTTATTTCTTTTCACTTATTATGACTCCTTACAATGGATGAGGACTTGCCATAGATCAGAAAGACAGAGGAGAATCTGTAGTCTGACGTACTCAAAGGCACCATGCCTAAATTGGGTCAATCTACAACAGGACCCAAGGCATCCTGGTATCTATATTCTGGAAATTGAGTATGACTATCAATACATCAAAAGCCCTAATTCTAAGTGGAGTCCTTTGCAAATTGCTATGACTAATTTGCAACATAATAAAAAACTTCCCTGGGCTGTACTTGGTGGTACACTACGTGGGAGGCAAAGGTAAAGAGGATTATGGTCTGAGGTCAAAGCTGAATAAAAAAAAAAATCCAGAAACAAATAAAATCCAAAAAGGGTCTGAGGAGATGGATAAAGTGGTACAGCGCCTACTTACCAAGCACAAAAAATAAAAACAAAAAAATGATATTTTCCCAACTGTAAACATGTTCTTCATTCTCAAAGATCCCAAATTGCCCCCCCAGAAAGGTTCCTGCGATTGAAATTTAAATTCCACTTAGCATAACCCATTGAATGGCCCTCACTGAAGCCACACTTTCCAGGGAACATGCTGAGGATGAAGGGCAGACAGGCCTTACTGCCTTCAGTGTTATCAGTTATATGCCTCATAGGAAGGGAAGGCTTCTGGGACAAATTGCCAACCACTGGACAAAATGAGAATAGGAGGAAGGAGGGAAGGGGGCTACTGGTAGGGAACAACCATTTTCAACATATGTGGGTTTGACGCTGTGATTCAGCACCAAGGAAGACTAGATGAGTGGTCTGAGGTTGTTCCCTGAGCTTCATCAAAGCCCAGCCCAACTCCTCCATACTCTCCAATGCAGACAGATGAGAAGAATTCTTGGGAATGACCGCTCAGACTGTGCAGCGATCATTCTTGTGAGACTCCTTCCTTCTCTCCTCCTTTCAATGATGCAGATTGTTCCATGTGGCCCCTAAACCAAGCCAGCGATCTCATCCCATATTTCTGGATCATCTGCTAACTCCATCTTAACCCCAGCCCTACCAACTGGTAGGGCTGTTTGAAATTGTTTATGAAATGCCAGAGGACTCACCACTCGAAGTCCCAGTCAGCACAGACACAGGGTTCTGAGACTACCGACCCGGAGTAATCTCGGCCCAGGGCACACTGAGCTCCTGGCTTGCGTTTCTTGAATATTTTCCTTTCTCCCATGACGCAAGGCTCTCCCTTAGAGAGAAAGTCCACAGTGTGAGACGCAGAGAAACACTTAGGCCGTGTGATAAATTAGCTTGTTAATTAAAGGAATTGGCCTTTGCATTCTATTTTTTTTAAAGCCACTCTGTGTTACAACCACCCAGAACTTCCAAGATCAGAAGTCTGAACCTTTTGCTACCACATAAAAACTACTCTAGGAAGCTGGTTTGGTGCCAGCCACCCTCTACCCACTCTGTCACAAGCTGTCAAGTCCTGCTTCTTTTCTACTTCATGATAGAGCACACACACTCCAGAAACCACACAGACAATGTCATTGCCCAGAAAATCTACAGAAAAGAACCACTTCTGGCTTTTTCCCCCATATCATCTTGACAATAAAATTAAACTTGACCCCAAACCTTCCTTTTCTGTGACAAATAATCTTAGTGAAGTCCTAGATCATACTCAAGGACAAAGAAAAAGAGGAGAAAATAACAAGGACTCCAGCATTTAGAGAATGCAAATATCTGCCTTTACTGAGTAAGAATAGATACCCATCATTGATAGATGAGCCTACCGCTCCCTCTCTCTCAGCAGTCCGCTTCCCAATTCTCCAGAGTGCCCTGATATCAGGTTGGTGTGAGACGTGATCTTACCATCTGCATTGACAGGGCAGACAAGCAAGCCAGTAAAGGCTTCCTAGCTGCCTGCTGCACAGTTCTCTGCAGATAAATCTAAAAGTCCTGTTTTGAGCATCTTTTATCTACCAGGAAGTTCAATGACCTCAATGAGGATGAAGAACCAAATGATCCCTAAATACCATCTAACCTAGCTGGGGGGTATGCCCAACTATTCCTCACAAACCTATATAAACATCCTCAGATGGCTCACTACCTTCATCCCACCCAAAGGCCCAGAGACCATGAAACCCAGAACTTCCTCCTAGAAGCTAGCTTGCCCTGCCATGGGGCATACCTGATTGAGCAGGTGCCAGGTCTGATAGTCTTCCTTAGTGCAGCGCCGGCTGAAGATAGACTTGTAGTCCACTTTCACCAACTGCCACTCAGAGCGCAGGCTGAAGTGGCCAAAAACTCTAAGTGTTCAGGGGGAGGATGGGAAAGAAAGCACAGGAGAGCCGTCATCAGTCAGAAAATCATAGGTAGAAGATTTCAGTGCAGCCTGGACTTTTCCTCTTCTTCAAAGTGAGAAGAAAAGCCATCATCATGCCACTTGGCATGCTGTTCCAAGTGGGTTTTCATTAGTCTTTTTTGTTCACTGGAAAAGCTATATATGTGATTCATAAGAAGCATTTAAGATAAAGGGAATTATGGAGAAAGAAAGACATTCACAAGAGTCCAAAATCTCACTCAGATAAAACCACTGCTCATATTGCAAACTCCTCATCTCTTCTTAATGCAAGCAGTAGTATTTTATCTATATCCATGGACAGGGTTAGTTTCCTCCTCTGTAAAGTGGTAGATAAATATTTATGTTGGGGGAGGGTGTTAGGAGAAGAATAGGATATCTTATGACTGTATCTAACTGTATTATTTGAAATTCCTACTGCCTTCCTTATTCATATGAATGCTGCCTGCTCTCCCTCCTCAGTCCCTGAAAAATCACAGGAGTGTCATAAAAGGAACTCATATTTATGTATAGTAAAGAAGTAAACCCTCTGTGTGACTTGGGTAATCAATACTGACCTTTTCAAATCCCAGCAGTTGATAGCCCTATAAATATGAATGATCAATCATTTCTAGAAAAATAGAAAAAAGACTGATAATCTATATTCTACTCAGGTGGTATGTCTTGCAATTACAATACAAGACATCTATCATGGTGATGGAAAGGAGAGACAAATCAGGCTGGGAGCTTAGAACAACTGAAGTCATTCAAGGAATTGGATGGTGTTGATTTCAGAAAGACTTAATCACATTACCAGCCTTGGATTCTCCTGGGCCAAAGTTCAAATATTCTTTGATGACAACCAGGACACTAATGCTCATCACGTGACTATCTGAAAGAGGACAATGCTTAGGAGCAACATGGGGACTAACATAAGTTGTGAAATGGGGAAATGTAGAGCATATGACAAAATGCAACTGCAGAAACTATAAAGATTTTCAGATCCGTTCATTCAAAATCTTAGAGCCTTATCTAAAATGAGATCAAATGTATTTTAAGCGATAGATGGGTGGGTCTATCTTTATTAAAAAGTATAGGGTCTTGATGTGAATCCTAATTTAGCATTGAGCAGTAGAAGTGTGAAGCCTAGAGCACTCCCTGTATGTGGCTGCTACCATAGAGCAGAGTGAACTCTCTCTCTCTCTCTCTCTCTCTCTCTCTCTCTCTCTCTCTCTCTCTCTCTCTCTCTCTCTCTCTCTCTCTCTCTCTCTCTCTGTGTGTGTGTGTGTGTGTGTGTGTGTGTGTGTGTGTGTGTGTGTGCTAGGTTTTCTCCATTTTCTTGCACTCTCACTAAAGCCAATGGTTTCCAAATTCAGTACACTCCTGGAACAGTCATGCAGTGAGATGTTTCCATCTCTTAGTTCTGAAATGTTTGAGTTCCCACTCAATCTGTTTTTAATGGTTAACGCAATAGCTACCTCCTAGCATAAAGTCTAATTGTTTGAAGATAGGGGAGTTAAATTGATAAGCCCGTCACTGAAAACATGCCAGTGGGAGAAGACATTGAGAAAGGTTTCCTTCCCTCCTTGTCCAGCCTTCAAAATCTCCACACTCAAATGCCACTCCCTCTATCTAGTATGTTTTCCCGAGTTCAAGTCGTCTGAGTAGCAGGATGTGAGTGAGGCTAAAACCAAACAGCTCTGCCTTTTCCAAATAGGGTAGATACCTATGAATCACAAAAGGCACCATGTCAGATAAAATCACTTCATCTCTTTGAACAAATGACTAAGCAGACACACGAGGAAAACATGAGGCCATGATTTTCATGGATGACAGCAAGGAGGAACATGGGGTAGAAATCTAGGATCCAGGTGCTCATGAAATTATGTGGCTAAAGAATACCTAATTAGAGTATTAAAATCAACGAGAGGGAGGTATGAATAGCTAGCTGCAAGTTTCTGATGCCTTTTGTCTTTGCCACTCTTACAAATGACTTGAAGTCATGAAAATAATGTGTATCAAGGGAAATTGAACTTTCTGGTGACACAAACTAGAAGGAACACTCAATATGCTTTATTAAAGAATCAAGGCCTAATAAGGACTTGACAGTCTAAAGAGATAGGCTGAATTTAATAAAATGTGATATAAGAGGAAGAAATGTCAAATCCTTCCTCTGGTAATGACATAAGTACTGGATTAGAAAAAAAAAAGCAGACTTGGTATATATACTTGAAGTTAAAGGAAATAATAGCAGCATAAGGAGTTTCATATGCAATGTGATTAATATAACTGAACACTTCAGGGAGACCTGAAATTCTCAAAATGGTCTTAACAGGAACTACCAGAATAATATATGTTATCTTGATCAAAAGAGGCAATAATCCTGGACTATCCTACCTTAACCAGATCACATATAAGAAAGGTTGTTAATTTTGTGTTTTAACATTCAAGAAAAACAGACTAAGTCCTTGATATATAGTTCACATATTGCCTTAATCTTTTGAAATCTTAAACAGAATATGAATTTATTGAAATATATATTTATCTATAAATACATCCTTCATTTTATCATATTACCCCTAAAAGGTCACAGTTCTCAAAATTTAAGGCACACTGAGAAAGAGTGATTAAGATGGTATAATAGGTCAGAGCAGATGCTGGTGGTTTATATCTGTAATCCTAGCTACTCAGGAAGCTGAGATCTGAGGATCATGGTTCCAAGCCAGCTCAGGCAGGAAAGTCTGTGAGACTCTTATCTTCAATTAACTGCTACGAAACCAAAAGTAGAGCTGTGGTTAGAAGTGGCAGAATGCTGGCCTTGAGCAAAAGAGCTCATGGACAGCATCCAGGTTCTGAGTTTGTCTCACAAAACAACAACAAAAAATAGCTGTTGTCATAGCTTGAATGGTAACCGGCAAAAAGATGACTATGCCTTATTCCATGAATCTTAGAATGTGACCTTATTTGGGAAAAAAATTAGTATTTCCAGATGTAAGTAAATGAGAATCTCAAGATGAGGTTATCGTATATTACTGAAATGGACTAAATCCAAGGACATGTATCCTGGTCAGAAACACAAACAGGAAGGATTCTCAGTGAAAAGACCTCGTGAAAAGAGAAGTTGAATTTGGAGTTGTATGGTCACAAACTAAGCAACATGCAGAGTCATCACAAAAATGTAGTAGAGAATAAATTCTTGCCTAAAAATCCAGAAGAAATAGAGCCTCTGGCTTTGAGAACTGTGAGAAAGAAAATAAAAACCTCTATCCTTTTAAGACACCCATTTTATGGTCATTTAAATAGCAATACAGATGACAATATGATTCAAGAGCAGTCTTCATCTCTCAGTCCAAAAGGTCGTATAAGACCTAGAATTGATTAACCTGAACACATCTTAGGAAGAAACAAAGAAAGAAGAGCAAGGTGTGGGGGAATGTTCTGTCAGACAAAGTTGCCCAGGGGGAAAGACATGCTCTAGACTTAATTAAGAGCAAATCTCTGAGCTGAGGATCGATTGTTCCCCAAAGCTGACAGAGAGTGAGATGCAAGGAACATCCATGTACCTGGTCTAACTGATGCTGAGCCTTTAATGATGTCGTCCAAGTTATCAGTTTTCCCAACTCTGGGATGTCTGTGTCTGAGCTCAGAGAGATGACTGTTTTAGGACTGAATACAAGAATTGGTGATCAGTCCAAACTTGTGGACTAGTTCAGATTCTCCTCTTTAAAATCTTGAAATCTTGACAGGATGCTAGTTGACCTTCTCAGGAGGTTAGTTCCATGTGTCCCATGTAAAATTATAATCATTTAAACACTGTGAGGAGCATGAGCTTCTTTGTTTTGGGTGAGATCACTGAGGTAAAGCCACGGAGCATCTTTCAAACATAAACACATATTAACATACATTCCTCCTCCTTCCGTGCATTCTCACTTCTAGGAAGACCACAGTCATTGTGCATATGTTACATGATGTGCTAGTATCTTTGACACCTCTGCATGAACATGGTTTCCTTCACTGCTCAGTATTGCATGCATTCACTGCTTATCTGGCTACAGCTATGGAAGCTAAAGAAATGAAATCCATAGTGAATATAAGCAGGAGTGAAACAAGCAGGATAGGAACTATGAACTAATTCATATTCAATTATTTCTTTCACTCATTCTTTCTATCTAATAAATGCTGGTAGAACAGGTGCAAAAATTTAGAATAACATCTGTGAATGTAAGAATCCAACACAAAAATCAAGAAGACCATCATTGGAAACCATGTTTCAGTGGTGATAGTCAGTGAACAGGTACACACAATCCTGAACTAGGAAAAAAAATAGGACTGTTTTTAATGAGTAATTTAAAAAGAAATGACATCTACTTATTAAGAGCCCATTACCAACAAAGCAGATACAATATACCCCATTGTCTTGTATTATCTTTGGGAATATGGGTCAATTAAAGAAGAAAACTCAAGCAATGTGCAGAACAGAGAAACCAAAGACATTGGATATATGAAAGGATAGAATGTGCAGAGCTCACTGTTACACATCTGCAGTCCTGGAAGTTGGAAGGCTAAAACAAGAGGATTTCAAGCTCAAGACTAGCCTGTAATATATACTAAGTTCAAGGTCATTGTGAGTTACCTAGTGAGTCCCTGCCTCAAAAAATAAAACTCAAAATAAACAAGGAGGGGAGAATAGTATGATTCCCAAACGAGATGCTAATTATTAAGAAAATCTATTTTTTTTTACTAGCAATATTAAACTCACTTCAAAAGCTCAACAGGCCCTTTCATCAGAGGTTTTCTATGAGGGCTTGCTAATCATAGGTTGTCACACTCACAGTTTTTTATTAGTTCATTTGGGATGCCTAGGTGTTTGCATTTCTTTTGAGTCCTAGATGATGATTCTGCCTCCAGGCTAAAGCTGAGCTCTGCTACTCTAGACTACCTATCCAGAAATTCTTAGTTTTCTTGTATCTTTGATCAAATTTTTGTCACACAATTAGAAATATCCCTAGTGTATAGTTCTTTGTATTCTGCAAGGAACAACTTGTCTCACCAGTAGTATGGGATCAAGAATGGCGAATGATAACAAAGTGCCAAAAGAAGGAACCAAAGGATTCCACAGAGTGGGGTTTAGTTCTCAAGTCTTTGACAAAGAGAAACGGATTCCTCATTAGGCCAAATACAGTGGACAACAGTTCTACTTCCTTGCCATGTTACACATAAACTACTTTGGCTTCCTTCTTTAAACGAGGCATTTTAGCTCCCTTTCTTAACTCAAAGAAACATAATCAGCAATAGAATCAAAAACCCCCATCTTAAGAGAAAAAGCAAGTGAAAGCTTTGAAAATTCCAATAGGCACAATAAATATTCATTGCCATTATCATTAGGATTCTCATAGCTGAAATCGTCACAAATTTACCCAACTGCTTTCTTATCAAAGGCTTTGATTCAAAAAGTAGTTTTGACTTAAAAATTCCATTTTCAAAGTATATATTAACTGAAAACACAGGCTGAGTGTGCCTGTTTGTGTGTGTGTGTGTGTGTGTGTGTGTGTGTGTGTGTGTCTGTGTGTCTGTGTGTCTGTGTGTCTGTGTGTGTGGAGGGGTATTTGTGCATGTGATATCTTCCTACCGAGCTTTGGAGAAAGTGAGCAATTTCTACATAAATATAGATGGTTGCCTGGAAATTTGAATCTGTCTTTTCCCTTCCCTGAGGAAGTTACTCGTAACCAAAGAAATAAAATAAATGAATTCTCTAAGCCATTTCTCACTGTATGGATTTTCAGGGCAAAAATCAATTAAAATTTATTATTTCGGTTTTTCTTTCGCCTTTTACCTAGTCATGGGGATTTTTCATATGAGTGTATGCCTGAATTCCAAATTCATCTTCTTCTCAGACTCTATGAATCTAAGGTGCTGTTGATAGCTTTTAAGGAAAAGCAGTCCCATTCTAAATGTCTATATCACTAACATTACTCTGGTCACAAATGCACCTGTATTCCTGAATTGTTGTTTAACTTTTAGCACACAAATTAGCTAGACAACCTGAACAAATCACTTCCCTTAACAATTTAGTGTCCTTTTAATCAATGGCCTAATGCTTAAAAAGCTGGAATGCAGAGTGAAGCTCTAAGATGTCTTCTGAGACTTTCAATCCCTGTGTGTACCTCCAGATGTACAAAGTATTACCTGGTGACCTGGTATGCAAGGGTTTATCTATTACAGTCCTTTATCATTGCTCTGTGGGCATTTCTTTCACATAAAGGATGTTCAATAAATACAGTTCTGGATTAGTTAGTTGATAGAATTAATCTAACAAAACCATTCACTCTCCCCCCCCCAAATTGCAGAGAACATGGTTATGGGGGGTTACCCATTGAGATTTCAAAGGATCCAACCTCTGGAAGGGAAGGAGAGCAGCTGCTCTGTCTCTAGTCATCCTGGTCTGTGCTAGGATACTCAAGACAAATGTGATTTCCTGGGATGTTAAATATTATACTTTTACGAATGTACCATCCAGTCCTGAGCAAGCCTTTCTGGGAAGAAAGTGATTCATTTGAGGGATGTAGGTGGCTCAGGAAAATAAAAGACTTCATTAGAATTCCATCCACAGAGAGGGTTAGCCACTCATTAATTAAATGATTTCGAATGGGATCTGGGTATGTAATTGCTATAATTTAGATGGAAACAATGCCACACTAAATGTAATTAGAGAAGCAGGATCAAAAAAGATGTTTACCACTGTACAGGAGAAAAGCGCTGGGTCACCTGTTTCTCCTGAATAGGTATTTGCTTTTTGAAAAAACCTACTTGCCTCAACTTTTATGGATAGTTATGGAAGATAAATGGGATTCAAGAAGTGAGTGGATGAACATGATCTTTCAAAGAAGGAAAGCACAAGGAGTCATTATCAAGACATCACTAGAACTGTCAAAAAGGAAGAACAAGTAGTTCTTTGGGAGTTAGATTAGATACGGTCCACTTCAGACTTACTTCTGGTGGTACTTTTCATTGAGCTCAAGTAGGATCACGTCAGAAAGTTGCAAACGAGACTGCCCCATTTCCCTTCCTCCATGACTTGCCTGCATTGTGAACTCCTCCAACCACCAATTCCTATTTCTCTTTAAATCTGCCTTAAAAAAAACCATGATCAGAACAGAATAAGACCAAGCTTGACTGCATCAACTCCTGAACTTGGCTCTTTCTGTGACTGCCTCAACTCAATTATCCACCATCTGGCTAGAAACCTTCTGCATTAGTAGAGACTCAGACCTTAACTCTCTCTCTCTCTCTCTCTCTCTCTCTCTCTCTCTCTCTCTCTCTCTCTCTCTCTCTCTCTCTCTCTCTCTCTCTCTCTCTCTCTCTCTCTCTCTCTCTCTCTCTCTCTCTCTCTGTCTTTCAACCTCAACACTGATTCCCAATCGTTTTACTGCTCTTTCACCAATTATTCACCTTTACCAACTGCATTTGAAATTCCCTTCCATCCCCTGATAAGAATGGTAATAATAACAATAGTCACTGATCTTATTCCTTTCCACAGTTTTAATTTTTGTGGAGGAGACTCTCCAGGCACCTTTTATTCCTTCTTGAGTTATGATATGATCTATCAATAAATATCTCTACTTTTAGCTCAAACAGAATTCTATTTTGTGCTATTAACAGCATGGCTTCTTTGCTTTTCCTCTGATAGAGATAGCTTTCTACATTTCTTGTCTTATCCAGTGGTAATGGGCAGAATTGGGGAGAAAAGAGGAAAACTTTTCACATCTGAATATTTCAGTGGTTACTTTGATTTCTTTTTTAAGAAACAAAATTGCTCCTCAATGTTTGCAAATGAAAGAGATTTTTCTTTATTTTCCTTATCATCATTTTATTTTAAATATCTTGTTGATTTGCAATGTTCAAAGAAAAAAATGATATTAATTCTTTGAAAGTAGTTTAGACTTTGCATAAGTATCCCAGAGGAGATTCAACTTTATTAGATGTTTGCAAATAATAGGTATTCTCCATTTCTTGAATGGAGTGTTCAGTATAGGTCCTTTAAACTAAGGTGTTTTTTGTTGTTTTTTGTTTTGTTGGTCATGGAGTTTGAACTCTGGGCTTGGGAACTGTCCCTGAGCTCTTCAGCTCAAGGCAAGCACTCTATTATTTGAGCCATGGTGCCAATTCCAGTTTTCTGCTGGTTAATTGGAGATAAGAGTCTCACAGATTTTCTTGCTTGGGCTGATTTCAAGCCATGATCCTCAGATTTCAGCCTCCTGAGTAGTCAGGATTACAGGTATGAGCTAAATTAAGCCCAACTAAATTAAGTTTTTAACGAAGGTGGTTCATATCCAATTTTATGCTAACTTTTTTGACTCAAACTATTGGTTTCGAAGTGGAGTCTATGAATTACAATTTATCTATAACTGTAAATATTCCATGTAGCTTTGTATTTTTGCAAGTTCCTGTATTTTATAATCATACAGGCTTTAAAGTTATTCTGTCTTTTTGATGGATTCTATTTTAATCCACGTACTAGTTTTTCTGCTATATATTCTCTGTGATCTTTTATCTTCTCTTTTCTTTAAGAAAAATGTACTCTCCTCTAAACTTATGTAGCTTTATGTCTGTATTCTAGATATGACCCTTAGCATATTTAATATGAATCAAAGTTCATAGTATATGAGCATAAGTGTTTTATTCCCATTGACAGATTTTAAACTCTTGGAAGTTTAAGGTGCACCTTATACATCATAAGCACTTTTCATTCATTAATGTCTGAGAGGCAACAGAATGAAGTAGCTAAATACAGAAGCATTAAGGCAAGTCAAGATGTGAACTGTGGAGAATTCTTCACACCTATTAGACCTCAGCTTCCTCACATTCAAAAAGAGGATAGCATTAGCTAGCAGCACTCTGAAGTTAAAGTATATAGTAAACAGTATTTGTTGTAGGTATTTGTATAAATAAATTGATGCTTTCAAGCAATTAGCATTGTTAAACAGTAGTACATACTTATGATGAATTTATTTGTTGGCTGCCTGAGAATTTTGTGGCTATCTAGACTCTGTACACAGCAGACATTCACTGGATGTCAAATGGTAATAAATAAGAATGTCAAGCGAGGCCCCCGTGGCTCACGCCTGTAATCCTAGCTATTCAGGAGGCTGAGATCTGAGGAACTCAGTTCAAAGCTAGCCCGGGAAGGAAAGCCCGTGAGACTCTTATCTCCAATAAACCACTAGAAAACCAGAAGTGGCACTGTGGCTCAAGTGGTAGAGCACTCGCCTTGAGCTGAAGAGCTGAGGGACAGCGCCCAAGCCCAGAGTTCAAGCCCCACAACTGACAAAAAAAAAAAAAGAATGTCAGTATCAGGAAGAATGCTTACCACTCTGTATGAATAATATTTCATTTGCCATTCCCACTTAATGGGTGAGGAAACAAGGCTCAACAAAACTCAATAATTCCTTCCGATAAAATGATGCAGTGAAGCAAATGATGGAATCCGATGTCACAGCCGTGCATTGTGGTGACAGTCGCAGTCAGTGCAGTTGTCTGCACTGGTCTTCCAGCAAGGCTCAGACTCTTTTCTATGTGCTTGGTGTCTCATTAGCAATATTTGACCATACAGTTTAGCACGAAGTCCTTGGCCTGGGAGGGCCTCTTACCTTCCGCTCAGAATAGCCTGTTTTCTCAAAAGGCAGAAATGCTGTGACATACTTAAAATGGAATGCTCAGTTGGAGAAAGGGGGAAAAAAAGATGAAATCTGCAGAGAGGTTGTAACTAGAAAGTTCCAATGATGATCCTATTTGTCTCAAGATCTCAAGCATGTACTGTGTGAAGAATTAAGTACTTCTCCCTGAACTATAACTGTCTTAATGGCTTGGACTCCAGTTGGGGATCCTGAAGGCATTGGAAAGAACAAACAGGATCGTAAAGTGTGAGTGCTGAAAGGGTCATTTGGGGGGAAACTGGCCTAATTCCTTCATGTGCTAGCAGAACAAACTTAGGCCAGGATAAAAACAAGAATCCAAGTGGCACCCGAGCCTCCAGAAACTCCTTTTTTCCTTTTCATGGAAGATGTTTTCAGCTTGCAGTGACTGTGCCACCATGAGTATTTGCTTCCTTGAGGAATACAAATCAGAGAAGTGATCAGGACCAAGGCTGCTATGAACTAAGGTAGGCTTCAGTCAAGCCCTTCTTTCCGGATTGTACTCCATTTTCTCCAGGGCTCTTGTGTCTGAATGCATGCTCTGAATTTCTCAAACTCTGCCCACCACTCTGGGCCACAGCTGCATGCTATGGTTTCTTTGAAGACAGGGGGTCTGCTTGGGAAAGCTGACGTGCAGCCTTTCTCTGCACAGACTTCCTCTTAATTCTGTTGCATCATGAGAATCATGAGAATGACACAGACAATGACGGAATTCCGCTCTCGGGAGAAATAAAGTCTGCTTCCCCAGAAGCAGCTAAGCTGTTCTCTAAGAGTCTTTGAGGCAGGTAAATGTCAGAGTTGCTAGGGTGACAGAATTTAAATTTAGCTTTACAAGTAGCCAACATGGTGGAGGACAGGCATAGACCTTTAATTTTCAAGTAAAGAAACCTCTGTGGGTGCCAGGGAAGAATAGGAATCCTCTCATTGGTCTAAATTTTACCCCACATTTGCATATAGATAAATGTGCCAAACATCATCTGCTTTGCAGCACCCAAATCTGGCTACATGCAATGCAATTTCTCCCTATTGACACACTGGATTTATTTCTCATTCCTCTAAGTAAATAGTTAAACCTGCTGTGGATTCTGGTGAGTCACATACCATCTTCCCCCCACCTCCATCTACAACTCAGAATTAGCCATTGCTAGGAAACCACAAATCCCAACTCAATCCTTTTACCCAGCCTTGACTCCTTTCAGTGGCTGGATGTCATTAATTTGAGAGCAAATTATTAGAAACCTGGAAAACAGTTCTGAAACGCCTGCAGATTTATGATGAAGTCATTTCACAAAAGGTCACAAGCAACCCCGCTATAATTAAATCTTTCATTAATTTTTAAAATACACAATAACTTACAAATGCAGCATAAATTAACCAGATGACCTTGAAGGAATTATTTAGAGCACAGCTTCATCAGAAACTACTATCTAGCAATTTTCTGAATTTTTATTTTATGGGTAGGATTTGTCCATTTTCCATTATTATCTTTTATTGGCTTCCAGTGGGATGTTTATCTGAAATGGCAGAGTATTAAGTTACTCAGAACATTGGTTAGCACTGGGAAGTGGCAGTGGGTATGTAAGAGTTTTCTTTCCTCTAGATCACAACTCCAAAGGTGGAGTAAGTGTGTTTTGCACAAACAGAAGTGTAAGTGTAGCACCTGCTTTTATATTATCTGGGAGAAGATTTTTATGGGTGTGCTTGATGAATGCTTTTCCACTTGCTCATTAAAAAGAGAATGTATTCTCATTAGAAAAACACTTTAAAACTATAAAAAAATCTATAGATGAGAAAATAAAAGGCTGTGTCTGTCATGTCCCCTTCCATTCATTGACAGTATTTCTCATACTAGAAGGTAAGCAATAATCAGAAACCACAGCCAGCACTAGAATCTTGAGTGGTTAGAGATATCCTGAGACCTAACACAATATGTACATATCTATCTCTATCTGGGCCCTCCTTCCTTCTCTCTCTCCCTCTTTGTGTGTGTGAGAGAGAGACAGAGATACATCAAACCATCACCACAATGACAACATTTCAGAATAGCTATCATAAATACTAGAGCTTCTAGAAGTCTTAGATCAATGCCTACCTTATACTTGGCTACCAGTGCACACTGTCAAATTAAAAAGAAATAATTCGTGTTATGAAACAATAGCAAAATGTGTACTGCATTAAATAGTCCTATAAGAGCTTAGTTTTCAGTTCTCTGTGAAAAGCCCAGCTCCCCATGCCTCCTCTTGCTTCTTCCTCCCCTGGAAGCCTTCTTCCCTCTCTGCCTCCATGGAAGAAGCTACTGATGATGAATTTCAAATCAAAGCAGAAGGAACAGTGTTTTGGGAAGGAGACAGCCGTCAGCAAATAGTAGCTTCTGGTCTCCAGAAAAGCAGGCCATATCCGTGGCTACTGGTGTGTGTCCAGGCCTCCTGATTGTTTTCCCATTAGGGTGTAGATGGGATTAGTGGTAAAGGAGGTCAGCAGCTACAAGGGAAATTGCATTGAGCAAAAGTGAGACATGAACTAGATCTTAATAGAAACAGGCAGGGGATCAACAGCATGAATTCTGCAAGTGAAGTCTGCATTAGCTGCATGATACAATGACCAATGAGATGATGGGAAGAGGGAGCGATTCAAAGGCCTGTGATATGGGGAGATGAGGAAAGAAAAAAAGAATATGAAGAAAGAGTGTAAAGCTAATTAAAATGGAAGGAGCAAAGAAAGAAAAGCAATTTATAAAATGAAAGAAAAGAAATCCCTTTTGTGTCCAAACAACCCCAATTCTTTTCTCAAAACTAAGGCCTTTCAAATGAGTTTAAAAATTCAAAAGTTTGTTAAGAGCAAGAAGATTTTTATTGTAGTATTTAGGGTTCTTTCTTTTTTCTTTTTTCTGTTGTTGATTTATTCCATTCTGTCACTATTTATGATTTCTGTGCCCTTTGTCTTGTACGTAAGTTTATTTGGAGAGGGGAAGGGGAAGCCCAGAAATGGGACAAAGAGATTGCTCCATTTACAAAAGCAGACACTGTGATGAAAGAGAACCTACTAGATGAAACTGAGGGGAAGATGGGTGTATGTGGATGGGTTTAAACAGGAGAAAATATGTGGTTATCGGAAGAGCTCTAAAGGAAAGGCAGACAGTTTTCCCTGGATGTCACTGCCATGCATTTCATTTCACTTCTTTTGAGTCAAATCCCAGAGCAAAAAATACAAAGAACAAGAAAAGGTGGAAAAGCTAGCACCTGCCCTCACTTAATTTGTGTCCCTTCAGTAGCATACAGTTCACTGACTGCATCTCTGCTGAGCATCAATCACATAGACACACACACACACACACACACACACACACACACACACACACACACACACACACACACACACACACACACACCATTACATTCTGTGTGTTGAGGGATGGTGAAAAGATGTAGCTCAAGTCCTGCAGACTTAAGATAAACCTCTCACTCTAACTTCAAAGATGACCAATAAGCATAACAACCAGAAATGGGTACAAGAATTATTCATTATTTTTGGTGCATATTCACAGGGCACTATTGATGGCAATGCTTATTCCTCCAACCCAGACAAGGCTCTTCAGAGAACATTGCTAAGGAAACTTCTGTGTATTTAGCTAGAGGCATGTGCAAAGATACAGCAAATACTGTTTCTAATCATGTAAAACTAGATAGGTAAAACCTAAATAACACCTATTGGTAGGGGAATGGATAAATAAATTGGGTACACCTATATCTTGACAGAATATCGTGTAGTATTAGAAGTGCCTGGACCAAAAAGACAGGTCTTAACTTAAAAAAAAATTGGGTGAAAGAAGTATGTCAAAGAATTGTACATTTTTAAAATGCAAAACAGTACCTACAGATCAGTAATTAAAGTCTCAAAACTTATTCTAGAAAAATATATGGAAGAGAAATAAACATTACTGAGATTGATGGTGCTTTGGATGTCCTCTGTATTTCACTTAAAACTCTGTATACAAAAGGATAACATATATCATTTGCATTAGTTCAGATAGTATGTACAGGAGTACTTAGGTTATTCTTTGTGCTTTTCTATAACTTAAATGTGAAAATGAAGAAAATAAAATACTTATGGAATTACACAGAATCTACATCAAGGAATATCAAGTGCATCATTTTAGAGTTCACCATCAGCGGTCCACTCTCTCCATGTAGGCTCCACCTCCTGGTCATACCACTGTATTATGAGTCTATCAAGAGATTGCTCCATTGACAAAGGCAGAGACCTCATGGGCCAGTCACCTGTCAGTAGCACCTCCAGCTGGCAACCAAGCCTTCCACTTGGGGAGAGAACTTTATATCCAAACCATAACAAGAGTACAATGCTCAAATGGTATTTGTAGCATAGCATACACTTTAAGTCCAATTTGTAATCTTGTTCAAGGTCAACTTATAACTGAGAGACCAAATCTGATCTATTACCTGTTTTAGATGGCCCATAAACTAACAATTATCCTTAAATGTTCAGAGGAATGAAAGGGCAAATGAAGGATTCTACTTTATGTCATGTGAACATCATATGCAATTCAAAAATGTCCATCAATCATGTTTTACTGGAAGGCACAGACGCTTGTTGGTCTACATATTGTCCATGGCTATCTTCACCCTCTGGATTGGGGACAGAAATGGCTGGAATAGAAACCCTGTGGCCAGCAGAACATAAAAGGCTTTACTACGTATAAAAGTTTATTGACTCTTCCATTCATTAACCAAGAAGTTTGTTGTTGTTGTTGTTGTTGTTGTTGTTGTTTTCCCTGAAGATGGTAAATTTTTTTAATCATTAGACTTGGGAGAGACCTTACGAATCTCTAGTGCACCTTAAAGGAGGGTATTACACTTCATCCTCACATCCAGGAGGGGAGACAGGATTTCAGAAGATGGTTTAAAAAAGGAGCTGAAGTCACATAAATGTCTAGTAGCCAGCTTATGGGCTCTCCTTGGAGGCAGACCTCCAGAACCACAACCTCAGCCACTACCACCTGGTCCTGAGTCCACACAGCAATCAGTTAGCCAAAATAAGTCCCCTCCCCCTCCGGACACTGCTGGCCCCCAGTAAATCTCAGAAGTCCTTTGGCAGGCATGGGTTCAGTCATTGACTTCCTTGGCACCAACGAGAGTAGGTCTCTGAGGAGGCAGCAATCCCATGACAAGCTGAAGATTCCGAATAAATAGCCCGCCGGAGAGGCAATGACTTAGGAGTTCCACTGGATTTGCTGATTACTTGAATGACTTACTTTGGGCAAAGTAAAATCAGGCTCTTCCAGCAAACAACAGAAAATTGAAAAACAGATCAATGGAAGCGGCTCTGGTTCATTTCCAATGACTTTATCAGGCACAGTTACTAGAAGCTAAACAATGCATTTAAAGCTTAGAGCTGGGCTTCTGTGTCGTGCTAAAGCTGTCCATAAAAGTATGCTCCCCACTAAGCCTGTGGTCACAGTCCTTTAAGAAGAAAGATGGCATTTGTCGGTTTAAAAAGACACGTCTGCAGCTTTAGAATTTTCATAATTTCTTGGCAAAATTGTTATCTCTCCCTTTCACTTTGACTATTTGTTCTGGTGGCAACCAAATGAGTCAGAGATTTATGCCAATTAGAATTGGATGCGCGTATGTGTGTGTGTATGTGTACAAACATACATGTATGCCGATACTGAGGCTTAAATTTAGGACATGGGCATTATTCCTTAGCTTTTTCACTCAAGGCTAGCCTGGCACTCTTCCATTTAAGTGATTGCTTCACTTCTGGCTTTTTGATGGTTCATTGGAGTTACGAGTCTCATGGACTTCCCTGCCTGGGCTAGCTTTGAACCATAGCCCTCGGATCTCAGCCTCCTGAGTAGTAGGATTACAGGAGTGCCAATGCCTGGCTAGAATTGGATTTATAAAGGGAGTCAGCAGAATAGTAGGATCCAAGAATTTGTTGGAGGCAAATGTAGCTTTTCCCACCTCTGAGTCTCTTTTCTACAGGCCACGCACATTCCTACCATTTCCTGCTTGCTCACACTCTGCACATATGAGGCAACTTCTCTCTCTCTCCCCTCCCCTCTGTAGAGCCAGGAAGTCTTTGTCGCTACTCTGCTTCTAATCACTTCTTTGATATCCATTGAAAATAACAATTTGCTCCCTATCTTATCATTTAATTGTTCTCTATTCTTCCAAGTCTTTATCATAGTTTTCAAACAAATTGCGAATTAAAATTCAGACATGGGTCAGTTTAGACATTGGAATAGGGTCCCCACATGGGGTGGTCATCAATACTTGATGACTAATTAACATCCTTTCATGAGTTACTGGCTCCTTATTGAGCCATCTTAAGAGAATGTGCATACCTCTCTTCAATTTTGCCTCCTATTCTTTGCTGGTACTTACCTCTTTCAGAACACATGGGCTGAGCTTTGCATTTCTCTGAGTTTCAGTGTCTTTGTCTGCTCAAGGATGCTAATCCTGTCTGCCTCCCTAAGTTGCTGGGACACTTCAGTGAGAGCAATGTGCATGTGGTAAATGGCACAAGGATGGTGCTGAGTACATAGAATCTGTCTGCACAGGCTTGGCTAGATCTCCACAGAACAGACTGACGTCTCTTTAGGTGTTCCGGTTGCTCACACATTACTTTCTTGAAGAAAAGCTGAACTTCTATGATTTTTTTTTTCTGGGCGACTTCCTGGTTCTCTCTGACTATGATAAAAAAAAAAATCAATGAAATCACAGCCAATTGGTTCAAACATTTCCGCTCAAGAAGGAACTGCAGGATGCAGAAAAGAGGTTTTCCATCCGATTCTACACTGAAGCCAATCCCTCCCCACAAATTTTTCCCTTAAAGTTCTATTTTGGGGGCAAACAACCTTTTATGAAATAGTACACCCAAAGAGCCCACGTTTGTAAGAGCCACAGACATCTCATGGGCTAAAATGCTGCACAATAGGCCTTTTGGCTTGTCAATCATTCAGCCCTGTTCTTGGGCTTAAGTAATAAGAACAGTCACATTTCATTGTGAATTAGTCTAGACTAGATGGCCCTTATCAAGGTTACCAGGGAGACATTGAAATACTCACGTTTGAAAAGAGAATAGAAAAAAAAGAGCAATAAAAGCAAGCAAAACTTAGGCCTCAGAGCTGGGGACTGTCTCCCCCACGTGTGTTCCCCTGTAGAGCTACAGGGAAACACTGGACAGCTTCTTGTGCAAGGAAAAGAAAATGAGAAATCATTCCTAGACAGCCCTCGTTCTCCAACTGCTTGTCAGAGCCCACCCCTTATTCAGCACCTGTACTTCATAACCCCCACAAACACACTTATTTGCAGAGCTAGCACCTGCTGATTCTTACCCAACCCTGGACCCCTGTAATTTGTAATTACTGGATTCTGAGTATAGCTGTTTGAAATCTCTAAGGGGGGGGGTCTATAATCAATGCCCTGTGATGCTGGAGGCATGGGCCAGGACAGTCATAGCAGTCATGACACAGGCTGGATTCTTGGGACTCAATCAATTCGTCATTCACTTATTCATCCATTTAATAATGCATTCATCCAATACATGTACACCACTAAGATCTCTGTGTTAGCACAAGCCTGGTGCATGTCACTCAACAGACATGATACACAGAGATCCTTCCTTGTGGGTAATTAAACAAGTGGGTGTGTGTGTGCAATCAAGCACATGTGTGTATCTGTGTCAGGATAAGTGAAGGTGGAGAGGGGGGCCAGAATTGCCATTTTGGTTCATTTCTGGTCCTTAAGGTATTGCAAAGGAAAAATAACATATGAAACACTGCTTGATCCAGGGGCCAAATAAATATTAGCTGGGAAAACTGACACTGAAGCTGAGACCTAAAAGATACTTAGAAGTCCAGTTCTTCAGTAAGGAGGGGAGGTACATTCTAGCACAAAAACAGAAAGCCTGGGACCAGAAAGACCCACTGCATCAGAGAAGGGTGGTTACATCTTGTTGGCCAAAGGCGTGGTCCTTGAGAGGTGGTCACCATAGATTCTTACAGGCAGCCAATGTGTTTGGACTCCCTCCTATAAGCAATGATGTCCATCCATGTTTCAAGAAGAGGTGTGATTCCATTAGTTCTTCAACGTAAATATATCCTTCAGAGTGTAAGTGTCATGGTCTATAGCCCTTCACCTCTTCTAAGCACCGAGCCATGCTATTTTGTGATTGTTGGCTTTGTGTCCTTTATTTGCCTTAAAATAATGTATCCACTCATTCCACAAATGATTACTGCCTTCCTACTGTGTGTCTGCCCACCTCCTCCATCTAGGTTGTTTATATTAGTAAATTAAGCTGTCAAAATATGCTTTCTTAGAAGTTATACCTACATGCTGCCTATTAACTTGGTTTTATGATGATGATGACTTGCTCTTTCAATTTAGCAGAATCCTATTATGTTTATGTAGTCTTCTTTCATCTGGCTATTTCTAGGGTTTCTAGATGGTTAGCAGGGTCTCCACTTATTGCTACCAGTTTTCCCTCCAAATTCCTTAAAGGGAAAAAATTAGCCAGATGCCAATGACTTGCCCCTGTAATCCAAATTACCCAGGAGGCCTGAGATCTGATGGTAACAGTTCCATGCCAGCCTGGGCAGACAACTTCAAGAGACCTTTGTTCCAATTAACCTCCAAAAACCCAGAAGTGGAAACATGAATCAAGTGATAAAACATCAGCTTTGAGTAAAAAAGCCAAGTGATAACAGGACACCCTGAGTTCAAACTCCGGTAATAGCACACACACACACACACACACACACACACACACACACACACACACATAAGCACACACACTCTTACACATACACACAAATACAAGCATACACAGACATACACACAAGTACACAAGCACACACACATACGCACATATACACACATGCACACACATACACATATACACAAATTACACTTACCATTTAATACTTTGTGAGTCCGTAGGCTCTCACACATATTAGAAGCTCATGAAATACTATTAAATATATGAGTTCTCCCAAAGAGACCAGATAAGGCAGTAAGACTTTACCGTAGCCATTTTTTCCTCTGCTGAACACAGGGTCAAGGTTAACAGCGAGTTCACAGAATTTAAATGGTCTACATCGTCAGCTAAGTTGTTTGACAGCATGGCTAAGAATTCTTGTCTCCAAATGAAAATGAACTCTGTTCTATAAGTTTCTAGGGACTATGCATATGTATGTATGTGTAGAAGTCCGGCATCAGTCCTTTCCACTGTCATTCCACAAAGGAAAACCCAAGCTGATATTCTTCCTGCTGTTTGAACAGCCCTCACAAACATTGCAATGTTTCACACAGGAGAAACTGATTTCACAGACATTAAAAAGAAGTCTCCTAAATTGTCTGTGTTTGTTTTGATGAATGTTTCCAAGATGTTTTAATTTCATGAAAAGACAAATCACTCTCTCTCTCTGCAAAAGATTTCCCACATATTTATGCTCTATTCTATCTTGATAATCAAGACAGAAGAAGTTTAGAAGCCTTACCAAGCTCTCCTAAGTCCTAGATGAGAGGAGAGGAAAACTGAATGCTATCTCATCTCTTCAGTAAATGGTTTGGCCTCAGGGTCAATCTCCTTCGCAGCCACGTGACTAGCTAGACTCCATATGAAGCTGAGAGAAAAAATTACTGCCATTTAAGATGAAATGAAGACAGAATTTAAACTGTAGCCTTCAAGTTGCTGGGGAAAACCGGAACATGGAGAGATCGGTATTGTTCAAAGCAATAGGGAGATGCAATGATCAAATAGGTCGTACATAAGACAATACAGGGCCAATTATGAGATCAGGGAAAAACAAAATCGAAGGAGGACTGGTAAATCTCTGTAGTTCAGAAACATGGACTGGGTGACTTTGTGGCCATTTCTCAAGATTCTAGGGTCATGTCAGATGTAGATGGAGTTGAATAGGATAATTGAATGGGATAATGAATGGCTTGAATTTTTCAAAGAGGTTTTTTAACCAACTTCTTGAATACATGTATTTTTTACCATATAGAATGTAGGATGTGATACTTAAACTCTCTCATGGACAAAGCAGAAAAAGTCCTAGAAAAGTTGAAGAAGCTTTACCTCTTATGTGTACAAAGTAAGTGAAGGGTAGGAAATAATTTGAGAAAGTCAGGAAACATTGATAGAGAGACAGGCAGGGGTCAAGAACAAGATACAGGTCCTCAGTGACCTACTTCCTCCAAATAGGTCCTACCTCCTAAAGTTTCCAGCACCTTCCAAAATAGCTCCTCAAGATGAGGATCAAGTAGCCTTTAGGGTATGCAATTCATATCCAATACACAACATTATATAATTCCTGCAGGCATGGGACCTTCCTTTGCAGTGTTTCAGCTAAATTTCCTGAGGGAAAGCTGTTCAGAATGTTCACATTTTAGTAGGAAGCAGGAGATTCAGTTTCACACATAATGCAATGGAAGTCCAACGAGGAGGCCACCAGAGAAACATTTCCCAGCCACAGGATTGCAAACGTCCCTACCTCCAGTCTGGATGACTGAGCCCTGAAGTCAGGCTTTAGTCCATCTCTTTCATTTGATTTTCCTCATTTCCTACACCTCTCCATTGTGTCCCTCCCATCTGAGGTCCTTCTCAGAAACCACAGAGGAGTGGTCAGTCAATCTCCTGGATGTGAGAATGAATGGGAGGATTGGAGTGGCAAAGTAGTGCAATCTGAATCTAGACTAAAACTTTGGAACATCAGGGCTGTAGTTCAATATTTTTAAGGCAGACTATAGAAACTAGTAATTTGCATCTAAGTTCAATCTCTCCTCAAATCCATCAGTATCAGATCTAGACTGATTCTAAGTGTAAAGAAGAAATCTTTTTTGAAAAAAGAAATACGGAAAGCATGCAAGTTTGAAGAGCAATACCCAATACAGTAAGAAGACCACCCATCTCTTAAACAAGCATAAACACACGCTCTGAGCTCTTCTGTCTGTTGTAGTTTGAATGTGAAATGTTCCCCCAAAGGATTATGTGTTATAGGCTTGATCCTCAGTTTTGTGCTAATGGACATGGTAGACTCTTAAAGGGGTGGAGTCTATTGGAAGGAAATTACATCACTGGGGGCATTAAGTCAGAAGTTATTGAGGTACCCCGCCTCTTCCTGTTACTCTTTGCTCCTTGACTGGTCATGGTGATGACAGCTTCATCTGCCCCAGATCTAGCTATGATACACAGACTAACCACAGGCCTCCAGAGTGAGAGAGCCAATCTGCCATGGACTACATCAGCTAAAAATGTCAACCAAAACAACTCTTTTCTCTATTTGAGCCAATTATTCCGTAGTGATGGAAAATGTAGGTGTCACAATTCCACAAAGTGAACAAGTGGCTTTGATTTTATTAGCTAGCCTTTCAGCATTCTATCCAGTGTTGAGTTAAGGTGCAAAGTATTTCAATCAACTGGGACAGAGGAAGCAGTGGCAGAGATGGTTTGGTGAAGTGGTGTCGTAACCAACCCACCACATACAAACACATAGGTAAGTATAACAAGAAGCCATCAAATTCTAAGGAATTATAATTTGATAGCTTCTTAGAAAGCAGAAGCATATTATTATTATTACTATAAATAATACTATCAACAATAGTACTTACAAATAGTACTTCAGAGTTTATTATAGCTTTCAAATATATATCCCAATCATCTATCCTATTGAAAGAAGTACAGAAAATTTTCACAGCAAATTAATGTGAAGCAGAACAGCAACAATTGCATGGTGTGTGTGCATGTGTGTGTGTGTGTGTATGTGGTGTATATGTGTGCACATGGCATATGCCTGACAATGTATGAGAAACAGACTCTGGAAATTTCCCTTAAAGCAAACACTAATTTCAGTATATTGGCTCTTCTAATCCCTCTGTTCCTGACAAATGCCTCTCATTGTTTTGGCAAGGGAGCAAACGCATCTAATAATTTTCTGTCTGATTGAATTTGGGATAAACAGGAATGTGTTCTACTATTTAAAAACCCATCAAGACCTCCGTGTCCAATGAGCTTTTCAAATTGGTTGGATGTGAACGTAAGTATTCCTATTTTCTTGACTAGGAAACTTTGGCCAAGACGTGAAGATATTTTGCTGTAGGCTTCCCCAGGGAAAGTCTCAGAAGGCCTCAGAGGAAGTAGAATTGAGATCTCTGGTCCCTTTTTATGACAGTAATAGATGTACTCACGTCATGATGTGGGTCTCTACACCCGCTTCCACCAGAGCGCCATCTACGAAGAGAGGATGCACAGTGAAGCCATACTTCTCCCAGGAATGGCCCTCATCAAAACTCACCCTGGGGTAGGGAAAACACAGGGAAGAGACAGCTGAAAATAAAGCCACAGTTTCGGGCGACCACTTTTCAGGTTGTTAAATTCTCCTCTGTATCTCACTCTGACAGTTTGAATTATCAACAGGTATTAATTTTCCACCTCTCCCTATATTATTATGAGATTTTGATCAAAACTGCATTTCCCAGTCCAGGCAAAGATAACACAGGAACCAAAGAAATATTTCAACATATTAGAATTTTTTTAAGATTTTTTTTAACCCAGCAGTAGGGCTTAGTGGCTGGAATGTCACATTTCAAGTCCCAGAAAGAAACCTGAGGTTCCACTTACAGCACAATCAATTCAGCCCTTGGAATTTCTGACACAGATAAATTGAGTAGTGCCAGGTGTACCCTATGGGAAAGGGAGAGTATGTCTTTGAGATCAAACTTTTTTAAAAAAGCAATTTCCTATTTGTTCAGAATGGATATTGAGATTACCCTCCCACCTCCCCCACCCCATGCCACTTTAAGAGGATTGTCTACTGAGTGTCTGAGATATCAGAGATAGCTGAGATGCCCTAAGCCATCACTTTGACTTGTTGCCCAACAGTAAGAGAAATTTCTGGATGCAGCTAGAACCTTCATCCCCTTAAAGGATATGGCTCAAACACTACCTCCTCTGAGAAGTTTTTTTTGGGGGGGCACCCTCTTTTCCAAGCTAGCTTTGGGAACTTTTCCATTATTTTGTTAGAGACAATGAAGAAAAGTCAGGCTCAAGTGGGTATAATGCTAGGTACACAGGAAGTTGAGATATGAGGATCATAGGTAAAACTAGCCCCTTACCATGGTTTCCCTTATTTGCAATAACTAGTATATGTCTGAGACAAGCAGAAATGGTCAGATAAGTTGATGTTAGGCGAAATGAGCCCCAAGATAAGGACTCAAATGGTTTTTCTTTCTTGCTATTGTTTCTAACATATTTATAAGATGATTTTTTGTTGCTTTGTATGTCCCTCCCCCAAGCTATAACCCCTGTTTTCACTGTATTTGATGTTGGTATAATTTGGAGAGGGGAAGGGATAAAACAAATTTTTTAAACAGGGATACAGGTGGACCCATTGCAATAATGAGATGCACAAGATGCTATGTCGAAAAACTAACTTTACAATTTAGGCAGGGAGGGGGGAGAATGGAGTATATTTGAGGAGGTGGGAGGGAAGGGATAGTAGGGGAAAAACAAAGGAGAAGACAACAATGCTGGATAAGAAATGTACTCATTACCTTGCTCATGTAACTGTAACACCTCCTCTGTACAGTATTCTAATAATAAAAACTTATTTAAAAAAAGAAAACAAAAACCCCAAATCTTGTCTCACTCTTAGTTCTTCTCTAGATCCATAATGTAAGGCATGAAATCTTTCTTAGATCTTCCTACAACATATAGTATTTTTCCATATAGCTGTGATTTACTGTGTGATCTCTCAAACTCACTTGAATCTCTTGACTCAGTAGTATAAGCTCTTGAAGATCAGGGAGCAAGTATGTCTTATTCTTTGAATAAACCCCAATATGATATATGAATCTTGTTACAATGTTTCTTCCTTTCTATTAACAGAAAATTTTGTCTAAGCTACTTTGTGTATGTGTGTGTGTGTGTGTGTGTGTGTGTCTGTGTGTGTGTGTGTCTGTGTCTGTCTGTGTGAGCGTGCGCACATGTGTATTGGTGCTGAGACTTAAACTCAGGGCTTAGGTGGTGACCCTGAGCTCTTTTGTTCAAGGCTAGTGCTGTTCCACTTGAGTCTCAGTTCTGCTTCAAGTAGTAATTATTGGAGATCAGAGTCTCATAGGCTTTCCTACCAGGGCTGACTTCAAACCTCAGTCCTCAGATATTAGCCTCCTGAGCAGCTAGGATTAAAGGAGTGAGCCCCTGGTCCCTCACTGAAACTGTGAGCTTTCTGAGATCAAGGCCAGACCACTCATTTTTATATTCTTAATGTTCAACAGAACACTGAGAATACACTTGATAACAAACAAACGGTAAATGAGTAAGTGAATGAAACAAGAAACGAATAACTTTTTTAATCCATCCAATCATTTCTCCAAGTATAATTTATACTGTCCTCTATACATGGCATGTGGGATCTAATTTTCCCTTAATAGCTAACTTTCATGTTCCATTACTCACTTCTTTGACTCTTGATTTCTTGGGTTTTCTCTGTCTTATTCTGTTTCCCAATATATAGATTAAAAGCAATACAAAAATCAAAGCCTTGACCAAGCAAAATTAACCAGTCTGTCAGAAAACTAGTTTTAATAATAGACCTAGACCAAGGTCCAGAAATGAAAAGCAGTCATAAAAGATTTTAAGGGTGTTTCATTGAAGAATGAGTTGGAATGTTGATAGGTATCACACTGAATTTGTAGATCGCCTTTGGCAGTATTGCCATTTTCACAATGTTAATCCTCCCAATCCAGGAGCATGGGAGGTTTTTCCACTTGCTTAGTTCTCCTTTAATTTCCTTTTTCAGGTTTTTAAAGTTTTCATCATAGAGGTCCTTTACTTCTTTTGTTAAGTTAAATCCTAAGTATTTTATTTTTTGTGGGCTATTACAAAAGGGGTTTCTTTCCTAATTTCAGCTGTGCTCTTCTCATTATTGGCAAACAGGAAAGACATTGATTTCTGAGGGTTAAGCCTACATGGCTGGGCACCAATGGTTAATGCCTGTAATCCTAGCTACTCAGAAGGCTGAGATATGAGGATCACAGTTTAAAGCCAGCCTGGGCAGGAAAGTCTCTGGGACTAGTATCTCCAATTAACCATCAGAAAACCAGATGTGGCACTGTGGCTCAAATGGTAGAGCACTAGCCTTGAGCTGAAGGACTCAGGGACAGCGCCCAGGCTCAGAGTTCAAGACTAAGACAAAAAAAAAGCCTAAATGATCAGCATCTATCTTCAATTTTAAAGGCATGGTCATTTCATCCTTTAAAGACCTAAGGTACAAAAGAATAAGAAGTAGGAAGAGGAGGAGGAGGAGGAAGAAAAGGAGGAGGAAGAAGAGGAGGAGGGGGAGGAGGAAAAGGAGGAGGGAGAGGAGGAGGAGGAGGAGGGGGAGGAGGAAGAGGAAAAGAGGGAGAGGAGGATAAGGAGGATAAAGAGGAGGAAAAGGAGGAAGTGGAGGAAGAGGAGGAAGAGGAGGAGACGGAGGACGAGGAGGGAAGGAAGGAAGGAAGGAAGGAAGGAAGGAAGGAAGGAAGGAAGGAAGGAAAGAAAGAAAGAAAGAAAGAAAGAAAGAAAGAAAGAAAGAAAGAAAGAAAGAAAGAAAGAAAGAAAGAAAGAAAGAAAGAAAAAGAGAGAGAGGGAGGAAGGAAGGAAGGAAGGAAGGAAAGGAAAGGAAAGGAAAGGAAAGGAAAGGAAAGGAAAGGAAAGGAAAGGAAAGGAAAGGAAAGGAAAGGAAAGGAAAGGAAAGGAAAGGAAAGGAAAGGCCATTGTCAGATTGTCAGGCAAGGACTTTACTTCTCTTGTCCTAAACCTCATTGATGCCTAAAACATTCATAGTTCTTTCAGAGTACATCACGACTACTAGCCAGTTCTATCTTGTAAGTCCAAGGCATAAGGAAGTATTTGTTTAGGGTTTGGGTATGGGTTCTGTTTTATTTTAGGGTGACTTTGGACAGACTGGTTATTGTGTTTATAGACAGAAGTCAAGATTGAATTCAAAGCCTCTTTCTTTGTCTCATTCAGAATTTCCTTCCTGATAAAGGTTCATTGTTATCATTAACAGAGCAAACTTCAGTGAGTGGTAGCTACATCCCACCAGAAGAAGAGCTTCATCCCATGGTGGTTATTACAAGACAGCCACCTTTAGTTCATATAAGGAGGAGAAGACACCCTGGAGCAGACAATCAGGGTCCACTACAGCCTTCTATTTTTATAATTTAATCTAATTTAATTTAATTTTTTTGTAAAGGTGATATACATAGGGGTTACAGTTATGTAAGTAAAGTGATGAATCCATTTCTTTTCCAGTAGTGTTACCCCCCACTCCTTCCTCATAGGTAATCAGCCTGCTTGTATCAAGATAGAGGATCCAAGGCAAAGCTAAACCCAACGTAGAATACTAAAGGCCTGATATATGAAATAAACCCTATGGAAGGAGCAGACACACAAGCCAGAACGAAACCTGGAATTGGAACAGAGAATTAATTAATTCACACAATTGAAATGTGAGGATGATATATACAAGCACAAGCAAATGGACATGTCTCCAGATGAGTAGCGATGAGTTTGGTCAACGAGTCACCAGAAGACCAGGACTGTGTCACAGGTCTTGCTCTGAGATCAGAGCAACTGTCTCAGTTGAGACAGTTAATAACAAAACTAAACAAAATTCCCTCAAAGAAATCCTATACATGCAATAGAAATTTGTTGTTAGAAATTTGGGTCTGGATGACCTGTCATTTATAATGACTAAGACCTTAAAACTTTTTGGAGATAACTATATTAATATCACCAAGGGATCCACATTCTTCTTCTAGGCCAATACTCAATTAATATCCAAGACAAAGGAAGTAAGATTCCTTATTAAGGCTATCGTGAAATTGAAATCAGTAGGATCGCCAATGTCTGTAGCTGATAGGGTTGTAGTTTCACTTCTAAGGATACCTCAGAGAGCAAAAAAAGGGTAGTAAGGCTGCAATGGAACTTATAATCTGATGAGAGTAGAGAATATACCATGAAACTGCTACAAAAATAAGTTAGAAATAAGAATCGTAATGACAAAGTGATTTGCTAGTGACCAAAAAGCTATAGTAATAATTTAAGAAGGTTCTCTCAGAAGAGGTGGCATTTAACTGAGGTAGGAATGATAGTAAGGACCTAGCAATGCAGAGATCTGAGGGAAAACTACTACAGAGGGAAAGAGCTGCTGTGAAATGAATCTGCTCTATGGGAAGAAGAGAGAGGAGGCCATGACTCTGTCTTAGGGAAAAGGAAACAAAACAAAACAAGCCAAACAGAAAATAAAGCCGAAGCCAGATCATAAAGGATTTTTTTCTCCTGTTGAAATAAAGTAAATGTGATTTCTTTAAACAACTTTTACTTCCCTGTGGTGAATGATGGTCAGGATTTAACGTGGATACAAGGAGATGAGTTGGGAAGGCAGACACAAACATGGTAATTAATTATGAAAGACCAAGTAAGAGATCAGACTTGGATAAAGGTTATAGTAGTGGAGTAAGGAAGGAATGAAGTAATTTATATATACTTTCAGAAGAGAAATGAATAAGCTTTAGCGATGAAATGCATATAGTGTGCATTGGCAAAAGAAAAAGTAAGGAAAATATATGGGAGAGCAGTTAAGCAGCTGAGAGGGAAATGGAAAACTGCAAGAAAAGCAGGTTTTGCTTTATCTGTTTCTGCCTGGGTTCATGGCAGGATTTCTGCACTGTCCATTTTGATGTTGTCAAGAAGACTTTGGGATTGATGGATGAAGATTTCTGATCACAATTGAGGATATGGATTTAAGTCTCTTATAAAGTAGGACCATCTTAAACATAAATCTTAGTTGAAAAGAAATGAAAAAATAAGCTGTATACTTGATGAAAAGAGAAGACTAATGAAATGATAAATTCCACTGAGAAAGAACTGGAAGCTGTCAATCATTGTTTTCTAAGATGGTATGATCATGACAACTAATCAAGCCATTACAAATCTAGTACATACTCATGGATTACATGCATAAGAAAGGAAATTGCCATTCCATCAGAGCCGAAATACTATGTTCTATTTCAATCATTTGAAAAAATATTACACTGATAATCAGTGTGATTTAAGGTAAAACAACAATTGGTCTAGAAATGGGTTATATGAATTATAGACAGCTTTTTTGGAAAAAGAAGATGAAGAGCAGAATCACATTAGCTTGTAACTGTTTTTCTAAATTAGGTTGTTCCTGCATAATAAAAAGTCATACTATTTGCTTACTACTGAAAAGATGTAAACAAATGAAATTAAAGGTAGTACAATTATATACGTATATATATGAAACTATCAATTTTAAAATATACAAATAAAGGAATAATGCTTTCTATTTTTTGTGACTCTTCTAAAGAGAATAGTCAAATATTTCCACACAAGGATGTACTGCCAAGGATTATCTTCTGTTCAGAAGAACAGAACAAGCCCCTATACTAGCCACCTGATAAATAGCATGTATTTAACAGACATACAACATAAAAGAACAAATGAATAGAATCTGCTTATGTTGCATGTTTAATCATTCTCCAGAATGTAGAAAAGATAGACAAAGAAATGTTTTGAGGACCTTTCCATCTACACCAGCCTAAAATCCTATGTAATTCTAGAGCAGATTACTCTGTGTTAGATCTGTTGGTAGAATAAAAGTCAATAGGCATAAACTATACATGGATGATCACTGTGGACCAACAATGATGATTAAGCCCTCATACATGAGCAGAAATCACTGTCTTGAGTATTTGCCAGGTGATGCTTTGTTTGTGACCTTTTGAGATGTGACAAAATTATTTATTATAGCAGATTTCATGACCTCTAGGACTCTTTTGTGTTCCAAGAGTTTGTAAATTCCTAAGATTCACATGAGAGAAACTAAAATGAACAGAATACTGGAAGAACCACTGAAGTCCTTCTCACAGTACAAAAGCACAAAAGTAGTTATAATGGTCTTTTAGACCAATGTGTCTTTCTCTATCCCCTTTTATTTTAATCCACATGCATGAGATGGTGGCATATTACCTCTTGGAAATTCTTCAGCGTACCACATGCTCATTTCCCGTCTCAGAGATAAGCATTGGTCAGATTTGTTTTCATGGGGATATTTTCCTTCCTGAACAAAACAAAATGCTAGTGCCCACAGCCATTTATAGATGAACACAGGAACACAAAAGGCCAGGTGATATTTTTCTTTTTGTTTCCAAGAATATCCGATTGAAAGGGAGACAAGAGCAGCTTGTCAGGGCTATGTGCACAGTCACATCCCAGTACCCGATGACCCCTCCCCCCCCCCATTAGCTACCCTGTCTATTGTGAGTTTTCATTAAAGTACTGTATTTGGTGGGGCTCTACTATCCAGGTCCCTCTAATGCTTCAAACATACAAAAGTAACCCTGGATGAAAGAGCTTACCTGCAATAGCACTTAGGTTCTAATCTTTATGTATCTAAATGTACCTGGTCACAAATGGATAGGTTCATTTGTATGCTGTTTTGTTTTCATGCCTATCTAGCTACCTATTATTTCAATTTGTAGCAAACAGCATGCCTTGTTAGACTAGCTAAAGTTTCCCTAGCTTTTCAATTATGACTCCTATTTTCTCTGAAAAGCAATGTATCTGTTATTTAAGTCTGAGATCCATTATACCCTTGGTGAGAGACTAAGTAAGCTAGTGTCCTTTTCCCATGCATTAAGATGTGTGTGTAAATAAAATAAAGTCAGTCTGAGATCTATAGCAGAAAGTAACAGTGAACAGATTATTTAACCTTTCTTTCTTTAGAGATCAGCTATTTGTTTGCCTTGAAGTTTGTGACTTAATTAGAAGCCACCAGTGATGAAAACACTCTGAGTTTCAGAAGCTTGCATTTCATAAGCAGAAGACAAAATCAGTCAACCATTTCATAAGAAAACGTTGATGATAATGGCGTGGTCAAGCCCTTACAAAACACTCACTTAGCTTCTAAAAGAGAAACACAAAGGACAATCTTGAATGAATTGGTTTCTAATATGCATCCTCAATAGCTGGCATGTAACCATTTACAGGAATTGTTTGGGAGAATGGCAGAGATGGATAGGCAAGTAAAGAAAAACCATGTAACTGAGTTCAGAAAAACATTTGCAGCATTGGTGACAGGTGGCAGTGTCAATTTCCCTGAAATAGAGATAATGCTATCTCAAAAGCTTAGTTTAAATCATCTTTACTATGTAATCTTTACTACTGTAATGCTTTTATGATTTAGTGTAGACAAATAAATGGAGGAAATTCAATGAGATGCAGGTATTCTGAGCTCTAAAATGATAGTTAACAAATTTAAAATTATTTTTGACTGACAATGTTTGTACAATATGAGAAGTACAATGTGATGTCTGATTTGTGTATACATTGGGTAGTGATTAATAAATAATTAGAAGCTTATCTATCACCTTACATTTTAATCATTTTATAGAGATTACATTCAAATTCCCAAATTGTTGGTTTATATAATGTATTATTGTTCATCATTTATGGAAAAAGGTATTATGTGGAACAAGAGAAAATTCATATTGTTTATCAATGGCTTTGCAAAGGCATAGTTTAGTCCTTCTTGCCTATCACTTGGTAAATCATAAACAAGTTCACCACCGGATAAATTTACCTCCCATGATTTTCCAGACAAGTGCTCTTATTGAAAGTAAGCAAGTCTCTGGAAAGAGAGATACTACAGATCAGGCTGAGGGGTCAGATGTAAAAATGCTAGTGAAGAATTACCAGAACCCCAGTTTTCTCTGGTACCTCAGCTCCATATACCTCTTTAACAACCAGCATGCTCTCCTTTTGCCACCAAAAGGAAGCAACAAAGACTTCCTTTCCTTAACACAAGGAAACATTTCTGTAGAAAGCTCTAAAAAAGTCAATAATTAAAGTTGGTATAAGGCTCCTAGCACAATCAAGAAAAAATAGCTGCTGGGTGGTAGTCAAATAGAAGGTAGTGTTATTTCTGCCTTCTCTCAGAATTTAAGGGAAAGAAACTTGTCCATCTACATTTGTGTACACTGTGTATATCAATTCTCTAACTGAGAGCAAGGTGGAGATTCCAAAAACAAATATAAATGAGACTAAGAAACATTGTCCTTCTTGTCAAAAATCAAAATCATCTCAAGACTCAACTCCCTTTTTCTCCAGCAGTATGAGTCCTCAGCTGTAGGTCTTCACTCCACAGAAAAATGGATCTTGATAATGGAAGAAAATATCTAACAGAGCAACTTGTATCTCTTAAACTACCATTTCAGTTCTCAGCCCTATGGTCTGCTGAATATGGCCTGTATTTCCTGGATTTGGGTTAGGGTTTTTGCTTTCTCTAGCTTGCTCCCACAACTCCTGCCTCAAGCTCATGGCCTCCTACCTTTAAAAATCAGTCCATGTGCTGCCTTCCTATTGTATGTGTTACTATACACAAGCCAGCATACTGCGGCAGACATCATCTTCACTTTCTGGTGATAAATGGGCCATCTAAGCTTATTTTGACTGTTATATGCTAAAAGGCAAGATCCATATCCTTTCAGAATTTAGGATATTAGTAGTTAAAACAGAGGAGCTCTCAACCTGGTGCCAAAGCTCAAGCTGTGCAGCTGTGAGCAAGGTATTTAATGTGGTTATATTGCAATGCCATTATAGATGAGCAATTCAAATAAAGGACCCATCTATACAGAATTAAATGAAATGAAATAATTCATGTAAGCAGTTTAGAACAGTCCCTGGAATTTGATAAATGCTAACTTCATGTATCAATCAATTTTTCTTTAGATACTGCCTGAAAATGTAAATAATTAGTGCTAAATGGATAATAAATAATGGAAGGGAAGTAATCTCCATAAACTCACCCCTAGGCACATAGGATGAGAGACTCCATGTATTATTTTAAAATTTATTTTTATAATCCTTCTGTAAAATGATAGAGTGTATTAGGTATAAAGATTTCACTTTATGTCAGGCTGAGCTTTAAGGAACTGCCAATATTTTAGTGTTTTAAAACGTAAAAATAGTGGGGGGGGAGGGGGGTATAATTGGGTGGGGGGAGGGGGGAGGCTGGGAAGGGAGGTGAAGGGTAAACAAAGGAGGAGGCTGCAATGCTTGGTAAGAAATGTATGCATTATCCTGCCCATGTAATTGTAGCCCCTCTGTACAGTATGTTCTCAAATAAAATAAAATAATATTAAAAAAAACAAAAAACCGTAAAAATAACAATTTTCTCCGATTTAAACAAAAACAGTCAAACTCAAGTCTTTGGCAAGGGGATAAAGTTTGGATTAGGTAGTAGAGAATCCTAAGCTTGTTCTTGATGATGGTCTAATGCTCCCTTAAGACTCTAAATGCATTGACATCTCCAAACTAAGGGTCAGTCAGCAGCCAAGATCCAGCATTCTGCTCATGGAGAATTCCATCAACTGTACTCTAGTTACTGTATTTCTCTACTTCCAAATATTCCCTTTGTTGAGTCTGAAGTCTAAAATTATTTCCCCTCAGGATATAAATATATATGAATCCTCTACCACCTGCCCAAAACATAAAACACATGACACCAACCATCATTACAAGCACAAGTGAGTTATATTCTCACTCTGCCCTTTATCTCATTAAAGGTCCTGTGTGTATACTCCCAGTTACAATCAAACATTTACCTTTTTTTGAGAGCAATCATCTATCCTGTTTCCATTGCATTGCTTATCATTCATTCAGTAATTCATTCACTTATAAATTGATGGCAATCTCATTTTCAACCCCACCTCTTATTTTAAACCTACTCTGTCCCAAACCAATTCATGATGTTTTTATTCTGCTGAGTCCTTACTCCATTAGTGACTCAAACTGATTATAGAAGATAATGCCATGGAGCACCCCTTCCCTCAGGAGCCGTGAAACCATTGTCACCTGAGCTTTTCTCTCTTTGGTTTTTCTCTTTGGTCTGTACATTCTTTCACCATGAATAAGGATTTTACCAGGGTACCACGGGAGTAGAAGTCTGTTTTTCCCTCCTTGTACTCACTGTTTTGAAGCACTAAGACTACCATGCCTGCAATACCAACCTAATGTGTCAGACCAGACATCCCTGCAGTTGACTGTATCTTTTGGAATAGTTGTCTTTGGTGGACTATTTTGCACACGCTGAACTTATCTAGAGCTAATGTCTAGCTCTGTTCCATGAACCCAATCATCCCTTTGTAGCCATTTCCATCTCTTCTATTCTGGATTCCTAAACTTAGCTGCTTGAACTCATGGGTGCTCTGTTCTCCACCAATTCCCAACATCTCTTGCCATTCATCACACTCCCCCTTCTCAATTATCTGTCCTACTATTGCCACAGATGCACTAGATGATGTAAGGTACATTCAACAGATGGGCTAATGGATAATGGATAAGGACACAGAGAACAAGGAACAAAACTATGAAAAATAACTGACCTCCAATTTTTCCTCTAAATAACAACAACAAAAAAGCAAAACAAACAAAGAACCCAAACTGCTCATTAGTAGGGTAGGAAATTGTCCTTACCACAAATGCCTGACTGGCAGAGGTGTGTGTTTCATGGCCACAAGGGTGCCACCCCAGTCCAGGAACCAGACATTGTACTCTTCATCAAAGATCTGGAATAACATCAACAATAGCAATCATAGTGACACCGTCCATTTGCACTGAGCTTAACAGTTGACAATCTTTCACATACATCATTGCATCTAGAGTCTAGGTCTTCCTAGAAGTCTATCAGGTTGTTTGGTTGTTATAGGTGAAAAAATCTGACTTTACAGAGAAGAAATAAATTTCCATGGGTCAGCCAAATGGAATTTCTGGCATTTTCTCCACTAGTCCCGTGAACCAGTGCACTACACAAGGATGAGGGAATATGGAATTTGCTCAACTATGTAACCCAAAGGAAATTATGACAAAATGAATACACCCCAATCTTTTCATGTTCATAAATTACAGCTAAGTCCTCTTTTCTTCCTCAGCTATGCATAGACTTGCTAGTTTGTAACTGATGTATGTCTCACAGTGTTTATAATTTACCAAGGAGCTTTAAAAAGACAATTCCACTAGACCCTAAGATAATTGAGTTATTCGACTTAGTTACTCTTTCCATGGCTCTCTTGCAGATTGGATGGAGGCCTAGCTTTGGTACCTGTGAGCTCTTATTATAAATGTCCATTATACTTCCAAGGTTTTAGCTATTCATTCTTTGATTCAACTACTTGTCCATAAGCTATCAATCTATCTACCAGTTCACTCACTCACCCACTCATTTAGTGATCCAATCATCCATTCTATTCACAGCCATTTGCTAAGCATGAATAGCTCAGTGTTCTTACCATATATGTCTCCAGCTTGAATCGGGAGGAAAAAAAATTATTTTCTCTAGAACTAACCTCAGCTTCAGAGTGTCTAGAGAAACACAGGCTTAAAGAATTCTTCCATTGTGTATATATACCACATTTTCTTGATCCATTCATCTACTGAGGGGCATCTGGGTTGGTTCCATATCTTAGCTATGGTAAATAATGCTGCAATAAACATAGTTGTGCTGGTAGCTTTAGTGTGGTCTTGTTTGTAAACATTTGGGTAAATGCCCAAAAGTGGGATTGCTGGATCATAGGGGAGATCTATGTGAAGTCTTTTGAGGAACCTCCATACTGCTTTCCAAAGTGGTTGAACAAGTATGGAATTCTATGCCTCCATCAGAAAGAATGATATTTCCCCATTTGTTAGGAAATGGAAAGGTTTGGAAAAAATTATATTAAGTGAAGTAAGCCAGGCCCAAAGAAGCATAGGTCCCATGGTTTCCCTTATTTGCAATATCTAGTATAGGTATGAGTCAAGCGGAAAAGGTCAGATAATGTGATGCTAGGAAAATGAACCCTTAAATATGTATTTTAATGTTTTCGTTTCTTTCATGCATGTATTTCTAATGCATTTATAAGATTATTTCTTTGTTGCTTTGTATGTCCCTCCCCCACAGTGTAACCCCCGTTTTCACTATATTTGATGTCAGTATAACATGTGGAGGAAATGGGGACAAACAAGTCGTTTAAGGATTCAGGTGGACCTGTTGCAACAATGAGAAGTACAAAATGTCATGTCAAAACCAGCTTTACAATGCCGGTGTGGGGGGGGGAGGGGGGTATAATTGGGTGGGGGGAGGGGGGTAAAATTGGGTGGGGGGAGGGGGGAGGCGGGGAAGGGAAGTGAAGGGTAAACAAAGGAGGAGGCTGCAATGCTTGGTAAGAAATGTATCCATTATCCTGCCCATGTAATTGTAGCCCCTTTGTACAGTATGTTCTCAAATAAAATAAAATACAATTTAAAAAAAAAAAAAAAAAAAAAAAAAAGAATTCTTCCAGTACTTAACATTAGCCATGGCCCTCACAGACTAGTTGAAGAAGTTTAGGTAATGATTTAGGTAAACAGGGATAGGAGTAGGTGAGGAGGGACAGGTAGATCTAAAAGCAGAATGAGCAGTAGAAATGAAGCCACCTATATTCATATTCCAATCAATACTACAGAGAAAAAAATAGTTTCTCCATCCTAAAAACCTTTCACCTCCCCTTAAAATACTTTACTCCTCTCCTAAAACTCTCCATTATTTTCCTTCTTTACATTTATCTTTTAAGGAAAAGCAAATGCCCTGCTAATGGTGAGGCCTAACATACAAAGGATCTAGGGGAATGACTTACTTCATTTCAGACCTGAACAGAGACTGTGAGTGTAGAATGCTTGGTTTTCTCTCTAAGGTTAAAGGATAGCTAGATGACAAGCCACATAAAGGGGATAGAGGATCGAAGCCTGGGGTAAGAAAGTCAGTCAAAACCCAGAGAAAAGCATGCTGCAGTGGCCAATGGACCAGGTAAGCTATTGCTTTAAGTACAGGGGAAAATGATCTGTCTGATGGGAATTTTGTCCTGGATTAATTTGCATTCTGGTTTTCTCTCTCTTTTGGTACTTCCAAGGTTTTTTTTTTTTTTTTTTTTTTTTTTTTTGCTTGTTGTTGTTAGGTACTGTTTCTTTGTTTTATACTTCAAAGGTATGATTTTCTCTACATGTGTTCCTCCTCCACCTGATTATGGCCTTCAGGGTAGGAAACAAAGTATTGTGGCAGTATGCCCTTACAATATTTGAAACCTTTTCCACATCTTGGAATTTTTTTCCACATCTTGGTAATTTTTTTCAGCATAGTAGTGGTGAGAGCACTGACACTGGAGTCATTGTAATGACACTACTGATGATCTTGGGTCATGATGACGACTAAAAGACATTCCCAGAGAAACCTGTCCAACCAGATTGCAGACGGTGGTTTTACCCACAGCATCAAGACATTCAGTTCCCTTCCCTTGTCTTTCCCAGATGGAACCTTCACCTTTAAGGCTTTGTAAAATATCACCTCTTATTATGAAGTCATTCTCAATTTCCCCAGGAGAATCAACTCTTGTCTTTTCTATCCATGATAATAATACCACCAAAGTAACATTCACCCTAATAGATAGATCATTATTTGTGCCCGCTTCCCCTATTTGCTTTTGAGTTCCTTGAGGAAAAGAACTCCAACTCCTGAGGCTTGTGCCTGACACCTCTCTGACATTAAGAAAATTCATGTTGTGCCGTATAGTAGCTCCACGAGGCTACTTACCTTTAAATTAATTAAAACAGATAAAAGAGTTCAGTGACTCTGTCACACTAGCCATATATCAAGTGCCCAGTAGCTGAGAGAGCATAGATAAAGAAAACTTTCATCATTATTGAAAGTTATGCTGGAGAGCACTGAATGCTTGCAACACTGAATTCGTTTTTCACACATAGTCATGTATCTATTAACTCTCTACTACTTTCTCAGAGCTAGTTCCACATAATTCTTGAACCACCATTGACTTCTAAGCCTTTGCCAATTTTAGCATTCTAATTTGTTCACTTGGTAGAAACAGATTCAGAAGGGTAAAGAGGCTTGTTGGCATATTAATGCCAGAAAAAAATATTTAGTCATATCCCTAGGAACTGGCACAGTATTTAGGATCCCGTAGCTGTTACATACCTACTCTTGAGAGAAACAAGGAACCAGAAGGGAAAATTCTAGTTCTTTCTATTTCTTGCCCAGTGCTCTTACCTTATTCACTGCCTTTCTCAACTGGCATCTAAGGTTGACAAAATAAAAGCAGTCATAAAATGCCTGAGAAACTACTGGAAGGGGAGGTGCTGGCCGAATTTAACTTCCCTCTCCCTGAATCACCCTAGTTACCTGTCTCCAGGTGTTGCCTCCATCCGAGGAGATGAACACACCAATATCAGTGTATGAGAGCTCCGGACCAACGTTGCCTGAAACACAAGCAGACCATTGGACTCTGTCGGATGAAATGTCCTTGGGGTTTGTGGAGGGACCGCAGAGAGTAAAAGTTTCCCAAGAACTAGTGATCATTGATTTATGATTCTCTTTTTTTATCTTTTTTGTTTTATTTTATTATAAAGATGTTCTGCAGAGTGGGTAAAGTTACATGAGTAAGGTAATGAGTACATTTCTTGCTGAACATTGTTACCCACTCCCTTGTTTTTCTCCCATTATCCCTTACCACTCCCATTCCACCCCTCCCCCAAAGTGGTATAGTTCATTTCCTACATAGTATCTTGTGAATATTGTGGCAATGGGTTATCCTGTGTCTTTGTTTCAGCATTTTGTTATTCCCCTTCCCTTCCTCAAATCAGAATAATGTCTATATAAAACGCAGGGTACCAGAATCAAGGACAGCTAATGGACTGCATCTAGTTCTTTCTTCTTATTTTCTTTCACTCTTCTTTTTCCATTGGTTTATCTCTGGCAATCACTTCTTTTTTATTATCTATTTTTGTAGGTTGTGGGCCTTGCACTCTGGGCCTTGGTGCCATCCCTCAGTTCTTCAGCTCAAGGCTAGTGCTCTATCATTTGAGCTCCACTTCTGGTTTTCTGGTGGTTTATTGGAGATAAGAGTCTCATGGACTTTCCTGCCCAGGCTGGCTTTGAACCTGATCTTCAGATCTCAGCCTCCTGAGTGGCTAGGATTACAGCTGTGAGTCACTGGGGCCTGACTTTTTATTATCTTTAAGTAGTTGAACAAACAGGTGAGCATTCAACATGTCTGTTCATAAGTACAATGGGTCTTGGTTGGTATCACTCCTTTCCTGGTCTTCCCACACCTCTCCCAGCCCAGCCCCTCTTTTCCACTTATGCTTCTCTTTCTTGGTGCTGTATCACAAACCTTGCAGGCAGAGTAAAAACCAATATAGGGAAAGAGTAAATGATATGACAGAAATTCACCTTTAAGTGAAAAGACTTGAAAGTGAATATCAATTAGCTTGGGTCTGTTGAATTATTCACTCTGTATGCCTATACCAGTACTGTTGTAAATGGTCTTGGGTGTGTGTCCCATGAAGAATAAATATGTGTGTTGAAGCAGGACGGAAGGGCTCCTTAGTCCTCAAATGCAGTTTTGGTCTGAGAAAAACTGATGTTTGTGAGTATGTAGGTTTCCATCTGACATTGTTAGGCTATCTCTAGAATATCAGCTAGATAAGGGAACCTGTGGTACAGACTACACAGCCTGAATTACAGATTCCCCAGAACAAAATAATCACACTCTGCAGTGACCACCAGCATGAAAAAAGAAGTCATACTGCTGATAACAGACTGACAACATTTACTGTGGTTTACATCCACATCCATTCCTTCCCATTCTTCTTTCTGTTCTTCTTCATGATCCCCTCATATAATCACAGTTATATTCCAAAAAGAGAGTTCCTTATCCATCTACATTGTCCAAGCTTTACCAATGGACAGTAGCTACCTCAGAGCCTAGAACAAGGCCCCAAATTAGTAGAGCTCAATAAATCATTGTGCCTTGAGTGTTTGAATAAATAAAGGATTGAATAATATTCTGATGTTGATGTGCAACTGGAGACATATTGCAAACCAGGAAAATGCCCTAAACATGTAAGAATTTATCATACTGACTGATATTTCTTCTTTAGAAACAGCAAGAAGGGAATGTTAGCTCCCACACATCTGTAGCCTAAACAAGAGCACAATAAAAATGCAATAATGAAAATGTTAATTGAGCTTCTGACATTTAATACTTCAAAATGAGAAATTAAAGCCTGGCTATAGCCTGTCAGGTTCCTGTCAGCATCAGGGAGCACACAGCTAGCCAACTTGTTTTGACATCCAGGCTTCCAAAAATAACCCCAGGGCTCAAGGCTCAGGAAGTAGGTATGATTGAAGCACAGAGAGGCTTGGTGACCCTCTCTTTGGATATCTCTAGAATGTGGAATGCAGCTCTCCAAAGGCAAGTAGAGGAAGTAAAGAAGGATGGGGCAGAAGATGTCAACTAGAGCTGTTGTGTGGTAACTGCTGGGAATGCTGTGCTAAGAAGGATCTGGAAGCCATCTGTGCTTTCCACAGAATACAGAATGATGCGCCATTACTATCTTGGGCAACAAGAGTACAACTACCTTAGGCTGCAATTCCTGGCATGGTTTCTTCAGATTTATAGCTCTGTTCCAACATGTTTTACCTTTGTTCTTCTTTAGTTTTTATTTTTTTCCTTTCTTATTGCTTTGGTGCCAGTACTAGGGCTTGAACTCAGGACCTGGAACTCCCACTTGGCTTTTTCCCTCAAGGCTGGTACTCTATCACTTGAGTCCCCCCTTTCATCTACCATATCTTTGCCGGTTCATTGGAGATTAGAGTCTCTCAAGCTTTTCTGCCCAGGCTGGCTTCAAATTTAGATCCTCAAATTTAGATCCTCAGATCTCAGCCTCCTGAGGAATTACGATTACACGTGTGAGCTACCAGTGCCCAGATTATTTTATCCTTCTTAGAAGTTGGTTTTCACAACATTCTCAGCCTCTCTTTCACCACACTGATTTTGGAGGCTTTCTGGTGAGAAGAAAGACTCCCAGGCTCATAATGAAGTCAACTTTTGAGAGTACCTCCCATCCATTGATGGGCTCCCTGCATGACATACTGTTAGTAACAAGGACCAGAATGTTGGCTGTTAGACAGAGGAATAACAGATCTACAAAGCAGGACTTGGACTTTGGCCATGTTCCTAAGCAGCTCTGTGGGCAAACTCTTACAGGAAGAGTCTGGGTGATGATGGCAGAGAAGCAGCTTTGAGGACAGAGTCTCAATGGTTTAAGCTGAAGTGATGAGGCTCTGCGAGAGTGGCTGCAGAACTTGCTGAAAGAAGGAGGTGTAGCTGGGGTTACCATGGTGTCACGACAGAAGAAAAGAGCAGTGAACGGCGGTCGAATAGGGAGCATGTCTCGCCAACAACTTAACAGGCAAATGAGGGAGGTACTGGGAGCTTTGGAGCAGATTTACACAATTCCATTCTATTCTCTGTTTTCTCCCCATGCTATCTTCCCTTCTCTAGTCTTTAAGCATGAGAGGGGAGGGAATGGAAAGAATTTTGAAATCTGTAGATTAGAGATACCTCTCATCATGCATGCCAGAAAGCTAGAAAAGCTACCCATTTGGCTACCCCTTTTGAGGACTAAGGGGTGAAAGGCCCTCTGTGGTGCACAGCCAGCTACAGATGGAAGATGTGCCGAAAAAAGGAAACATGTGAGGTGTAAATATTCAGCATGTATAGCATGCAGCGCAGGGGATGGGTTAGCTGTGGAACTAGCACATTTAAGTCCTGGAGACGGATCTGGAGGGCTGGTTATAGGAATAAGCACCATCCTTTCCCACGCATCCCTTCATCAGTAAACTGAAGGAGACTGTGGCTGCATGTTGTATCTGCAATTCGGAGCTGCTGTGCCAACAGGGGAAGGAGAAGAACGCATACTTTCAGGCTTCGTGACGATGTTAGGTCTTCAGTACTAATTAGGGACCAGTGTTTGGGATGCCGAGAGCCCTAGTGTTCCTGCTTGCTAATAGGAGATGCAGATATGAATTCCTTCTGCATCTGAGAGAGCCCCAACAAGAGGTGGGAATGAATCAAGGCATTGATTCACCTGCCTGGCATTTCTGCCACCACTTCTCCATGCAAGATGGGAAGAGGGTATAAGCAGGGAGAGTGGAAAGGTGAGGGTCCCAGGGCCTTCCTGCAACTGGTGGGGATGTAAATGTGGAAAGGTTCCTGGAGACACAAGCCACTTGGTGCCAATTATTTTCCTGGAGGCAAATAATCTCCCAGGGAGACTACACAGACAGAGAGAAGGAAAGCTGGGCATGAGGAAGCCTGAGCAATGATTTAGCTCTGGCTTTTCGTGAGGAGCTCATCAGCTCCCAAAGAAATGCTCAAGGCTAGCAAGAAGTCCTGGATGTCACTTAAGGGAGAAAAAAGAAACTAGTCAAATTTAATGAACAAGAACAAAGAAAAAATAAGTCACTATTATCCCATGCCAGTTACTCAAAGAAGAGTTAAAAGTAGACTAATTTGAAAGCATGTACTATTCACAGGTAATAGCAACTACCACTCTTCCCACATAACTAAACTCTCGGCACTCTGTTCACATTTATTTTTCTTTAACTGGTTGGTTTGCTTTTTAAAGCAAGGTCTCCCTATGTAGCTCAGACTAGCCTTGAATTTACAGTTCTCCTCCCTCTGCCTTCCTTGTGCTGGGATTACAGGTGTGCACCATCCATGCCTAACTCTCCAATCTTTTAGATAGATTACTTGACCTCAAGTTGTTGCAACATTCTTGCAAGGTAGAAAACATTCTTTGTTACAGATGAGAAAAATGAAACCAAGAAGGTAAAACTAAGTCAAATTCGCAAGCCTTGTAAGTGTTAGAGCTCAGCTTAGAAAACAAGAACTATGGGTTTCTGAGTTTCATTGCATCCATGATATATGTGTATGATTAATGGTGCTATAGAAAGAGATGGACAAATTATAGTCTTCAGATATAAAAAGAGCAGCTTGAATGTCTATGATAGTAATGATGATGACAGATAGCATGTCCTGAACATTTAGTGTGTCCTGAGTATGGTTTTAAGTATTTGAAATTCATTGCTTCATTTAGCCCTGCAATTCTACTATGTTAGTTCTATTATTCCCACCTTCCCAATGAAAATATTACAGTCCAAGGTGCTTAGACTACATTGAACAATACCTGGCTACCTTTCAAGCATTCCAATCATGTTAAATTGTACCCCTGAGAAGTTTTGCAGCAGTTTCTGCTCCAGCCCTGGTTTCCTGTAGGCCTAGACTAAAGGCAAGAGTAACAACAGCCCCTGAGTTGGAAAAGCCAGCTCGCACTGATGGTGGAGAATAGGATCACGCCCAAGCTAGGAGCACAGCAACAGATCCTGCCCTGAGTTATCACTGTCCTTGGTGCCTGACAGCAGTCATGCAATTCATGATTGACTCTTCTTGATCAAGATACCACCCAGAGGTATCCAATATATATCCTACAAAACTAAGAAGAGTGAAGGAAGGGGTGAGGAGAAGAAGGATGGATAAGAAAGTTAAAAGCGGTGACATTGATCAAGATATAGTGTATGCATAAATTGCTTTGTTAGATTGCGACTCCTTTGTACAACTACTTAAAAAGAGTAATTTTTTTAATTAAAAAAAAGAAGCTGGGTGCTGGTGGCTCACACCTATAATCCTAGCTACTCAGGAGGCTGAGATCTGAGGATCATGATTCAAAACCAGCCTGGGTAGGAGACCCGCATCTCCAATTAATCACAGAAAAAGCCAGAAGTGGTGCTGTGGCTCAAAGTGGTAGCCTTGAGTTAAAAAAAGAAAGTACCAGCAGGCTCTGTTCACTGACCATCTGAATAAAACAGTTGGTCACTGCTGGTGGAGTAGACACTTAGAGAAGAAAGCCATGTATAAAAGACCCAGAGCTTAAAGTTGATGAAAGAATCTGAATGTACCTCCTCAGAAAGCCACTATGAATATATCTGCTTTCATCAAGAGAAAGCTGCCTAACACCAGAGCTCTAACTTCTAAGATTAGAAGCCTGCCTAGCCTGATGCTGTCAATGTATTCCTGAAAAGGTATATGCAAATCAAGTGCATGCTAATGAGACCACATTCCCCTGAGACTTTCATTTTCATCTGGGTTGCTTTATCTTCACTTCTGATTGATGTTCAGTGGACAGTGGTTCCAACAATGCAACCTTAAGCTTTTCTGGCCTTTCCCCCAGGCTTTCAGCCAAGTGCTTAATCATGTGTAAACAAACCTTTACATGCACCAGAGACCTCCTGATTAAAAACAGCTCTAGGGTGAAACTCTTTGTAAAGTATCTTCTGTGTAAAGAGAAAACTGCCCCAACTGATATTTGGAAGCTGGGAAGTTCATATACCATGTTTTCTTAAAGTGAGAATTCTTTTTTTTTTTTTTTCAAATCTCTCTGACTAGTAAGTTCACTGACAGAAATCTCTGGCCTCTTGCAGAACAAACCTAAGGATCTGTTCTGTGACTAGGGAAGAGGTTGTTAACCTTAGTTATCCACAACTGTTTGCATTCTAGATTCTAGAATGTTTTTCTGGAGAGAATTCCCATAGTTTCCATGCAAAACCAAACTAGTGCATGTTCCAAAAATAAGTGGCAAACTAATTCTAGAGGTGCTCTGTGAGCGAGAAGCCCAGGAGATATTTTCCTTACCTGTGGCCACCACAAGTCCTGGGGCCGTCTCCTTGCTGGAGATTCGTCCTGAGGAATATGGATTTTCAGAGAGCTGCAAGTGCAGGTGTAAGGAACAGAAAGGCTATAATGATAAAGAAGAAAATTGTTTCACTCAAGGGAACTCCTGAATCTCCCATCCTCTTGCCCTACTAGAAATAGAACTTCACAATGCTCAGCTTACAGAAACAGTAAGATTTGGGACGATGAGCTTTAGACTCAGTTTTGAGGCATGGGTCATGTCCACTTGACATAGCTAGTATTACACATTCTGAGTTGTCCTGAACATCAGTCCATGGTCCTTTCCTTCCTAATATCATCTGTAGTCATATTCCTTGTCCTCATGGATGGATTTAAGAAGCTGCCCAGGCCTTTTTCTTCCCCAACAGAATAAGAACACTACCACCACCACCATGTCAGCCCTTGACCATCAAATTTTTAATTCTTTGAGTTCTAAGAAGGCACTGAAGGGAGTAAAGAAGGAAAACACATTGATATAACCTAGGCCCTCTACTCTTCACTTGCTTCTTCAACTGATTTGTCTCTCTGTGTGTATACACACACACACACACACACACACACACACACATACAGTTTTATTTCTGTATATATATATATATATATATATACACACACACACACACACATACACACAGAGAATATTTTGTTCCTGTTTATAGTTTTGCTTGAATCTTACCTGAAATATTTTAAGATATTACTAAAATTCCTCAGTCTGTGATTTTTATGTATGGACTTATGTATCCTCATTGTGCATTTTAAAAAGAGCTTGGAGGGGGCTGGGAAGTTGGCTTAGTGGTAGAGCGCTTGCCTTGCATGCATGAGACCCTGGGTTGCATTCCTCAGAACCACATAAGCAGAAAAAAGCCGGAAGTGACGCTGTGGCTCAAGTGGTAGAGTGCTAGCCTTGAGCTGAAAGCTGAGGGGCAGCACCCAGGACCAGAGTTCACACAAAAAAGAATTTAAAAGAGCTTGGAGATTTATCAATACATATTCTATGCAATTAATAAAAATAATGATAGAAGTGAGAAAAAAGGAGACTAAGTTAAGAAAATAAGATAAAGTCATGGGTAAGGTTTAAGGGAGGAAAAACCAACTCTTCATGCTATAATCTTGAAACTACCAGCTGTTCCTAGCATTAGGCACCCCTTTGTCTCTGATCTTCCTAATACCCAAAGGATGTTTTAAAGAAGAAAAGATAACAAAACAAAATATTGGAGTTAGTTTAACATGCAAAATGGTAAGGGCTCCATCTGTCCCAGTCTGTATCCCTAGCTTTGGTACTGAAGAGTTCTACCACTAGAGTCAGGTCTCTAAGCTTTCTTGCCTTTAGTCTATTTTTCAGATTGGGTCTTGTGGTTTTATCCAGGCAGGGCTATCCTTAAAGTATTATCCATTCACTTATCTATCACTTTTGTCTTGTTGATAGTATCTCACTAATATTTTTGCCTAGGCTGGCTTTGAACTTTAATCTTCTCATCTCTAGCTGAAAAGCAGCTGGGATTACAGGTACACACCACCAGGCCAAATTTTGCTTGAGATTTTTATTTCTTCTATATCTTACTATGAGCTAGAGCTCACTGGATGTTCTTAGTTGAATTGCACGGGCATTTATTGAGTACATGTAAATACTGTACAGTTCAAATGAGTTATATGTGTGGGACAATCTGAACCCATAGACTAGTAGTCTAGCAATTGTAGAAAATTGCTTTGCAGTAGAAGCTCAACTCCCAAGACCTTCTGTGAGTCTTGGGCTGGTGCTGAGAAAACCCTTGAGGTACCATGCTTGGGGGAGCAGCCTGCCCTGTGATCTGAGTCTGCGTGGGACTTGGTGACTGACCAGCAGGCAGTGCACTGGGTTCCCTCTCAGGTCCACATCTGGAGCTTGCAGTAGGCGCCAATCCCTGCCTTTGTTGTAAGTGATGTATGTCTTCACCTGGTCATCCACCTTCTTGTTTGCCAGGAATATACCTTTGATGCCTGCTACCTAGGAAAAAAGGGGAAAGTTGAAGAACCACATTGGGTCAAAATACCTGTAGTCTTAAAGGAGTCCTGAAAGAATTCCTAGCATCTTTCACAGGTTGTTTGGAATATATGAGATAGAAAGAGGAACACGATGAATCATGTCGTATATCTTGTAGCCTCTGAACGATGTTTAGTTTCATCTTCAGAGCCTCTACCACCTCCCTACCTACCCCATCTCCATCTTCCTCATGTTCTTTCCCCCACTTTTCCTGAGTGTACTTTTTGCCATTTGATTTTATCTTTAATTCACTATTAACATTTACTCTGACCCCAGCTGAAGATGCTGCCCTTCCAGAGATATGTACCTTTATTTAAGAGAGTCTTACGCGTATTCTTAACGGTGGGAGACCAGAAATCCCAATTAGTAACCTAGTAGATTTGGGGGGGCAGCTGACCTGGCATCTATTTCTGTCCATGTTACTGGCTCATTGTGTGATTGGCTCACAGCCCACAGTCACCTTAAAATTGGTGGTTTTTCCTCTTTTCCTTCATTAGCTGGCAAAGGGTCCATGAGATAATGCAGAGCAGCTTTGCCAGAGCTCCTAATGAATTGGGATCTGAATGTCCTTGATATTTAGAAGGCAACAGAGAATCACCACAAGTAGAGTAAGCTGGAGGATTAAAGATCTATCACCTAATACATTTCTAAGCTAAGTACAGATGTGACTCACTTTCATTTCTTTTATTCTTCATAATGGACAAGAACATTATTTAGGATGATAAAGTCCTATATCAAACAAAGATTCCTTGTAACTTTACAAGGACATTCCAGCATAAACTAAAGCCAAAGGTCTATTCAGAAAATCTAAACACATATAAACAATAGGCAGACCCACCTATTTGTTGGATGAACTGAGTTATATCAAGTTTTAAAATCCCACTTTTCATCTGTCCATGGGTCATAATTAGCTGAATACTAGAGGAAGCAAAGGAAAAACTTCCATGGAAGGAACTAATATGATTTTGTTGTTCTTGTTTTTTCTTTTTTAAACTTTTTGGTGGTGGTGGTGGTGGTGGTGTGGTACTGGTGGTGGTCATGAGGCTTGAAATCTGGGCCTAAGTGCTGTCCCTCAGCTCTTCAGCTCAAGGTGATCATTCTACCACTTGTGCCACTTCTGGTTTTCTGGTGGTTGATTGGAGATGAGAGTCTCACAGAGTCTCATGGACTTTCTTACCTGGGCTGGCTTGGAACCATGATCATCAGATCTCATCCTCCTTAGTAGCTAGGATTACAAGCATGAACCACCAGCACCTGGCTATGTTTTTGTTTTTCCTACATGACCTAATTTAGTCGATGAATTAAGTCTTCTGTTGGATTTTTTTTCCCCACAGTAACTTCACTGCCCTTCAAGGAAAATGCCAACCCAAATAAAATGAACAAACAAACAAACAAAAAACACAAAGCAAATGGAAAGGGAATGTCAGGAAGAGAAAAGAGTTATCAGGGAAGGACAACATCACCTGGGGAATTTGACAAAGGACCAAGGATATAATTGATTAGCCAGCCTCCCAGGATGGGGGCAGGGCCTCTGCACTGGAGTTCTGCCTGTTCCTAGCCTCAGCCTCTACCCTGACAATTTTCTGTCAGTGTCTTTCAAGGACACTGGGATTTCACATGCAAATGTGGAGGCCAAGAGATCCCCCTAGACCGCCCCCCCCCAGATAGCCTTGGACTTTAAAATGAGCTAAAAGGCATTAATTAAATTGATCATTTCTTCATGGCAAGAAGAAACCTGTGTTTTTTCTAGAAGATTCTGCCAAAAGGTTCTGCTTTTGGCTGTAGAGTGGGTACTTTCTCTGTTGGACAACCATAAAATTCCTTCTCCTAATTCAGTTGCTCCCTCTCCCCACCTCCCCTAAGCTCTATAACCACATATACACAGGTCAGACTCCCAGGGCCCTGATCCACAGTTCCTCTGAAATCACTGCCTTCATGACCCTGTTTCCCACCTGGATGCATCCCATCACTGAAAGGTCACCACCCGGGCATTTCATGTGCAGCCCACAGAAAATAGGGCCAACTCAGGAGACTGAGGACTGAAAAGTAAATTAGGGAGGAGCAATTTCCATGGAACCCAGGTTCCTGTGACGTTGTCACTCCATAAAGTCACAGGCATCTCTTTGTCTTTTGAAAGGAACCAAACACTTTCCATCCATCTGTACTTGGATAGTTCAAAGCCCTTTCATGATGACTGAATTATCTCTTGTCTCCATATCTTATATAAGCAAATGGGCTAAGATGGTAGGGCACTCAGCTTTTGGTATCTCACATCAATTTTTTGACTGGAACCCAAGTTAGAAATATGTTCTTCTTACAATCAAGGAGTTATAACCATATATTCATTATACATACGTACATATGTACATAAACATATTTGCCTAAAAGGTATCGTGGAGCCCTACTTAGCCTTACTCAAGCAAAACAAAAAAAACCACAAAATTATTAAGGAATAAGACATATCTATAGTACTTGTCTTCATCAGAAGAGGTACTATAAAGGTGCTTTCTCCACTGCTGTCTGAAAGGAGACATGTGATAGTGGCTAATGGTCTAGGAAGATGTCCAAAGGAGAGGGTACAAGGTGTCAAGGCTCCATGGCCCACTTTCCCCCTGGGAAAAAGTAGATAAATAATAGCAGACCCTTGGCAAAGCACTGTGTCCAGGTGGCACGGTCATCTGCCAGTCAGGCTCCTGAGACCTCAGGCGAAAGAATTCAGGGTTCTGCTGAGAAAAGCAATTACCATGATCTGCCTTAGGCTGTCCCCAGAGTCCGTCTCACGGTGAGGGTCTGATGAAGGTCAGCTGAGGGAAAAGTGCCCTATGGAGCTCACCAGCAGCTGTTCATTTGGCCCAAGAGAGGTCGCCAAAGGTCACAATTAAGCACAGGAGAAGGCAAGGAAGTGTGAGTAATATGAGCAGAGATCAGAACACTGAGTTTGGATAGTGAGTTTCATTATATCCATCTGTGTATAACTTCTTAGGGGATAAGTATATTCACTGAGTAGAGAAATAAAAATTAAACCCTAAAGAGGGTAGTGTTAGGTCCTATTCAGAATAGCCAAATATGCACATATATGAGTACACATGCGTGCGCGTGCGCACACACACACACACACACACACACACACACACACACACACACACACACACTGATATTACTAAATGCTGATGTGGATTTGAAATGACCACAACTGCCACTTTACAAACAGTTGTATAGCTTTTTAGAAATGTGCAATTCATTTGACTCACCCAGCAACTCTGAGGTATTTACCGCGAGCAAAAAAACAAAAACAAAAAAATATAACTAACACAAAAAAAACTATGATGATATGAATGCTTATAGAACTGGCATTCATAACCACCCCAAACTGAGAGCATCCTGATTATTCTTCAACTGGGATAGCTCACTAGAGCACCTCCACACAATGCAATACTACTCCACATATCCATAGACACACTTGACAACTAGATGACTCTCAGATGCATTCTCCAAGGTGAAAGATGCCAGACTTCAAACAAAGGTAACCCACTATGTCATTCCACTGATTGCTACTCCAAAAAAGGCAAAAGCACAGACAAGGAGAAGATGGCTGACTGTCAATGACATCCCAGATTGACTAGAAAAGTGAATATTCTGGGGAATAGAACTCTCTGCCTTGACTTCAGTGGCAGTTACACAACTATATATACTTGTAAAAACTCATAGAACCACAGACAAAAAGGGTAAGTTTTACTGCTTGTAAATTATGTATATTTCCAAAATCTATAGATTAAAAAGGGTAATTGAAATATCTCAAATTATAGGCAGATAGAGACCCTATCAAATACAGCCTCACAATTTATTAACCATAACATCTGAGCCAAACCACCAAATTCTCTGCATCTCTGTAATTTCTTCAGATGTGATGGGAATTAGATATGCCACACAGAAATACTATAAGAAACAAATAAGAAAAAGTATATAAACTATTTACATCTATGCATTCCAATATGAAGGACAGCCACTGACAACATATGATTCCTTAAAATGTAGTTAATGCTACCAAGGGACTGATTTTCAATTTTATTTAAAATTTGAGTCAATATAAATGTAAACTTAAGACATGGTATTCAATTTGGTTATTGGTAAACTTTTAACACATAATTTTAACTAAATTATTATTATTTTATGAAAACTAACTGTTGATCAATATAAATGTAAACTTAACAAATGGTATTCAATTTGGTTATTGGTAAACTTTTAGCACATAGTTTTACTAAATTATTATTATTATTTTATGAAAAGTAACTGTTGATCAAGTATTTCAGGTTAAAAATTAGCATATGAATTAAGTTGTATGAGAAACATAAAATATATCCAGGATCCTGGATATTCAGTATAAAAAAATACCAAATTATAGTTTTCTCATATTAAACCTATACTAAATGAAAATATTTATTTAAGTAAAATATATTATTATATATTATGTATTATTAACTTCATCTGCTTTTTTGCTATTTAAAATATGCACAATAAATATTTAAAAGTATGCATGTAGCTCATTCAGTATATTACTGTATTTGCCAATGCTTGTGTAAGGCTTAAGGGTGAAGCTGTTTTGATCATAAGGAATTTTAAGCGGAATACTTTATACCAAAGGAAAGTGCTGTGCAAAATTTTTGCATCAGCTCAGAGATGTTTCTAGAGCATAACTGAATATCTGATTCTTGATTTGTGTGTCACGAGGAAATGAAATAGAGTTTATTGGTGGGAATGTGGGAAATGATAATCGTAAGCCCACAGAAGGGATGTCTTCATTGTTAACCCCAGCCTTGTTCAGTGCTAGACTTCTGCCACCATTCGGAAGAGCTTAATTAACATTTGCCTTTCAAATGTTATTTCCTTCCCTAATTATCTAATCATGTTCATGAGAATATTCCATTTTCAAGTATAGATTAAGAAATGAGTCAACAGGAGAATTGCTCTATAGAAGATGCTACTGTAAGATTTAAAAACAGAAATTGTGGGCTTGGTAGTATTCAGTAGAGTTGATCTGCTTCAGTCTCCAAGGACTATCAATGTCTCACTGTTACCTTTTCATCAAAATTCATGCTGTCATGGATCTTCTCCATTGTCCAGAGGCTTGAGAGGTCTACTGTGCAAGGTAAGGTGATTCACCACCACCTTAAGGAGATCAAGGTCAACCTGACCTACCTGATACCTGACATTTAACTAAAGGCATCTCTGACCTTTGGGATTGTAATACCCTGTAAAATTATAATGTTACAAAGTAATCTCTAACATACTGGTATTATTAATTGTTTGTATGTACTCATGGGAAGAAAAAGTTAGGATAAAGGCCAGCACTTTCCTAGTATCTCTATGATCTCCATACCCACTACTCCATAAATCCACTCAAGTATGCAGGAACCTAGAGCTCCACCCACCTGAAGCTGGCTCTCCTCTCCTCATCTGCAGCTATCCATCATGTGAGCCAACTGACTTCTAAGTCTCCTCTGATTTCTTGTTTTAGTTTACCTTTCCTTTAGTGACCCCAAAAGGAAATAAAAGATGTACCTATAATATGATTTAGACTGTGATTTCTACCTTAACAAGATCACTTCCATGTGTCCTGTAGACCGTGAGCCTTACACACCAGTCAATCCTCACACACCTGACAGAATACTCTCTGGAAAGTGGTGTTCATTTGGCTGAATTAGATCTGAGACTCCACAGCTTTTTCCAGCTGTATCACACAAGGGTGTTTGAAGTCCAGGAGAAAAAAAATGCAGGCTCTTTGCTAACTGGACATATGGTACACAATCCCAGTTTGCATAAGAATCTACAGAAAGAAGGTTGAATCCTAATGACCCCTGGAGACCAATTAAATTGAGCTTTATCTCTTAGCCACAGAATGTATCTCCAGGTGCAAAACAACATCCCTGTTAAAAATCTTCAATATGGTCATGGTCCAGATACTGTCTGTTTTCCATTTACTCACCTGTGACTTAAATGCCTTCTAGAATTTAAAATCTAACTAAGCTACCACACGTTCATTTCTGTCCTAGACAAGCATCAATGCAAAACAAATAGACAAGTGAGATCACTTGCTCCAAAATCTACACCATCCGTGGTTTAGCTCATGCTTAACATTTGGTCTGGCTCCCCGTTCCTCCCTTCTCCCCAGGATAACAGATCAATCACATTGATGTAAAGAATTGAACACATACAGCTTATACTGATTTGCCCAATTTTAGAATCCACTTGAACAAATCACATATTCTGTACCTCAATTCTCAGTTGTTACAGAAATGATCCTCTACAGGAAAATATTTGATTTACCATCTCTGCCTGCTACCAAATGGATGAATCTAACTCAAAAGATTAACGATTCCACTTCCTCTTACGCAACTTTTAGAACAATAAAATTTTGGTTGACTTCCATTCATCTCATTCTTTCTCTTTGACTCAATTGCTTCTAGCCTTGGGCAGGGACTTGGTCTACTGACCCTCTCAAACGTTGGTTGTAAGCTGCCTGAAGATAAGAATCAGCCATCTCTGCTGACATGGAGCCTAAATACAAAGTATGGACATGAGCAACGCTAGTGAAGCTAAAAGAAAAACAGGCTTACAGAGCTGGTTTTGAAAAAGTTGCCCCAACCTGATGCATCTTGCTTCTCTGTAAAAGCAATGACACCATGCTATTTTTCTCCCAGCAATATTGAAGACCAACTTCAGCAGGGAGACAAAAAAATTACGTGTATCTGTGCACATTCTTCATAGTGATTCATGCTCTGCTTCAGATCACAGTGGCTTGAGGTTTTAAATGGCCAAGGAGGTTCAGCTTCCCTTTCTTAGCAGAATATCACAGTAGCAAACTTGCCCACAGTGTCAAGGAAGTCAGAGTCATGGGGGTTTCTTGTTTCTTGACTGTAAAATCATCTGCAGCCACATCTGCCATCTGCTGTTTGGACCTGACCACAGGGGCATCAATAAACATCTCATCTCTATCACCTGACTTGTGCAAGCAGGAACTTGTAATGGCCTCAGTCTTAGGAACATTCACCTAAACACTCCCCCAGGATGTGAGCCATTTTTAGTAATAAAAGTATATTTCTTTTTCCTGGTGTAGTTACAGGCATGAGAATGTAAGTGTACTGAAGTTATTTGTCTCTACCCATTTTTACCACAAAAGAAATCTAGGACATTTCCCCAAGTGGGACCTTGTCATTAAAGGGAATCACGTTAACACTTGTCAGTTATGTCCTAGGAAATGAGGGTATTCCCACTGCTTTTGTAGAAGTAGAATGACATCCATTCCTCTTCTTTTAAAACACATGTACTTCCATTCATCCCATGCCTTTGGGTTACCACACCTCTACCTAATAGGATAACTATAATACAAACTATTTCTGCCACTCTCGATAACTGAGTAGCCAACGTTATGCCACTGTATGGAGGCTAGAGCTTAGCAAAGCACTATTCTGGGGAGATCATTGTCAAAAGCACTTACCTTGCTATTTTAAAAGCTTCATTCTGCCCAAAGGAACATCCACAAGTGAACAACAGCTCAGGGAGCCCATCTTAGGCCCCACCTGGAAATAACAACTCAAGCATACAACCTATGTGGATTCGACCACCAGCCACTGCTTGATACTAGACAATAAGACACTCCATCTTTATCTCCATGTGGTCAGCCAGGGCCATCACTGTTCCCAGTCCCGCCCATCAAAGTGTGCTCTCTCTCTCTCTCTCTCTCTCTCTCTCTCTCTCTCTCTCTCTCTCTCTCTCTCTCTTTCTCTCTCTCTCTCTCTTTCTCTCTCTCTCTCTCTCTCTCTCTCTCTCTCTCTCTCTCTCTCTCTCTCTCTCTCTCTCACACACACACACACACACACATACACATATACTACACACACTCACAGAATCACAGAAGCATAACAATGCACCACTTCCTCAGGTTCACTAAAGCTAGTTCATTTCTAGTTTCTATGTGAAATCTCTTAAATTGCAAGAGAGATTACTCTTTAACTGATGATTGCATTTTATGAAACAGAACAATATATGTGGCCTGCTCATATTGGAGCCCAGTCTTTACCCTGCATAGCTGTTGGCATCTGATGACACTTTCATGCTTAGCAGTGACAAACTGCATTAATGAATAAGATTTTCAAATAATTTAAGCACATAGCTAATACTATTTCTACCTGGAGTCCATAAGAAAAAGCACAGTTTAAAAAAGATACCTAAGTTATCGATTAGGCTACGCACCTTCATTTCCGGCATGTAATCATGCTATGTACACAAGATATCTCTGTTGAGGCAGAGCCCACACAGATGTTTTATCTCCCACCTCACAATAATCTCACAAAGAATCTCAATTTTCCTGGAATTGAGTCACAGGTAATGTATATCTCTTGACCCAAAACAAAGTTGTTCTTTTTTTTTTTTGAAAATGTAAAAGATTTTATTGAGCAAATGGTGCTGATGCACCAGGACCGCACCTGGAGTTGGGATCCCAGGAAACAGCCCCAAGTGACAGCCCATATTGGCTTTTTAAGCATTTGGGGCTAGGGCAGGGAAAGGGGGAGGCTGGGTGTTGGTTTTAGCCAATGATTTTTACAAGAAATTTGCACTTTTTAAATTTCCCGCCAAGGTTTTGCTGATGGGAAGCAGGGGAATAGAACAAAGGGTGGTGATGGTTCCGCTGGGTTAGGGTGAGCATTGCTCAGAAAAGAGCAGAATCAGACATTAGAGTTCCTGGGTTACAGGGTTACAGGGTTACAATTACAGTTACTAGCTAACATAGCTAGCTACCAGGGAAATTTTATCCACAGCACACTTACATTTATATCTTAAAATCATTCATTATCCATTTTACACAATCCAAGTTAGATATTATATTCCATCTTTACTTCCTCCACCCTATCATTTTCCCCTTTTGTTTTGTCAGGGGTCAAATCCTTGTCCCCTGAGTATCCTTAGCTAAGGGTATATACTGGGAACACAGGATCATGAGTTTTACAATGGAGCTAATGTACATAGAGTCAGGATTGGTGCACTGATGTGAAAGTATTCATTATGTCTATCTGTATGGTGGGGTGGGCCCATTTCAACTTAGACACTGGTTTAGTTCATAGAGCAGCCCCGGCTTTTAGGTCAACTACTGGTGGGAGTAGGAATTGCAGGATCCATAGCATGGGGGAGGCCAGCCCTGATAGTTGGAGATAACAATCTCAGAGAACTAAGCATTGAGGTAGTCTTAGAAGCATGCAAAACCCTCTTGGCTAAAAAGCCAGGTCGTCTCATTGGCAGAAGTAATCCTCTAAAATGGCCGAGGACTAGACTTCCTTTTCATGAAACAAGGTTAATGCATGGCCTTAGGAAGGAAAGGCCTGCTGCTTTTATACAAACCCATCTGATATAATTAGAGATCCTTTAGTCAAAGTAAGAGAGGACCTGTGTGCAGTGAGGACAACTGGCAATAATCCTCAAATTGGTATCAAAGCTTCTTTGATTGGAAACTATGGGTAAGGACTCTTATCTCGACCTTAGCCATGGGTAAGGACTCTTTCCCTGACCTTAGCAGGGCCTCTAATAATAATTTTAATAGCCCAGACAGTGGGACCATGCCTGGTAAACACACCGATTAAATATGTTTTTAAAAAAAGTGGGGCTGTGGCTCAAGTGGCAGAGCACCAGCCATGAAGGTAAAAGCTCAGGGACTGCACTCAGGCCCTGAGTTCATGCTCTAGGTCTAGTACAAAATAAATAAACAAACAAACAAACCAACAAACAAATAAATAAATAAATATGTAAAGGACCTTGTACACTAAAATGCAGAACTAAATATATCCAAGACCATATTAGTTCTGTAAAACCCAAGACAAATTTCTTAATGGCACAGCTGAGATTGGCATCCAAAACTCCAAAACTTGTGTTTAGACTATTAAGACTCATGACAAGTAAAAGACGTCAACCCAGTAAAAGGCCAACTTTGGCTCCATACCTCATATAATTCGATAATAATGTTTCCCAGTAGACCTCGGCTGCTCTTAATGTTCTCCATAGCCAGGGTGAAATAGATACCACGTGTGTCCGAGATGTAGAGGTTGTAGGTGTCATTCTGATTCCATTCTTGCACTGCTGCAAATACTTGATTTTCATCAGTGCTGATGATGTGCATGTCCTGTAATAAGAAAAAGTCCTGTAAGGCAGCAGATCACCGTATCGCTCTTCTCGTTGGGTCCCAAAGAAGTACCATGACTTATTAATCAGTTGAGGACAGCTTGAGTTTTAGGCAAATATTAAACCATTCTATGTTAGATGAAGGCTATAAATTATGAGCTCCATAGTTTCTGCTCCTTGCTAAGTAACAGGAAGATAGGTGTAAGGAGCTTTTGGAGGGGATCATTTTCCATGGCTTCAAGGGTTCATCCACTTTGTTTTATTTTTATATGTAAAATGTGTTAGGGTTTACAGAGACATACAACTTTGCAAAAGGAAGCTCACGCATGCAAAGGAAGCAAGACCTATAGTCAACTGATTTGCATTTATAGTTTTAAATTTTGTGGTGTCGTGGGTTGTGTTTTTCTTTGTAATCTTCGGCATCAAGAAGGGTGACATGGAGCAACAGCCAATGAGTCTGGCTTGAAATCTCCAAATCTGCTTCACAGCTGCACCATCAAGCGCTGTTCTATACAGAGGAATACTGGCAAGTAGTTTAGAAGTAAAAGGTAATGAAGGGCCCAGTGCTAGTAAGATGAAATTACCTTTGAAACTCATTGATGTAGAGTAAGTGATACTCAATATGGAATTTACTGTGCTGTGTCCCACTATAAACACCTAACATAACCACTGTAGAGGCCAGCTGTATGACTGTAGAATATGTTTGTTTCCATAGATTTCAATTTTCCCTCCTCAATAAGGAAAATATTAGGTCATCAATAAAATGCTTAGTATTTGGGCACATTTCTAGATGTATTTTTTGCAATTAATAGTCAATAGTAAGATTATTTCCATTTCATACAGGCACATAGTGGTCCTCCAAATTGCTTCAGATTATATAGCTGACAAATGGAAGAATTCAATTTTGAGCATCTGTTTGCAGCTACACTAATGATTAGCTTCTAAACAAGTTGGATACATAGTTTCTAGATCAGAGATTTCATACTGATGGCCAGGGAATACTGACTGGGAATGTTATTTTGCCGTATCCTATATTGAATATGTAATCTGTGGACTTGCACATGGAGTCTTAGGCCCCTAGCTCTCCATCCACGTATGTTGTTATGATCAACCACTTGAATGTTTACATTAACTTCGTGGTCTCTGAATTTATTTCAGTTAAGAATCCTGGCCACTTCTAAAATCACATTGAGTAGTTTCACAGTTCAAAATTATTTTTAAAAGCCAGTTTGCTTTTGCTTTGGTGGCCAGGAACTGTATAAAGATCTTCACAATTTAAGCCTTTTATCTAGGGAGCCTAGACTATAAAGTTTCCAAAAGCACTCTATATTTTTACAAAAAAATGAATAAATATAGTTTTATATTAGACAACTGGGAGGTAGGGGAAGTAAGCAAACAAATTCTAGATCCTTTATTGGGGATTCTTTGACAAATGGCCTCTGGCCTTGAACTCTCTAGGTCACCTTGACTAAGAACTTACTTGTTCATTTGTGCTTACACATCTTGTAGAATTACAAGCTCCTGCTGGGCTGTTTGAAAATGGAAAGAAGTCTTACTCTTTAAAACCATGTGATGAAATCGTGTTGGGTTGGTGTGGAATGAATGCCCAAGAACCCAGTAGGAGGGGAAATAGCAGCTGCAGGAACTACAGATTAAATTCACTTACCCTGTTAAAAATGCAATAGAAACTCCTGACTTTTCCCAGATGTTTTGGTCATAAAAATGAATGAGCTAAGTTATTTTAGACTAAACTAATGTAAAAGAAGTAGGAATCAACAACTTAAAACACCAGGGCACGGTCAGGATTAGATACAGCCAGGTTTGCTATGAATGCATATTAGGTAAATGCTGACTTGGGGCTATGCCAGCTGGTGAACAGGTATCAAGGCTCTTGGGAGAGAGCCTTGGTGCCTCATGTGTCTGGCATTCTGAGATGTCTGCCCTCGAAGTTCTCAATCGTTCAAAGTCATTCAACTAACAAATGGCAATGCTATGATTTAAGCACAAGGCCTTCTTAACCAAAAAAAGAACTTTTCAACATAATATTGATATAGCATAGATGTGCAACAAAATGACCTAGAAAACGTGGCCAGTTTCTTTTTTTTCTGCTCATTCTGAAGAGCAGAAAAGAGTAGGTTTCCCATGCTGGCCTTCAACTTCTGGTTAGGCTCAAGTGAGTCTCCCACCTCTCAACCTCCCAACTATCTGGGATTACAGATGTGTACCACCAGGATTCCCCAAATCCCAATAGGCTACAAACTCAATACCACTTGTTGAGATCATGAATTAGTTGTCTGGCATAGAGCTGTAGTGCTATCTGAACAAGTCCACCATATGAATCTGATATAACTTGAGCCCAGGGAATCCCTTTTTGAAAAAATTCTCAACTACATGAGTTGTCTCCAAATGGGTTTCTTAGTTGAATAGGGGTCATCAGAATACTGTCTTCAAAATCAAATAAAAATGTATTAATTAAAATTTGTCTAAAAGGATTCTGAACAATAATGAAGTTTTCTACTCTTTGTCTAGAATCCAGATAGATACCTCAAACTCTAAAGGATGTGTCACTTTCTTGCTTGCTGGTTCTGAGAACACGCAGCAAGAAATTTGGTAATACAGGTTGGGAACTTAGTATAACTTAGAATTTGGACAGCATCAGACATAACTACTTTCATGTTTTGATTTGGAAAACAGTGATGGGTACTATTCTTCCTCCTAGCAATGATTTGGGAAAATTAGAATTGCTTTCTGAAAACCAAAACCTGTGACCCTCTAGGTAAACAATGATGGCAGTGTTTCCCTGTTCTTACTCATTTGGGCATGCTGTAATTTTACTCATTATGGAATCAGTATTTGCCATGTGTCAGTATTAAGTATTTTCCATGTGTCAGTATTTGCCATGTATCAGTATTTGCCATGAGACTGAGAGAAGAAGAAAGGTAACAGCTAACCCTAAGAAGATTCCCTCCTGATTGGAATGACATTACATTCGAATGTGACCCCTCTCAAACCTGACTACATGCCCCACTAGGGGCACTGAACCAGGTGACTAGAATGACAAGGCTTCCAGAGGAGAGAGGGTAGGATATTTGAAGAAATAAATCATAGAACTCACTCTATGTGGAAAGTAGTTTCCCTTCCAGGAAAGGAGTACGGGGGGAGGGAGAAGAGGGGAGCTCCATCAACAGGGGCTCTGTGCAGCCCACTGGACCTTCACTCCTAAAGGAGTACAAGGCACGCATAAAGTTTCAAGTGGAAGAAAGAATGATGAGAGCTGATGAATGTAGATCAGAGATTGGGAGATTATCAGGTTCCCTGTGTGATCATATTCATTGTGAGATCAATGTGAAGATCAGGTGAAGAAAGGCAATGGTTAAGTAGACCTGTCCTTTATATTTTTCAATTCTGCAAAAATACAATAAATTCTTGTCTGCATTCTGCCTCCTTCCTCCCTTCATTTTCCTATACCACTTCCCTTGGCCCCCAACCTACATACCCATGTACATACCTATTTTCTGGTATGTATTTTTGGGGGGCTTTGACTTAGTCTTTTAAAGAATTATACTATTTATGCTCTCCATAGTCTATTACACTTCAGTTAACTCATTTGTAGCCCTTTGTTTATCAACCAGTATGTTTACTTGTAGATTTTTAGGCACATTCTAGCTACCACAAATGAGGGAAACTATGCAACGTATGCTTCTCTAGGTTTGGCTTACTTCACTTAATATAATTTTTTCCAAGTCTTTCCATTTCCTTATGAATAATACAGTATCATTTTTCATAAGTGTGTAGAATCCCATTATTCCATATATATATATATATATATATATATATATATATATATATACACACACACATACATATATATCACATTTTTCATCCATTTATCAATTGAGAAGCATCTATCTGGGATGATTCCATATCTTGGCTATGGTAAATAATGCTGTGATGAACATGGTTGTGCTTATAGCTTTAGTTTTGTTTGTAATCTATTGTAGAGAAGCCCAGGAGTGGAATTTCTTGGTCATGGTAGCTCCATGTTTAGTTTTTTTGAGGAACCTCAATAATGCTTTCCAGAGTAGTTGAACAAACTTACATTCCTACTAGGTGTAATAGAATTCCATTTGGCAACATCCATGCCATCATTTGTTATTAGTTTTCTTGATATTGGCCATTCTAACTGGGGTGGTACTTCAATGTTGTTACAGCATAAGGCTAAAACAACCTGGGCTTAGAATGTCAGGTAATCAGGTAGCATGATGAAACAATTGAACATGACATTATTTTCTTTGGGGTCAAATGATTCTCAGAAGAGCTGTTATGGTGAAGCTGTACCTCCTTGCACTGTTCGGTTAAGCTCCCAATGTTTGCATATGCTTGAGGTGGGGTGTGGGCAGAGTCCAGGAACTGAAGAAAGAAGAAAAGTCCTCCTTAATTTTGATCAAGCAAATTACCAGGCATTTGTCCAGATAGGGTGACTAGGACAACAGTTTTCCAAATCATTTATAAGCTAAACAAGCAGTGAGAATCTGGCCTTATTATAGGTAAACAAGGCAGACATCTGAGATTTATCAAGCCATCTAGGGGAGGTGGCTCACGGCAGTAAGCCATCTCCCAAACACAAAACTGTGAGAGAATTTCTTAGGATTGGCTGTTTTCCAGGAGCACGGGCTTAGGCAAAGCTCAAAACCATCCGTTCTAATCTGAATCCTCTACAGAAAAGACAAACAAACAAAAGCAAAAATATCACACATTTTTTCTGGCTGAAGTGATTATTAATAGCAAGTTAAGAATATACTCAGGAACTTAAAAAGACAAAAGAGAGCACATCAGTCTCTGCGTGGTAAAGCAATGCCTTAGGCAATCTAGAGTTCAAAGTTGTCAGAAACAGAATCCCATCATAAACAGAGCTCTCCATGTTAGGAAGATAAGGGCACTGGCATTATTTTTTGTAGAAAAAATAGTTCTTTAGATTTTCTGATCATTTCACACCAGACCCAAAGTGATCCATTCAATGCATCTTCATAACTTGGTCAAACAGTATTATTGTCATCTCACAGTTGAGAAGCCCTGATTTCCTAGATAAGCAAAATGTCAGAAGTGAAAGGAAGCTTGAGTTTCTGTTCATATGTCAATTACGTTTTTCCTAGGTTGCCACTACTTCCTGTCACATGCCACCAGGCACTCCACTGGTACATGAGTTTCATGGCTAAAAACAAAGAGGGACCACCCAGTGCCAAGGGAATAAATTATGAAGGATTGGGCACAAGTCCGCTTACTCTCTGCAAATTGTTCCAATTTGCATGCTCTAAGCAGATAGGCTGGAAACACGTACTCAGAGAGATGGGGGTCTTTTTTTTTTTGCTTGTTATTTTAACTAAGACCCCTAACATCAGTCACAGGTCTTTATGGAACAATAACAACTTGCTTAAAAGCCATTTCCATTTTTAAACAATGGAAAGAACCAATCCATCACCACCCCCTTCTTGTTAACCTCAGTTACCAAAGAGATCAATAACCGTCCAGCTATTTTCACAGTTTGTCTTATTAGTGAGATGCTACACCGAATGGGGTTGCTTGGCTGGGGTGATTCGCCCCACAGTAAGCTGCCATGAGGCTGCTAATCATTAATGGAATGCTGTATGGTGGCAGTCAATTCAGGACCTAATTTGTCCCTACCTGCAGACATACTGCTTAGGGAAGTGAATTGTTTGTTTTCCCAAGAAGGTTCAAATTAAAAAGAATAATATATATGTGGAGCCTCACATCAAGAAGACTGAAAGTTCCTCAATCTCCTTTCTTGGGCCATTTTTTGGAGTTTTTCAGGTTACTGTAGTAACAATTTCCTTTTGGAAAAATGCAACTATGAATTTTCCTTTTCTAATCCTCTCCAGTAGAGAAAACCAGTTTAAATTGTTTGGGTGTAGGCTATCTCAAGGAGAGGGTACATCCTACAACCACAATTCTATGCAATAGTGCCATTAAAACCAGTCATAAAGAAGTTGCAGTAAGAGAAGAAAACAGTTTTGATGGCCTCTGAGCTTATTTAAATAACCCATGTTAGAGGCTTCCTTGTCAGCCTTTCAAGATGCCTTGCTTGTTAAATGAACCATGCTCTTTCTTAAAACAGGGCCTACGTACATACAGCCAGCCATCTGTATCCATGGATTCACAAATTTAACTTACTATAGATCCAAACTGAAGTTAAATTTGCATTTGTATCAACTATAGATTTCTCTTCTTGTCACTAACCTCTAAACAATATACCACAAAATCTGTTTATGCCATTTATAGCACATATATTATGTGAGGTAGTATAGAATGACATTGTCCCATTCGTAAGGAATTAGAAAGACTTGGAAAAAATTATTTTATGTGAAGTAAGCCAGACCCAAAGAAACATAGGCTGCATGGTTTCCATTATTTGTAATAACTAGAATATGCCTATAAATAGTTAATCCAATGGAGAGTAAAGGACAAATAATTATGCTTGGACATGATTAAACAGTGTTCTAAGCATTTGCACACTGAGAACAAAGGAGACAATTCTTAGGAGAGGATTGCAATGGCTCAATAGATATGTGTACATGACCATATAAAATGAGCTTATTGAAATGAACTCCAATAATTAGAAACAAGAGGTTTTTATTATTGTATTGTTTGAAATTATTTATTTTTTCTTCCTTTTTTCTCCTTTGTTTTATCCCTGTGGTAACTGTTTTTGATTTCTATACACTTTGACTTGTATGTAAGTTTATCTGATTTGGGGGAGGGAAGGGGCATCAAAGAAACAGTGGGACAAAGGGTGAACCAATTCAACAATAATACTCACTAGATACTATTCCAGAAATGAACTTTACAACTTGGTGGGAAGGGGAATCAGTCAGGAGAAAGTGGGAGAAAATGAAGGAGGGGGTAATACTGTTCAAAAAGAAATGTACTCATTATCTTACTTAGGTAACTGTAACCCCTCTGTACATAACCTTCACAATAAAATTTAAATTAAAAATGATTTAAAGTACCACAAAGGAAGTGCACAGGCGATATAGAAATACTGCACCATGATAATAAGGGAATTAAGCATTTGTGAATTTTATATTTGTGGGTGGAGATCCTGAAACCAATCCTCACAGATAACAAGGGACAATAATATTTTCTATCAACTTCTCCTTACCCATATTTGATCATTTAACTCTTTGTCTTTCTTGTATTGCTTTGTATGTGACTTTCCCTAGGATCCTGTCCTTTCTATCCACATTTAGTTAGCTGATGTTTTTAAGATGGACTTTGAACTTCTACAATACCTAAAGTTGCTTTTGTCATGACTCTTTTCTCTATTGGATTATAAACTTTAGGAAGAGATGATCATTTGTGTCTTACTACTCTAGTTAGAGAGTATGTTTGGTTTGGTGCCTGGCACCAAGTAATTACTTAAATGGAAGAAAGAATAGTTAAATGCATGCAAAAAAAGAAAGGAAAATGGTGAATAATATAGCAATGAATTTGGATGTGTAGGTGCCTTTATTGTATCCTGACTTGCAATCTTTGGATAAATGCCCAAGAGCAATATTGTTCTGTCATAGAGTACTTCTAGCTTCAGGTTTTCTTGAGGAATCTCCATACTGCCTTCCATAGTGGCTACACTAATTTACATTCCTACCAAATGTGTCTTTTTCCCAGCATCCTTGCCAGAATTTATCGTGGCTTATATATTTAATGATGGTTATTTTAAATGGAGGAAGGTGGTCTCTCAAGGTTCTTTGATTTGCATTTCTTTATGGCCAGAGATGGTGACCATTTCTTCATGTATTTATTGGCCATTTTTTTCTTTTCAGAAGTGTCTGTTCATATCCTTTGCCCATTATTAATCAGATTATTGATTAAGCCTTTGTTAGATGTATACCTGGAAAGATCTCCTCTACTATCTGTCTTTTTACCTTAGTAACTGTATCCTTTGTTGTGAAGAAACTTTTTGATACAAATCCCTTTTTAAACTTCACTCTCCCATTTGTTGAGTCCCAGGAATTCCTGAGTAGCCATGAATTTCCTGCCTATGTCAATCAGGTGCAAAGTTTCCCCTATTCTTTCCTGTCTTATGTTCACAGTTCCAGGTCTGCATTTGAGGTCATCGATTTATATTGAATTGATATTAGTACACTACTCACCATAGTCAAGTTATGGAAATAACCCAGACACCCTACAACTGATGAATGGATCAAGAAAATGTGGTATATGTACAGTATAATTTTTTGGTTCTTCCCCCAGGAAGAATAATATTTTTTCATTGGCAAGAAAATGGATGGACCTGGAAAAATTATGTTCAGTCAAGTAAATCAGGCTCAGAGAGTCAAATGATGAATAAATTATCTCATATATGGAAGTTTGATCTGAAATTGAAACACATAGGAATATTTGCATATATACATAATCAAATCAAAGGTTTATGTGGGGGTGGATATCCATGGTGTAATCCCTTTGAACAATGAACAGACAGTTTAACAAAATGAATACCAGGAACCTGAAACGTGTCTGATGGAGGAGGGGATTGAGGAGAGAGGGGTGGATGAGGAGAGAGAGGAGTGGTGGGAAAATATAATCTTAACACTTAATGTACAAATGTAAAAATGGAACTAGAAAACTTGAGGGGTTAGGTATGTTTGGGATAGATGGGAAGAGAGTACTGGAAGGGATAAACTGATCAAGAGGCATGGTACACACGCATTGACATGCTGACCCCTTTGTACAACAAATGATTTTTGTTAATAAGGAACAAATGAATGAATACATGTGTTCATAATTAGCCAAACAAGTAAATATTAAGGAATATAAAAGTATCTACCTTCTCATTCATTGCCTAATCCTCAACTCTGTACTCCCTTAGCTTTTCACAAGGTTTCCTGATGCCAGATCGTTGGCCAACCTCTTTGCCACATTAGAGTTGGTGGGTCTCCAACTGGACACTGAGCTCCTGATTAATTAATGCAATTACACCCTATCCTTATTCACACTGAAGCTGTAAGACTCATCTCCCTCAGGAAGTCAATGCTTACAACAAATGGCGTTCATGAAGTAAGTTTTATGATTTTCCAATAGAGGAGCTAAATGTCATCATTGATATTAACATTCCGGTAAATTAACTCCTTTTAATTACTCACCATGGTAGAGGGGAGTGGAAACACAGACAATGCACTTACAGTCTAGTCTTAAAATGTAAAGAGAAGCAAGAAAACCATTAGACTCATCTATGCTATGTGCTTAGCTATGTGCCGCAACTGTGTGTGCTTCTGCCTGACCTTGACCTTCATATTGCAGGTAAGGCCTTTGCAGAAGGGAGGTGCCTCAGAAGAGACTGATATCAAAGCCAGCACTGGATTTGGACCACTCACAGGAAATCAAAGCTCATGCCTGGAAGACTGCTGAGAGGAGAATGTAAAACCCAGGTTCAGCAACATCAGCAATGGTCAAACCACTTAGGAGTAAGTCAGATTCAATGCCAGCAGTTAGGCTTCTTACAACCAGGGTTCCAGGGCCCCCCACAGTCTCTAAGGCAGCTCTCAAACCCAGGCTTTGTCTAGCAGGAGTCAGTACGGCAGGGGGTGCATGCAGTACCTTTGGCAAGGAGTACTTGGGCAGCTTTATCTGAGCAAAGGCCTCTCTTCGATAGGACACGTAGTAGCTGGCTCTTCCACCTGTTGTTACCTAGATCGAAGGGGAAATATAAAGATCAGAAGGGGCTCTCAGATCATGGAACAAATTGGGAAGTACTGTCCATTCCATCACCAGCTGCAACAGGCTCCTAATTGTCTTTTCGAGAATATCCTTTGCTGACTTTGAGTCTCCAGTCCCCTGACACCCTGTGTTGCTCTCATGTCATGTTGATCAAACAGTAAGTTAATGATTATAACAGTCTCTCCCCCTGGCTCTTTTCTTGGTGAGAGCTGGGACTGATTCTGCATTAGGTCATCATGCTTTGTGTCAGGTGCATACCTAATAAGTATTTCCAACTGAAAGCAATTTATTGACCAGGACTGTTCTCCTGATCTATTTGTTCTGTCTTTTTATTTTAAACATTTTTTTTGTTCATCTATTGCAACCATGCCATAATTGTCAAAGGTATTTTTGTTTGGATCTGCCTAATCATTACTGTTCAAAACTCTTATTATTTTGAAATGTAATTTCACTTGTGATTTGAATATACTTTTTTCCTTCCATATCAGCAGGAACATATTGATTCGTTCCAGGGACGCATTGCTTAAGGGCATATGTTTGGAGGGAAAAACAAAAACAAAAAACAAAAACCTCCAGGTTTGAAATTCGGAAACGCTGGGTTTCAATCTCGTAGTTAAGGCCATTAGGAACGAGCCCTTTCACTTCATTTGGAAAAAGGATGGAATCTTAGATGAGTTGGAAACCACTCCAAGAAATGATCCTTTGGCCTTGGCACACTGAAAAGTCCTGCCAACGTGGCACAGCGCTGCAGATGTCTGCTCTCAGCCCAATTATCCTAACTCGGGGGAAATTAATATTCACAGGAGAAGAAAACACAGCCTGTTCTGCAAAAGAGAGAAAAAAAAAGCAAGACAACAATAGCAGCCAGGCTGCTGTGTTGAGGAGGCAATTACCAAGAGGAACATGCTCCATTCTCACTGAGGCCCCAAGCACAGGCTGTGGAGACTGGCCAGTCCGCTCACTCCCATCCAAACCTGGCACCCATCCACAGCAACTGTTGGGAGCAGAAAGGTGCAGCATCTCTGCGGAACACTAGGCATTGGCCCATCCCTCAGAGAGATGGCCTCACCCATGGCTCCACCCACTCCACATAGCAGAGATGGGAAAGGGGCAGGGGAAACTCAAGGAGCAGTGACTGCAAGCTGTTCCTTTGGGTAGATGTCACAATCAGCACCAAGGCAGGATCCTGCAGAAGATCTGGCTAGAAAGGAAGGGGAGAGGTGTCGTTTGTTTTGTTTTGTTTTGTTTGTTCTTTTGGTGATGTTTCACCAAGTCGGTCCCTGATCTCTGTTTTCTAATTAGAATTAGTCTTGTAGTGCAGGACTTTTATTTTTGCATGGCTAAGACACCCGCTATGAACTTAGGTTGTTTGTATTGGCTTCGAAGTGAGTATTGACATATTAAGATCAATTGGTGAGTGAGAAGATTTTTCTTCTTTTTAAAATAAGCCTCTTCAGCATTGAATGAAAATGCAGTCCTACTTTCCCTCCCCACAAATGAGGGAGGCGGTAACAAGTTGAAGAAGAAATGTACTTCCTACCTTACTTATTTAACTGTAACTTCTCTGTCCATCACCTTGACAATAAAATTTAAAAATATATAAAAAATGCAGTCCTTAGATCAGGACACAAACACCATCATATTTTTCATGATCCTTTTTTTTATCAGTTTGTTTTATATGGTTTTATTTTTAACTCTAAAGTCAACACATGAAAAAATACACAAAGAAACATGTAAACATTCCTACCAAACCACAAGCAAAGATTGATATTTTTAAATTTGAGACTGCATCAGAATCACCTGGAAATCTCATTAAAAACTTAGACAGCTGTGCCTTAGCTATGACTGAATGGTGCTGGGCAGAGCTGTAAGAATTTGCTGTTAAGATTCCAGGTGAGGCTGATAGAGTTGATCTGCAGACCACAGGTTTAATAGTCATTGACATGAACCTCTATGTTCTTCTTCTGTCCTGGAGCCCTGCCTCCTGCCCAAATGTAACTCATTTCCTGATTTCTGTATTAACAACGATGATAAACTTTTTTATTCTGGTGAAATGCAATAAGCACAACAACTAAACCTTATCCATTTCTAAATGTACAATTCATCATACTTAGTACATTTATAATGTTGCCAATCCTCTCCTCTATTTTACTCTAAAACATTTTTATCACTCACAGAAGACTCAGTGCCAATGATAAAGTTTTTAAGCCCTCTGAATACATCTTCTGGCCATTTGTCATATGCTTAAAATCCAGTTGTCTACAGAACACACTCAGCATCACTAATCATACCTTAGGAGAACTCAGTCAGTATCTTGGGAAGGCACACCCCCTTCCTGAATGCTAGACAGAGCTCATCAATTAGTATCTCTTTCTCAGCAAATTCTAGCTACCTCGAAAAGAAACAAGATGGCAGCCCCACCCTCTTGTCAGCATCTCCTGTCAGCACTGGCCTCTTGTCAGTACCATAAGCAGGGCTGCCTTCATTACAGTTTCTAGTCACCAGGGTCTGAAGGAGAACAGTGTGGTCCCCTAGCTAAGGTCAACTGCTCCACAGCCTTGCAACTCAGCTCAGCCATACCTATTATATATCTGCACATTCACAGGCTCTCTCTTTCACAAACCCTCACACAAATTAGGAGGACTGGTGCTTGAGTAATAAGCATGGAAATTATGCTTCCTGGGGGAAAGGAGTGGGAAAGGTGGGGCAGGGAAGGGATGGTAGGAGAAAAACAAAGGAGGGAGTAACAATGTTCAACAAGAAATGTACTCATTACCTTACTCATGTAATTGTAACCCCTCTGTATAGCATCTTTACAATAAAATAAAATTAAAAGAAAAAGAAATTATGCTTCATAGTATCATGGAATGATTTAAAAAACATGAATGGGTCAATGAACACCAGGCAACCAGGGCTTCTCCAACTACATCTGTTATTACAGAATCTTGCAGATAATATCAAAATAGCTCCTTCTATTCTTCCTTTGTTCAGACCATATTCCTTTCTGTACCTGCCAAAACTCAACTCATGCTTTAAACCTCAGTACAAATCTAATGTCCATGAAAGGGTTTTCGGGGAAATGGAGCTGTAGTTCAAAGTGGTAGACTGCTAACCTTGAACACAAAAGCTCAGGGATATCTCTCAAGCCCGAAGTTCAAGACCCATGACTGACAAAAAGAAAAGAAGGGGTGGGGGGCTGGATACCACCATTTCATTGCAACTGGTCCCATCAATCAACATGTGAATTTTGTTCTTTCCATTTCTATGGCACATTCAACATTTACTTTGTGGAATAAGTGTTTCTATAAATTGTTCTTCCCTGTCTTATTACAACTTGGTAATCTTGTTCCTAGACAACATTATTGCTATTGTTTGTTTAGGTCCCGTCCAAAATGTATGTTAAAATTTAATCCCTAATTTCATAAATATTAAGAGGCAGCACTTTTGAGGAAGTGATTGAGCAATGCAGGCCTTTCCCTAGCGAAGGAATCCGTGTTTTATAAAAGGACTAGAAGAAACTCCTAGATTCTTTTTTGCCCTCTCCACTATTGATTTAGGGCACAGAGTGAAGGTGTCATCAGGCAGGGAGCTCCCAGAGACTGAACCTGCCTGGCTCTCATCCTGGATTTCCCAGACTCTATGGGAACTGGGAGAAATATTTTTTTTACTGTTTACAAAGTACTCACTCTAAAATGTTTTGATACAGAAGCAGAACCAACTTCTGAACGAGAAGTTGGTACTAAGAAGTAAGGGATTGCTATAACAGATACCAAAATATGTGGAAGTAGCTTGGAAGTGGAGTAATGGAAAGAAGCTGGAATCGTTTTAAGTGAATGCTACAAAAAAGCCCGCATTGTCACTTGTGGAGTGTTCTGGAGTGACTCAGCAGATGACTCAAGAAGAAAACTACATTCCCCTTAGAGATTATTTAAAATGTTTCTGATCACAATGATGGTATAAATACAGATGGTGAAGGCCATGCTAATTGAGGTTTAGATGAAGGGTGTAGAAAACTATAGGAAAGGCCATTCTTAACTATCAACCAGAAAAATAACTTGGCTGAACCCTCTACATATTCTAATACATTGTGGAAGGCAACAATTATAAGCCAAGAGCTAGAATATTTGGTGGGAGAAACAGAGACATTCAGGTGCAGCCATCTTCAAGGTCCCATTGCTAAAAAGACACCAATATGTAACTCTTGCCTAGAACACTTGCTGACAGTGAAACAAAAAAATCACATGGTACAGTGTAAGTACATTAAAAAAACAGTAAGAAAGATAAAACCACTTGTGTTGGTCGGTATCTTGGGGTTCATTTCGCTTAGCATCATCTTATATGGTCATAGGTACATAGCTTTTGAACTTTTTTGCTTGTCCTAGACATATACTAGTTATTGCAAATAAGGGAAACCACAGGACCTATGTTTCTTTGGGCCTGGCTTACTTCACTTAATATAATTTTTTACAAGTCTTTCCATTTCCTAACAAATGGGGCAATGTCATAGAGGCATAGAATTCCATTGTGTATATATACCACATTTTCTTGATCCATTAATCTACTGAGGGGCACCTGGGTTGGTTTTATATCTTAGCTCTGGTGAATAATGCTGTGATAAACATAGTTGTGCTGGTAGCTTTAGTATAGACTTGTGAATTTTTTGTTTCTTTTGTATGTTCTTCCCCCATGGTATAACCCCTGTTTTTACCGTATTTGATTCCAGTATCCTGAATCTTGTTTATACATTTTTCTACTTTGGGGAGGGGAAGGGAAATAACAAAATGCTGAAATAAGGATATAGTTTGACCCATTGTAACAATGAGATGCACAAGACACTAAGTTGAAAATGAATTTTACAACTTCAGGGGGTAGGGGAGGGAGGAGTTGGGGAAGTGGGGAGGGAAGGAATGGTAGGGGGGAAAGGAGGAGGTAACAATGCTAGATAGGAAATGTACTCATTTTCTTACTCATGTAACTGTAACCCCCTCTGTACAGTATTTTTACAATGATTTTTTTTTAAATTGCTGACAGTGGAACTCTAAACCATGAAAACTTCCAGGTGGGCTGTAGTAAGTGTCATGGATATGGGCTATCCTGGAGCCTGCCCTGGGATCTCCTCTCTAGCCTCAGTGTTCTCAAAGGCAGGAAGTAAAGTCAAAGAAGATTATTTTCAGCCTAAACTTTTTCTTTTTCTTTTTATTATCTTTAAGTAATTGTACAAAGAGGTTTCTATTCAACATGTCATTTATGAGTACAATGTATTGAATCCTTATCAATATGAAGAGTATTCTATCTTAGCAATAAATCTTAGGAAAAGGTTATAGGTAAGTTATAGAAACAGTCACTTATTTTACTGTAGACTCCATTTAAGGACTACCCATGCATATGAAATCATAAATGTTAATATTAAAAGACAAATTCAAGAAAATGGTTAATAGTAGGAGACATTAGGTGGGTAATATTTGAGAGCTCTCTCTAATGTATTTGCAACTTCTCTATTTATCTAAAACACAAAGGTGATTATAGAAGAAAATAAATTACTCCAAAACTAAAAGGTTCATCCAAATAAACATGAAACAGTTCAGGGAATCAGAACCAAACTTCTGACAATTTTACCAGATTCAGGTCTTCTTTCCTTCTTTTGCACATTTATTTATATATTCCATACAGACAGGCTCCCTTATATCTGGTAAGAGATTGGGGCTGACATCTTACTCCTGAGAAGAATGGCTAGGTTGATGGCTGCTGGTTTGTAGTTCCCTGTTCAAATGCAGTATAGATAGAGACATGATTGCTCTGTGATCAGCCCCAAATTTTAGTGTTGTTTACCGTGTTCAGCTCTAGACTTACTTGAAATCCATTATTACTTTCTTCTTTCCTGTTTCTTTGGGACTAGAAATGCCTGTGCTATTCCTGTCCCCAAATTGTATTTCATCATCATTCAACTTGTTTTAGTTCAAGATCTCATGAGCACAAGTACAGACCAATTTGACAGAGACAACTCATATTTTGAATTTAACCAACATAGAATATTGAAGATATTGAAATAAGACTTTGGTTTAGACTTTATTACCTAATGATGGCACAAGACATTAAGGGTTAGGGCTGGAGCATAGCTCAAGTGGTAGAGCATTATCTGAGCAAATTCAAGTCCCTAATTTCAAACCCTGGTATCACACACACATACACACACACACACACACACACACACACACACACACACACACACACACACACACACACACACACACAGAAACACATTATGGGCTACTGAGGTGCCATGAATGTCTTTTGGAAGAAGGACATTTATTGAAGTGGTGGCAAGAGTGGAATGTTATGGTTGGAATTTTGTTATTCCAAAAATTCATGTTAAAACTTCATCTTCAAGGGACCAGTATTAAGGGTAGGGTGTTTTAAATGGTTAAGCTCTGAAGATTGCTTCTCTTTTTATTTTATTTTATTATTATTGTGAAAATACCATACAGAGGGGTTAAAATTACATGGGCAAGATAGTGAGTGCATTTCTTATCAAGCATTGTTGCCTCCTCCTTTGTTTCCCCTTACCAATGCTTTTCCATCTCCACCTTCCCACCCCCACATCCCCCTACCACTCCCAGCCCCACCCTCCCAGCCCCCACCCCACCAAAGTTGTAAAGTCCGTTTTTTGACATAACATCTTGTATACCTCATTGTTGTAATGGGTCCACCTGTAACCCTATTTAAAGAGTTTGTTTTTTCCCTTCCCCACCACAAATTATATCAACATCAAATACAGTGAAAGCAGGGCTTATACCTTGGGGAGGTACATACAAAGCAACAAAGAAATCATCTTATAAATATGTTGGAAACAATTGCAAGAAAAAAAAATATTTGAATCCCTCAAAGACTCCACATAGAGCTCCCATATGACCCATCAATCCCACTTTTGGGCATTTACCCAAATGATCACAAATAAGACCACACTAAAGCTACCAGCACAACTTATGTTTATTGCAGCATTATTTACCATAGTTAAGCTATGGAACCAACCCAGATGCCCCTCAGTAGATGAATGGATCAAGAAAATGTGGTATATATACACAATAAAATTCTATGCCTCCATAATAAAGAATGACATTGCCCCATTTGTTAGGAAATGGAAAAACTTGGAAAAAATTATATTAAGTGAAGTAAGCCAGGCCCAAATAAAGATTGCTCCTCTTTTAAGGTATTAGGGCACACACACATACACACACACACACACACACACACACACACACACACACACACACACACACACACACACACACACACACACACACACACACACACACACACACACACACACACACACACACACACACACACACACACACACACACCAGGAAGCTAACTGGGCTCTTCTTTTCTACCCTCCCCCGCATCCATTTTGCCTTGTGAAAACACAATGATGAAGGTGTCATCTAAAAAGCAACACATAGCCCTTACCAGGCATGAAGTTGGCTATACCTTGGTCTTAGAATTCCTAGCCTCTAAATCTATGAACAATAAATTTTAATAAATTTCATCCTCGGTCAGTTTCTCACAGTAAAGAGATTAACAGAGCTAATCTCTTGGTAGATGTATATCACAATAAAAAGGATGATGAAGGGGCTGGGAAGTGGCTCAGTGGTAAAGTGCTTGCCTCGCATGCATGAGGCCCTGGGTTCAATTCCTCAGCACCACATAAGTAGAAAAAAAAAAAAAAGCTGGAAGTGGCGCTGTGGCTCAAGTGGTAGAGTGCTAGCCTAGAACTGAAGAGCTGAGGGACAGCATCCAGGCCCCATGACTGGCAAAAAAAAAAAAAAAAAAAAAAAAAAAAAAGATGATGAAGCAGCTAACATTTGTTGAGTTTACTAACCCTGCTTGAAACTATCCATAAAAATGTTTTAGTTAATTCTCACAAACATAGAATCCCTATAGAACCTATAAGGCTAAATGACTTGCCTACAACAAGAGAAATTTGAATCTCCAAAATTTCTTCCTCTCAAGTTATATTTTTATTATCTGTAAGTAGTTGAATGAAGGAGTTACCTCTCAACAAATCAGTTTATGAATATAATGCATCTTGATCAATGTCATTTCTTTCATCCAAAGTTTGTGTTACCCTAGCTCATTTAGAAGAGTTGTCTGTTTTACTCACTATAACAATACAAAGTATTTCCTTGATTTTAAGATCCTTTAAAATAAACACATATATAAAGCTCTGTAAGTGAAATGTGCAGGTATGAATGTTTCTCATTCTATTCTAGCTTTACAAGTCACAACTGAAAACCTAGAAGTATCAACCAATTTGTCCAACATTTTCAACCAATTTGTCCAGTCTTTCACTGTTATAGCTATAAAGCAAACTTGAGCTCCTGTAATCCCAAATACACCTGAAATAAACATACACCCACAGAGTCAGGTACACAACAGAGGTTAATAATTACTGACTGAGTCATGGATTATTTGATTTAATCATTGTGTCAAGATCAGACTGTAGTTGTAATGAAGAGCTGTTTCTTCCTGCTTAGTCCCAGATGTTTTTTTGTTTTGTTTTGTTTTTTTCCAAATAGAGGCTTGAGCACACTTTCTCTAGAGCAGACTCCTCCCAGTGCTAGGGAGACACCAAGGTGACATATTTGCTTCCTCTCTGCCATTATTTGTGTGACTCTCTGGCAACCATACAAGGAGGGAATAAAGTTTAGTGACTATTAATCTATTTTGATGAACTTTTCTCTTCCTTATGAGCAAATTTGCTGGCACTGTAAATCCCACAGATTATTACCATGCTCCCTTTTGGTGACACCTTTTATTTTACATTTGATGAATGTCATCCAATTATTTGCTCTGGACCCATCTGTCATGCTAAACACAGAATTAGCTAGGTCTTTTCCTGCTAATGACTGGCTCGTTAATCTGACTTTTCTAGATTTCCATTTTTACAGGTTTAATTGGGCTCCTGGCCAGTGAAAATGATTCCTTTGAACAAATTTGTTAGCCATTAAACATGTCTGTTTCTTTTCCCTTGTACCTACACTTGCTGGGACCAAACCTAATCTGACACACCCTTTATTATTTTCATTAATCTGATTTCTGAATGATGATTTTCCATGGAGGACAAAGGGAACTCTGCCTTCTCTACATGAACATCAAAGCCTTCCAGTCATTTCCAATGTCCCTTTCAGGATCTCAAAAATCTAAATGTTTTCTGCCAAAATTGGAAAAACGGGATGGAAACTATTATTTTGTGTGCCAGTGTTATATTGAATGCTTTATTTTCATGTTACAGACTATGTATCAACAATAATAATTGCTGTCAGGGTTAGTTGTATTAATAACAACACTAGTACCCTAGGAGGTAAAGTTATTAGTAACAGAAAACATTTTCACAAATTTAATGTGTCAAGTACTGTTCTTCTGTGTTCACTCGCCTTATATCTTATGCTAAAATGAGGATATTATATAGAAGGAAGTTATACAATATACTTAAAGTCACAGCCAAAATATCATTGGGCTGGATTTTAACCCATGTTTACTTGGCTTTTAAAACTTGTGATCGGGGGCTGGGAAGGTGGCTCAGTGGTAGAGTGCTTGCCTTGTATGCATGAGACCCTGAGTTCGATTCCTTAGCACACTTAAGCAGTAAAAGCTGGAAGTGGCACTGGGGCTCAAGTGGTAGAGCGCTAGCCTTGAGCTGAAGAGCTGAAGGACAGTGCCCAGGCCCAGAGTTCAGGCCCCATGACCAATCAAAAAAAGTCCCAAAAAACAAAACAAAACAAAACTTGTTATTAAATACAGTCATTATATTCAGTGTATGTTATGTAAAAGTTGAACTATGTAAAATGAGGGTGGAGATGGGAAGGGGAATAACGGAGGGGAAAGTTGGAAGGAGTGACATTGTTTGGTATGCATTGTATTCATAACCCGACTTACGGAACTGTAACCTCTTTGCACAGCTACTGAAAAATAAAACTTGAAAACCGACAAACACACTCCAATATCTCAGGCTGTTAGGGATCCAGACTTCTCTGTGGAGAGAAATGTAGCTCATGTCATTCAACTTGTATTTTCCCAAAGAAGATGCCCACCAACAAGCCAGATCTTTCTGTGTGAGCACTCCTGTCAATTTCTCAGCCCAGAGAAATCAATGCTCTATTGTTGCACAGAAGTGAATGGTGCTGCTATAGGAATTTGTGAGTAAGAAAGACTACAGTGGAAATAAATCTGGCTTATATACAAGAAGAGCTGTCTTCACAGGAAATGGCATTTAAAAGTTTTCTACTTAGAAGACCAAACTGGGTCCAATAGGATCTGTCTAAATCAAGAAAAATGACCACCTTTCCAGTCATACTTTGGCTGCCTCACACGCAGCCTTTCAATGTTTCCTCCTCCTTATAAAAAAGGGAAAGAAAGAGTCAGGCTGTTATGATGCATAATTAACTTTTCCAATTTCTTTGCTCATTAATTCTATTCAAATTATTTGAAATAAATCCTGATGTTGTTAGGTCTTCCTCTCCATTTCTACCTACATAATTCCTTCAAAGATCACATTTCTTTTTTAAGAACAAAGAAACAGTCTACTGACTACATATTTACACCTATAGTCCCAGCTTCTGAGGAGAGTGAGACAGGAGGATTGCTTGAACCCAAGAGTTTAAACGCATTCTACTTGGCATAGAGAGACCCTATGTGTGTGGACAAACGGCCATAGTGTCAACAAACAAACATTGCTATAGTTACAGCACTTACCAGAATGGCCCTGCACTCAAGTTTAAGTTGCATCTACCAACTCGTGTTCATTTTCTGGAACAACTTTACTAAGATACCACTGTATGTATCTGAATCAGAACTGTGGCACACCATTTAGAACAACATGGCATCCTCTGAACAAACAAGACATCTCCTCTGCCAGACTGTTTGACTTTGAATTTAGTGTTTGTCTAACTGATATTAGCTCATAGTATACTCCAGAGGCTCTGTGATATTAATGTAATACACAGTTTTATCTCTCTGTGTCAGAAAAGAGGAGGAGTCTATTATGTACCATGGTTGCATGGTATTACAGATAACCTTCCTTAGAAACAGATTTGTACCATTCTGTGTTAACAGAATGGTGTGACAAAGGACAAGCGGGAACCAATTCAGCAGCGATATACAAAGACAATATGTGGGAAATGATCTGTGCAACTTCAGGGATTCGGGGGAGACATAGGAGAAAAATGAGGGAAGGGGTAACAAGATTGACAAGAAATGTACTTATTACCTTACTTGTGCAACTGTAACCCCTCTGAACATCACCTTGACAATAAAAAACAGATTTGTACATAAAAGATTTTATTGCTACCCAAACACAGTAGCCCCAAAATAGCTTTACAAAGAGCATATTTGGGATAAGATAGTTAACACTGACACTGATAGTGACACTGATAGTTGACACAATATTGTGTTGTGTGTATGTGTATATATATATGTGTGTGTGTGTGTGTGTGTGTGTGTGTGTGTGTGTGTGTGTGTGTGTGTGTGTGTGTGTGTATGTGTATGTATGTGTAGGGGTGGGAAGTGTTAGAAGGAAGATACACACTGAGCTCACCAGTGAACTTGTTGGACAAAAATTCATGAAGAAAAAAAAAACTAACAACTTCATCAGTCCTGTCAAGCAACTTTTATGAGACTTCACTGCTTACTTGGAATGTCAGTAAGGCAGAGAAAAAGTGTGAGTTGGAAAAACCACAGAACAAAGAATTTGTGTCTTGACAACATGCACTACTAGAAGTAGTACTATTCCTGACTCTTGCCATATTTCATCAATGTTGGAAGTGACTCAATCAGTTTCCTATTACCTATTTTCCATCAGGACTCATCCTCAAAATTTTAAGCATTAGAACACATCAGTTGGGATCCAAGAATGTTTTTGAATCTGATTTCTACTGGTTTGATGATTTTGGACAAATAATTTTAACTATCCTAATTTCCTCTTTTGAAAATTAGATCCAGTGCTATTATCAACCAACAAATATTCATGAAGACTAAATGTGATAGCAACTAGAAAGAGCCTGCAGCTGATACACAATAAGTTGCTCACCACATATTACCTGTACCTTCAGAACAAGTAGAGACATCTGCTCTAGTTAAGCACCGTAGAGGCCTTATGAAGACTGACCGTGGTAATGATGCAGCTTGCAGGTATCAGGGTCTTGGGGAAGCCAAGATGGCTACCTGATCATGACAGATCATAAGGAATTTTTGGAACAGATTACATGTAAAGACTATGCAGCCAAAGTGTTTTGTTTTGTTTTAGCTTCTTTTGACTATAGATTTACCACTAAAGGCTACAAGTCTCACCTTTGAGTTCTGGCTCACAAGACTTCGAAGAAAGAGTAGGACTTTTTGAGATGGCCATCTGATGGTCAAAATGGAAGACCTTTGCCACTCCTCTTCTAGGTGTGTATTGGAGGTAGAAGCATGAAAAGACAGAAATAAGTACAGAAATAACAATGGCGAGAGGAAAATTTGAATTTTCCTACTGGAGTCTGACACTTGGGGATATCTGAAAACTCCCAAGTAATTTAACAAGGCCTAAAATCTAGACAGTTGACTATAAATAAAGACGAGAGAGGTTCATACAGAATATGAAAGGCACTATCCATGACATTCCTGAACAGGACTGTTCAAGCTTGCTATTAAAACACCTCCCTCCTTTGGGTCTCCAAAATGGTTCTGTTCCTTGTGGTATGTGTATGTGGACACAAATTCTTTGTAAGAGATAAAATTAAGGGTTATAGATAATATTACAAGGAATCCAGTTGAGGTAATATTTCAACACTTATGTAAGTAAATCATCTTCATATACCACATAGCTGATTTCCTCTTTTATAATTGGGCATGACGAGGTCCAATATTTGAGTTAAATCTGCCTAAACTAAATACTGACTTCTATCATTTCTATAGCATCCCAAAACTTCTGAAATAAAAACAGGAGGTGGAAAAGGGGAAGACAAGGGTAGTGACATTTCTGACACCTGTAGGCTTTATTTTCATCTCAGATATTTATTTATCATAGAACTTCAGACAGGGTGTCTAATCTTTGGAAATATGTTAAAATAATGTTATATATTATTAAATATTGTATATTTATACAATCATATTGTTTATATATTATATAGTATTATATAGTTCATTATATATAAATTGAATTATTTATAATATATATATATATATATACAGATAGAAAAGTTGAATTAGTCACAGTAACCCTTTTCATATGGGATCTTGGGAGTAACTAAATGTAATAAAATGTTCACTTGTAACTTTAACTATGCTATAAAAATGCAAAAGAGAAGGACTCTGTGACAGTCCTGTGATGTACCTTTGGATCCCACAGCGTTTAGACGCTGATGCAGTTATGGTCTTGTTAACAGAGTGAGGCACTGAATCTGCTCTACCTATGCACAGAATGAAGGGCTGGTGGCAATAGGAACTTAAAACCGTGAAGTGAAAAGAATGGAAAACTACCAAGCAGAAGCCTTTCCAGCCACCAGGGATGAATGGCAGGTGCACATAGCTGCTTAGAGAATAATTAATTTGTTGATAATTTTGAGACATTTTAAGCATCCTGAAATGGCCAAGCAAACAAAATCACTAATTTTTCTGGAGAAGTAGGGATGCATCTTCGGGACATGGGATTTCCAAATGGCTGGACCCGCAAGAGAGAAAGGCAGAACTTTGCCAACATGGGATTTGCACTCCTCATGCGCACATTTCAAGACTGCAGTATATGGATTGAAACCATCTGTCAGACTGTTTCTCAGGCAACACTATCACCTCCCTGAGAGAGCAACAAATATTTGTGAAATACCAATTGATACTTCTAGTGGTCTCTCCATTGTATTCCCTATGTCAAGCCCCTCTTGTGTTCCACCAGCTCAAGCATCGTAATAGGTGCAGGTTACATGCCCTGTCGTCTCTAGCAATGGCTCTATGCAGGAGGTTTTGTGCATTCCTACTTGACTGGTGAGTTAAGTAATGTATAGAAGACAATCAGCTCTAAAGTTGAAGAGTCCACATTGACACTTGGGTTTCTAACTCCTGACAAAGTCGATTATGTCGTTTAGCCTTGAATGAGTATAAAGTATCTACTCTGGAACCTTTCCAAAGCATGGCTAGTTCTAGAACAAGCTAGACAGAGACCCTCCATCAACAAATTTCACAGGGGCTTGTATGAAGTTCTTTCCCAACCCAGTTTCTCAGTAATCTTCATTTTTTCTTCTTCTGATTCATACAGATCTTTCTTTATGGCCCTCTTGTGGTTCTTACTAGCTTTTGCCCTGAATTATGGAATGCTGGTCCATCTTGCTGAACTGTAGTGACTGTGGAGGCAGAGAATAAGTCTTATCCATCTCTAATCCTCTGTCAGTACCCAACACCCAGAGCTGAAAGCTGTTCAGTAATCGATTCTATGAGTTTTCTTTACTATTATCTAAGTTTTATTTTATCGGGGCATGACCCGGCAAATGAGGTTTACTTACAGCCTCATTTTACTATTAAAGAACTTGAGGCTCAGAGGGGCCACTTTAGGTCACCTTGTTACTTCAAGAAACTGCTTCAGAACTTCTGACCTGTAACCCCAGGCTCTTTTCACTTTGCTAGGCATCTGTAATCTGTGCTTCCCACTTCAGAATCAGAAGAACACCAAGAGGAGATAATTGGGTGGATTCTTACAAGTGGGTAGCCTTTTTACATCAAGTATTTCACCAAATAGTTAAGAACATCGGAACATGGAAAATCAAGGGCTGTGAGATATATTACAATCCTACGGGAAACAGGAAATCAGACTTCACGATGTTCTCTCCTACCACTGCTGAATCCACATGGTAATTAAAGCTCTAGTCAAATTCATCTCATTCTTTGACTATCCATCATGCTTCAACATTTCATTATGGACACTGGCTCTAGTTCCACCATATGTTACACTTAATCAACTGCCAGGCTATGGCAAATACTATGGGATACATGGGGTCAGTGATCAAGTAGAGTTCATCATCTCTCTTTGAGGTAAACAAATGATGTGAGATTTTGACAATGTCACGGTCCCTGAACACAGGGAAGGTTAGCAGGCTATAAGAACCCCTCAGCAAAATCTCCATGGTATACTCGACTTACTCTCATTTTCCTTCTATAGTTAGATCAAAACCAGTACTAGGTACTGTTTGGACCATACCTATCCCATCTACATTTTGCAAATGAGACATAAGATGGCTAAAATACATAGCTAGTAGAAGGCTGAGCTGGAATTTAAATGTGGGTATTTGTCTAACTCCAGACACCATTGATATAGTTACTCTATTATATCACTCTGTACAGTGTGCTATACATATGCATGTACACACATACTGTACCCTATGAATTATATAAATATGTGAAATTTATACTCCTACTGCCTTGGGAGGAGACTAAGTCCTTCACACAGAAGGGAATTCTGCTTGCTGCATGGGATGATCAATTTGAAGATAGGAGGCTAAGTAAGAAGCTGAAGAAATTGGATAGGCTAAATTGAGCTACTTAACAAAGAGATAGAAAAGAAGATGGTGGCAAACCGAGATAGATCGTAGCATTAAAAAAAAATCACCAAAAAGCTAGAGAAGTTTTCAAAAAGGGGAACCTCAAAGGCAAGTTACAGCTTGTTATTTATAAAGAGGCAGACTGAGAGAACCAGGAAAAACATGGCAGTTTGTACTTACAGGTCTATAGATTCAGTACCATCCCCATAAAAGTCCTAGGTCCATTCTTCATGGAAATAGAAAAGTTAATCCTAAAGTTTATGTGGAAATACAGAAGAATAAGAATACACAAAGTGATCCTAGGTTTAAAAAAAAGGCAATGTTGAGGGTGCCTGACATTGAATTATATTATAGAGCCATACTAACAAAAATCAGCATGATAATGGCACCAAATCATACACATAGACCGATAGAATCGAGTAGAAGACCCAGAAATCATCCCACACAGGTATGGCCATCTAATTCTTAACAATAATAACAAAAACATATTGAGGAAAAGATGGTAACTTTAACAAATCATATTGTAAAAACTGAGACTAGATTCCTATCTCTGACTCTGAACACACACAAATTCAAAGCGGATCAAAAAACCTTAATGTAAGACCTGAAACTTTGCATTCTAACAGAAAACATAGAGAGAACAAGTGAAGTTACACAGGCAATGATTTTCTAATTAAGACTCCCATTGCTCAGGAAATTAGAGCAAGAACTGACAAATGAGACTGCATTGAATTAAAAGGTTTCTGTGCACCAAAGGAAACAGCTTCTACTCTGAGGCCAAGCGTAGGCAAAAATCTAAGCTGGTACTTGAAAAATAAGTAAAGCATAAAAGGCTGGACTAGTGCCTGCCTGGAAAGCACTAGGCCCTGAGTTCAAACCTAAGTACTACTGTAGAGAGCTGCGAGAGGCCGCACCTGGAAGATGGCGCCGGCTTCAGCCCTCCGCCTTCCCGATGGCGAGTGCTCTCTGTGGTAAACAACTCCTTATATGGCTAAGGCAAAGAATCTGGCTTGCTTTCTCGCACCTGAACCTATTGGTGGTTCCCACGTGGCGTATCTGGGTTGGCTACCCAGCGGGTACTTAAGGCTGTGGGGAATTCTCCCCGGGGTTGGGGTCAGAAGATTACTAAAAGGTCCTGAATAAACTGCAGAGAGAAGAGTTCGGTGTCGCGTCTTCCTTGCTGGTCGAGGCGGTAGTGACACATGGTGGCCCGTAAGGGGACTCAGCCATAACCCCAACCAGGACTCAGAACTCTCTGTGGTCAGGGTGGTGCACTGGTAAGTTCCCAGGTAAAAGGGGAATCCGCGACAAGAGTGGGAATAAGTCCCCAGGTAAAAGGGGAATCAGCGACAAGAGCGGGGGATAAGTTCCCAGGTAAAAGGGGAATCCGCGACAAGAGGGGGGGGGGATTTTTGCTCTTCTCGGTAGATAAAGAGAGAGCGAGAACCCGGGCTAGTCAGTAGAGTAGCCAAAAGTGAAAGTAAAAGTTTGTTTACCAGCTTTAAATGTTTAAAACATGGGCGCTTCTTCGCACCCAATTTTTTTGGCTCTCAATGAGCTACTGCACTCAAAAAAGTTAAAAATAAAAGAGTACTTTAGAGAGATTTTTGAATGAATGTGACATCGTTGCCCCGTGGTTCGCTGTCTCTGGAAGCCTCACGGTGGCCTCTTGGGAGAAACTAGGGAGGGACCTAGATTTTGCCTCTGAACAAGGAACGCTTAAGAGCGGAGTGAGACCAATATGGAAACTGATAAGAGGCTGTCTCGAGGACCAGCGTTGCAGTGAGGCGGTAGAGAATGGTCAGGCCACCCTAGAAATGCTGCAGGAAGAAAGATCGGAAAGGGCAGACAGCGAAAAGGAGGAGAGGGGGGGGGTTATACCCCGATTTTGCCGAACTAGAGACCTCTGAGTCTACAGACTCAGAGGAACTACAATCACTCATAGAACAAATAGAAAAAACAAAGATAAGAAAGAGGAGGAAAGGGAAGGAGAGAGAGGACCCAGATAAAGACGAATGCACGCCCTCCGTGCACCGCCCCACACCTTCGGCCCCTCCGCTCTATGCGGAGGACCCTGCAAGTGGCAGCCCTGGCTGTTCTTTCAGCCCAGGCGTGTGGAAAGCGGTCAGAACCGAGTTACACCTAGCCTGTCCAATATTTCAGGATCCACAGGGACAGCGGTATCATGAACCCTTAGATTTTAAGGTTATAAAATCTTTAGCTGAGTCTGTGTGGACATACGGAATCACAGCCTCCTTTACTGTAGCCCAGGTGGAGGCCCTAAACAGACACTGCATGACACCCGGTGATTGGAGTGGGCTTGCATGAGCTTGTTTGAGCCCAGGTCAGTATTTAGATTGGAAGGCCTTTTTGATTGAATTTGCTAGTGAAGAGGCTGCAGCCAATCAGGCTGCGGGGAACCCAGCTTGGGACAGAGATATGCTGCTTGGACAGGGGAGATTCTCCAATCAGCAGATAGGCTACCCGGTTCAAGTTTATGAACAAATCAATAAAATTGGCATAAAGGCATGGAAAGCCTTACCAAATAAAGGTGAGGTGAGTGGCAATCTCACCAAAATCCTGCAGGGCTCTACGGAGCCGTTTTTGGACTTTGTTGCTCGTATGGTCGAGGCTGCTGGCAGAATTTTTGGTGACCCAGATGCAGCCATGCCATTAATTAAACAGCTTGTTTACGAGCAGTGCACTAAGGAATGCAGAGCCACCATAACCCCATATAAGAATAGGGGACTAGAAGCATGGATGAAAGTTTGCAGAGAGCTGGGAGGATCACTAACTAATGCTGGATTAGCTGCTGCTGTGGTGCAATTAACCCAGAAGAATGGGGCTGGGAAGGTGGCTCAGTGGTGGAGCATTTGCTTTGCATGCCTGAGGCCCTGGGTTCGATTCCTCAGCACCACATAAGCAAAAGGAAAAAAGCTGGAAGTGGTGCTGTGGCTTAAGTGGTGGAGCGCTGGCCTTGAGCTGAAGAGCTGAGGGACAGCGCCCAGGCCCAGAGTTCAGGCCCAGGAAAAAACCTATTCAAAAAACGCTGCAAATTTGTCTAAACAGTTGTCTAGTTATCTTTTAGGTAATTGAACTGGGGAGTTCGACAGCCTGATGGAACAGCTCAGGGTTGCCATCGTCATGGTGAACTCGACCTGAGTGGATGCCGGACTGGCGGAGGGGTTATCTTCATGGATCTCCGCTGCTATGAATCATCTTAAGGAATGGGAGGGTTTAGGAGCCCTGACAGGCCTCCTGGTATTAGCCTCCTTGGTATGTCTGTGGTGCATTTGCCAAATTAGAGGTTCTCAGCGTCGCAGTGCAGCCATGATTATCCAAGCCTTTACAGCCATTGGAGCAGGTCAGTCCCCCCAAGCGTGGCTTGCCACCCTAAAACAATGAACACAGATTGCAAAGCCAAAGTACTGCAGTCGAGAGGCATGAGTTTTGCCCTCGAGGAGAGCATGTTTGATTGCACATGGGTTCGATTCGCCTTTTCCCGTCCTTGTGAAAAACGAATCAATGGACAGGCTGAGTCATCCCTAGAGAAGGTACCCTCTGGGAGAAGGCTTGTATGCAGTCCTTGCATTGTACAACAGGGATCAGACCTCTGTTCTCATCTGTGTTCTTTAAACAAAAAGGGGGAACTGTAGAGAGCTGCGAGAGGCCGCACCTGGAAGATGGCGCCGGCTTCTGCCCTCTGCCTTCCCGATGGCGAGTGCTCTCTGTGGTAAACAACTCCTTATATGGCTAAGGCAAAGAATCTGGCTTGCTTCCACACACCTGAACCTATTGGTGGTTCCCACGTGGCGTATCAGGGTTGGCTACCCAGCGGGTACTTAAGGCTGTGGGGAATTCTCCCCGGGGTTGGGGTCAGACGATTACTAAAAGGTCCTGAATAAACTGCAGAGAGAAGAGTTCGGTGTCGCGTCTTCCTTGGTGGTGGAGGCGGTAGCGACATACTACCACCCACAAAAGAGACAGGGCTTCACATTCTTTACAGCTTCAGTTTCCTCTTAAAGTCCACAGATGCACTCATAGTATCACTCCTACATACGCCTGACTCAAAGTAGGGACTTAGAAGGGTTGCATCCACAGACTTTCTACTACTTTATTTCCTGGTTCTTGGTCTCAGGGATAGAATTCTTTAGCAGCAGTGCTTTCTCGATTCTATAGTGCTAATTTGTTTTGGGGTCATTCCGTGACTCAATATACATGTTCTAAAGAACCCACTCTTTTTTTAAAGGGCTGGGAATATGGTTCAAGTGGTCATGCTTGTGCCTAGTTAGCATGGGGCACTGAGTTCAAAACCCCAGTAGCAACAAAAACAAAATCACAGTTCTATACGGTGATAGGGTTAGGAATATTTTTCCTCCTTCTTATGACTTTTGGTGTTTACACAAATAATAAGAAAACCTTAACCATTTGACTGATGATGATGTATTCTGCATTTCTAGATATTTGACAGTGCAAATAATGGTTTCCAAGATAAGTTGTCCTCTTCTATGCCTTGTGAGATTCCTTAACATTATGCCCAGGAATAGAGCAAAAGACTTCTGTTTCTATAATTTTTTAGCAAGAGAAAACCTAGTAGCAATATAAATCTTGCAAATGATACCTCTAATTAAAAGAAAATGACTAGTATAACTTTTAAGATGATCATAATATAATCATATTTATTATTCTATCATTGTGATTGATATTATTTGTATATTTTTTTTAAAAAAACAGCCTTGAAATAACTTTGTGACCAAATTCTTTTGTGGAATTATCCCATGTGTTTTTTGACAATGAAGGGGCTTCATTATGACATTTTTACACATACACATACACACGTACATTTGTGCACACACACATATACATAATGTACATCAGTCATATTCATTCTTCTCCTACTGTCTCAATGCACCTTCTCTCATGTTAAAGCTGTGTGTACTTGCTCATTATCCCTTACATAGTTTTGAACCCAATTTGTCTCAGGCAAAATGTGTAGGTTCTGGTGGCTATTTCTGAAGTAAGCAGATATACCATGTACTAGTTGAGAAAGTAGGTTCTGGGACAAACTTCCTGCTTCAGATGCTCTGTGTCATTGCTTACCAGTAGACTGTGTGACCTTAGAAAATGACTTTACCTCTCCATGCCTCTTCAGTGAAAGTGAGAATGGAATTAAATCTCTAAAGCTGTCCATCACAGCAGCTAACTTCATTCATACGTAAACCCAGCTCATGCTCCCCACCCAATTAATGTTAGCTGTGACTACTGAAAGCAACTGATACCCAAAGAAGCCCAGATGATAAAGAAAATTAGTCAGGACCTACAAAACCACAGAGGCAGACTGGGGTGAAATCTTTAAAAAATAAAGTACTGGGACTATAATGTTACTTATATAAAAGAATTATATCCCATTAGCTTCACAAGGACACAAATCAGGTATTTCAGAGAAGTACAGGAGCCATCGCTCATAGCCCTTCCCTCCCAAACAGATAGCAAACATCTGAGAAGCAATTACATAACACGATGAAATAATAAACTCCATTGGAGTAAGTGCCCTCCGATGATTTCTCCACACCGCAATCTGGAAGCAAAGGCCAGCTGGGGCAGGCAGGCAGTAAAACTGCAAGTGTTGATGGCAGAGGACTGGGCAGAGGCCTTGGTGGGGGCTGGCTCTGCTCTAATTGCCATCCTTGGGATTACCATTGTGAGTTATTCCAAGGTGCACGTCCCTTCTGAACACATTTTTCACAGAAGATAGTGGAAGCAATCTTGCCTGACCTCGAGAAGTAACAAGGCTAGACGGAGAGGGGGAAAGTGGCTAATTTCATGTTCCTGTGAAACACAAACTGAGTTAGAAGAAAACAGGAAGGAGGAGGCAAGAATGGAAAATTAAAGAATCAGGTAAAAATCGAAGCCCCAAAATACAAAGAAGAAAAGAATCTATTTTTTTTAAAACATAGGTTTTGGTTTTGAATGTAATAGCACTTGGCATATTAACAATGAATTGCCAACAGGAAGAAAAAGAGAAAACTCAAAACGGAAGATGTCAGGTTAGCAACAATAAGCTCATCCCCATCCCCATCTTCTTTCCTATGACTCTGTGCTGGGATGGGGACACACAGCACAAGCCCAACAGCCCCTCTCCCCGATCCCCATGTTGTTCCTGGGATCTGCTGCTTCTTTGCAAGGAAGGCAGGGCTAAGCAAGCTCAGTCCTTAAACATCTTCATCCTCTTACTTTCATAATCAGCTTCTAATGCTCTGTTCAATAGATGTGGGGCTGCCAGACCAAGCGCTTGGAACAGCTGCTGGGGACGTGGAACTATTCTCTGTGCCATTGATCACAAAGACAAAAATCAATCCTGGCTAAGGAGAAAGAAGTTAAAAATAAATTGCAGGGATTGATTTCTGTTCAGACCTTCTGACTCCCAATTCGGGAAGTGGGAAAGAAGAGCGTGTAGATCTGCCAGTCACAACACCACTCCCTGTGTGCCAATTTCTAGAGCAAAACCGGGAGATGGATGTTTTACACACATACACACACACACACACACACACACACACACACGTGCGCGCGCGTGCACATACACAATTCCCTTTGAATTCATTTTTTATATTCTTTCTGTTTCCTAATAACTATCTAAATAGTAAAGTCTGCCTCGTTTGCTACAAATCTCCCAAGTATAACCCCACGTTTTGTGGACAGAAGTGATGGCCAAAATATTTGTTGAGGGATTTACTGAATACATGAATACATTCCTATTAGTGTCTCTCACCAGTATGTATATGTGTTCACAGATTTACCACTGCATACAATTAGTGTTCTTATTTATTGCTTTGCTTGTGTTAGGTCTCTCTTCTCCAGACTATAAACCAGACAGGAAACATGTTCTTATATTTGCATATTTATTTCTTATATATGTATGATCTCCAGGGATCATAACCTTCTCTTTTTAGTTATTGCCTTTTTATCTCTTATTTACTGTGTTATTTCCCCGTACAGCCCCCAGAAGATGTATGTGCAACGAGAAAGGAAGATTCAATGGTTCTCTAGAAAGATTTAGCTACCTCACAGATATCTTTTTAAAAAATAATATTATTCTGACAATGAAGAAATGAGTTAGGGAAATACAAACAATAGTTCCCTTTGCCTGCCTGACTAAATGGAGTGACCCTTGGAGTGGGCAGATTCGTGGGTGTTGGAAGGGGCTTCCTGGAGTCCCAGAGGGCCTCCACTGCTTTCCAGGCAGCTTCTGTGGAGTTCACAGATCCACAAAGTACTGAGGCAGTGTCCACCAAGGGATGAAGAAGAGGAAGATTGGGTAGTGAAGCCATGCCCACACCTTGTGCTCTACATGTGCTCCACTCTGCCTGTGTGCTTTGTATGATGGAATTCCACAGTGGAGTCTGGAAGCAGTTCAATGGCAGCCAAATGGAGGCCCTTTGGTGAAGGCAGTCCTATGGTTCCCAAGAGGGGAAGTGAGCTTGAGGGAGGAAATCCTTGGTCCAAAATTGCTGAGTGACTTCATACTGAAACCAGAGTTGCACCCAAGATTGCCTGCCCACCCTACTCACACACATGCCCCTCCTGACCCTAAATGGTCTCTCTGCCTTGGACTATGGCTGGTCCTAACATGGAACCTCTCAATTAAGTCCTCCAGTAACTGTTCCCCTGTCTTCCAGGAAGTCTTCCTTGCCTGTGGCTCCACACAGCTTCTCTTCAGTCTTGGAAGCAATGGTTCCACAAAGACTAGCTCTTTGTTAAAATATTTTTCAAGCATTGCTGAGTATGAGACCAAAGAGCTCCTTTCCTCAGACTAAGGGCAAAAGGAAGAGAAAAGGATTTTGTCTTGCTTACCATGGTTGTCCTTTCATTTACACAGAGGGAAAAAAGAGCCAATTCAGTGTTCAGTTAGTGATTGGATGAGTGAAGGAATGAAGGAATGAGTCTATCAATTACACTGAGCCTGTCTCAGCTCTGAGCATACAGAACCTTCTCCGTCCAATCAAGATGATTAATCTGCCACCATGAAACATCAAGAAGCCTTCATTCTGGCCAATCTTGAGGGGTTTTGGCTTCTTAAAAAAAAAGCTGCTTGCAGAAATTGAAAGTGTTTGTTTACCCCATTAACCAGTTATGGAGTTAAAGGCAGGGCGATTAAAAATTTCAAAGGCTGAAACCCAGAAATTAATAGGCATATATATCCTAGTTAGAATGATAATGACAAGAGAACTGGACTTAATAGTCTACTTCTCAGTCAACAACCCAACTGCCTTCATTATCAGCACTGTTGTTTTTACAGCAGTATAATTATCTTTAATAGGAGAAAGCTCTAGAAAACGAGGTCTCCTGGGAGCCAGGCCTACCCGAATGGGTATGAAGGACTTAATGGGACTTGGCAGAGGACAGGAATGGGGACACTTAGCCCAGTTATAACTTCATAACTCCTCAGAGCCCTGGAAGATGGTTCCAAAGAAAACCCTGCTTCCTCCCCACAAAGAAGAAATTGGATAATATATGGAAAGTGTGGTTGGTAATGATGATTCACCACTAATTTTCCACCTGGCACCACAGTGAGTGGTAAGGTGGTGGTGAGGGACAATATTGAGAGTATAGGCACAAGTGCACTGCACTGAGTCCCATTCATCATTCTGTTAGATAAATGATGCAGGTTTCTGATATGAAAGAAAAAAAAAAACCACAAAAGAGGTATTAACAAAGAGACCACTTTTCAGAGATTTGGTTAAGTTATTCTGCCCCTGTTACCTACCAAGATGGGGTACCATCCACTTATGCCTGAAGTCAGCCAGAAAAGTTTCTACAAATAGCAGTGGTTTGGTGCAAAAGTGGAGAAAACAACGAAATGAGAAATACCTGGTCACTTTCTAGGAACTCTAACAGCCCTAAGGTCAAGCCCCTAACCCTGCCATTTCCTCAGCTACAGACAAAAGAATGATCCCCTAAATGTCACCAAAACTCAGTTTCCTCCCAGGAATGTCATAAACAGTAATATCAACACATCAAAGTGTGTGGTCACTAAAGCTTAATTCAATGAAATAAAATGCACAGATGTCAAGGATAAATTTGGCACTAAATAAATGTGAGGTCCTTTACTAACTATGAAAACCTTTCTTTTTTTTTTTAATTTGCTGATGGACAGGTAAAACTGGTGCCTCCAGGTGAAAACAACATTCTGAAGAAGAATGTTCACATTATTGGTTTCCAAACTGTGGGAAAGACAGAGCAGGGTAGCTGGTCTCATCCATTTAAGCTGATGATGGGGTTTGCCTTCTGACCAAGACTTGGAGATGAGGCTCCTGGGTAACTAAACACCACAAGGGCCACTTTTCCTATACAACACATTACGCAGCATATCTAACACCACCCCTCCTCCTCGTGCCCTTAGAGACACTTCTAAATAACAATATCAGCCTCTGAGCCACAATCACAGAGGAGGCCAGGGCCAATTACTCAGAGGTGAAACAACTTAATACTCATGAAAAGGTGGACACAACTTAATACAGGTGAGTTAACCATACCCCAGCCCTATACATCAAAAGAGAAAGGCCAACGCTTGCTTTATAACACATAGTGAATTGCAAAACTCTTCTTTGAAAGGAAAACATTCCAGGCTATGTTGGTCTTGTAAACAATAAATACTGTGACTTGCATGGAATCTCATTAGATCTCTTGGGAAAGAAACACATGTTAATAATTTATTAGGGACGTGCACCGTAAAGCTCCGAATGGAGAGAGACTGTCATGCCTAAGGGATGAATGGGTATTCTGTGAACAAAGACTCATCCTTGGAGCCCCTCTCTCTGTCTGTGTTATGCTGAGACAAGCAGGTGAGGCATCAGCTTTTGGATGTAATTGACACTGGAGGAGTGCATGCAATGGCTTTCCTCAGGGTAGCAAATGAAGAGACAGAACTCAGAGGAGCAACTGGGAGAGCCCATGCCTAAAGGCAGGTAGCAGAAGGGCACTTGTGTAGGAAAGTAGGACTGGGCTGGTATTGAAGAGGGAGGAGGAGGCGGTGACAGGAGGTGAGTCAGGACAGGAGTGGCAGCCCGGAGATGTGAGTGCTGCAGACAGGTCAACTGAGTTAATTACTGAGAGGCGTAGTGTGGATACCATTCCACAGTATCTTTGATGAACTTGGCAAAAGCAATTTCAGTGGAGTGGCAGAGGCAGAAGTCAGTCTCAGGTGGGTTACAGAGAGAGGGAAATGGGAGACAGGAATAGCGAATACAGACAGCACTCAAGAAATTGGCTTGCAAAAAAAAAGATGAAATCATTGTACAGAGACGTGCGGGGGTCAAAGAAAGTTCTTTATGGATTTAAGCATGGTAGATATTTAGAAATATTTACATACTATAGGAAGTTTGGAAGAGGAATGAGAATTTAAAAATAAACAGGCAAGAGACAATATGATCAGGTTCCTGAGAAGAGAGGAGGAATAGGACTAAGTGACTAGATTGAGAACTGAAGTGTTCTACTTTTCTTGTAGTCTACTCATCTTAAATGCTGGATTGCATTCAGAGATTTATAAATACTTTGGTCTTTTAAGGCTGCCTTGAGCTGGGTTCACTGCAAAAGAAAGCTTGGACAAGGACATTTATGAAAATAGTTTTTTTGTCTTGTGAGAAAAATTAGAGGAACAGGTGTGGTGCAGCAAGAACATGGAAAACAGGGAGGGAGCGATAGCATCATTGAATCACTGAATTGGTTCCACCTGGGGGGCTCCATCCTACCAGAAAGCCTATGAGAACTCATATGGCACGAGGCTTGGGGTTGTTCACCTGATATAGAGAGAGCACTTATCTATAAGCTGCCAATTTGTCCCAGAGGCTCTTGACACCCTCAAAGTTTGTATCTGCATCAGAATGACAGAGGAGATTCTTATGGAGATAAATCAGAGGTGGTCAGTGTGGAGAAGACACAGCCTTCCCTACCTACAACTGCTTAAACTCTGTAAACATGAGCTAGAAGCATGTGAGATGTTCTATACAAATATCAACTGGACACTGCAATGTTTTGCTTATCAATAAAAATATTTCAAACACTAAGAGCACTTTTAAATCAAGTCACTAAAACCATCACTTGTATGAGAGATGCATCCCAATGACACATTATTTGTGAAGATGTCTTCATTGGCTTTCTTTTGAAGATTGCATCTGCACCTCTATCTCCATTTTCCTCTAACTTTCTGTGCCATAACTGTGTCTCTAATGATGAAATTGCTATTTATCCAACGTTCAAAGTCTCTTCCATTAAGGCCAAATTAACATCATTGAAAATATCACCAAATAGTTTCCTTTGACTAATTACAACATATTAATTTAAGCTTCAGGGCTTTTTTTTCTTTCAGAAAGATAAAAATTTGTTATGAGAACAGTAGCCACACCATCAAGGCTTCTTACCTCCCATGATAGTGCCTGAAGCACCATCTTCAATGCAGTGAGCTCAGGTCTAAGATGTGACAAGTCTTTGAAAGATACATCAGCACCATAATATCTGAAGTCCCACAAAGATTGTGAGCAATTGGTTCATTGACAGGTGGGAAGCTAGCGAGGTAGGAAAGTTTTATCTTACATGGAAGTATGAATTGAACCCAAGACAAATTGAAAATGAATGTGCATCAAGTATATACATTTTTCTAATGTGGGAAGGGGAAAAACAGGATGACCCATTGTAACAACGAAATATAGAAGACACTATGTTGAAAATGAACTTTACAACTTTGTGGGGATCAGGGGGAGGTAGGGGTTGGGGAGGTGGGGAGGAAAGGGATAGTAGGAGAAAAACAAAGGAGGGGGTGACAATCCTCAATAAGAAATGGACTCATTACCTTGCTCATGTAACACTAACCCCTTTGTACAGTATCTTTACAATAAATATATTTAAAATAAAAAAGAAAATGAATGTGCAGAAGAGATTTAGTAATATTTTATGTAATGGGTTACTAAAAGCTCATAAAAGAGGATGTGCATACCCAAAAGAGTGAGACTGATGTTTTACACATGGATTAGTCTCTCTGTTCTAGCAATTTATGGGGCTTTGTGGTTTTCAAAGCATTTCAAAGCCTTATTATCTCCCTTGATCCTCACAACAACCTTTCAATTTGCACAGGGCAAGTAGCATGACTCCATTCTACTGAGATGAAGAAATCAGTGTTTTGTGATTCTAAGTGATTTACCCAGTGTCCCCTTGTTGGTAGTGGGCAGATCCCTGATTATAGTCCAGAGCTCTTTTCTCCACATGAGACCACCAACTGCTTAAGTCATAAGCTGCTTGAGAGGAGGGGAAATGTATTCTGCCTCTGTCATATTGCATCTGGCATTTTTCTAGTGACTCAATAGAAATCTGCTCATTGGCCCCAAAAGCATCATTAATTGCTGGCACTTCTAGAAAAATTTATAGTAGTAGCATTTTTGTGTTTAAAACTAATTGCCTCTTGTAGGCAAGGCACTGACTGTCCTCATTGTGGTCTTATAATCATCCTAGAACCACCCAGTACATGTGTTCATGTCCATTGTCATACTACCTTTTAATTATATTCACAGAGCATCACAAGTAGTTGAAAGTACTCACACCCAGTGTTAGCTGTATTTACACCATGTTACCTGTCGTGTTGGCAATTTTACAGAATTTTCAAGGAATCCAGAAGTGACTGGTGATGGCATGTTAGTGTGTAAGTGATTATAGATGCTTTAGGCTCATGCAGCCACACTCAGGGGCCCAGGTGTGTTTCTGTTCTATTCCTGAGGTCAGCCCACAAAACAACCATCTCTTTCTTCTGAATATTTGGGTTGCTACTTATAATCTTTCAGGGAAATTTTAGGCTTCTTAAAAGAGTGAGTGAACCTGGATGTTAGTGGCTCATGCCTGTTATCCTAGCTACTCAGGAAGATCTGAGCATCTTGGTTTGAAGCCAGACTAGGCAGGACAGTCCTTGAGACCCTTATCTCCAATTAACTACCAAAAAATCTAGAAATAGAGTTGGGGCTCAAGAGGTAGAGTACTTTCTTTGAGCAAAAAATCTCAGAAACAGTGTCCAAGCCCTGAGTTCAAGCCACAGGAACAGCACAAAAACAAGAACAAAAGTGTAAGAGAAGCCAAGTGTCATAGCACATATGAACAACTATCGCATTCAGGTGGTAGAAGGAAGAAAACATGTTTGAGAACAACCTGGGCTATAAAATATGACCATGTCTCAAAAAACTTGATTTTCAAAGGCAAAACAAAAGAATGAAAAAGAGCTTTTTTTTCTTGTGCAGCAAAGACTCTATGGAATATGTGGACAAAGTCTTGGCAGAGTCTAGAAGCTTCCTGCTTTAGGACTTCATCTTCTCTGCCATTTAAGCACATTAATTATTGACTTGTTTTCTCTCTCATAGTTTAGATATGTAAAGTCAGGCTGATAGCATACCTTCAAAATAAATTCAATGCAAAATGACAATTTGTTCATCTAGTCCTTTTTGCATGGAAAAGCTATCTCGTGTGCCATGGTGAGAAGCTACGGAAAAGGCTTATGCCATCTCTTGTAGCATAACCGTGTCAGCTAATGCCTGGGACAGACCCTGTTCTCGTTTCTGTATCATAACCCCTTGGGTACAAATCATATCACAGAAGGAATTTTGCCTCAATAGTCTCTTCTCTGAGACCACCACTCCCAAGGCTGCATTATAAGGGAAAATGACCAAATTTTCAAACACCTTGGCTTAGAACATAGAAAGCAACTTGTCTTTACCTAACCCTACAGACGAAAGCTTATTGTTTCTTTCTTCTCCTTGCAGAATGGAGGCCCTCCCAGCAGGCTCTTCCCCATTAAAGCAAGACAATTTCGGGAAGAACTAGCCTCTTTTGATTTCACTATATAACCGTAGGTGCCCTACACAGAAAAGGTACTAACAGCATACTCAATGGCAGGAGATCAAGTGATCATTCATAAAGTCCCTGAAGTAAAGCCATCCAGGTGGTCACCTTAGTTCTCCATATGTAGGAAAATATAAGGTGAGGTCGAACCTTTGGGATACCTTTAAATTGCAGAAGCTGTGTAGGTAGTTTGCATACCTCATACAGGCTGGAGGATAACCAAGAAAGAGGAATTAGATCAGCTGTGGGGAGGCAGCTTTCCTTCAGAGAAGCAAATGAGAGATGGTACAATTTTCATGCAAAATTAATACCCTTGGGAAGAGCGTTGTTAAATAATTTAATGAAGGCATATCATTATTTAGAAGCAACTTGAGTTTTTGATTATTTAAACTCTGCACTCAAATGCACATACATTTGCATGTATTGATTCATCCTTGCTCAGGTAAATAATTGCTCGATAAACATATAGCCTCAGCTCTTACTCATATGCAGACAGAGAAAAGGTATGGGCCTGGAACTCACCTGCATTCCCAGTGGGACATTCCTTATCCACATAGGAAAAACTTTGACCTTTGACCCAGGGAGCCAATAATGTTACAAAAAGTGAATGGTTTCTAAACATTTATCAACAGTGGAATGTTTTTGTCAAATGAAAGAGTGTTAAGGAATCCAATATATATTGAACAAACAGAGTTAGAATTGCACTGTTTAAAGAAGTGCTAGGAATTCTGCAGACCAATCCTTCCAGACATTCCATTTTTAATAGTTTATTATTTAAATAGTACATAAAACCATAAAAGTTGTACAGATTTATGGAGTGTCGTGTGATGTTTTGTTACATGGATGTATTGTCTAACACTCAAATCAGAACATCTATCTTCTAAAACATAAATCATTTTTTATGATGAAAGTAAAAGATTTTTCTTCTAGCTACTGAAATTGGCAGTACACTATTGTCATCTAGAGTCACCTAAAGTGCAATAGCTCGTCAAAATTTTGGTTCCTAGGGATCAGTCTCTCCCTATGTTCCCTCTGCAGCTCATTGTAACCACTCCTTGACTCTCTCTCTACTTTCATGAAAGCCACTTTTGTAGATTCCACATACAAGTGAGAACACATGGTACTTGTCTTCCTGTGTCTGTGTCTTTCTGACTGATTTTGCTTAACATAATGATCTCCAGTTTCTTCCACGTTATTGCAAATGATGGATTCTATTCTTTCTATGGCTGAATGGTGTCTATGTGCCACATTTTCTGTACTCATTTTTCAGATAATAGACACTTTGTTTCATTTTCTTGGCTATTTTGAATGATGCTGCAATAAACATGGGAAGGAAGATGTCTCTCACAAACTGATTTCATTTTGTCTGGAGATTGTGTGTGTGTGTGTGTGTGTGTGTGTGTGTGTGTGTGTATGCGCGCGCACACATGTGTATAATCTCCAAGAGTGGCTCCTCCATTTGTTGGTTGCGCCTGAGACAAATTTTCTTGAGACTCTATGTGAAATTGACAGAAAAAACACTTGGCATTCAGAGGTGGGAAAGATGAGGGGCAGAATGGCTATCAGAGTTCACATCTGTCTCTGTTAGCACTAAAATCAAACATAAGAGATCAATATTTCAGAAAGTGAGAAAATGCAGGAAAAGGTACTTAAATGTCATGTACCACTAAAGTGATTTATTTAATCGCTCAAATTTTTGGTTGCTCAAATTTGGCTGGTCAAATGGAAGGGATAAAAGAAATGGAGAGGGAGAGAAAACACCCTTCAGTGGAATATAAAATTGAGAGTCCAGCTTGGTGAAACTCCCCAGAGATGTTAGACTCAATTCTCACCACTATTCAACGTAACTTCTTCAGAAGATTCTTCTATTCTACTTTTACATTTGCTCTTGACAGAGGAGATGCAACTCAAGATTGCTTGTTAGACAAATGCTTTACTATTTGATTCACAACTGTATTAGTCCCTCCCCTCCCTCCCACTTCCCTCCCTCCCTCTCTTTCTTTCTTTCGCTCTCTTTCTTTCTTTCTTTCTTTCTTTCTTTCTTTCTTTCTTTCTTTCTTTCTTTCTTTCTTTCTTTCTTTCTTTCTGATAGCATCTCATTCTTTCTATTCAGACTTCCTTTAGAAAATGATTTTCCTACCTTTTTACTTCTTTTGAGATAGTATCTGGCTATGTTGCCAAATCACTGGCCTTGAACGCTGATCTTCCTGCCTCTGCCTCCTGAGAGCTAAGATTACAAGAATGTGACTTCACAACTGTTTCTTCCAAAGATTATTGTTTGTTAGATGGTAGTCAAGGTGAACTGACTGCTGCCTACGCTGATGTTCTATAAGATACAATCTGTAGGTTTAAACTGAAAGAGAATTTGCTGTTGGTTTGTGGGTTTTCTGCTTTGAGAAAGTTTTCAGAGGCAGCTGAAATGAAAGAGGCCGTCAGAATGAAGGATCCGGCTCTGTCCTTGCTTCATAGGCACATATTAATCACCAAAGTATGAATCAGACCTTTTCAATAAAGACTGTTCTGATTCACATTCCAATTTTCTAAATTCATACTCCCTTAAAAGAATAAAAATCCATATTTCAGTCAATTATTTGAGATGGTTTTCAATGCTTTAAAAATGAACATACACGGGCTGGGAAGGTGGCTCAGTGGTAGAGCACTTGCCTTGCATGCCTGAGGCCCTGGGTTCGATTCCTCAGCACCACATAAGCAGAAAGAAAAAAAGCCGGAAGTGGCGCTGTGGCTCAAGTGGTAGAGCGCTAGCCTAGAACTGAAGAGCTGAGAGACAGTGCCCAGGCCCAGAGTTCAGGCCCCACGACTGGACCCCCCCCCAAAAAAAGAACATACACAAAATAAGCAGTAACAGCAAGAATAGTAAGAGAAAGCAAACACACGATCAGATTATGACAATGGTAGGCCATGATTCTGCATACCTGTACCTGTAGCACTGAGGCACTCAGGCAAGCGAGTCATGAATTTGAGGCTAGCTTGAGCTCCATACCAAGAGTTGGTCTCAGTCAAACACACAAACAAAAATCCAACCAGATAGAGTAACCAATGTTAGAGGAAAAAGAGATGGGAAGCAAGATAGGGACACTTTTTTCTTGCTATTGTTTTTAACGTATTTCAAATGTACTATGTGATTTTTTTTGTTTCTTTGGTATGTTCCTCCCCCACCATATAACCCCTGTTTTCACTGTATTTGATGTGGAAGGGGAAGGGAAAAACAAAATGCTTAAATAGGGATACAGGTTGACCCATTGTAACAATGAGATGTACAAGAAACTATGTTAAAAAACGAACTTTATAATTTAGGTGATGGGGGGGCAGGGGGAGGGGGAAGTATATTTGTGGAGGTGGGAGACGAGGGATGGTAGGAGGAAAACAAAGGAGCAGGCAACAATGCTCGATAGGAAATGTACTCATTACTTTGCTCATGTAACTGTAACCCCTCTGTTCCAGATTTTTACAATAAAAAACATATTTTTAAAAAAAAGAGATGGGGAGCATCAGAGTACTTTGAAAATTAAGATAGGGCAGATGCTAAAATCAACACAAATATTAGTTTTGTACTATCGAGAGAGAAACTCAAAGTAGTTGTATAGAGAAACCTAAGTATTATTGGGATTCAATGAAAGGAAATAGAGAAGTTAACCTCTCCAGGAAAAACATGTTTGGCGTATTTTCCCGACATCCTACTTGCCACAACTACAAATTGTTTCGGGTAGAGAGGTCCTGGTCATTGTGTCCTTTCTCCTCCCTCGCATGGCTCAAGGGCACCCCTGTCCCGCAGGAACACGGTGCTCTTCATCTCTGCATACCTCGCTTGCTCTCCAGCCTCCTATGCACTAGGCCAGCACCAACCCTCGTTGCAGGCAGGGTGAAGAGCTCTCCTTCCCACCACGAACAACGCATGCTTCCCACTAATACAGCTCTCATCACACTGCATTATAATTGTTTAGTTGTTGGTGTTCCCCACAGGGATGAATGTATTTTAATATATTTAAATGAATTAATATAAAAAAGGCACTGAATAACACACTGGGTAATTCCTGGACAGCAGTCTTATAAAAACTCAGAGACACTCTACACATGGGCATTGCTTATGCAGTGAGCAATTGCCAATTACCCTAAGTTGTCTTATATTGTTAGCTGCAGACACAAGATTTCCTTGCTTGAAAGAGATAACTAGCTACACTCTCCGAAAATAAGGATGGTACCTTATCTTCTCCATTCAGTTCAGTTCGACAAACACTTATTGAGTACCACTCATTATGCTAAGTGCGGGGGAAACAATGATGAATAAGACATAGCCCTGTTCTTGGAGTTTACAGACCTAGCTGGGGAGATATAATACAAATGCATAAACAGTCAGCACTGGAGCCTGCTCTGATCTCAATTGAGCATGTCAGTATATCTGGTAAAGAGGCACTCCAAACAAAAAGAAAATACAAGAAACTTATATAAAGAAATGTCATAGTATATTCATAGAGACTACAAAGGTCTATGTTTATTGACAGGTGTACTAAAATAAGGGAAGTGTAGGAAGAGCAATAGTGCCTAAGGAATTCCCAAGAGACTGATGGGGCACCTTTGGTTGCAGCTGTGGAGACTCCTGTAGGCAACCCTAAGGCGTAAGATTTTATCCTGTTGGTGATGAAGAGCCACCAACAATAGGAACGCTGAATTTTATTTTAAATAAATGAGTTTGGAAGGGATGTAAATGGACTAGAAGTTGGTATGCTGATCTAGGGTCAAGGAGATCAGTTAGAAAGCTACTGCAACCTTTCGGAAAATATACAATTAAGGATTTTTGAAGGGTTTTAAGTAGCCAAGCAATGCTAGTGCTTCTCCTTTTCTTCTCATCAAACATCTAGAGAAATAAGCAAAACTAGAAAAAAAATGCAGGTTCTATACTTGCTGAAAATTTCACCATGTGGGAATACAACACACATGGGAAGAAAGCACATATACTGTGCTCCAAGAGGCTGGGCTTTAGGAGAAAAACATCTTGAGTCATGGAACCTCACTGAGAACCAAGGAGGACTTTTGATAAATGGAAATGGAGACCTGATCTATGGCTACTCTTGTCTCCTGTGTATGAGTAGCTTGTCACCTGAAGAATTCAGGTCCCCAAAATAGGTAAAATGTAAGTTCACAAGAAACATGAACATTGGCTGAGTGGCATGTTCTTATTACATGTATTTACGTGTGGATGTATGCATCATTTGTATATCTTCTTTTGTATTCCTCAAGAATGTATTCCAGTTTGTTTTATCTACAATCTAAGCCCTAGCACCTAGCACCAGGAACTCACATGTACAAGGCAACATACTGAATGATGGAACATCACATCTTTCAAACAAAATAAATATGACTGATGCCAGGTCAAAAACCACTTCCATTTGCTTCCAGCATAACATAAAAAGAAGTCTTGCTTGCATAACGTAAAAAGAAGTAGGGAGAATGGGATGAGGGAGAATGACGGGGAGATTTAAGTCTGATTATCATACCTTGTATGCATACATGAATACGTCAAAATGAAGTCTCCATGGGACATCTAGTTGATGCTAATAGAAAATGCTGGAGAAACACTCTGGATATTTGCCCGCAGAGTTACAGAAAACTGTGCAACACATAGAAAAAAATCGGAATATTCTATATTTTAAATGTATTTCCCAGAAACCATTCTGCCATGATCCTCATTATATATAGTATTAGCATTAAAGAAAGGAAAGGGCAACAGGATTGGTAAATGCATAAATCATTCCTGTGCTTCAAGTTTTTTTTTTAATCTTTAATAGAAAGGCAGAGAAAATAACTTCCGTGAGGATGATAATAATTGAAACAGAATGTAAGGAAACACCCAAGAAATAACTAAGAAAAATATTAGCTAGGGCTCTGGATTATTCAATTTGGTGGCATTGACCCAACTACGTTGACTAACTTCATAGACGGTAATGGTGACATCAGTTTGTTTCCAGCATTATAGGGACATACTGGTTTTCTTTCTTTTTCCTGTGGATCATCCACACTGGGATGCTGAGATACACACATGGAGTGTATGATGGAAGTCATTACTCACTCACTGATTTATAGTCCTGAGAAAATGGATATAGTACTCGGAACTATGGGAATGCTCAAGAAGTAAGTCCTGGGTCTCAAGTGCAGCAGATCAAACACAAAAATGGGAAATTTATGGCAAATGCCAAGAGTACTGACTAGCACTGTGTATTTTGTCAGGTATGTGTTCAATATACCTGCCAAGCCTTATTTTAAACAAATCCTGAGCTTCTGGCATTGATTCAAGCTGCAAAACAAGATATCTTAAGCCAAAGATACTTCCTATTTCTGTTTTTGAAGCTGGTTTCTAGGAGTCTAAGTACCTATCTAATATTTTCCTAGGCCACAAAATTCCACACAAGTTTTAGAAAGGAGTAACTGTAATACTGAAAAGCTATCAGCATAACAAGAATTCACAAACACATCGGAGTCACAAAGATATTTTGGGAGGACCAAGAGTAAGGGGCCAAATAAAGGTATAAAGTATTTTTTCTACTCTCAGTGTAAAAATTTTTACATTATATCTCTATGTAGGCCATAGAGCTATAAGGGTAGATGGAGAGTACTTTGTCAGGAAGATGGGGGAGATGGAGTTAGGAAGTTCCTAGGATGCCTTGGAGGAATGAGTTGGATATTAACTTAAAAGCCAGGGATCAGGCAGAGAATGTTCGTATGTTCAGATATTTAAATCTGAGAAAACTCAAAGAGGTGTCCAAGTCAAATTTTATATGGGAAAAGTCTGTAGAACAACTGAGGATAGAATAATGAAAATTACAGAAAGTCAAAGATGCTGTCAAATGCCAATTTTCATTTACAACACACACACACACACACACACACACACACACACACACACACACACGACAGTCAATATAGTATATGAGTATACATTTTTATATCTCTTCATCTTTGTTCTATTTGGACCTCCTTCCAGGATAGTGAAACCATACAACTCAAAGCCTAAAAGAATGGTTCCTTTTCTTGCCTCAAAATCTAAGTTTCATCTAATTTCCTCTAAGGGTCAGAGTTTTGTGAGTAGAGGGGTTTGGGTCTTGAACTTGAGGGTGTAGTCAGAGCTGAAAAAAGAGGGAAAGATTTACGTGAGTTCTAAGCAGTTTTCAGAAAGAAAATCTTAGCAATGCCTAATTTATTGGGGACTTCTTCGCAAGTTAGATAAGTCACTTCAGGCAGAAATAGAACATGACATTGATAAATTACTTAATGTCAAAGCCCATTAGACATCTGACTTTAAATAACCTCAAACCTCAGCCCAGGACCTAATCATGTCAAGACAACTCCATTACCATGAAATGGTAATCCAACTCAAAAATTCAGTGGACTACCAGAATTCCCTGGGCAGGACACTGAGCCATAAGACTTCATAGCAGAAGTCTGTGGTATCATCAGACACTGGACCCCTAGAGTGAAGGAGAGACAAAGCCCAGGCTCCATAGTTCACCAACCTCAAGAAAACCATCTTTATTTTCATAGCAAGCAGCTGACTTCGCTTAGCACATCTGATCTCTACTATGAACAGCACAGTCTTCACTCACTTGAATGAAGATATACTCGTCCTGGACAACCAAGGAGCTGATATCAATGGAGCGGGCAAAGGGGCCACTCCGAGTTGTCTCTGCACATTCCTGGATCCTGCAGGTGAGGTAGTGAGCATCTGAAAAGAGAGGGCACAAGAGAACATGGTAAGTCAAGCTCTCAGCGGCACATACAGGTCTAGTTTATGAAGGATCAGTGATAGGAATTAAAATAACAATGGTATTTCACGTTCTTATCCACACAACTTGAAATTATTACCAAATAAGATGGCAATAGCTACTACTATAAACACAGGAATGGAGAAAGAGTTAATCTCATATCCTGTTGGCAATGGAGTAAATTGGTTTAGCTTTAAGGAAGAGCAAGTTTGAAGTAGCTATCAGAATTTTACATGTGCATATTTTATACACCAGCAATTCTAATTCAAGGGATGCTTTCTACAGAAAGACTCATATTTTCACAAGGAGGAAAGGCAAGGATGTTCATTATGGCATTATTCAAAGCAATGAAAAATTGAAAACAGGCTAAATGTCCATGAATTAAACAATATTTAAATAAGCTGAGATACATATGACAGAATGTCATGCTGTAATTAAAAGATTAGGTAGATACACACATTGACATGATTTCTCCAAGAGGCATTGCTCTGCTACCTTTGAGAAATTACCCAGAATTACTTATGCTATGATCTAATTTATGTCTTAATAAGGCCTTGTCTGTGTAGATATGTAGGTTTGTGCCACAACTGAATGGATAAACATTTCAAAAGTTGTATATAAAAATTAGCTATGATTATTTTGGAGGAAAGGAACGGGCTTAAGGAAGTACACAGAAATAGAATTATGTGTATCTACTTATTACTTATATAAAACTTATAAAACTTGCAAAATGTTCTGAAAATATCAACCACTGACCACCTTCCACCCCATTAAGAAGTCCATAAAATATGTGGCAGCAAAGATAGCTGAACAAGAGCGAAGTACTTGATTTGAAAAGCGTTCTGTGACTACAGGATCAACCAGGAAAATTCAGTCCATTTGGTTATTTGCTAGTTCTGAAAAACCTACAGGAAGTTTATAAAGAAATTGCTTTACAAATTGTTTTAAAAATGGTTAATTTCATGGCATGATAAAGCAGGTGGTCAAAATGAAAAGTGAAGATTTATTTAAGACTAAAAGTAGGCAAATCTTCTAGGCTCTGTTGGCTCTCGCCTGTAATCCTAGCTACTCAGTGGGCTGAGATGAGAGAATTGTGGTTTGAAGTCAGCCTGGGCAGGAAAGTCTGTGAGACTCTTATCTCCAATGAACTACTCAGAAAGAGCCAGAAGTGGCACTGTGACTCAAGAGCTAGAGCTCTAGCTTCAAGCAAAATGTTGAGGGACAGAGACCAGGCCCAAAGTTCAAGCCTAAGGATCAGACAAAAAAAAGTAAGCAAATCTTTATCATTAAATGCCATAAGCAGCTGGTGCTGGTGGCTCACACCTGTAATCCTAGCTACTCAGAAGACTGAGATCTGAGGAATGCACTTCAAAGTCAGCACTGGCAGGAAAATCCATGAGACTCTTCTTATCTCTAGTAAACCACTCAGAAAAGGCTGGAAGTGGGCTGTGGCTCAAATGGTAGAGCACTAACCTTGAGCAAAAAAGAAACTCAGGGACAATGCCCAGGCCCTGAATTCAAGCCCCAGGACCACAAATAAAAATACATACATCATTGTATATATCTGTCTAATGTAGTTGCTCCTTGCATAAGTGTATCTGCATACATAGGTATTAGATTGAATGGAAGAGGTGTGAGCAATAGAGATAAAGGGTAATAGCTTAAATAAGCAAAATTTTGTAATGGTTAAGCTTAAAGTAAAAATAGATTAAAGTATTCCTGCTTATCCTCAGTTAATGATTAGTTCAATGAGTTCATCATTCTTGCATACATACTTTGTATCAGATATCCTTGGGGATTACAAGTATAACACTGAATGAAACAGAGACTTTGTATTCAAAGAGAATCTGCTCTCCAGAAAGGGGCTTACTCATATTTATATAGCTAGCTATCACATAGATTAATTTGCACACATGATACTAATTTAATAAACCCACATCTTGATGAGAAACAAATTATGTGACATAAATTCCTACTTCTTGAATGCCCAAAAATGAGTAGAGTCTATTTGCTTTGGTAACTATGAATCAATGACTAATTCATGACTAATACTGACTTCATTCTTTCCATTAGCAGTCCTATCACATGCTCAGCCCTTTAGCTTTTCTTTCTTCCATATTCTATACAATTCGCTTTGGTCCTAAACCTGAACAATCCTGTCTCTGAAGCATTTCCAGAGTATTTTCTCTTCTTTCTATTATCCATACCACTTGGAACACAGTTTTCTTATCTAGCTATGTTGCCTCTGATACAGATTTCAAACCAGGATTCTGTGAATATAAGTTTAGAAGCTAAATAGATCTAACGTTAAACTACCAGTGTCACCTCTAAAACCCATGCCCCAGTGTCATAACCACAAGCAAGCCTTAATACCTAGGACAAGGCCTAAATATCTGCCTAGACAATAGGAGGCCTTTAACAAGTAGGCTAATAAACTCAAATGCCCATGACACCCAGCAATGAGGGCTGGGAAGGTGGCTCAGTGGAAGAGTGCTGGCCTTGAATGCATGAGGCCCTGGGTTCGATTCCTCAGCACCACATACACATAAGCAGAAAAGAGCCAGAAGTGGTGCTATGGCTCATGTGTTAGAGTGCTAGCCTTGAGCTGAAGAGCTGAGGGACAGCGCCCAGGCCCAGAGTTCTGGCCCCATGATAGACAAAACAAACAAACAAACAGTGAAATGAAGGCTGGAAGCGTGGATCAAGACTCCAAAACCCTATATTCCTACTAACCACCCTGCTTCCCACCCCCAACCAAAAAACAAAAAGAAAAGAAAAGGAATGAGATGAGCTGATGACTGATGGCGGCTGGCACATGAGCTCCGTGCTGGTCCACACTGAGCCATAACAGGTCACTACCACAAAAGGGCAAATGTTTGGCTCCTAAAAGGCAGAATCTGAGACTCTACTGTAGCTCATCATGACCAGTGTATTTATATTTCTCTGAGCTTTTCCTTTTTTTCTTTTCAATTTATTTATTTTTTAATTAAGTTTTTTTTTATTGTGAAAATTCTGTACAGGGGGGTTACATGAGCAAGGTAATGAGTACATTTCTTATCCAGCATTGTTACCTCCTCCTTTGCTTTTCCCCTACTATCCCTTCCCTCCCACCTCCTCAGCTACACTTTCCCAACACACACCCCCCCCACACACATAAAGTGTAAAGTGTAAAGTTTGATTTTCGACATAGCATCTTGTATCTCATTGTTGCAATGGGTCAATCTGTATCCCTATTTAAACAATTTGTTTTTTCCCTTCCCCTCCACAAATTATACCAATATCAAATACAGTGAAAACAGGGGTTTTCACTGTATATACTATGGGGGAGGGACATACAAAGCAACAAAACAATCACATAGTACCTTATAAATACATTAGAAACAATAGCAAGGAAGAAAAAAACCATTTGTGTCCCTATCTTGGGGTTCATTTCACTTAATATCATCTTATCTGACCTTTTCTGCTTGTCCCAGACATACACTAGTTATTGCAAATAAGGGAACCCATGGGACCTATGTTTCTTTAGGCCTGGCTTACTTCACTTAATATACTTTTGTTGTTGTTGTTGTTGGTCATGGGGCTTGAGCTTGGAGCCTGGGTGTTGTCCCTGAGCTCTTCAGTTCAAGGTGAGCATTCTACCACTTGAGCCACAGTGCCACTTCCAGTTTTTTTGGTGGTTAATTGGAGATAAGCGTCTCATGCACTTTCCTGCCGGGGTTGGCTTTGAACCATGATCCTCAGATCTCAGCCCCCTCAGTAGTTAGGATTAAAGCGTGAGCCAACAGCACCCAAATTTTCTGAGGTTTTAAACCAATGCTAAGTGTTTCTCTTCTTCATGCAATGATTTCTGATATCTAAGATACAATTTTAATAGCGTACAGACCAATATTGTCAAGCCAAATAAGACTTGAGTTCCAATGACATCTAGGGCCACTTATTTCCTGTATTGTTATCCCAAATACACTTCTCTGCATTGTTATCCCAAACGATCTTTCCAGGGAGGAGACTGAAATGTTTTGTTTCTCCTGTTTTGGTTTGGTTTGGTTTAGTTTTTCCCCAGTCTTTGATTCTGTGGCAAAACCAGCATGCCCAGCATTCTCACTTACATGTCCCTTCCTCTTTGTCTTTGAGTTCTCAGAGAAAACAAAGTGTGGCTGGTCCTGGCTTTCTATCTCCCACTGGGAGGAGAGGAAAAGGCCTTTAGAGCAATTTCCTGCCCACCAGGGAAATGTTTGAACCTATACAAATTTACTAATCTGCTCTTAAAATAAAGCAAAAAGCCACAGCAAATACAGGTAAAGAAACTACAAGTGTTGACATGACAACCTGAAACCTTCTTGTCAGCCAGTGTCTCAGAAAGCTGCTTACACCAATAAGCAAAGATGCACACTTGGAAATATTTGCTTATCCATACACACTGGCCTGTTTAGCTATTTACTATTCACCTTCTCACTGAGAAAAGAGTCATGTGTATTCAAAGCCACCCCAAACAAAATCAACATCTCCATGAACCTTTGCCCCTGTGGGTGAGATACTGGGCCAAATTCATGCTACTTCTTAGCAATCTCTCTGCCACTGCCCAGCATGGTACCAAAAGGCTCAGTTTAACAAGACAGCAGCACTCAAATGACTTTCTGAAATCCACTTAAAATTCAGCTTTTAGCTGAACTCATGTATTATTTTTCTTTTATTTTTTTCAGAACACAGGGATATGGTAATAAGTTTGGTTTCCACTACCTGATATAACTCAAAGTGCCAAAATATGGAGATGAGGCGGCTGACTATCAGGCAAGTGTGGACGCCTAGCAGAAGTGGCTGAGACTGTGGGTTTCTAGGGTGAGCAGGGAACACCATTAGACTCAAGCTTCAAAGTCAAAGAAGATCTCCAGTCTGAATTACCACCATTGAGACTTACTCTGTGTTGACTGCAGTATGGTCCAGACAACTTAGCATGTGTCTGCAAGAACAGTTGCCAGGATTAAAAAGATTATACATGAAAATATGCTTAGCATACTGTTGAATACATTGTAAAAAGTTCAACAAATGTTAGATACATGTTTACAAAGAAGAGAAAGAAAAAGATTTAACTCTCTCTATCTCTCCATTTATTCAGTTAATAAGAGCTTAATGTTCTGGGTTAATGACAGGCATCAAAAGATGATGCTATCCAGAGTCCTATAATTTAAGATACATTTTGAGTTTGCTTCACTGTGGATTTTCTTTAAGTTCTGTGGGTATTTAGACAAGAAAAATCTGCCTGAGCTGACAAAATAGAGAAGATATTCAAGAAAGAGGTAGTCCTTGAATTTACTCTTCATTAAGGAAGTATGTTAAAAGAGAAAGGATTTCCTTATAAAGGGAGTAAAAAAAACCACACAAGATTATACAGACCACATTCCAGGAACCCTCTGTATAATTACATGCTAGTGGATTGATATGTGTCATCATTATTCTTGAATATCTATTTTTCTCTCCCTTTCTGTGAAAATCCTCAAATTCAAAGCTAGAAAGAACAGACTGTAGAAGACCTCATTTAAATGCCCTTATGGGAAAAAATCATCCTGATTAACATATTTCTAAGTGTAAAAAATCTTCCTGATTTCATTTTTTTATAATATAAGTGTTTGAATTTAGGACCATGTTTTTTAGGTATCTTTAGGCAGATGCTCTACTACTGAGCCATACCTCTAGCCCTACCTTTGTTCTGGTTATTTTTGAGATAAGGTCTTGCGTCCTGCCCAGTCAGAATGAACCACAATCCTGCTATGTTTAACTTCCCATTGTAGTTGATAATTCAGTCAGGTACCATCTTGCCCAGCTTCTTCTATTGAGATGGAATCTCATGGACATTTCTTGCTAGAAATGGACTGGTACCACAAACTTTCCCTTCTCAGATTTCCAAATAGCTAAGATAATATACAAAACTAAAAGTCAAAGGCTCTGCACCTTGCACATAGGGATTGGCTTGACAACTCTGGAAATAACTGATCCAATTTCAACATAACTCTACTATAGCAGGATGCTTAGGGAGAGAAGTAACATTTTACTAACTACACATCTTAGAACAAAGGTTTCATATTATGAGAAAGGCTGTCTCCAATGGTCAGACTCATTTCTTTGGTATAAGATCAAAGCACAAAGATGTACAGGTGTCAGATACCCCCTGCCATTCTAGGAAAGAGAAAGCTTAAATTCTTATTCTCGGAAGATTCCTAGGTCAATGATGGAGGCAACATATTCAAAAATGAATGTGCTTTGGGAACTGGGCTTGATGGGAAATGCTCAATGAACTGAGAAACCAAGTCAATGCAATAGCGGAGGCCTCTGTTTCTTCCTAAGAGACCTGTAAGGCCTGGTATAGTGCTCAGGAAAGCAGCTTCTACATTTTTCAGTTCATTAAAACAAGCTCTCATCTATATTAATAAATTCTACTAAAAAGTCCATTTGGGCTGTGCCAAAATGTTCTAAGTGTTATCTCTTTACCAGCAGGAGAAAAGTATTAGCCATCTTTTCCTCTCCCCAGGATGACTTTATAAAGCTCCAGTAAATACTAGTTAAACTGAATTAAATTACATTAAAAGCCTATATGTTTTTGTTTTGTGGAATTATATGGTGACTTGTGATTGTATTTTGCCATTGAGATTATTAAATATTCAAACTCCCTAGACATCACACCTCTTGCCACCTCAGAGAAAGAGAATATTCCATGATTCGCTCAACTTCCATCCCTTTGGGTAATATACACATTGTCAGAAATTGAAAAAGTGAATTAAAATTGTGAACAAAAAGCAAATTCAGCTCTTCAGGCCTGTTCTTCGAGAAATACCCAGGAGCTATTTATTTTAAATAACAGCACCAACTCTCAATTGCAAATAAGTAAAAGCAAGCATATTCCGGGTAAGTCTGAAGTTGTACAACTTCCACAGCCTCACTTTCCAGGACTGGGATGTAAGGCTCATTTATTTGTAGGCACAGTGAAAATCACAATACAGGACATGGCTGCAAATGCATCAAAGATCACTGGCAGTATCATGGGTGCTAAGTACAGACAAAAGCAACAAACCCCAAAGAGCATTTTGCAGTCCTTCAGTTGGGCCTGTGGCTTTAAAAAAGTTTTATGAAAATAGAAGAATTCCAGCATTATCTGCCTTGAGAACAGAGGACAATCTGGAAAACTTATAGACATTTAGAAATCATAATAATCCTTGAATACTTTTAAGGCACTATTCAAGACTCTTCCTATTCTACCTGACAAATAATCTGACTCTGAATATGATAATGATATGACAACACAATGATGATAATATAATATTGAAAAAACCATGAGGAGGAGGAGGATGATAATGATGGTAACAACATATTCAAGTGCTCAAGTGTTTTCTAGTACTCTAGAAGTGACACACATTCACTTATTTGATTTCTGAAACAATCCAAAAATTATTCCCAGGTTAGAGATGAGCAAACAGAGGCACAGAGCAATGGAAACTTAGGTAAAAATATTTGAGATTTGGAATGCAATCTATGATCTTAACTCATATGCTATTTGAAACATAGGAGGAAAATCATGCTGAGGATTAGACCAGAACCCAGATTTTATGTTAGTTCCTGTTTATGGCTCACTGTATAATTTTAGGCATGTTCTAAATGACTGTCATTTGAAAAACTCTTATTTACTTCGTGTTTTATAATCTGAAATCTTTTTAAAAAAGAGATAATCTGGTATCCTATATTCTTGATATGGAGTTTAGGAAAAGAACTGAAAGCAAGCAGTCTCTTGTTCCATTGATGTATTTTCATATTGGGTCTCTGAGTTCTAAAAGCTGCTAGAGCTCTAAGTTATATAGGTTGAAAATCATTGAACTAATCAATAATCTAAGGTCCTTAAGGAGTCAATAATCTGTTTCTGGATCCTGGAGTTTAGTCTGCAAAGCTAATTGTTTCACCTTGTGTGGAAAGCTCATTTGATTACCCATGTCTGCTTGCAATGCTCCATTAAGAAGTGTTAGGCTCTGCCTTAACTGAGCAAGTCTGTGACCGATGCAAGCCAATGATGGGACAAACAGAAGGAATGGTGAAATGCATGAAACGGGCTTTGACTCTAAAATTTCAGGATGGGCAGGTGTCTCAATGTTTTGCCCATGTTGTTTTTGGTTTATTTATCACAGTGCTTCTTTGTGCCACTATTCTACTTTATTTGTGAGGATTTCCACTGAAAAAGCACTCACTCGACCACAGAGTGGCCTGACATTTTGGGTTCTCTTATTTGTTACTCTTTTGTTTAGAGAACTAAAAACTGCCTCTATCAGTTTTACTCTACAATAAAATCTTTTTAGGAAATTGATGAAAAAGTGAATTATTAAAACACTTCATATGCTCATTAGCATTTTCAGAGAGATAATGCATTAGATGAAGGATTACAGGAAGCTTCTGAATTGGTTCCGAAGTCTAACACTTTCTAAACCAGAGAGTTAAATTTTCCAGCTCATGTCTCCAAGTGGATGCTTTTCTTACGGTTACTGAATTCTCTGTTGAGTGATCTGTGTATGTGGAAGGAGATATACTATTGCAACTCAATTGTCTCTGGAATAGAGACAGTGTACATGGATGCATTTATCTGTATCTTAGTAACTCTGTGCCAGGTAGAAAAAGAGAAAATATACACAGGATATTCAAAGAAAGATAATTTCCAAATGACAAAGGAAGAAAAAGACATTTTCAGCCTGAATCTCATGGCAGAAACAGATTTATACTTTTTTGATCTGTTGGTTTTGTCTTGATTAAACTCTGGATGCAAAGGGGATCATTCAATGTTTTTAGTTTCATCTGGTTGTCTGACTTCCAAAGAGGTAAACCAAAATAGGAACAGATGAGAGATTTCCTACATCTAAATGAGGACGGAGACCAGCTTAGGCTACATTTGCTCCAGGCTATTGGACCCAGCCATAGTGGCTGGGCTGTCAGTGCCATACTGTGACACCATGCTGATATTCCAGGGGATCCATTGTCAATAGCTGACTGAGAGAGACCAGTGATGTAAGCCACAAATCACTGCTTAAATTTACCAGAGAAATATTTAAAAAACAAATAGAAAAGTGAAACTCAGAATGTTTTATTTGAGCCATACATCTCCCTAAATAAATAATTTCAGCCTATTATTGACATAAAAATTACTAAAAAGCTATTTTTTCATCCTTTATCTTGGGTAATCTTTGAAACTTGGTATATATTTCACACTTAAAATTCGCACAGTACAGCTCCAAGACTCTCTACCCACATGTGAGTAAATGGCTACCATGAGCCATGTCAATGGAAGAACTAGTTATCAATCTCTATGCATCGTCTTTTAGTTTTCTTGCTTTATTTCAGTGGCTAAGACTAATCAGGGGTTGAAGGAAGCCACGAGAGTGAATAGACCGCCTCTTTCTTTTTTCTCAGCAAGAAATTAGTATGATTTATTAAATATTAACATGATGTTAACTGTTGTAGATGTTCTTTATCAGGAGTTCCCTTGTACTTTTAGCTTCTTGAGTGGTTTTTGCTAATAGCCTTTTCCTCTTCTATCACTAACTAGTTGCAATAATTTTTGCAAATTTGAATTAAAGTCGCCGTGTCCTAAAAAGAACAATTAAAGTATATGTAACAGACGTCTGTGATGATCCAAGTACGGAGGTGACGAGTATGTGAGTGCCTGTGGGTAAGAAAGCATTCACCACTCACCACGAGGAAGGGTGTCATGCATTCTCTTGTGGTATGTAAAATAAAGCGCTCCCAGTCACTCAGATCACCTGTGTGCACATTCTACATAAAGCAGGGTAAGAGCTAATTCACTAAGTGGAAAGATGGCTCTCTGTTGAAAAACGGAATTAAAAAGGTAGAAACTAATGCCTACTATTACTGTCACCAGAGTGTCGAACACGATATGACATTTATTCCTGTCATGCTTCTATTTTTAATTTCTTTTCTTTTCTTTTTTCTTCCTTGACTCTGGAATTTTGACAGGAGGCCAGAGAATGTTCTCTATGTTTTGTATTTTTCATGCTAGAAAAATTTCAAAGGATTCCTACACCACAGGCTTGAATCTCAATTTTTGGCCAGAATTCTTCAACATTCACAAAATAAATTTATGCTTAATGCAAGAAATTACTGGGAAAAATCAATAGAGTTGCTATGCAGAAGTAGAGCAGGATGTGTCTCAAGCCTGGGCTCTGAGAGCTGAGAATATACCATCAGAGGCTTTGCAATGATGTTCCCATACCAGGCAGGGAAGTAAGACAATCCTACAACATTTCTACCAACTATGAAAATGCTATGACCACCAGAGATCCTATATGTGGCTTGACATGTTTGGAATGAAAGCAAAGCCAATGCAGGTTGGTACTGAAAACTGATTTGCAGGTCATGTTCAAGACCAGCTCTCTGCTTTCCTCTTGTTTTCCTGCGTGCCAACCCCACTTTCCACAGCAACCTTTACTCCCAGTTTCATTACCAGCATCAAGTTGTATGATTTGAGTCGGATCAGACAACAAAATATCCAGTCTCAACTACCCTTGTGAACAGGAACAAGGAGATATAACCCTCTGAAATCTATAGTTGCTATTCTGTTGAAAAATAGACAAAAAAGAATGTGTAATATAACCAGCCTGTCTTAGAAATTAGTTGAGTATTAAGTGAGAGAAATTAGGAAGGAAGGGAGAGAGAGAAGGAAAGGAGGGAAGGAGGGAAGGAGGGAGGGAAGCAGGGCAGGAGGTAGAGTGTTGAACATATAGTCACAAGTGATGTTTGCCTTCTAACATTTCTAAAAATAAAAGAAAGGGCCGGGGGTTGGTGGCTCACACCTGTAATCCTAGCTACTCAGGAGGCTGAGATTTGAGGACTGCGGTTCAAAGCCAGCCCAGGCAGAAAAGTCTGTGAAACTCTTATCTCCAATAAACCACAGAAAACTGGAAGTAGTTCTGTGGCTCAAAGTGGTAAAGCACTAGCCTTGAGCTGATGAGCTGAGAGACAGCACCCAGGCCCAGAGTTCAAGCCCTGTGACCAACAATAAATAAATAAATAAATAAATAAATAAATAAATAAATAAATAAATAAATAGGAGGCAAATAAAAACAAATCCCCAGCCCCAAATGAGTGCTTCTATATTGCATCTGTGGCTGACCTCACATCCATTTTTCCCAGATAAAGCACACACAGTTTTATTTAGTGTATTCTTCAATGATACAGCAATGCCTACAGCCAGGTCAAAACAGAATCTCCTCCCATTTGTACATTTCATAGTTACTTTAACTGCCCTCTTCTATTTGGTCAACCCAGAACCTTGTGAGGTGAGCAGGGTGAAGAGAGTATGTTGGATCACAGAAGAAGTCACCAGGCCAGAGAGGTTAGAACCCTAACTCACAGGCAGGTACTTACTCTACTGTACTTATTAGATCAACTCCATTGTACTCGTTGACTTTATTTTGAACCCAGGAAATGCTAACTATATTTGCATAGATTTTTATTTAGGTTGATTTTATTTTTTTCTTTGATTCTGGAAGTACAATCCTTTCTGAGAAGGACTAATGCTATGTGAGATGTACACAGCTATAATGTTTAAAGTCTTGGAATTCCACTATTAGAATGGAGCCCTTTATATTCAGGGACAATAAAAACATTGCTTGCCACTGTATCTCTAAGGCCTAGAACAATGCCTGGCACATAAATACCTGGCAAATAGATGAACAAACATGCTTGAGAATAATTTCCCTTTGTATTTTCTGATAAGCTTGACCATACGAAGGGTTTATTCTATTAAAGCAAATGGCCCCTGCAATTCACCATGGGAATGTAAAAGACTAGACGAGATATGGATGCCTGTATCTGAATTACACCAAAACTGCCAAGGAAATTACTAATAGGAGTCTCAAAATTCATTACACTAACTCACATCCCCAGGAAATTCATTCCTGAGGGTTTATTTCAATGCAATGTCTCCCTTGAGATTGGAAGTCTCTCCCTCCCCCCACCCCCAACAAGGATGGATATGGCAGTAATGGAGTTCAGGGCTTTTCATCTTCCCAAGTCATTAAAATGCAAATTGGGGGAGGAGAGAGACCCTGGGGCAGCAATCCTGGACTGGACTTAGCCTGTCCTGCAGGAGCACTCACATCCATCTGCCGTCCTCACTTCCATGTGCACCAGGTCCGCCTCCTTATCCAATCCAGCCACTGACCTGGGGAAGGAAAGGAGAGACAGGCTCAGCAAGGACCAGGAGAGTAAGAAGGAAGCATTTGGGGCTGTATTATTCAGAAACCTATCATTCAAATAGGAATGTCCTTGTACCTAGATGGCTGAAAGAATAAGGCCACTGGCAGCTTTAGCAGACTATCTGACCTAAAACCTGCCACCTGCAAGGCTCACAATGCAGAAGTCCCAGGGTAGGGTCACCTAGTAAACAAACAACCGGAAGTATACAATATCCATTGTGATACTGGTCTAAACCTCTGTCCCTGACCCTTCTCTACCATCTGGCGCCTTCACAGATGTTCCCCATGGTCTCCCATCTGTCTACTCAGTCTTGACTTTCTTCTCTCACCTCCCCCTACAGACACTAGAAACAGATCCCAGGGCCTTATGCATGTTGGGCTAGTGCTGTACCACTGAGCTATATTCTAAGACCCTGATTACTCTCCAACACTTGTGTCTCCTGTACCCTCTTGTGTGGAGCAGAATTTCCTACCATGTTCTGTTGGCTTCAGTGTGTGCCCTCCTGATTTGATCTATCTACCCTGATTTGTGTATCCTTCCTTATAAATAACTATTTGGCACAAAACATTCCAAGCCTGGTTGGACAAGACAAAATTCTTTAATTGGGCAAAGAAATCATAAAGGTCTCTGACCAATCAATAGAAGAATGAAAGCTGAGAATTCCTTTTAAAAAAATCATCCTTCTCAGCTTCTACATGGAAAGCCAGGCAGCTGTATTCTGTCTTAAGGCCAGTCAAATCCAGTCAACAAGTGCCGAGATACCTTAACTCACGTGTGAGCTAGAGAGCACATAAGCCATTCTCTGTGACCAGTTTAAATTCATGGTCCATTTACTGCTATTTTCAACAGCATGTTAAAACTGGTTTTTTTGGTTTTCCAATCTTCAACAGGTAAGAAACAGCGTGTTAGAAACAGTGACTAAATTAACGGTTGGGAAGATTTAACAACTGATAACTAGGTAGCAAGAAAAACAGACCTAAGAACTTAAAACCCAGTCTCCCAAATCATAAATCCCTATTCTTCTCAATGCCCTGGGATGTTACTGTGTTATGACACTACAGTTTAGTGTTTCACATCTAACCTGAGGATCTAAAGACACAGAAAGAAGAAAGCAGGGATAATGGTATCATGTTTCTTTGTTAAAGAAAGTCTACTTGCAACTGATAAACTTTAAAGAAGATAAAATGACTTGGGGTTGCTTAAAATAAAATAATCTTGTCTTGACATAGATGTAATAGGAGCATTATTGGGTGATTGAACCAGAAAGAGGGGAGGCGGTAGGAGATGTTGATTGGAGGGAGTGATGAATACAATAAATGTTGAAACTCATTTAAAATTGCAACAAATAAATACAGAAGGGAATGGTTAAAGGAGAGTAATAGAAAAGGTGAATTTGATCAAAGAATCACATACACTGTATAGAAATACTGCAATGAAAACATTTGAAACAATAAATCTATGCTAACTAATTAAAATGGTTACATCTTGAAAGGTAAAAGTTCAGTCCTCTGAGAATCTCACTTACAGACAATACTTCTTTTCCCAGAGAAGCTAAATAAATGAGGCATTACCCTAATGATTTGTTTTTCTTAATAATAATCATTATACTACCTTTTTTGTTTATCTACCTCATTTAATCCTGAGGCAAGAACAGGCATCATCAGTCAACTATGTCTGGAAGAGAAACTGAGGCATGAAGAAATTTATGTTCATCTAAGGTCACACAGGGACTAGGCCAGAAGGAGAAAGCCATCCTGACTTCTAAGGAAGCAACTCCAATGTGCTTTTTATCCAGCCATCTCCCTGCCCATTCAGGTCCAGCTATCTTCCACCTCTCCTTCAGACCCACTTGGCTTTATTCCTCCAGCAAGATTCCTCTCCTCATCTCACTGAGGAATACTTCTTCTCTCCCCATAGCATTCCTGCTTTACTGGTTCACCATACTGACTGCTCATGAAAAACACCGAGGCTCAGAAACACACAGTAGCCATGTCCCTTGTGGGACCAATAAAGCCAATACCTGTGAGAACTGGACCACAGCATCAGTTAGTTGTTTTAAACTCCCAGGGATTTCCCCTGTGCAGTCAAGTTTGAGCAGCAGTATTTGTGATTTCAAAGAATAAGCACAACCCTTATGCAAGTGCTAATTCACTTCTGTAGAGAAGAAGAATGTCTTTATTTATTTTTGAACCACTGACAAGACATGGCGAGTACATATTATGTGCTCCCTGTGTGTCTTTCAAGAAGCAATCCAATCTACCTTGATAATGCCAACATTCAAACTGGCTCTTGCTTGAAGTCAGACACAAAGTAGACTGAGAGTACCAGAAGGGACTATATTAACACCTCCTCTGCTTTGCAGCCTCTTTGTGTCTTTCTGAGTGAGTGGCTATTCTCAGGATTAGAGGATTCTCTGGTGCTCTGTTCTATCCTCTCTCCCTCATCCTTGGCAGGCCAGCACAAACCCACTTGGAACCATGATGACTAAGCCTAATTGTGGTTATTACAATTAGATGCTATGCTCTATAAACAAAGAAAGAGAGTCCTTTTCCCCTAGGAACTTATACCAATAACACACCAATAAAGGAAGCAGAGAAACTATTCATTCACCCATGCCCTTCCATCTCTCTAACCCCCTACACAACTTCAAGGCTGAAACCAAGAATCAAGTCCTTCTGCAATCTTTCTGTGGTTGATAGAGCTCACAAGTATCTCTCTTTTTCACATTTCTTAAGAATTGAGTATCTTGATCATTATGATCACTATTTTGGGTTTTTCCTCTCTTCAGTTGTTTTTGGCTTACCAGTAGTTTCAGCATGCTCAATATCCTTTTCATTTTCTACCCTGCAAGGATCTCTTCTACCTAACTCATATCATGTGTTGTTGACTAGGCTGTCCAATTTTTGCAGTAGCCTATTCTTCTAATTAGCCATGATGTCCTATGATTCTGCACTGTCATGAGACAGCATGACTATGGCAATCAAGACACCCTAGAACAATTTAGAGGACATCATCTGGATTCCTACAACTGGAATAGGAAGGAAAAGATTATCTTTCTTGTTTGGTCATAGAAGAAATTCTTCTAGCCTTATGAAAGGAGTGGGTCTAAAAGAAAGATCTGACTGAACAGACAAAAGAAGGATGAACAGTGTGGCACAGAAACAGGAAAAGGAGAAGAAGAAGACAGAAAGAGACAGACTCTACAGAAAGAAAAAGACAGATGATGAAGAGAGGCAAAGATACATTATAAGCAGTGTTTGTAAGTGTGTGTGTGTGTATGTGTATGTGTGTGCGCGCGCGTGCAAGCATGCACATACATACACACAAAATACAGAGATCAAAGAGGTAGAGAAATGAGAAACCCAGACTGAGAGGCACCCCTGAAGCTAAACAGATCAGAATCTATCCATTTTCCAATCCCATTTGAATTTCCCAGTTTTGCAGCTTGCTTGCAGATACAAGCCCACAGAGTGCATTTGTTTAAGAGGACATTCGTAATTTATTTCCTGATGCTATCAGGTATGAATAGAATAAATCTTCATAGTGCACAGCTCATCAGACAGTAAGCTTCCGAGGGACAGGAACCCTAATTCTCTTTCTCCATTTTCTTTTTTTCTCCCTTTCTTCTTTGTTCTCCCCTTCCCTTCCTTCCTTTGTTCCTCTCTCCCTCCCCACCTCTCTCAGGCTGAGAGAAGCCATTGTCCATTTTCTGAAGTATGGGCAGCATTCACCTCAGGGCTCTTGGAGGAGTTAGCACTGTTCATGTTTTCTGACCAGGTGTTTTGTTAGAGGGGAGAGGCTCTGCTATGCACTGCAGAATATTTAGTGGTGTCTTTGACCTCTTCTAGATATAATAGCATCCTCACAGTTGTGACAGCCATAAATGTCACTAGGCATTGTGAACTATCTCCTGTCTTAGCTAGACACACGTAATTATTGCTGCCTGGACTCTGTGTCACCTCTGCTAACAAGGGACTTGTTAGCGTCTTGACTTCCTAAGTTAGTGCAAACACTTAGGCTGCAGCAACTTCCATAAAGTACTATGATTCCAGGACACAAGGTGTCACCAGGAACGTAGTTAACAATCATCAAGGGGAAGCAATGACGCCCCGATTCTGCAAAAGGAAATCAATGTAAGGAACTTGCACGTACTTATACCAAGCAAAGAAATACAAGGTACAAATGTTTGGTGGGTTTTATCAGGAGCAAGAGAGAAGTTGTGAAGGTTGGGATCAAGAGAGAAGAAGTAGAAGTTGTGAGGGACTCACTGGTAGAAATGTTTGGAATAGTACATGTAATTATGATAGTAAATGCTAGTGGGTATTGAGAAACTCTTGTGTCAGGTACTGTTTGGTATTTATAAGCATTATCTTAATTAATCCTCAAAATGAGTTTTTAAGGAAAGTAACATTCATCTAATTTTCCTCCTTGGTAAAGTAGGAATAATAAGAACGATTAAGTAATGTGCCTAAAGCCACATGATAATAACAGTTTGTAGATATTGAGAGCTCACCATGTGCCAGATGCTGGTTTACATATAAATGTTGATCGCACTTAATCCTCAAGTCAAGTCTATGAGTTAGAAATCAATCTTTCCTCTGTTTTAAAAGAGTGCAATCAGGTACTGAGAGCTTAGGCAATTTATCCATGGCAGCTAGGAAGCCACAGAACTAGGATTTGAAGTAGGCAGGTGAGTTTGAAGCAGGGGCTTAACTTTTCCTGTGAATTTGCCTGTCTAAGGTAAGGAAGAACAGGATTAGAGCCTAGCCATCTCTCTCAGCCCAGGTTCCAAAATACCCCTCATCCCATATCCAAGTCCTTGAAGTAGAATTATAAGAAATATAAATGCATTCTGTATACATCTTTAATCCTGCCAAACATTAAGGTTCTAGACTGTGAAAACTGGGATCCTTCCAATACTGGTTAAGAAAGGAATGCTGAGAAGAGCAAAAAAGGAGCCTGGGTGGATATCAGAGAAGCAATGAAAAGGGATATTTGTAAAGAAAGATAAATCGCCAAGGGAAAGGAAAAGAGGGACTCAGGCTCAACCCTTGACAAAGTATGACATGTAAAAAGGACCAAGATATGGCCAAAGGCACTGAGAAGGGACGAGGAACATGCCTGCTCCAATGTTTAACATGTGAAGAGATGCCTCTTCCATCTCAAGCATCCAAGACCCCTCCTGGTCTAAAGTTAGGCCAAGACACCATTGAGCTATGGCCAGTAGCCAGGGTAAAACTAGCAATGTATCCCATGATGCAATGAAGAAAATGAATGCAAGCATCCCATTGAAAATGCACAAAAGAGGCAGACCAGGCACAGTGGCTCAGACCTAGAGATAGAAGAATCATGGCTTGAGGTCAGACAAGGCATTTTTGAGATTTTATCTCAAAGAACAAACTATGCATCACGGTGTTGCATGCCTGCTTGGTAAGAACAAGGCCCTTACTTAGTTTGAATCCTAGTACCATCAAAAGGAAGAAAGGAAAAAAGAAGGAAGGAGGGAGGAGGGTAGGAAGAAAGGAGAGAGAGAGGGAAGACAGTCTATGAATATGCATCATCATTACAGCAAACTATAAAGAAGTCATCATTTGTACCTCTGGGTTATACTTTATTCCTGGACTGAATTAAGTGAATCTTACACAAAATGTTTATGAGACAAAATAGAGTTAAGATATAAATCCATGAAGACTCTTATGAATATTTTAACATTCCTTAATCATGAGCTCCTCTACTATCAGATTTCCCCATAATTGGGGGAGAATTCAGTGTTTTTCCAGTAGATTTTACCAGTCTTCTTCAAGCAGGCCCTTTATTACTATATTATGCACATATGTGCCAACAATGATCTTCAGTTTCCATAGCTATAAACCAGGAAGATCACAACAGCTGCTTCATAGAGTTAGAAGGATTAAATGAGTTAAGTGGTGAACACTTAGGAGTAGTGCCTGGCACAGGGAAAGCATTTTTAATGTGCTAGCGAGCATTACTTTTTATTTGAAGGACAAGGATAAACTATGATGGTGCTTTGCTAGACTGAATTTACTTATCCAGTCTCTCTAGCACAGAATTCTGTTTAAGCATCCTCCACTTCTTTAGACCAGTCATACATCGCGTGTCTGGAAGTTAGTTGTTGATGAGGATTCCCTGTGACAGCATGGCCCCTCCCCAGTGTAGCCATCACTGGGCAGTTGGAATAATCTTTGGTCAATAATAGACATGATTCTTGACTTCCATGGACTTTATTGCATAGTCTATCAACACATTTAGTCTCAGGGTTCAGCCAATGGTAAATCATCAGCAAGTATTTGTTGAAGAATATTCAACACTTTCACTGAGTTAGATAAATTTTTTTAAAAAACTCTGCTTTCAGCACTACTGGGACCCAAAACTTTTCATGGCAAAAAGAGATCCCAGTATCCTTCCTGTGAGCCAAATAGCACCTGATCTGTGGCTTGCTAACTTTCTGGTGATAAACAGGAGAAAAACCTATACAGGGCAGAATAATGTGTGATCTCATTACTCTTGGGGGTATGTATTGCCATTAATTTGATAACAATTAATAAGCCTATTAATAGCACCAAAGATCATTTTAAACTCTGAAGGGGAAGGATAATGATTATTCTCCAAACACTAAGGACACAGGCAACCGAAGGACATAGGAAGCCACAGCAAACCGCTAGGGAAGACAGTGAGATCAGCTTCTGAGACATCACTCACAGATGTTCCAGAGAAGAAGGAGAAAAAGGAAGGTCAACTGGCAACAAGCTTATTTTTAGCAACTGCACCCTCTGTGCACATAGTCTTCAAGCCCTATCATATAAAATAGGTCAGACGGGAACTTCTCAGGAACCATGACACCATGACAGCTAACCTAGACACCATAGTCCCAGAGAGAGAGAGAGAGAGAGAGAGAGACAGAGACAGAGACAGAGAGAGACAGAGAGACAGAGAGAGAGACAGAGACAGAGACTGAGAGAGGGAGAGAGAAGGAGGGAGAGAGGGATGGAGGGAGAGCATACTAGAAGCAGAACCTTTGAAATACAATCTCATCAGACCCCTTAATTTCCCAGGTCACAAAGTGCCCTCTTTGTAACCACCCAGCAACACAGCTAGTTTGTGTCAAGAGGCCCTAAGAGCCACATGGAACTGCAGTCCAGTCCTCTTCGGAGCACACTTGGCTCTCAGCAGGGAAATGCAAGACTAAGATCCTGTGCATAATGCTCTTTGTGTGGCCATGAATTCCAGTGCAAAAATTCCCTATAAATAAGAAAGTTGGGTATTATGGTCTATGGCCATACCACCCTGAGCGCGCCTGATCTCATCTGATCTCGGAAGCTAAGCAGGGTCGGGCCTGGTTAGTACTTGGATGGGAGAAAGTCGGGTATTATGGAAGGGGGATGGGCAGGTGGATATTGAAAGGAAAACACTGATAAGGTCATAGTACAACTGCTCTACCAACTGATGAGTTAGACGCTTAAGTTATGAAATAGTCATGTTTCTGAATATTTTTAACAGAGAAAGCACAATTTCATATTGTGATTTTCCATCATGTGTTGTGGGGTACAGTGTGATGTTGTGATATATATCCACAGTGTGGATTAATTAAGACACATCTCTCACCTCATCATTTTGTGTATTATGGTGAGATATTTGAAACTTAGTCTTTGTTATTTTGAAAAATACATTATTGTTCACTATTGTCCCCTCCGTACCTTGTAATATCTCTCTACTTTTATACCACAATTTCCTGCCCTGTGTGTCTTGGCTCAATCTCTCTCTTCTCTGGAAATACTCACTCTGTTTCATTCTGTACAGACCACTCAGTGCCTGCATCCTATGAAAGCTTGTCCTGGAGACAGAATTTTGGACATAACTTACTAAAGGCATTAAATACCATTGAAGAAGCTCTATCCTAGGGATTTTTGGTTAATTGATCTGTGGTGACAGTCTGCTCTTTGAGATTATGATTTTAGTAGCAATGGAATCTTTTGCTGATCTTGGTGTTAAGGTGGGGCCTGAGGATGTATCCTCAGAGTTTCTGAGTTTCAGAGGTCTGACTGGAGGCCAAGAACTATATACTTAAACTGGATGCTGAGTGGCCCATACCTACAATCTTAGCAACTCAGGAGTTGAGACCTGATGATCTCAGTCCCAAGCCAGAAACACAGAAAAGTTCATGAGGTATTATCTGCAATTAGTCATCAGAAAATCTGGACTGGAGGTGTGGCTCAAGTAGTAGAATGCCAGATGTGGTAGAAAGCCAAGCAAGAGAATAAAGCCCTGAGTTTAAGCCCTAGTACCAGCATAAAAGAAAGAATTGCATTAATAGGAAATACCCAAATTTCCTGTTGCTTAAGAAATACTTGGAAGTACGGAGGTTCCTCAAAAGACTCCACATAGAGCTCCCCTATGACTCAACAATCCCACTTTTCGGCATTTACCCAAATGATAACAAACAAGATATACTAAAGCTACCAGCACAACTATGTTTATCACAGAATTATTTACCATAGCTAAGATATGGAACCAACCCAGATGCCCCTCAGTAGATGAATGGATCAAGAAAATGTGGTATATATACACAATGGAATTCTATGCCTCCATCAGAAAGAATGACATTGCCACATTTGTTAGGAAATGGAAAGACTTGGAAAAAATTATATTAAGTTAATTATGCCAGGCCCAAAGGAACATAGGTCCCATGGTTTCCCTTATTTGCAATTACTAGTATGTATATGTCTGAGACAAGCAGAAACGGTCAGATAAATTGATGTTAGGCGAAATAAACCCCAAGATAAGAACTCAAATGTTTTTTCTTTCTTGCGATTATTTCTAACATATTTATAAGATGATTTTTTTGTTGCTTTGTATGTCCTTCCCCCATGGTAATAACCCCTGTTTTCACTGTATTTGATGTTGGTATAATTTGAGGAGGGGAAGGGAAAAAAACAAATTGTTTTAATAGGGATACAGGTAGACCCACTGCAACTATGAGATGTACAAAATGTTATGTTGAAAAATGAGCTTTACAACTTTGGCCGGGTTGGGGGGAAGGAGGAAGAGATGGGAGGGCAGAGATGGTAAGGGGAAACAAAGGAGGAGGCAACAATGCTTGATAAGAAATGTACTCATTATCTTGCTCGTGTAATTGTAACCCCTCTGTAGGGTGTTTTCACAATAAAATCACTTATTAATAGAAGAAAAAAAGAAATGCTCGACTGACATAATGATGATTGATAGTGTTCATGCATTTAGAAACACTAGTCTGGAATCAATTCCAGGAGTCAGTGGCTAATAGAAACTCCCTCCTAAGCACGAAGAACATAGTGAGCTTAGAGTCCAATCTAGAGCCCCAAACACGACCTCGGAGCATGACAGTCTTGGACTCTCCATTCCGTGTGTTGATGTGGATGAAAGCAGAAATTCTACTGTCAGACTTTGGGATGTGTTCTGGGTTTCATCACTCACTAAATGTGGGATCACAGGCAGTTTACTTAATCTCTCTGTGCCTCAAAGTTTTTCATTTACATGATACAGACATAGTAACAATAATATTCTTAGAATTATTTTTAAAAGAAGTGAATTTAATGCAGTTAAAGTACTGATAGAGTTATGTGCTAATACTTTGCATGATATAATGCTTACTATGACAATGCTCACATTATCTTTTTTTCTTTGTAATATTTTAAAATATTTTTTATTGTAAAGATACTATACAGAGAGGTTACTATGACCCAGCAATCCCACTTCTGGCCATTTACCCCAACAATCACAAGTAAGGCCATACTAAAGCTACCAGCACAACTATGTTTATTGCAGCATTATTTACCATAGCTAAGATAAGGAGCCAACCCAGATGCCCCTCAATAGATGAATGGAGGAAGAAAATGTGGTATATATACACAATGGAATTCTATGCCTCCATCAGAAAGAATGACATCACCCCATTTGTTAGGATATGGAAAGACTTGCCCACATAATCTTAAGGGCAACTATATTTATTGGGCACCTCAAATGTACCAGAAATTTTATTATCAAGCAGAATATATTATCACACTTAATCTTTGAGAGCTCAACAAGGTCTTAACTACTTAATCTTTGAGTGATCTCATCCTACACTTCATCTTCCTTCATCCTCTTCCTCTTTCCTCCTCCTCTTTCTCATCCTCTTCCCCCCCAACTCTCTCTCTCCTTCATAGGAGGAAAGAGTGGAGTAAGGCTGTAAAACTGCCTAATCATTGGGAGCTAGAAGAAAAGAAATGGAACCTTGGTCCAAACATTTGTCTTTCTGCACCTTCAATTACTTGTGCACCTAATTTGTGTTCTTCTTCTTCTTCTTCTTTGGTCGGTCATGGAGCTTGAACTCTGGGCTTGGGAGCTGTCCCTGCACTCTTCAGCTTGAGGCAAGCGCTCTACCACTTGAGCCACAGCACCACTTCCAGTTTTCTAGTGCTTTATTGGAGTCTCTCGGAGTTTCCTGCTTGGGCTGGCATTGGACCAAGATCCTCAGATCTCAGCCTCCTGAGTAGCTAGGATTACAGACGTGAGTCACCGGCGTCTGGCTTGTTCTTCTTGATTACACTTTTCTCAAGGACAGGCTCTAGGTCCTTTAAATTATGATTTCCACTCATGCTGAACACTATACTTGTATTGCTTTTATAAATATCAATTGAGTAGATAAACACATGAATGAGAAAAATAATAACAATAATATCAGTAGTATGCTTAGGATAAATGTTGAAAATAGTTCTATAACACAATGAACAGATTTCATTCATTTAATTAATCTCTAGGCAAGTAAGGGAATAAGGTCTTCATTTTACATTATTCTGCTATATATTCTGTCTATTTATCCTCAAAGCAATATTGTCCCTGTCATCTGTGATTTGTTTGACAAATGTGATCATCTTGTGGAAATGCTGGGGCAGCAAAACCTCAGGGATTTCCTCTAGCTCAAATGAGCTCAGCTCCTGTAGGGGGCACTTGGAGAACTTTCCTTCCTAACCTCAAACACTCTCCTCCTTTTTCAACTACTGATTCCAGATTTATGGACTTTCAGTTGAAGACTCCTATCGCATATCTAAACCACATAGAGCTGTCCCTTGTCAGGACTAGAATCCCCCAAATCAAACTAGGGCAGAAAGATTCATGTCTCACACTTTGGGACTACGTTGCTAAATTGTAATGAGAAACCTGAACAACTTTTGTCTTGAATATTTTAAGTTGGTCTACCAGATAGAACAAAGCAGAGAAAGGAAAGAGAGAAAGAGAGCCCTCAATAGGATTCTGGTATGAGGCTCTTCCTGATATCTTCCTTTCTACATCCAAATATTTCTTTCTTCTTCTTCTTCTTCCTCTTCTTCTTCCTCTTCTTCTTCTTCTTCTTCTTCTTCTTCTTCTTCTTCTTCTTCTTCTTCTTCTTCTTCTTCTTCTTCTTCTTCTTCTTCTTCTTCTTCTTCTTCTTCTTCTTCTTCTTCCTCTTCCGCTTCCGCTTCCGCTTCCTCTTCCTCTTCCTCTTCCTCTTCCTCTTCTTCTTCTTCTTCTTCTTCTTCTTCTTCTCCCTCCCTCCCCCCCCCCCCCTCTCTCTCTCTCTCTCTCTCTCTCTCATACATACACACACACACACTCATACACACACACACAAATGTTCTATCACTTCAACACATTGCCTATGACCTTGCTCAACCCTCTTGGGCTTTCCCATGACAGTTGAACCACTCGTTATTATCACTCCAGCCTTCTCATTGCCCCAGCAAAAAGCCACAGGCCAGAAAAGTCAGTGTTTTAAAATTATGGACCATTAGTGAATCATAAAATATATTTAGTGGATCAAAATATTTACGCAAAATAGACGAGAGCCCCTCGAAATTGTTAGAATACATCTCATGTGACAAGACTATTTCCCATGAAACCTTTGCTTAAGTTATAGGAAAATATGCAGGTTTACACTGGATCACAACTCTGATGTAATTACTACTAGGGAAGCAATGAGAACAGGAAAGAAACCACGGTTCCAATGTAATTTAACATTCTGGATGGGACGAACCAAATCCTGCAGCCACAGGAAATATTTTCAGGACAGGAATATGAGGATGCTGCTGGCCAACTCAAGGAAGTTCAAATGAAGAACTTTGGTGAGCCTTATATGCTGGCAGGTGTTATTCTAAAATGAGCTTTGATCACTGAGATTTTTTTACAATTGTACTAACACAGAAAATCCATGAGAATGCATCTAAAGGCAACTGAATGACTACCAGGAATAAGACCAAAAATTCCTAGCAAATACTGAATAGCTAACAGCTGGTGAGAACCTGCATTGTTAGACAATTACTGCGTGAAATGTATGGGCTACAGCTTTGCATAGGTCCTGAGAAAAGTCTCATATTTCCAAACAAGTTCATGTACAGCATAAAAAGAAAGCTGTGGATAACAGAAAACCCATCATTCTACTAATCAAAGAATGTTCCAGCCTTTGCAGAATGGATATAGGAAGCTGACAGGTTCCTGGTTGTCAGCCACTTGATTCTGGTAATTCCTCTCTCCAACCCAATTATCTCCCTCCTGGGCAAGCACTATTCTTTTAACAGGTTCTTATGGAGTGATACCTGGGGGTTAGGGGAATTTCAAAGAGCTTGAAGTCTTGTTGAGAGGATTTAATGGATCAAGAGGGATATCAAAGAGAGGAGGGGGTTAGGGATGGTCCTGAAGTGTGTGTTAGATTCAGAAACGAGAAGGTCACAGAATGCAGAGGGGCTCTAGACCCCAAGGCTTTTGGCACAAATGGGCATACTGGAAGCAGAAATCAGGAGTAGTCGGTCACTCTGGGTAAGGAAGAATCTGGAAATTACAGAAAGCCACCATCTCAGAAATGATGGACTAGTTCCTGAAAACTACATTCCTCATAATTCCCACCATTTTTCCATCAAATAAAATCATCTCATTCTGAAACTTCATTCCTTCTATTCATCATAATTTCATATATATATGACTTTAATTATAAACTGGTTAATTTAGAAAGTCTATGCCTTCAACAGTTTTAACAAAGATAGGTGTGTTCACATATAGTGAAAGGATTTAAAGTGAAGATGAGCATGTACCTATGGCTAAATATTAACGTAAGTACTTTAAATGTTACAACAAGAGCATGTAGGACTTCTTACCAGCAATGCTTTCAGAAATGCTCTTACTTCATCATTCACTAAGTGCCTCTTCATGCCTAGGGGTTGGTCCATTTTCATGGACACTTAAGTGGGATAAAGCCCAAGAGGTAAGCAACTGGGGTCGGGGGGGAGAATCAGTGTCTAGATGTTCTAAACTCCCCAATAGAAGGAGCATGAAGGGGAGGCATTCATATTGAAAAGGAATTTAGGAAGTTTGACAAGAAATGTACTTATTACCTTACTTATGTAATTGCAACCTCTCTTTACATCACATTGACAATAGCGTATTTATGAGGTACCATGTAATTTTTTTGGTTTCTTTGTATGTTCCTCCCCCACAATATAACCCCTGTTTTCACTGTATTTGACGTTGGGCGGACGTTGGTGCCCTGCATCTTGTCTATACGCTTCTCTAGCTTGGGGAGGGGAAGGGAAAAACAAAATGCTTAAATAGGGATACAGGTTGAACCATTGTAACAATGAGATGTACAAGACACTATGTTGAAAGAGGAAGTTTACAATTTAGGTGGGAGGGGTTGAGTGTAGTTGGGGAGGTAAGAGGGAAGAGAGGGTAGGGGGAAAACAAAGGAGGAGGTAACAATGCTTGATAGGAAATGTACTCATTACCTTGCTCATGTAACTGTAACCCCTCTGTGTACAGTAATTTTACAATAAAAAACATATTAAAAATTATTTAGAAAAGAATTTAATGATTTTAAAAACTCTGGATTGAGAACAGTTATCTTTCTATTGCCCCCATCATAACAACAGTAGGTCTCTTTTTTTTTGGGGGGGGGTCCGGTTGTGGGGCCTGAACTCTAGGCCTGGGTGCTGTCCCTGAGCTCTTCAGCTCAAGGCTAGTGCTCTACCACTTGAGCCACAGCACTACTTCCAGTTTTTTTTCTTGCTTATGTGGTGCTGAGGAATCGAACCCAGGGCCTCATACATGCAAGGCAAGTGCTCTACCACTGAGCCACCTTCCCAGCCCAAACACTAGGTCTCTTTACTAATATTAACTAAATTACTCATCCCAATTATAGATACCAAGTACCACAAGCCCAGTAGGAAAAAAAAAAAACCAGGGGACAGAAGATGCCACAAAATGTATTAGATTTTAAATCTCTAGAAATTCACACAGGACTGCTGGTAGAAACTCAAAGTAGTGTAGCAAACAGCTCTAGGAAGAAGATACAGTTAAGAAAATGTAGCATGTTTACTGATAGGGATACAGGTGGACCCATTGCAACAATGGGATGTATAAGATGTTATGTCAAAAAACGAACTTTACAATTTTGGCAGGGGATGGGGGGAATGGGGAGCCAGAGGCGGTGGGGTGGGGGAGATGGGAAGGGATAGGAAGGGGAAACAAAGGAGGAGGCAGCAATGCTTGATAAGAAATGTACTCATTACCTTGTCCATGTAATTGTAACCCCTCTGTACAGTATTTTCACAATTAAAAAAAAAAAGAAAATGTAGCATGTACCTTAGTTGTGGATATTCAGAGTGCTGTGAGTGTCCATTAAGAATTGGGTCTTTAGAAGTGAGTAATAAAGAGAGATACATGTGGATGTAATAGAAAGAGTCCTGCAGGGTCACGGGAATGGTTCCATGGCTACTGAGGCAAGCATTCCCAAAGAGCTTCCTATGCATTGAGAATACAGACCAGAAATAAGATGAGGATCCACAAGCCAGAGGTGTCTGAAGGTTTGGTTGAGTGAGGTGCATGTTATCAGGTTCATAAAGGTATAGAAAGTAGTTAAATAAAAGCCTTTGGGAATGAACAAAGTTCCATTGCCCCTCATCTGTCAAGCTTGCTCTTGGAGTAACACACATGGGACTTGATGAGGTTTCATTTATCACACTGCAGGCTATTTTAAATGCCATTGTAGACAGTCTGTGTTTCCTCATCTACAGTCTAGTTACTAAGAGAAGAGCTTTGGAGACCTTGATACTAGATCTTAATCTTGGAAATGTACTTACTGCAGGGTGACTGTGAACAAATTATTTATCCTCTCAAGACTCCTAAATCTCCATAACAGACCAAATTTTCCCGTTTGGTCTTGGGGAGTATGTTAGTTGGCTTCCTGTTAGTGCTACTAGTTCCTGAGATAATCAACTTATAGAGAGGAAAAGTTTGTTGGGGCTGACATTTCGTAAGCTTAAGCTCATGATTGATCAGGCTACTCCTTTTCAACATGTGAGACATGTGGCAAAGGCAGAAGCATAGGAGGGAGTGAAACCATACCTTGAATGACCAGGGAGTGAGAGAAAGAATTAGCTGCAGCCCCACAATCTCCTTCTAGGACATGACTGCAGTGACCTAAAGACCTCCCTGTGGGGCCAACCATTCAAAAATTTCCTTACTTCTTACCACAGCCACAGTGGATCTTAAGATGTAAACTATGGCGTGAAGGATGAAAATTAATTATACACAGAATATGCATAATAGGATTCAAGAACTCTGTGGGACATAGACAGACAGATGTGCACAGATTCTCATGAATTCACAGATGCACATTCATTTCAGTACCTCCTGATTATGTGTCTATTAATCAAAATTTGTGTTGGGCTGTAGTAAAATGAGCAACGGCTAAGACAAAGATTTTGATTCTAGTGATAGTCATGCTAACTAGCTGTATGATTTTGTCTAAGTCACTTGACCTCTTCGGGTACAGTCTCTTCCTCTGCAAACTGAAGAGGTTTAAACCCAGAGATGAGAGTTGGGGAAGACCGGAGATCTTTTCTATCTCTGGTCTCTAATGTTTAACTTAATGTTTAATGTTCACCACTGAGGAGGAAGGAGCCTTGGGAGCTGCCTGTTTGCATTGCCAGTTCTTGTAACTTGATTGTTAACAATTATTTTACTTTGACTTCCCTTGGCTTAATCAACTAAATATTAGAAGGAAGAGAAACTTCTATCTCACAGTGTCATTTAGCACCTGTAGAGCTCATCCTCATCAGGAGATAGCGTCTCTAAATATCCAAGCACTTCTGGAACTTGCCTAGAGCTGCACATCATCAATGACCACAAAGCAGGACAAATGACAGGCAGATAACACTGCTATTCAACAAGCAGGAGCTTGCTGGACTTGGTGTCGTTCAGAGTATGCTCATGTCTTTAATGTCATAATTTGAAAGGGTGAACATTATTGTTCCCATTTCACAGATGAGCACACTCAGAAAGCTAAGGTCATTGATGAGCATCCTCTGGTAGGGTAAGCTGAATCAGAATTCATGCCAAGCTCTGCTGGCTCTGAACTCTGTGCTCCCAGTAGTTTGTGTATCTGAGACTGCCTCTCAGATAAAACACAAAGCCACATCTAATTTGATACAAGATTATTTGGTACATTGTAGAAGTGCTGGAGGAATTCAGAGACTTAATGAAAAAATGGCAAAGGGCATTAAGAAGACAAGTTGGCAGGATGGGGATGACGTTTTGTAGAAGTTCTACGGAAGGAAGAGGAAAGAAACCAGGTGTATTTATAGACTAATAATGTGCAAAAGGGGAAAATGTGCTGCCTTGGGCAATTCTCATCAAGTTAATGGATGTTGCCAATTACTGTGGTAACATTTTTAATTGTATCTCAGCTCTGAAGAGAATAAAATCAGAATTTCCTAGTCTTTGCCTCTGGACTGTTAGGGGTATGCATTCTGGTGCATTATACCAGTGTCTACACTAGCAGAAAATTCAGTGTTATCTGAAGCCCAGACTTAGGCTAGAATAAGTAGTTAGAATGAGCACATGCACTATGTAGGTTTGTATATTAGAAAACTATAGCCAAGTAACTATGCAGATGCCCTAAGAAGTAGACAGTAATCACCACACCCCCAGTGATAATGTAATGATAGCTGGTATTTGTGCATTGACTTATGAGTCATCTTCTATAATCACAATGTTTTTGAGGGCTATCTTATTTAATACTCATAATAATTCCTGGGGCTATTCTTATATTGCTGCCTCCCCTCTAGATTATAAATGTATGGAAGAGAAAGAATTTTCCCAATGACACCCATCCTGGTAACTGTAATATCTAGCACAACTCTGGTCCTCAATTATATTGTTGGACAAATGATCAAGAGTCCTCTGAGGGACGTACAGTTCCTGTATGCATTTTGCAGCAAGACTGGGACAAGTTAAATGTCTGACTTAAATCACTGCAGGTAATTAAGGGCAGCTCCACACTCAAGCTCAGGTCAAATGGACTTGTCTCAAAAGCACATCCCAGGATGTGCTTATGGCTGCCCTTCTCCAGGACAGAAAGAACAAGGGGAGAAAACCATCCAACGAGTGTCAATCAACCACTGTGGCTCATAAAAGAAACCCCAGGTGTGTCTACATTTCACAAAGTAAAATGTAGAAAATGAGGTCCCCATTAAAGGGGAGTTTAGTCACAAAAGCCAAAAGAGTCAGATGACTACAACTTAACCCCAACAAAGCTCTCCTTGCCTTCATGACTTCTCAAACAGTTACACACACCATTAAAACTCCAGCCTGAAAACACAAGGCACTCAGGGAAGGAAAGAAAATTAAAGTATATGGTTCCCTATTCCTGCAAACAAATCCTTTAGGGGCAAGCTGGAGAATAAAAGTTGTCCTTTGCTAATGCTGCTCTTGCTCCAGCCCTAACCACAGCTTCCTGCTCTGTTTCTAGGTTCAGTGTTCTCAGGCTTCTCATCCTTTAGCCTGAGAATCTGCAAAGGCCTGCCCTGGTTAACTCCCTAAACTCCAGAATCATCTAATAGTGGCCCATGAAAATACCCAAGCCCTTACCCAACAGGAACCAAAGACAAGTAATTGAAGAAACGAAAAGATCTCTAGTAACAAGCAATGACCTCTTGGGAGAAGCAGTAAAGCAAATCATCATTAACCAACAATATCTATGATACATAAACCACACTGTTGAACATTTTGCACCTAGAATCATTCATTCTCTGGCCAAGAGTTAGTTGAATTACTGGCTTCGCCTAGAAATGGAAGGAATCACAGCGTAAGTGGAAAAAAAAAGTGTGAATTTTCTCAAGGTCTATGCACCTGGGATCTGCAGACAGCTTGTGCCCCAAGCCCCAAGCAGCATTTCTAGTTTAGGAAAGCTAACTCTGCCTCATTTCAATGTCAGCCCTGGGTCCCTCTTGCCTCTTCAAAACTTCCACCTTCTAGATTTGTGCCAGTGGACCCGTAATCCCAGCTACTTGAGAAGCTGAGATCTGAGGATCAACAGAGAAACTCTGTGAGCCTTGAGCACAAAAGCTCAAGAACAGCTCCCAGACCCTGAGTTCCAGTCCCAGAACCAGCAAAAGAAACAACAGCAGCAAAACAATGTCCATCTTCTTCAGTACTGTACTACAGGTTAAGCAGAACTTAACACATGTCACTCATTATTAGTGTTTCCATTCTTCAGGGGATTGTGTGTCCTTGACCCAGTATCTTTACTCTACATAGAAAATCCTGATATATATCCTGGCTAAGGGGATAAGCAGGGAAAATCACCAGATTCTACCTACAGGTAGGACTGATTAATCTACCCTTCAAAAAAGATGTCCCTCTGCCCCAGCACATTCTAGAAGCGATTTGAAAATCATCAGAGGGAGGAACATGGAGTGACAGGTGCTGAAGCACAAACCTTGGTACAGAGCCACCACTTCAGTGAGAATATTGCTCATACTTGCATCCGTCAGCCTGGGATAGGGATGCCCCGAGGAAGACCAAGAAGTCAGACCCTCTGGGACAATTAAAATTAAACTGAACTAGACACTCTGGATCCTCCCATGGGAGTCGTTCTGCCTAGTCTGGGGCTAGGGTAAGATCACTTAATAGGCTCTTTTTCATCTTTAATTTCTCTGATTCAGAAAGTTTACAAGATCAATTGCTAAGAGGGCTAATGTGAGGAGATGAGGCAGCAAGCTGTTCAGGGCCCAGACTCAGCTAATTCCTTAGCTTCTAACCAGAGCCCACAGGGACTCACTTACAGAAAGCCGGAGAGCTCCTTGCCTGGTTCAATCACCTCACCCAACCCAAACGCCATCTAAATAGGGAATTTAAATTGCAAGCTAGAAAAAAAAAAGTACATCACCCTCAAGCCATGAACACTTGCTAGGAATCTCAGCCACCTCTTGCTCATCTTGTTGATAAGTGTAGAGTTTTTCCTTTCCAGTCTTCACACTCAGGGATTCAAAGACATTATAACCTCCCAAGACCTCAACGAGTGGGTTCTCACAGTGCACTGGTATAAATTCCAGATCTGACCCTCTGTGGCTGTGTAGACGGGCGTTAGAATAGAGCTTTGCCACCTGAACTCAGCAAGCAGATTAGCCGTAAGAACCAAGCTGTGTGTTAGGTTTGGCCCTGGATTAAGTATTAAAAAGACATTCAAAGATTAAGGATTAATAAGGAAGGATTGATATTATGAAGCTCTTGTATTTTACAGGCAAAATGAGGTTGCACCCACACTTCATTTTTTTTGCCAGTGTCCTGAAAGCACTGAACCCTTTGAAAGCAGTGATAGCTTTGAAATTCCTGTTATTCTTTTCCTTGACTTCATTTCACCCCCCATGTGCTCCTATTCCTGCTTCATGGGAAGCCATAGGAACAATGCTAATCATAGTTGTGTCAGGTAATTTGTGGAAAGAGTGTAGAAAAAGAATTTGATTCCAGTGCCCTGCATCTTGGGAAGGGGAAGGGAAATAACAAAATGCTGAAATATGGATACAGGCTGACACATTGTAACAATGAGATGTACAAGACACTATGTTGAAAAAGAACTTTACAATTTGGGGAGGGGGTGGGAGGCGTTGGGCAGGTGGAGAAGGGATGGTAGAGTAAAAGCAAAGGAGGAGGTAACAATGCTTGATAGGAAATGTACTCATTACCTTACTCATATAACTGTAACCCTTCTGTACAGTATTTTTACAAAAAATACTAAAATAAAAAATAATTTAAAAAGTTGTCATTCCTGCAAGAGACCTACATTCTGAGAATGGAAATTCAGCTTAGAAACTCCAACTGCTCTGGACTATGCATCCCCCAGGAATACCTCAATTTCCACAACAGGCCACTTGCTTTACTTCCGCATTCTTGTTTGCATATTTTCTTTAATGATAGAAGAATTAAACAGAATTTTTTTTTCTGCAGCACTGGCTCTAGGGGATTCTAGAAATGCTATGAAGCAAGTTTCAATTTGTTCACTTGCTGAGAATAAATTCTGCCTCATATAACTGCTGACAAATTGCCATTTTTAAAGGGTTTGTTAATTTCCAATGAGCAAATGGCACATCAGATATCTTGTTTATTCAACAGATGCTCCTGAACTAAACAAATGGTTCTTGTTTAACAAACACAGAAACATCTTGTCAGCTTTGCCGAGATCATCCTGTTTGACTCTCATGGAGGGTCCTGCGGTGTATGGGGAAAATACAAGCTGCCTCCTTCCATGCAGGGTTCTGAAAGAGGGCTAGAGATGTCGATTGCATTGGAAGAGATGATATGAACCTCCTTAAACCCAGGCTGGAAATCATCACTGAGGCAGAGGACCTGGGATCTCTCCCTTGCTCTGAAGATGGCATATATTTCTGATTGAAGTCTATGGTATCCAGACATTCATCAGACTTGGAATCTGAAAAAGAACTCCAAGGAGATAACATTTAAGACCTAGGAGTAGACAGCAATAGCTTTAGAGAGAACCTTGGTTGGATCCTGGCTCTGCTTCTTGCTAATAGCATGAACTTGAAAAAGTGACTTTAAAACTCTCACATCTATTTTCTTCTCAACTAAGTACAGGTCTAAGAATGGAATAAAAGACAGAGATGATGATCATTATGATGTGTGATCTGACTTTTAATCCTGTCTTCCAGGGAATTTTATTTACTTTTTACTTTTTATTTTTTGATATTTGTGCTTTTTAAAATTATCTTTAAGTATTTGTACATTTAACAAAGCAGTTTATGAATACATCTTGATCAATGTCACCCTTTGTTCCAGCGAACTTTAACTGGAGCTGATTCAGGAATGAGCCTCATGACCACAGAGGAAAAGGTATTGGGAAGAGCCTAATTTCCACATCCTCCATTAACCGGGAGGAGTAAATGTGATGGCTCATTGTGTCTCCAACCGGAAATGAAGCCTGAAACAGTGGAACCCTTCCAAGCCTCACAATCCCAGACTGATATCACAAATTACATTCAGGCAGCAAGCTAGAGATCTGGCTAGACTGAAGGACAAGGGGAACTGGGAGGGCCGGGAAGGAAGGAAAGGAAAGAAGCCAGCTTGCAGGGTGCACAAGAGGACACACGGAGACGGATGCCGCCGACCTCTGTCAAGCCTGAATTTGCCGTGATAAATCCATCTGCTTGACGGCTTGCAGCACAGTGCAACGTATTAATTATAGGAGGGACAGCATTTCAAAGCCTCCCTGCTGGAAAGTATCAGAGAGCATTACTTTGGGACAGTATCTAACTTGTTGAAAATTAATTTGCTCTGTAGTTTCCATGTTGGGGGCAGTGGAGAGTGAGGTGGGCAGCAGCTGGGCATGGCATGGCCATGTGCTCTCTCAAAGAAGCTTTGGACAAATCTGAGCTCATAGAAGGGCTGCAGAGCCCCCCAAGCTCCACCCAGGCATGATAATTGAAATCTTCACAGCTACCCTTTGAGGGAGACAGCATTATTATCGCCATTAGGCCTACAATATTAGAGCTTTTAATACAGGAGTCAAGAGGTCTGTCTCTGAGAACATGCTCTCAGCCACTCTGAAAATGTGTGAGAGAGGGGTCCAATGAATTTCAAAAGTCAGGTCAAGTTTTCGAGCAGAACTTAAAAGATAATAAATTGATCGCCTGGGATTTCCCAGAATTGCATGTTCTGCCTCGGTGACCTGGCCAGGGGAGCTCAAATAAGGGCCTGGCGATTGCCATTGTATGGCTTGTGTGCAGAATAACAATGGGTAGGGTGTGGATATTGAGATGTCACAGATGACTGAGATTTGGGGGAGGAGTCCCGGGAAAAAGGTGTGAGAAGACTCTCCATGCTCTGCTAAAGGGCTTTTCCATTCATCTCTGGGCTAGTTGTTTTCTTGCCCAGAGAAATTTTGATTCCCTGAAAAATCCATGGGAGATGCTATTTACATGTAAGGCATAATCAAATGTGCATCCTCTGATTTTGAGCAAATCTCAAAGAATCTTAGTAAAATTCTACAGGGCCATGGTTACACTCAACAGAACTCTTTATGTTCTACTTAGAAAGGCAGCACACTCTGAGGAGGGAGGGAGGGAAAGGCATGGGGGTGGGGTGGGAAGAGGCTGGGGACACATTAGCTGTCATTCCATTGGTTTCTGCTCATTTAACAATGCCGATATATGTAAGAATGACATAATTTTTCTGACAACCTTGAACTGCCTCAAATTTTTTTGAGAGAGAGAGAGAGTTCATCAACACTGGTTCTTTATTACTGGCCACAAAATTTTTGTGACACACTTCAACAAGTAATCATGACTCACTAGTGTGTCATTATACTATTATTTGCAAGTTTTGATGGTTCTCTCTTGTCTTCTGCTGCAGAAGTTTTTAACTAAAGGTTGACCTCGTTTAAGCCTGAGTTTTAAACCTGACTTAAAGTTATAATAAGAGTTTCTCAAGTGGTAGCAAACTGAAGCAGAGTCATGGAGGAAGCTAGTCCAGGTGTAGTGTTATGAGGACCCAGGTTAAGAAAGCACTGAAAGGAATACAGAGCTTTATAGATGCAGTAATTCAGCGTGGGCGTCAATACATTAGGTCATTGGGACAGAAGGAGAGGACAAAGGTAGTTTAAGGTGATACGAGAGTTCAGATAAACAGATGATTGGTGATAATGATAACCAAAATCATCTCTGAAGTCAGGAAAAATTCATTTCATCAAACTGAGAATAATTTTCTGCAACAGGCACATGGAAATATATTCAGTGATGAGTAGTTTGCATTTTGAGAAAGCTGAGAAAGATCGCAATGGAGTCATCCAGAAGTTTCTAAGGAGTATAGGAGTAAAGATATGGAGTGGGCTTTGGAAAGTATCTGTCTGAAATTCTGAAGTTGGGGTGGGGCATGGGTCTTGGGGATCTTTGGAATGGAATTGGAAGTAGTAATGTGGGTAGGCATGCTTATCTGGGGAAGGACTGCTCTGCAGACAAAGAGGACAATGAGGGAAACATTTTAGAATCACTGACATTTGTAGGTCATTTATAGATCCTAACCAAGAGACAATGAAGGATGCAACAATAACAACAACAACAACAGAACACTAAAATAACAGTGGTCCAAGAAGGATGAAGACTCTGGAGGAAAGCAAGCCACTGCTTTAACACCTAAGGAAGCAAAAGCAAGCCCAGAATCTGGCCATTCAGCATCCTCAAAGATCCCTATCAAGGGCACGGTAGAGCAGTCACAGACTAAAGTCACTTTAAAAGTAGTTTAAAGATAAGGAATCATATGAACGTTATAAATATTTTCATAAAATTCAGCCACAAAGACAAGGACACAAATATGAAAGGATACATAAAGACAGGGCAATTGCATATTTAATTTTGCTAACTGAAAGATAAAATTGTATGTATTTGGTAAGTGCAACCTGATGTTTCTGAAACACATAGAGACCTACACAAACACATTTATTATGGAATAGCTCTTTTCTTTTCCCGGATAAAAGAGAATTCATTGTGTTTTAATTGAAAGAGAATGAAGACATTGAAGATGCTGGAACAAGAGAGTATTAACTGGTAAAGCAAACTCTTGAAAGTTGAGAAAAGACAGCATTAAATGAATTTAAGTCCACAAGAAGGTACAAGAGGGCAGAGAAGTGTAGGAAATAAGGAAATATAAAAATAAAGTAAGAGAAGTTGGGGGATAATAAGAGCGCATTTACACTCACACACTGCTGAAAGGCTCAGTTATTGCTAAAAGTAAAGGGAAGGAAAGGCAAGATGTAGTCATGCTCTTAGAGAGAACAAGAGAGAAATAAGAGGGAAACACCAGAGATGGTCGTTTGGCCAATGAAATATGAACAGAACAGAGTAGGCATGACTGGTGCTGGGCATGCATGAATCTTTTCTTCTGGAACAGCATGGCAGGTGTGAGTGTCTAACAAATACACGGCACACAGTAAAGAAAAGCACAACGAGGCTCTGGATATAATTATTCAAATGTGGTACAGCCAACCCCAAATTCCACACCGGCTCTGCTTCTGGCAAGGACAAAGCAACCTTTGTGTGGCCAGCCTGGTGGTCACCTAGCCTGTTCCTCATTCATATCCAAATCTCTCACTCGAAGTCCTGATCTCCTTCCACCCACCCAATGCTGTCTCCTCAAGTGTGCCCTAGAAAGATGCATGTCTAGACCTTGAACCTTGTAGAAGGGAGGGTCAAAGAACGGAGGTTCACAGGGAAAGAAAGATTTGGCAGCAGGTGAGATACGGAGGAGTCACTTCTTCATGTTGAACAAAGTCTTCTGTGCAATGAGGCTAAAACATATATATCATGAGTGTTCCACAGAAAGAGCCAAAGACCGAATATTATATATATAAATCTGTACCAGTCCTGGGGCTTAAACTCAGGGCCTAAGTTCTTTCCCTGAGGTTTGCTCAAGGTTAGAGCTCTACCACTTGAGTCACAGCACCACTTCTGGCTTTTTCTGAGTAGTTTATCAGAGAGAAAAGTCTCACAGACTTCCTTCCATGGGGATGATTCTGGTACAAACAATTCAATCTTCAGGTAAGGGAGCTGGTGCACCAGGAGGAGGCAAAGAACCATCAAGCTATAGCTCCATAATAGGAAAGTTAGGTGAAGACCCAGGACTGTGGATGCCAGCCCAAACTACTGAATCTCCTCATATTGACTCATATAGACTTCTAGGTGGACACTCTAACCTAAGCACCCCTCATTCTCTGTAACTCACATATTTGCATTCTGTTGGCAATGCTGGCTGAGTCCCTTAGTCTTACACTCAATTGGCAAACAGTAATTTAGTCTAACCACAGTTATTAATTACTCCTTTAGTGGTCTGGTGAATACAATAATGAAGAAGATGAAGAAGATGATGATCACTTATTTGGCTACTGGGTGTTCCCTAGGGCACTACACATGCTAAGAAGGCAGAAGGCCACATCAGTTTTGTATATCCGGATGTCCAGTAAAAATAGTTCCTAGTGGATGTTTGGTAAATGTTTTTTCAAAGAACCAGTGAGTGAACAAGCAGCACTCTGGGGCATCTACAGGCATGGTGGAATGCTGGCAGCATGCCTAGAGCTGGTCACTGATGAGGACACCAGGAATGCTACAGAGCCACACCTGAAATCATCGGCTGCTCACCTGACACATTTCCTCCAAGACAACTCAGCATCACAGTTTCTCTGGGCTTATTTCATGCAGCCTTTTTTCAACTCAGCAGGTAGAAGAGCTCTCTCCTGTATTTCCTCTCTGTCTCCCTTTCTTCCTCCTTGTCTGGCTGTAAGTATGCTGATAATGTATACAGAGATAATCTGGGAGGATTTCTTCCTAGAACACTCTAATAATCTAATTAAGAAGACAGGAATAAATGCACTGAATAGTTAATGAGAAAAGTCAGCAAAACTAACCATGAAGGCCTGAGCTCCAGGAAGTGCAACTATACTCTCTGTATAATCAGAGAGTGTCAAGCTCACACAACATGCACCAGAAACCCCCCCTCTTTGGTATTTGTGAAACACATCATGCTCATTTCTGCAGCAGCTCTAAGTGAATTATCTCCTTTCGCCTTCTTGGCTTGCCAATATATCCCTGGGTAAGACCAACTCAAGTACCACCACAGGTGGAACACCCAGCCCCAGTCTTCAGGTTCTGATGGCATTACAGGTAGATACCTGGGCATTGGACACATTGGGCATTGTCTCCCAGCTCTATTATAAACTCCACAAAGGAAATGGTAGTGGCTAGTGCATAGCCAGTATCTCCACAGTGCTCCTGAGTGAAGTTGTGAATTGTCCCAGTGGGAATGTGTTACAAGACGCAAAAAATGTACTAGCTAATGGACTGGGTCTAATCCATCTGGAACATGTAAAAGCAAATTCAGGACAACAAATACAAACAAATGTGCATGAGAAACATCACCCCTTCCCATAAAAGTGGTTGTATTGGAGATTATTTACAAAAGAGTTTTTCCCAGACTCAATTTGTCTTTTATCACATGAATGGCTGAGAACAACAGGAAAATATTAGCATTACTGATCCCAGCAGAAGGACAAATATAATGTTGCTACTAACTCTCCACAATAATTCCACCAAGTCTACACCTTGATTTTGGATGGGCCACTTCATCACCTCTCTGGGCCTTAGTTTTCTTATCTGTCAAATGAGGGGCAAGAGACTATTTCCCCCAAACTTCTCTTTAACTCTAATCATTCAGGTGTCACTGAGAAACCAGTGTATCTCTGAAGTTCCCAAGGTCAATGGCTGTTTCAGAAATGGCTGCTGATTTCCTGTGAGCAGCTAGAAGGGAAGGTTCTTATTCATTACACAGCCTCATAAATCATCTGGAGTCCATAGGATGTTTAATATGGAATCACTTAATTTAATAGTCATTTTGACATAAGGAATTGTTTTCTTAAAGCCAGAACTGGCTGTAAAACCTCAAGTGATATTTTATGGCTGCCATATAATAAAATCATTCAGCAATTAGTGATTAATGACATACAACAGTAAGTTTCTCTGTGGTCACCTCCCCCCAGCTGCTGTTTCTCTCTGGTTTTACTCACTTCCCAGGTCTGCCATCATGCCTGCAGGTGAAAGCCTCTCTTTATAGAACCAGGGTATTTATCCAAGTCTAAAAGATCATCACATCCATCAAAAAATGTCAGTGGAGGCTGGCACTGTGGTGGGGGCTGAGCGAAAGTATGAATATGAGTAAAGTCCATGGATGGCACGGAAGAGACAACAATCCTAGTATTTCCTCAGACAAACCATTAACGTTGGTTTCCATACAAAAAGAATAACATTTTGACGGGCTAGGCTTTCTTCTTTTGATGACAGGTTTAGCCCTTGCTGGGGCAAAGCTTAGGTATAAATCCAGTGAGTCTATGACAGCCTTCACTCCCTCCTGCTTGATGCCCTTCCGTCATTCGTGGCAGTTTCAGCCTTGATTTCTCCCACCTAGAAAATACCTAACACCCTATCATTGAGCAAGTGTCATGTGACACTTGGGTGCTAATTTGATAACATGGGCTTTGAGCTAAAAGAAAGTGTCGCCTACTACTTTCTGGTTCACAAATCAGCTCTACTATTTCTGAGTTTGCATCACTTACTCTCTGAGACAGTAGATGGTTAATCCCATTTAATGAATGAGATTTCTGAGCCTAAAAGCCTATCACTTCTATCCCAACCTGTCTGATGGAATCTGGCACTCTGGAAGAGCCAACATCACACAACCGCGGGAGCCAATATCCCAGAGCTAATAACCAACACAGCCATGATGATTCAATCATTATCCTGCCTATATGTGTGTAGGGGGCGGGGAAGGTAATTTCAGTAACACATATCCTGGCCTGGACTCAGTAAGTGGTAAAATTTCAATAAGCACACCCAGGCCACTGGTGTGTACAGGTGGATGATGGGCTGATATTTATCCACAGTGGGTGACCTCCACCCACTAAGGTCACAGCACTTCCCTGGTGGCAGCCCACATTGTAGGGTTGGCCAACATAAATATATAGGCATAAAGACCCAGTCCTACAGTTCAAGTCAAAGCAACTTTGTAGACTATCTCAGCTAGAAGCTAGGATGGGATCAGCTGCTATAACATCATTTCATCCCTACTTCTCTTTGTGTACAATTACTCCCTCACCCCTTATAAATACTGTTGTTTCTTAGAATTCCCCCTACCCCCAGTAATCCTGTTGCACACAAATCTCTGCTCCAAAGACTATTTACCAAGTCTATTTACTTCCTATACCACCCACTCTATTCTCCCAATAAACAGATAAAAAGCCATGTAGGGAACTTTCTTTGGTTCATTTTTTTACACTGCAGGAAATTATACCAGAGTCCAGAGCACAACCCCAAAAGATGTGCAAATATCAAACTGAATTTGAGCCCTTGCTTAAAAATTCATTTGTAAAGCCTATAAATTTGTGGTTGCTATAACTTATTGATTTATATCCCTCTGGAATTCAAGTACCTAGGTAAGACCACCCTCCATCCTAGAGGACTCGGTTTAGAGAAGTGATTTTCCCATTCCTTAAGATATCTTTTAACATTTTTTTAGGTTGAAAGCTAATTTTCAAGAATGTCCTCTTTCCAGCCTGCAGCCTTTGAATTGGCCACTTGGTCCCCCATTCTTCCTTCTGTGCTTTGCTCTTTACCCTGCCATAAAGAATGGCTTTTCTAAAGGTCAGTGTTAATCATGACCTACCCTTGAATAGAACCCTTCAAAGGTACACTCTCTTAATTGAAAAACCCTCCACTGCTTTGAAAGCTCCAGGATTATCATTTTAATCTTTTCCAGTCTTATTAGCCTCTGTCTCCACAAGCATAGACTGAGCTTGTAAAAATGATGGTTTTCAAAAGGCACCTCTTGTCTATTTTTGGAGCCCTCCTCCTTCTCATTCCTCTGCTTGATGAGTCTGTCACCGCTGGTCATGTAGAGGACCTCCACACAAACTCAGCTCTGTTTGCTGAAGCTGACACCATCTTTGAAGGTTTTGTTTCTTGAATAGCAACTCCTCCCTGACTGTTTTAGTGATCCACTCCCTTGGCTCTTCTAGCATGGGCTGTATTGAACGTCTGGAACCAAACAACGGCCCTTTGTCTCAGACATTTGTCTATTTGCCTCAACTCCACTTTGTCTATCAGCTTAGTTTTTGCTGAATACTAAACCACCCAAGACTTCGGTAGTATAATACAATAGTTAATCAATTTTGTTGTCTCATGTGCCAGTCAGCTGAGGACTGGCTTTTGTAGGTGAGACTTGATGGGAAACTCATGCAAAAATTCCAGCAGAGCTCAGCTCCTCACATGGATAGAGGTTTTACATGTGATCCATGGCTTCACTATGGAGTCTGGAATGACAGGGCCCAAAGCTATGATATGATGGCACAGGTACGAGAAGCATAATATACTGTGGGGATAACAACTGTCAAGCATCCACTCATGTCATATCTGTGGATGACTCCCAAGTCACTGAGCTGAAAAACATACCTACTGCGTACAACCCCAAGCTCTCAGTAAATTGCATAACAATGGGTACACCATTGAAGAGAGCTGGGAAATGGAGCAAGAACCACTGTTCTTTATAATCTCTTTGGATTATACACGTTGTCTATAGTCTGTATAGTCGGGACTCTTTGTGGAATTCCACAGTAATTACATCTAAACAAGCATACATTAAAACCAATCTCATTCATGTTATGAGGTCATAAACCTACAGGCATTTTTAATAATGACTTACATCTATCTATATAGCATTTTATAATTACAAAGCATTTAATATGCCTTTATAACATTCAAAGCATACTTACATATATTATCTCATTTAGTGGGGTGTATGTTTTAAAAGGTGCCTGGAATTAGCAATGTCTTCACTGGTTGGAAGAACTCTTCCAAATAGATTTCACAAATGGGTGGAAAGGAGTCTGAGGAATGATCTGGACTGTACAGCTTAAAGAACAATACCCAGTAAGTAACCAGCTCCCCCTCCCCACTGACATCTGAACTCAAGGCCTCATGCTTAGTAAACAAGTATTTTACAAAAAGAAGCATACCTCCAACTTCCCTCCCTTGTTTTCTAAACTACCTCCTAACCATCTACTCAGACTTTCAAATCTATTGTGCTAAAGAATTGCTCTGAGAGCTTATTAAAATCCAAATGCAGTCAAGAATCCCATGTATAGCCTACAAAATCAAGAAGAGAAAGGGAAGGGTGTAGAGGGTAGATGAGAATGTGGAAAGGGGTGGCATTGATCAAGAGATATAGTATTCATAAACTGCCTTGTTAAACAGCAACTCCTTTGTATAACTACTTAAAGATGATGTAGAAAAATTCAGATTCTTAACACCTAGGTTCAGAGAACCAGGTCAAGTGTTTGTGGGGTAAGCTCATGCATTTTTACAAATAGTAATGGCTCCATCTATTGCAGGGTTATTGTTTTAGTTGTTGTTTTTTTGTGCTTTTTTAATCATCATCATCATCTGAAACATTTTGATTACTACAAGGACTAGAAAAGCTTTCTTCCACCACCATCACTACCTGATCCTGGAGACCAATAAATAGACTGCAAAGACCCAGAGACCTCCGAGCTGAAAGCACAGCACCAAACCTTTGGCTTTTTCCAGACAGACCTTTGATGAGGGTACAGAACTCCAGAGAAACTGTAGGAATGCTCTAAGTACTTGCTGCTGTTCAAGTAGCAAAATGAAAACTAGAAGCAAGAAGCTCGAACTTTAACCAAAAGCTCCTCCTGCTATACTTCACAGGTCGTGAATTTTTCACTTTCTAATTTGTTGAGGTTTTTTTTCTTTTTATCAGCTCTGGAAAAATCTTAGTAAATCTCACAATATTAAAAAAAGAACAGGAATAACATAAAAGAAAGGTAGAAGGTATATTTCCCTTACATATGTAATTCGTATTCTAAATCCCTTCTCTGGCCAATACATTAAATAGTCATAAAACCTAACTTTATTTCTTCTATTGTTGGTCCCCCAAATACAGTGTTCTGCAACTGTGGATTTAATTAACTGCAGACTGAAAATATTGATCGTGTATGAAGTTGTTTGCTTGTCATTATTCCCTATATAATACACCACTGAAATTATTTACATAGCATTTTCATTGTCTTAGATATTAGAAGGAACCTAAAGATGATTTAAAGAGCACAGGAGGTCAATATTTGCAAATATTACATCATTTTATATAAAGGACTTGAGTATTATCTGATTTTGCTTTCCACCTGGGATACTGAGAGGTAAGTGTATTTTACCTTTTATAACTGACTCTTGCTAAATAGGGATAATAATGCTAAGAGATGCATGAAGCCAGTCTTTTTGTTTTCATTCTCAGTGTTACTTGGAAAAGTGCATGGCCATCCCTCTTAAAAATCCCTAGTGGTTTGGGTACACTCTTCAGCAATTATTGAACATGCCGGTGCCTTTTATAGATCAGATTGGTCCCAAGGCATGACCTTTTCAATGCTTGCATCTCCTTGCATCTACCTGAACTGCTGAGTGGACAGGGCAGAGAATTTCCCAAGGGGCTTCCTCCCCCGCCCCTCTCTCTTGTGCCTCCATGTGCACACTTCTACCCAAATTACTTGACAGCTCTCTGCCACACTGTCAGGTGAAAAGGTTGGAGAATGTCTGGCAATGACAGAGCTGGCCAGCAGGGAGATGAGAGGGGATGGGGTAAACACTTGATCCACCATTGTGACTGTCTTTCCAATGATTAGATGTAGATAATTTTCCTAAAAGTGAGGACTGTGTCCTGATTTGAGGATAAGCACTACGGATTTCCCTGACTGTATTTGTGGGCCAAGGAGAGCAAGATTGTAAAACCTGCCAGCTGCTAGATTTAGAATACAGAAATATGTACAGTAAAAGAAACACACATTGTGCGTAAAAAGCAATATGATGATTGCTGAAATAGCCAAACTGAAGGAATTTTCTGTTCTGGGTGTCCCTTTGAGAACAGAACAAGTGAAGGTGATTTCATGACCTTTGAGCTATTTGCTACCCAGTCAATGAAAGAGTCCCTTTACTCCCACCCATTCTCCTTAGCTTTTCATCCTGTCTCATTCTAGTTCTGTGGATTCTCTCTCACCTTTCCAAACCAAGTCTCTGTGAGTGTGGACAGTTACCTTCTCATCAAGTCATAGTGAGCCCACTGGCATAGTGGTAGGTCACCAGGTGATATTCTCACTAACATTGTAGGTTTGGGTGGTTGGCAAAGATTTCCACGAGTCTGCCAGTGAATTAGTGAACTCACAGTGAATGACTGTGAATTAGACATTTCTGAGTGGTTTAAACACAGTGAAGAAATAGCATGGAGACTGTTACCCTCTTATGCAGCTTCTACCAAATGAAAACGCCCAGTCAAGATCAATGATTTTTCTAAACAATTCAATCTACTCTTTTTATGAATGGTCTTTCATCTTAACAAGGAATCTCACGAAGAAAACTACTAGGTAACTTGAAGAGATGGGTAGAGTTGAGTGAGATGGGGAGAATGATGAAAGGGATGACACGGATCAAGATGCGTTGTGCTCATAAACAGATTATATCAAATTAAAGCCACACTGTACAATTATTTAAGGACAACTGAAAAGTTGATATAAATAGACAAGTAAAAATTAAATGTAAGAATCTGATTACTTCTTGTTGGAGCAAAAAAAGGACCAAAACAGTCCACAGACTTCCCTAATAGGCACATATATATGTATATGTGTATATATATACATATACATATATATGTGTATGTATGTGTATATATATATATATATATATATATATATATATAGAGAGAGAGAGAGAGAGAGAGAGAGAGAGAGAGAGAGAGAGAGACAGACCCAGAAGCAATTTATCAGATTCCTCTAGGGCACCATCCAAGAACACTGTTGAAGAACTCAGTAGAGCAGATAATCTCTTAAGGTCCTTCCCACTTCCAATATCTCCATAATCTTTTTGTATAAATGACTACCAAAATAATATTTATGGTTCTATGCATAGGTGCAGAAAATTACCTTTAGTGTACATTTAAAATGCCATAAAATATGCATGTACTCAACAATTTCATGAGAAATTAGTGTCATGTATACAAACATTAAGAGTGGACAAAAATGAACAAAAATAATCTGTTACAAGGTTAAAAGTCTGTAACATTGCTGTACTAAGTACAAAAGTATCATTTCAAAAAAAGCATAATCAATGCATATGTTTAAATTATACAAACAATTTAATAACAGTTTAATTGAGAATGTAACTCAGCAACAGGATACAGTAGAAGATTTGCCTGTGTCATGAGAAAAATTGGTACTGACAGAGAGCTGCAAAACAATGCACTTGTGCATCTCAGAGAAGTGCCAAATATTAATAAATCTTCATAAAGCATGAATAGTATGCCATTCCCTTGAACAAAAGATGAATGCTGTCTATTGGGTAGCCAGGCAAGGAGTCCATATCGTTTTCTGGAATTTGAAACACTTTACAATCTTAACTTGGTCCATCCCAGCTTTATTTCTCACTGTTCCTCAATACGAACTCTTTTTTTCCCCCTAACATGATGATGATTCACTTGGATTTTGCCACACTAAGGACGTCTGACAATGTCTGGGGTTGTGCAGGCACTTACTGATGAGGGATCTAGCTTAGCATCTTCAACGTAAATGCTAATTTAACCTATCTTCAAATGTCTTAAGTACAGAAGTTGAGAAACCCTATTCGAGTATCTACTAATTGTTCTCAAATTACTCTATCAACTCACTCCAATAATTTCCCCTTTCCATAAAAACCTCTCTCTTTTAACCTGGCAATTCAATCTATTCTTCAGGATTTTCCAATACCATCTCCCCTAAGAAAACTTTGTGGGGTATATCAGGCTAAAGTTAGTCATTAATCTTGCAAGCAATCATAATATTTCTTCTAATATTTCTGGGTGCTCCCCACATCTGGCCATGGTCCCCAAGCAATCTTCAAGGATTTGTCTCAACATTTAGGTTACATCTGCTAAACTACATATGATCTGACACAACACAATCTCTGGTTTCTGGTCTTTTGAATTTTATTACCTTATTAACAGCAAGCCCAATGTATTTTTCCCCCTAAAAATAGTCATTTTAACAACTGTGATAACAAGCCATATGCTGATCACTGGAAAACCAGGCCAGAAATGCAAACTGTATTAGACAATGTGATTTGAATATGGGAGAAAATATGTGTGTGGATATATCCTCACTTATTTAGTACTAGAGAAACTGTGTCATTAGCCACTAAATTAATGATGCATAACATTTTTGTGAATTATCCTCTCATATGTTAAGTTGTCTTATTATTAACTTATGGCTAATATGTATTATACACTTGTGTACCAGGCTGAAGAGACAGGCATCAAGAAGAAGGCAAGAGGTAAGAGCAGGATGTGCTGTTGACCTGAGGGTGGGGCACTGGACCCAGAGGTTAAGCTTGGCTTCCCAAAGTCATAGAGCTACAAAAGGCTCTCCTGCTACTCAGATCCTACATAGTCCCAGAGGTGAGCCCACAGACATATCACACTCTCCTAATCTTTGGAAACACATTTCAAGATATTACTTTGTAACATGAAAAATCTTAGGACATCAACAATATCTGCACTCAAGAAAATTACAGATACACTGCTTACTAAATTCAGTCATGCAAATCTGAAGAAAAATGTTATGTGTGAAACACCTTTACTGGAATCTCAGAAAGATGGTGGAGGGTCAACAGGGAACCTACACAGCTGTCTCAGAGAAACCAGAGTTTTAGAGCTTTACAAATTGGCTACACCCAGAAAATCACACCAAGTGAGCCATAATTATACAGAGAATTTTGTCAGAGAGGAAAATTATAGGCAACCTGCTTAAGAAGACAGATCTGCGCACAGGCCAGCAGCTGCCACCACAGAGGCAGCCAGAGACAGCTGGGACAAAGCCACCAGAGACAGAGACAGAGCGCTGTCTTCAAGAGACACACCTTGCCCACAAAAACAACCATATTCTGCAAGTGAAAGGCTGGAACAAAATAGATTAAATGAATGGCCCACATAAGCAGGCAGGAGTTACAATCGTAATATAAAGTAATATAGACTTCAAATTAAAATTAGTGAGAAGAGATGAAGAAGGTCATTACATACTTGTTATATCCTATAGAAGGATATAACAATTCCAAATATCTATACACCAAATGCCAGAGCACCCAAATTCATCAAACAAACACTACTTACCCTAATATCACACAAGGATTTAAACACACTGATTGTTGATGGTCACTTTAATACACCACTGTTGCCTCTGGATAGATCAACCCAGCAAAAACTCAACAAAGAAATCTCAGAACTAAAAAAAAATGCATAGACCAACTAGATTTAACAGACATCTGCAGAATATTTCACCCAGAAGCATCAGAATATACATTCTTCTCAACAGCACAAGAATATTCTCCCAAATAGACTACATTTAGACCACAAATAGACCACAAAACAAATCTGTGCAGATTCAGAAGTACAGAAATTATTCCCTGCATTCTCTCGGACCACAATGGAATAAAATTAGAGCTCAACACCAAAGCCCACCATAGAAAATTCTGTAACTTTTGGAAACTGAACAACACATTTTTGAATCACCAGTGGACCAGTGAAAAGATCAGAAAGGAAATTAAAATGTTCATGATATTTAACAAAAGGTACATACAAATTACCAGCTCCTCTGGGATATAGCAAAGGCAGTACTCAGAGAAAAATGTATAGGGCTAAGTGCCTATATCAACAAATTGGAGAAATCTCAAACCAACAATTTAGTGATTCACCTTGAGGTCCTTGAAAATGAGCAACAAGCCAAATCCCCAATCTGGTAGATGAAAACAAATAATTAAAATTAAATCAGAATTAAATGAATTAGAGTAACAAAATCATAGCAAGGATCAACAAAGAGTTGGATATTTAAAAAAATTAACAAAATTGACAGACCATTAACAAATCTGATGAGAAAAATACACAGAGAGAGAGAGAGAGAGAGAGAGAGAGAGAGAGAGAGAGAGAGAGAGAGAGAGAGAACTCTAAAAAATCAGACTTGAGAATGGGAGCATCATAACAGAAACAATCAAAGCAAGATTCAGAACATTATAAGGAAATACTTTTCAAATCTTTATGCTAACAAATTTGAGAATCTGGAATATATGGAAAAATTTCTAGCAAATATAGATATACCCAAACTAAACCAGAAAGATTTAAACCAACTAAATAGACCAATATCAAGTACTGAAATAGAAATGGCAATAAAAGCACTCCCATTCAAGAAAATCCAAGGGTCAGATGGATTCACAGCCAAATTCTAAACAGTCTTCAAAGGAGAACTCACTCCAATACTCCTCAAAAGATCACTACCAAACTTGTTCTATGAGGCCAGCATAACCCTAATCCCAAACCAAATAGAGACTCATCAAAGAAAGAGAACTATAGACCCATTTCTTTAATGAACATCAATGCAAATCTTCTCAATAATTCTCAACCAACTTCAACAACTAATAAAAAAACGTATATACTATGAACAAATGGGATTCATTTCAGAGATGCAAAGCTGGTTTAAAATATGCTATTAATGTAATTCAACACATCAATAGGAGCAAGGACAAGACTGACATGATCATCTCAATAGATGCAGAAAAAGTATTTGACAAGTTCCAATATGCATGTATGATGAAAGCTCTGGAGAAACTAGGAATCCATGGAGCATTCCTCAATATAATAAAGGCTGTACATGACAAACATACATCTAACATTATTCTTAATGGTGAAAAGTTAAAAACATTTCCTCTAAAATCAGGAATGAGACAAAGATGTCCACTCTCTCTACTATTCTTCAATATAGTATTGGACTTCCTAGCCAGAGCAATAAGGCAAGAGAAAAACATAATCATAACCCTATTTGGATAGGGAAAGAAGTCGTAAAACTACCCCTTTTTGCAGATGACATGATTTTGTATTTAAAGAACCCCATATACTCCTCTCCCTTTACTTGAGCTGATCCAAAACTTTGGCAAAGTAGCAGGATATAAAATTAACCCATTAAAATTAGCAGCTTTTCTGTATACCAACAATGAGAAGAGACTGAAATCAGAACAGCAACTCCAATTGTAATAGCCTCAAAAAACCTTAGTAATTAACTAATCAATTAATTTAAAAAGTAAAGGGCCTCCATGATGAAAACTTTAAAAATCTGAAAAAGGAAATTAAAATAGATTTAAAGAAGTGGAAAAACCTCCCATGCTCTTGGATTGGGAGGATTAACATCATGAAAATGGCAATATTGCTAAAAGCTATCTACAGATTCTATGCAATACCCATCAAGATCCCACAAACATTCTTTAATGAAATGGAAGAAGCAATCCAAAAATTCATATGAAATACTAGAAGACCCTAAAGAGCAAAAACAATCTTTAGCAGTATAAACAGTGTTAGAAGAATATCAATACCAAACTTCAAACTTTATTATAAAGCCAGAGTTATACCTGAGGACCAATGGAATAGAACTGAAGATCCAGATATGATCCCACAGACCTATGGCCATCTAATCTTTGATAAAGGAGCCACAATCATCAGATGGAAGAAAGCCTCTTAAACAAATGGTGCTGGCAGACTTGGCTACACACATGTAGAAAACTGAGGTTAGATCCTTATATATCACCCTGTACCAGAATCAACCCTGAATGGATCAAAGACCTCAAGGTAAGAGCATATAATATTACAGGAAGGGATAGGGGATATACTAGGGCTCCTTGGCATATGTTGAAACTTCCGAAATAAAGATCCAGAAACACAACAAATCAAAAAAGGCTGGATAAACAGGATTGTAGTAAACTGCAGAGCTTCTGCATGGTAAAGGACATAGCTAGCAAGATAAATAGAAAGCCCACATTGTTCAACAAGAAATGTACTCATTACTGTAACCCCACTGTACATTGCCTTTATAATAAAATAAAAACTTAAAAATACCTTTATTTACAATAGCACACAAGGCAAAATAAATCCCTACTGACGTTGAAATATATAGGACCAAGATGAAAAAATCTCTACCACTTTACTCAGAAATAGAATGGAACGACAAATTAAATGACCTAAATTGAAGAGATGATTTTGAAAAAAGGACTTGGTTCTCTTCAAAGGAAGTGATAGCTTTGTTGCAATTCTAATCAGTTGCATTAGTGAGGAGAAATGGCAGATTCTGGAACATGACATGCTGAACCCAAATGTGTTTGTGTAAGTAAATATGTAAGCTATAATTTGAAGAAAGATGGCCCTATTCTTGTGTCATGGTGCTGTGTAAGAAAAGAAACTTCCCAGCCAGATACTAAATGCATTTTAGATGATAATTAAATGAAATGTGGTCTGGTCACAGATCACAGACAAAAAATGCCACCAGTCTTGACTCCCTAACAGCTGATCAGTTTCCCTTAGAGGAAAGCTCAGAGGGAAAAAGGTATATATGTGGTCACAATAGTAAGATAAAGATGTTCATCACACTATTTTGCTTTCCAAAATATATCTTAAAAATATCCATCAATATGGGAAAACATTAAATTTTTAAATTGTTAAATTATTATGTAGTCATAGGAAGAAACAACTATTAATATGACTTCTAAAGCAGTATATTGTATCATAAATATGTATCTAATACACAGCCTGTACCATTTAGATAAGCAGCTATGCAAATAAAAAGCCTTAGGCAATATGTATATGATTCTAGTTTAAAGGAATTTTTTATAAATAATACAATAACATTAAGATAGAAAACATAAAAAGATTTGAGAACATGAGTTTTTAAAGCAAAAAGTAAGTTAAGATCAGGATGTAATTTTAAAAAATGAAGAATAAACCTGGAACAACACTGAGAAAAAAAATAATAAAGCACAGAAATGGTGAGCCAATTCAGCAATGAATCCCAGTAGACCCTATATTGGAAATGAACTTCACAACTTGAGGGGGAAAGAAGTCAGGAGGGAGGGAAAGACACAGTTCCAAAGGAAATATATTCAATACCTGACTTATGTAACTGTAAATCCTCTGTATATTGCCTTTACAATAAAATTTAGAAGATAAGAAAAGAACTAAAAACAGATGGTCACATAAAAGAAATACATAGGTAAATTAATATAGGAAAACACTTGCAAATTCACTGGTTTGATAAGAGATGCAAATCTAAACAAAGACAGTCATTTGCATATTAAATTATATTGCTTTTTATGAGATAGAATGAAATGATATTTTAGTTAGACTGGAAACTTGTATAAACTTTTCTATGTGATAATGTAGCATAATATTTATATGTTGCTTTAATAGCCTATCCCTAAAAAGTATAATAATCAGATCTTGGACAAAAAATAAAGGATTTCAAAGCAGCATTAGAAGGCTTTGTTTAATAGTAAAACTTTAGAAGTACATCCATGTCCAATAATAAAAGAATGATTAAACTAATGGGCAGCCATCAATTAGAATATCATTCAAGCTTTAAATTTATTTAGAAATGGCATGAGAAAATGATTAATTTCATTTTAACCAGACACAAAGTATTATAAACAGCAGCATGAAAACAACAGTGATACAAAATTTAAATATATTTTTACAGTTATACTACAATGTAGGGAAATTGAGACCTGAAAAAATATTTTACTGCTTTTCCACAAGAGATATTTGGGGGCAGTGAAATTATAGGTGATCATTTCCCTTTTTGTTTTTCTTCCTTCCCTTGAATGTCTACCATAGGTTATATCATTTACAACCAGGGGAGAAAAAGTACATTTGTTTCTTTCAAAACTTATTTCTGTAGTCCTAATATTGCCTGTCCATCTCCATCTTCTCCCTCACACTGTAGCTCTTCCTGCCCCAAGTTGCTTCCTGATGCTTGTTTCTCTAGAAAATTGACATTCCTTCCCAATTTACTTGCTGTTTTACATCTTGTTATGGACTGAATTGTTATGGTCTCCAAATAAATATTCCTGAAGCTTCCCCTAAGATGTGACAGAATTCATGGGTGACACTTTGAGAGATTATTAGGTTTTGATTAGGACAGGGCGTTGAACACAGGGTTACGAGGTACCAGTGAGCTTGCCCTTGCTCGCTACTCTGTCAGCACACAGGAAGAAGGTGGTCTTTTACAATCTGGAAAAAAAAGCCCCCACCAAAAAAAAATACAGCTCTTTTGGCATTTTGATCTCAGATGCCCAGTTTTTAGGAACACTGCAGGGATACATGTACATTGTTTAAACCTTCTGATCTGTAGCATTTTGTGAGGGCTACGTGAACACATTAATGCACAGCCCTAGACCAAGCTGGTGTAGAACATCCACAGCTTTCCATAGTGGGAAGAAGGGTAGTTCCTCCTGCCTTCAACCTGCATTTGAAGCAGTATCCAAGCCTTCTGTTTATGATGTTTATCCTTGAGCTTCTCAGCTCCTCTTAAGCCTCTTCTTTATCCTGCAATTCTTACATTCCCTACTCAGGAGACTGCTAAGCAAGATAAGTGGATGAACCCCAAGATAAGGACTCAAATGGTTTTTCTTTCTTGCTATTGTTTCTAACATATTTATAAGATTTTTTGTTGTTGTTGTTGCTTTGTATGTCCGTTCCCCACGGTTTAACCCCTGTTTTTACTGTATTTGAAGTTGGTATAATTTGGGGAGGGGAAGGGAAAAAACAAATTGTTTAAATAGGGATACAGGTGGAGCCATTGTAACCATGAGATGTACAAGTCATTATGTCGAAAAACGAACTTTACAACGTTGGCAGGAGAGGGGGTGGGGAGAGCTGGGAGGGCAGGGATAGGAAGGGGAAACTAAGGAGAAAGCAACAATGCTTGATAAGAAATGTACCCATTACCTTGCTCATGTAATTGTAACCCCTCTGAATGGTATTTTCACAATAAAAAATTACTAATTAAAACAAAAAACAAAGAAAAATCATTATGCCCACTTCTGCAGGTAGCTTGAAAGCACTGGAAATTGGAAATGCTACTGTTCAGGATTCCAGAAAGAACACAGTGGTCAACATCACTGCTCTAATGTAGACTTCCCTGTCTGCCCTCATAGAACAAATAATATGGGCCAAGCCTCAATCACTGAGAGAACGATCCTATTTGTTCCCCTTGGAAAGTTTAATATGGGTGGTTTCTACCGTCTCTAAGCAGAATGAGTATTTCTCCTGAACTCTGAATAATCAGCTCAGTGTCACAAAGAAATAGAAAGCTGACATGTGTCTGCTGGTTTTCAAAGCAAGGGGAAAAGGAGGAGATGGCACTTCCATGTGGATCTTGGAATTTTTGCAGCATTGAATGAGATGAGGGAATCTGGCTGTCTTTGAGTTCCATGTTTAACACATACCAGTATTTTCAGATTTTCTAAGGGAGGGTTCAAATAAGTCCCCTTTTCTTCACAGTACAAGTCAGTAAATGTGCCTCCTTATTTCCTCTACATCCCAGAAATTGCATTCGCATAATCACATGAATCCAGCATATCTTCAATTTATCCCAAGAGTTAAGCATTCTACAATGGCACAGGTTAACTACCATGCATGAAGCATCTGAATATAGCATTTTGCTCAGCTATTGTCCAGCCAGGATTAGACTAGTCTTACAAGCATGGGTAGTCCCCATCAGCAAAGTAAAACCTGATCTCTGCTTCTAAGCTGAGCTTTCATTATCTCCCCTCCTGACCTTGCATATATTATTTTGAATGTAATGTATTTTTAAATTGCTGCACCATTTAAAATATGTAAGGGAGAGTCGAATTAAATATTATTTGCGGCATACCCTGGTTTGCAAAAGGCCTCTAAATCAGATCCCTTATATTAGGTCGATGCCTAAATCCCATTACTTGCAATTGTAAATGACTATGTTTGTAAAATTATGGATGCACATTTAGTGGCAGCTTTGGAAACTCAACTATAACATTAACTTTGTTTGAAAAGATCTTGATTTTTCAGGAAGTAATCTCAAGCCATTTTCCTTTTCCTTAACTTATTCTCTGCCATGGATAATGCATTAATAGACCAAGGATGATTTGACAGTTGGTTATTCAGAAACTATAATCTAGAGTAAAAAATGAGGTCCTGGCTTGAACATTTTGAAGGAAAATGAAAGCTATATTCCAGAACAATTGAGATCTACAGACCTCCAGTTCAGTAAGAAGGGCAAGAGCATTCATTCCCTCCAGACACATTACCTCAAGGTAATCATTTCCTGTTTTCACCTCCTGCTTCTTTTCCCTACACCCACAGCTGCTACCTGGTCATGGTAAGTGTCTTGGGCAGAAAAGAAGATTCTAATGTCTTAAGTAAATATGTGTATACACATGTGCATGTTCACAATCAATGGTATTCTTAGAAAATGCAATTTTATGATCAAAATATAAGATAAAATAAAATAAAACAAGACAAGGAAACTTCACCAAACTAAATGAGTTTCACTTAGTATAATAGGTAGGTATGGCTGGCTTTCAGGTTTGGTAATAGAACTTCAGATCCCATTCAGCCTCAGCAACAGGTTGCCAGGAATTAAGGAACACCATCTCCAGTAATCAGCAGTGCACAGGTTAACTGTAAGTACAGCAGAGACTTCAATTCTCAATTCTATGCAACACATTTCCTAAAGATAGGGTTTTAGAATGTTTCCTCATTCCTTGTAAGAGTAACGATAGTAAGGTTGGTATAGTTGGTGGATTCTTGGCAGGACTCACATGTTATCAGAGACCCATAGGTACCCAGCCTTGTTGTTTTGCCCCAGCAAAATAAATTATTTATGGGTCATTCTCTTAAGGACAGCCAATAGACACAAAATGCATACAATACTTGCATTATTTAAGTAGATTGCCTAAAGACTTACAGTTTACAAATTAAATGTATGAAATGGGAGAATAAAACTACATAATGTCCACTTAATCTTGATCATATCTGACCCCTTCAAAAACTTTATGCAACTAAAAGAAAACAAAAACATGCTGGGTTCCTGTGGCTTACATCTATAATCCTAGAAACTAGAAAATTTGAGGACCATGGTTGGAAATCAGCCTAGGCAGGAAAAGTCCATGAGATTCTTATTTCCAATTAAACCACGAAAAGCCAGAAGTGGAGCTGTGACTCAAGTGGTAGAGTGCCAGCTTTGACTGAAAAAGCTAAAGGATAGTGTCCAGGCCCTGACTTCAAGCTCTAGTACTGATGTGCTCTCTCTCTCTCTCTCTCTCTCTCTCTCTCTCTCTCTCTCTCTCTCTCTCTCTCTCTCTCTCTCTCTCTCACACACACACACACACACACACACACACACACCATGTTTTTTTTCCTAAATGGACAAGTTCACCAAGACCAAGGTTGTATCTACATCCAGATAAATGCATACTTTGAATTTTCTCAAGAGAATATAAAATGTACTCCTCACACATACAAACCTTGTCTCCACATAAATGGTTAAGATCTTCAGACAACCTTAGATTTTGTCTTTGGAAAAAAAACAGAATGTACAAAATGGGCTCTTCCTCTGTGACTTCTATGACACTTAAAAGAATAATCACAGCAATTAAGTCTCAGAAACAGAGAAGTGATAATTACAAAAATGAAATGTTCAGCTACCACTTGGCTAGCTGGCATGGGCAGTAACTTTTATATTTCCCCATGGAGGCATGCATGAAAGAAGCAGAGTGTAGGAGAGACAAAATACAATGATCAGGACCCAGGGATTTGCTCTTTCTGTTACACAAAAGGAGGAGGTGGAGGGAGCCAGAAGCTGGAGCATTCTCATCCTGCTTTTTGCAAAAGATAGGAAAAGGCTGCTTCATCCATTTAAGTTAATTTCCTTCAGAAATGATGACACGGCTCATATGGTCTACTGTGCTTTCCTTCACCATCAACTTGACTTTCTCATTGGCCAAGTGCCTTGCTATCTTGACAGCAGAAGACTCTTTTGAATTATTTTTTTGGAGGGAGTCCTGAGCAATGACATACTGAGAAATTGGTCCGTCTCAGCTAAGCAAATGTTGTGATTACACAGCTGGAATATCAGAGAAACAAGAATTTTTTTGTGTGTCTTAGTCTATGGAAAAACCTAACAGTTCCAAAGACAAACCAAATAATGGGAACAAGAGTTGTGAGATTCTACCTTACCCCAGTTAGAATGGCTATAATCAAGAAATCTAATAACAACAGATGCTGGAGGGGAACCCTACTGCATTGTTGGTGGGAGTGTAAATTTGTTCAACCACTTTGGAAAGCAGTATGGAAGTTCCTCAAAAGACTCCACATAGAGCTCCCCTATGACCCAGAAATCTCATTTTTGGGCATTTACCCAAACGATCACAAACAAGGCTATACTAAAGCTACCAGCACAACTATATTTATCGCAGCATTATTCACCATGGCTAAGATATGGAGCCAACCCGGATGCCCCTCAGTAGATGAAAAGATCAAGAAAATGTAATGCATTATATATATATACATATATATAATATATGAATTCTATGCCTCCATCTGAAAGAATAATACCAACCCATTTGTTAGGAAATAGAAAGATTTGGAAAAAATTATATTAAGTGAAGTAAGCCAGGCCCAAAGAAACATAGGTCCCATGGTTTCCCTTATTTTCAATAAGTAGTATATGTCTAGGACAAGCAGAAAAGGTCAAAAGCTATATAAGTATGATCATACAAGATGATGCTAAGTGTAATGAACCCCAAGATAGGGACACAAGAAGTTTTATTTTTATTGCTGTTGTTTTTAAAGTATTTATAATGTGCTATAAGATTTTTTTGTTTCTTTTATATGTTCTTTCCCCGTGGTATAACCCTTGTTTTCACTTTGATTCCAGTGCCCTGCATTTTGTATATACATTTTTCTATTTTGGGGAGGGCAGGGGAAGTAACAAAATGCTGAAATAAGTATACAAGTTGACCCATTGTAAGAATGACACTACCTTGAAAATGAAATTTACAACTTCAGGCGCTAGGGAGGGAAGAGTTGGGGAGGGGAGGAGGGAAGGGATGATAGGGGAAAAACAAAGGAGGGAGTAACAATGCTAGACAGGAAATGTACTCATTACCTTACTCATGTAACTGTAACACATTTGTCAAGTATCTTTACAATGAAAATATATTAAAAAAGAGAAGTTTCCATATGTCACTTATAATCATCTAAAAGCAATGACAATTGATTTTATTTCCTTCATGTCTAAAACTATTATTCATTTCGGGGTTTTTTATTGTGCTTGTTAGAAATGTCAGTATAATTTTAAATAAAACCAACAAAATTAAACCTTTTTGTATGGAAAAAAGTAAGAGTTGTGGATGAAATGACACCTGGGCTGGAAGAGAATAGAGCAGGTGGCAACTCAAGAGCCATAGCCCCATCCATCTGAACTGTGTGAGGGAGCTGGTTTTCAGAGTATGCTTAGCCATTTATCTTTAATTCTTGACAGAGTTTTATAGATTCAGAGGTGACCCAGGGAAGGTACTACTTGCACAGAAGTTAGAGTGCATATGTAAGTGTACAAGGTTAAGGTAAATGCTCCTAAGTAGTGCAAAGCATAAATGGTTACCACGTGAGTTTTTAAGGAATTTGAAATATGATATTTAAAAAGAGATATGAATAGGTATTACTTTCAAATACTATAGATTTTTAAATTAAGTAAGACTATTCTATACTTTAGGGTATACTTTCTCATATTTATTTATTTATCACCTATCAACTCTGCTGGAATGAAAGCAAGATATATACCAGCATCATTTTCATATTATGACAGATTGGTGAATAAGGCAAATATATGCTGAATTTGTTAAAATCAAGGCCACAATAAAACAGTATGAATGAGTAAAGAGATATCAAATAATAACAAAAATGTACTGATTAGGAGGAAGATCTAGTGATTTTTTCATTAAAACTTAGATCGCATCTTAGAAAAAGTATTTTTAAAATGTACTATAGAGATAGTTATGAAGAATTTACCAGGTGTGGTGTAAGAAAAGGATCAGGCATGAAAAATAATTTGGGGTATAGGTGACTCTGGGTGAGTCACATTTCTTCCTTCTGAGCTCCTCTAGTGTTCTGAAAAGAATCATGAATCTCCAGGAATGTAGAACTTAATAATCATGAGCTCAGTTTATTTGACCACACAAACCACTCTGAAAAAAAGTGACTTTTGGAACAATTCCTTCTGCATACTACATTTTAGGAAACATTGCTTTATAAAATAGACTCATAAAATGTACATTTTTCAAAAAAAGAAAGTATGTAGTTAAGGTATGTATGTAGTTAAAAGTATGTATGTAGTTAAGAGAACCCATGGATTGGAAGAAGATCTTCACTAGCCATAAAATGGACAAGGGTCTCATATCTAAAATATACTTGGAACTCAAAAAATTAAATCCCCCAACAACAAATCCTCAAAGAAACAGCTGCCCAATAAATAAGTGGGCTAAAGACTTAAAGAGAAACTTCTCTGAAAAGAAAATAAGAATGGCCAATAGACACATGAAGACATGCTCAACCTCTGTAGCCATAAAAGAAATGGAAATCAAAACAACATTGAGATTCCACCTCACCCCAGTTAGAATGGCTACAATCAAGAACTCTAATGACAACAGATGCTGGAGGAGATGTGGCCAGAAGGAAACCCTACTGCATTGTTGGTGAGAGTGTAAACTTGTTCAACCACTTTGGAAAGCAGCATGAAGGTTCCTCAAAAGACTCCACATAGAGCTACCTATGTCCCAGCAATCTCACTTTTGAGCATTTACCCAAATGATAACAAACAAGACCGTACTAAAGCTACCAGCACAACTATGTTTATCACAACATTATTTACCGTAGCTAAGATATGAAACCAATCCAGATGCCCCTCAGTAGATGAATGGATCAAGAAAATGTGGTATAAATACACAATGGAATTCTATGCCTCCATCAGAAAGAATGACATTGCCCCGTTTGTTAAGGAAATAGAAAGACTTGGAAAAAATTATATTAAGTGAAGTAAGTCAGGCCCAAAGAAACATAGGTCCCATGGTTTTCCTTATTTGCAATAACTAGCATATGTCTGAGTCAAGCAGAAAAGTTCGGATAAGATGGTGTTAAGCGAAATGAACTCCAAGATAGGGACACAAGTGTTCTTTTCTTCCTTGCTATTGTTTCTAATGTATTTATAAGGTACCAAGTGCTTTTTTTATTGCTTTGTATGCTCCTCCCCCACAGTATAACCCCAGTTTTCACTTTATTTGATGTTGGTATAATTTGGGGAGGGGAAGGGAAAAAACAAATTGTTTAAATAGGGATACCAATTGACACAATGCAACAATGAGATGTACAAAACACTGTGTCAAAAAACAAACTACAATTTAGGCAGAGTGGGAGGGGGGGTATAGCTGAGGAGGTGGGAGGGAAAGGATGGTAGGGAAAAAATAAAGGAGGAGGCAACAATGCTGGATAAGAAATGTACTCATTACCTTGCTCATGTAACTGTAGCCCCTTTGTTCAATATTTTCACAATAAAAAACTTAATTTTAAAAAAGAGAATCTGTTCATGACCTTTCTCTAGCTAGTGTCTTTCGAACTCTCCCGTGCATGGAATTATCAAGGCATTGTGATAAATTAATAAACTAATCCACGAATCCCAATGTGACCTGAGATTATGCATTTCTAGAAAATCCCCAGGTGATGCTAATGCAGATTCTTGAACTGCTCTTTGGGCAGCAGTTAGAACACAGTTCCCTTCAAGTACTGAGGTGTCTGTTATTGTCTAGGGTATTCTTCTTTCTGATAATTTTTTCTATTATTAAATTTATTTTTGTTATCTTTAAGTAGTTAGCCAAGGGGGTTTCAATTCACTATGCCAGTTTATGTGCACAATCCTTCTTGGTTAATGTCACCATTTCCATTATAGTGCCCCATCTGCTCCACTGCCATCCAACCCCTCCAGTTACCAAGTTCCATTTCCACGTAAGTACATTGAATACTATGACTATTCTCCACCCTTCCTCTCTCCATGCATCTTTTCCTTGTCCCCTTGATCTCACCCTGCTCTGCTCTGAACAAAATGTTCTAGCTTGCTGGTAATCATTTTGTTGAACTGTAATTTAGTTGCTTCAAAGGAACTACTTCTCCCTTGTGTACAGCATACCATATTCAATTTGCTTGAGTACATATGAATATGTTCCTTGTGTATATTTTCAAACATGTTTGTAACTTAGACTTTTGTCAAGGAGAAGATTAGTGTGCAAATGGGGCTTACCAGTAAAACCTATTGGGTGTGATGCGCTCATGCATGAGTTGCCACCGTCTTCCAAAGTCCATGGAGCTGTAGAGCTGCAAAACATTGAAGGAGAAAAACATAAGTCTCAAGAGCCATGTGTGAACATGAGTGTGGGCATCATCCTTCCCCCCTGGACCGTTCCAATCCAGTGATTACACACCCAAATAAGCATCCAATTAACCTAAGTAAAAATGCAAGAATGTGACTAATGCTATAGTTCTCATGGTTGACCAAGTAGGTGATTAATCAACTGCGGTTTTGGAGCTGAGTATAAATCCATTTTCAGTGGCCATCACTTTCTCCTTTTGGGGTAAGTCCTTTAGTAAAGAATGTCTTCTGTTTTCTTTAAACTCCATAATGTATCTAGTTACACTTAGAGCAATTATTTACTTCAAAATTAAGTATTTCAACAATTCTCACACTGAAGGCCCTCTGAAGAATATAAAGATGATTCCAGGCACCGGTAGCTCACTCCTGTGATCCTAGCTACTCAGGAGGCTGAGATTTGAGGATCATGGTTCAAAACCAGCCCAGGCAGGAAAGTCCGTGAGACTCTTATCTCCGATAAAACCACCAGAAAACCAGAAGTGGCACTGTAGCTCAAGTGGTAGAGTGCTGGTCTTGAGCTGACGAGCTTGGGGACAGCGCCCAGGCCCAGAGTTCAAGCCCCACGACCAAAAAAAAAAGAACATAAAGATGAAGAAGAGGGAGATTCTGTGCTCCTAGGAATAGTAAAACATGCATATAAAAATGCTCATCAGCTGAGAGTAAGTCAATTATGATGTGCAAAATATTGTGCTCTTTGACATTTTTCTCTTTCTCTCTTTGATACATTATAGACAATATGAAATGGAACTCTTTACCATCACCATAAATACCAGGCTCATTCAAATTCCTATGTGTTTACAAGATGGCAAGATGGGCCACTCTTAGATCTAAGTAAAATTTATAGGTCCTTGCAAGGCCAGCACAAATTATGGCTCCCTTTTGACAAAAACCTTTTATATAGTTCAGCCCACACATCTCAGTTCTTTCACATCTTTTGTTGTTACTGAGCATTCAGTAAGGAATTATATGGCTGTCTCATTTAGATTTTTATGTTATTTCATTGTGTTTGCATTCCTTAAATTCATATAAGATTTCCATGAACTATCTGCCATGGAATGATGATAATGAGAACATTAAAATAGGCAGTTCCTAGTGGAGAACAGCTCAGAGAGTGAAAAAAATTTCAGATGATCCCTAACACTTGGGAAAAATGAAGAAGAATACTTTACATAGTTAGTGGACTTGATTCCCTATTCACTTACTTTATAGAGTCTCATCACATTAGGGTTGGATCTGCAACCTGTAAGGGACTATACAAGAGTGACTTTTAACTGCTAGGTTGTAAGCCACAAGAGGGGCAATAATCATGCCTTACTCATCTCTGTGTTTCAGTAGTTATACCATACCTGGCACATAACAGGTAAGCAGGCCAATGTCCTACTCCAGTAAGCTCAATCTTAGGTAAGTTTTGTTCAAAGGAACTATAACTTTAGTTCGCTGATGCCCAGCTCAAGTCTCTTTCCATACACTTGGTGCTTAGCCTGTCAGGATAATTTTCCCACATTTTTCCCCATAATTTTTTTACAAGCAGGTAAACTGAGAAGTCCAGAAACAGATGACACTCAAGTGTATAGAAATAGGGCTAGGTAAGGTACATTTCTAGAATAACATCCCTAGTTGCTCTCAACTGCAGTGCTACACTCTCAGCAAACCCCACGCAGATAACTTGACCTTTTGAAAAGTCTTAAGTGTGTAATGTTACAGCTCACAGAGAGATACACTGGTGTATGAACTTCTGATTGTCTCAAAGCTTATGGGGCTCAGAAAGTTTGAGACCCACTTCAGTTTAATCCAGTAAATATTTGGTGAAGTCTGGCAGCATGTAAATAAACTTTTTTATCTAGTAAATGACAGATGGACAGAGATATAGTTACACATATGAAGTTAGCTATACATAGATATTTATACACATGTATGTGCATTCTATGATGGTATATATGCATATATATGTATCTGTTTATATAGATAGAGACACAGACACGGACAGAGGTAGGGAGGTAGAGAAAGGCAGAATTTCTTATAATCCTCAACATCATTGAGAAAGTATAGTCAAGAATATACTTAAGCATTTCCATTTTATAGATGATGATATCTCTTGGTAAGTACAACAGCTAGCTGGAAATCCAGGGCATCAATCTTAATTTATCTGGTCATAAGTTGTACCATCACACACTACTGTGTTCCAGTTTCACAGTGTTTATGAAAACTAGGATCCACTCTATAAAAAGTACTGATTCCCATTCCTGTCCAATTTTGTACATTGAAAAACAGGCACAACAGTCTCTACCACTCCTTAATCACTAACTCAATCACTGCAAGACTCTAAATCGCTACTGAAAGACTCTAAAATCATTGAATTTCATAGTGCATAAAAACACATATAGCTGTTTAGTTTCATGTTAAACTGAAAAATAATGATTACATCTTATGGAGTACAAAGTAATGTGTTGGTGTTACATTATGAAATGATTAATAATGTTCACGAGCAAGTCCATCACCCAATATACTTATTTTTTGTCTCTTCCAAATAAGTTTGAAATCAACTCCTTTAAAAGATCACAATATATGATACCTATTTTACAGTTATAGTTCTCTACAATCTGACACAATAGCTGATTTTGCTACATAACTAAATTGTGTACCCTCTAACCACTCCTTTACTTCATGCCTCTATTTGTAAACACCTTCTCTCAACTTCTCTCTATGTGACCAACTTTTAAAATTTCAAGATGTAAGTGAGATCATGCAGTATCTTTCTGTGCTTCATATCTAATTCTTTAGGAAGCAAAAAAGGTAGCCTTTCTCTGACCTCAAAATATACATACAGCAATACAATGTCAAAGAGGTACATGAAGCCAAGACTGAAACTCTAGAAATTGAGAAAAGGAAGGATACTTTCCTTCCTACGGGATTATTCTTGATAGAAGGATCAATCACTTCCATGGAGGGTAGGGACAAAACTCTCTGTCCGGGTTTTGTCTAGCCTGGATCTGGGGTTTGAAGCAGTTCTTTCTGGGTTTTTTTTTTTTTTTTTTTTTTTTTAATTTTTTTTTTTTTGTCGGTCGTGGGGCTTGAACTCTGGGCCTGGGCGCTGTCCCTCAGCTCTTCAGCTCAAGGCGAGCGCTCTACCACTTGAGCTACAGCGCCACTTCCGGTTTTCTGGTGGTTTATTGGAGATAGGAGTCTCACGGTCTCTCCTGCCCGGGCTGGCTTTGAACCGCGATCCTCAGATCTCAGCCTCCTGAGTAGCTAGGATTACAGGCGTGAGCCACCATCTGTAGAAATGGGAGGGCTTTGCTTGCTATGATTGGAATCAGAGCTGGCTAAGTGTGATTTGGGGCCTATGGAAGGCTCCAAAGTCTCTTCTGTATTGAATTTAGAAAACTCTGCCTTCAGTCTGAGCATTTGTCCCTGGGATACTTGCTCAGGTAAGAAGACTAAACTGCTTCCTAAAACCTCTATGGAAAACTTAGTACTGGAGATATAAAATATATGAAAATGTTCTTCCTGGTGGAACAATTCTAGTTCTCAAAAATCCTTTTCTTTCCACTTCCATGATAAGTATGCATGCACATATATACAGAAACATCACAAATAGATAGGTAGGCAGATGGTTAGGAAAAGTATTAGGCAGATAGAGGGACAGACAGACAGTGTCTACCTGCTTCTGTCCAAAGACTGCCATCATTTCCCTCTTTCCATCTAAAAGCTCTTCCATATGGGTACCATTGTTTTTACTGTCTCTTCTATCTGTAAATCACCATCCATCTTCTCTCCTACCTATACCAGTTGTCTCTAAAAGTCTCACTCAGGACATATTTATCCACTAAAACTCCGTTCTATTTCTACGCTTACTCTGCTCTATTTCTACCCTTCTACTTTGGGGCCCACTCTTGGGAGAACATGACTCCTCTCATGGTGTGCTCTTCCTAACACAGAAAGAATGAGTGGTGCTGATTCCTTCATCCAAAACCTGAGCCTCTCTTGGCTCAGGTTTTGCTTTTTCAGCTCTTCAGTTTGAGTGATGGAGAAAAAATTATATTGGATTCTCTGCCTAAAGGCAGATTCAGTTGAACAGAAAGAGCAGGCTCCAATTCATTAAGAGCCTGAGTTTAGCTACCTTGTCTCTCAATCTATAGAAAGTTGCTGAGTCTAAAATGTCAGATTCTTCTACCATGAGCTTTAACTTTAGTCTCTTCATTCACACATTTCTTCAGTTTTTCATTTAATCATGGATTCATTCATTCACTGAAAATGTGCTAAATCATCACTATGCCCTAGGCACTAAACTAAACACTAAGTTTAAATTTAAAAATGCCATAGTTAGTAGAATATAGAAATGTATACAATGACACTGCCATACAATATATGCTATGGCAGTAATACAAATAATTTCTTCAATTTCTGCTTTGGTCATGCAGATTTTAAAATTATTATGGCTAGGCACCGGTGGCTCATACCTATAATCCTAGCTTCCCAAGCGGCTGAAAGCAGAGGTTTGTAGTTCAGACCCAATCTGGATAGAAAAATCTATGAGTTGTGACTCAAGTGGTAACGTATCAGCAGTAATTAAAAACTGAGTTCAGGCTCCAATACCAACAAATAATTAGAATAAGCATGTGTAACTTTTGTAATTAAAATATTAAAACTTCAATATTCAAATGGAAATAGAGCTCATAGTAAAATTGATTAGTAAGTTGTAGAAGATTATTTGATTTTATGAAAAGATATGATATATCATTAATTCAAAAACTTGAAATGTACTAGGAAGTAATATGTCAAAGTACTAAGCAGTGGTCATCTCTCAATTGTAGGCTCATTTTATATCATTTTATATATCATACATATATATATGTACACCTTATAATCAGAAGCATACTAGTATGCTTCCGGAGTGTACATTATTAATATATCTCTTAAAATGATTTTTAAAGTCTAAGAATTAAAATCCTCATTAGTCATGAAGTAACTAGAATTAGATAAAGCTATATAAGCTCTTCCACAGACCAGCAGAGCACAGAAATGATTATAAGTAGTAGCTAATTCTTCTTTTCCCATTGCCCCACATTGTGTTTATAAAGCCCTATATAGCTTAACCCAATGTGTTTCATGGATCATAAAAATGTGTTTTCAAAGCAATAAACATTCTTAAAAACAGTCTTTCTTTTTACAAGGGTACATATGCTGGGCCATGTTCTGCTCCATATCTTCCCTAATAATGCCTCCTCCCTATAAAACAACATCCCTGGACATTGCCACAAAAACATAACACATTCCTTCCTTTCCCTCCTTCCACTACATAGCATGGGTTCATGTCTCTTAATGAACGCAAATTTAGCAGCAACACATACAGAAAAAGCCCTCAATGAATCATCAGAACAGGCGGGCTCCATGAAAAAGCATGCTCTTTTCCTTATTGATTCAGTTATCAGTCCCCTAATGACAACAGGCTGCCTGCCAGGATAAAAGGATCTGAGAGCTGATGAACTAAAAAGGCAATTTAATCAATGGAAAATTCCATGGGGCGGGGGGAGGCAGGGACAACAGGTTGTATTTGGAAAGTTTAAGTTTAAAAATTGGATCATTGGATGCATTGCTGAGTTTAAAGTTTTGTCTTCACTCCAATGTCTCAGAATATGGCTTTATTTAGAAACAGGATTTTTTGCCAATATAATAAGGTTAAAATGAGATTATTATGGAGAGTCCCAATAAATAAGATTGGTGTCTTCAGAAGATGGCAGATAGACACTAAGAAAAGACAGTGTATGCTTTTGATTGTTATTGTCTTTCAAATGAAACAAGATGTGTGTGGATGGAGCTTAGGGGTAGACACTTCTCTAGCATATGCTATTTACACACTTATATCCACACACACATACACACACATACACACCATACACACACTTAGATACACAGAAGAGACAGAGAGAGTACTAGACTGTGTTTAGAATAATATTGTCTCTATCTAAAAAAAATATTGTCTCTATCTTTCTTTGGAAACACAGGGTCCATGGAAGGAGGGCTTCCTGGGCTATGTAGGTCTACAGAAAGAACCCTCTGGATTGTGGCAATGTTTACAATATTCCAAAGAGAAACCAGGACCATATCATAAAAGAGAACGCTCTAGAGACTCTCTCAGATATTCTCTAAAGAATATCACAGTTCAGAAAATTCCATGCACATTCTTCTAAATCCTGAAGATCTAGACTAAGGCTTCTGGCCCAACCTGCCCTGGGAGATATAAGGCATCTATACCATGATGACTCATACTATTCACCTAGCAACATTTTTCTCTCCTTTCCTGTTTAGATGCATAGACTTTCTCTCAGAGCGCTTACAATATTGGCCAATATTGGCCCTATTTCTTTTAAGAACCAAGCATTGCTCTCTGTATTTAGGTTATATCAGTACATCTACTAAAGATCAAGAACTCAAATAGAAAAGAAACATGCTCATAACCTGACCTATGTAAATGTAACCACTCTGTAAATCACCTTTACAATAAAAATAAATTTAAAGAAAAGAATCCAAATGGCCTCAAGCCCATAATGGAAAAACAGAAGGGGAAGGAAAGAAGTATTATTTGAACTCTTCAGACATAAGTTCTTTTTGCTGGCATTGAACAATGACAGAAAGTTCCTCTGATTATTCAAGAGGAAGATCCAACCCCTCCCCCATTTTTTAATTGAAATAGCCCTCTGAGGCTGTCATTGGTTTTCCTTTCATTGAGACAAAAATTCAAATTAGGTTTCACCATCCTGTCCAGTCGAAGGAAAGCCCAGGGCAGCTGTAGGGATGATTTGGCAGGGGGTATTTTACCACAATGATAAAACATGAAGCCCAGAAACTTCTGCTCCACCTGAAACTGGGAAACAGCTTCACAAGACTATGTGTATAATAAACATCAGCTGTGAGAGTGATGGCTGTAAATGCAGGAAAATGCAGGAGGATGCATGTTTGCTTCCTGAATTTCAAAACATTCCCGTTGAGACCTGAAAGAAGCAAAATTACTATGCCAAGCCAAAAATACCCCTGCTTTTCAAAGCAAATTCATAATATTCATTATTAAGAAATTGGTGGCGAAGTCAGAATATCCTAAAAGTAGGATGCAGAAAACCAATTTAAGTCCCATTGCTTCACAATTTTCTATCAGAGCATGCCCAACAGCCAAAGGGACTTGAGTATTCCACCAGGAATCTGGGGATGAGCCTCCAGCAGTTAGACCAAAAGGCAAACATTTTCAATGCATCCCAATTTCACCTTAAATATCTATCCATTCATATGCTGTAGTCTTCACTTAAATATATCTGCTCAAAATAAAAGATAAATCTCAGAAATCTTCAAATGAAAAATAATTCTATCAGGGTCCCTTTCATCCCTGCTCCCCAATGGTGAATTTTCAATTTCTAGTCTCAAGAAGAGGAAGAGAGAGTTTGGGACTAGATGCCATTGCTGGGGATAACAGGTAACATAATTCTCTCAAGTGTGTTTTGTACAAGGTATCTACACAAGTGCTTGTGTATGCCTATGGCAATTGGAATCATGGCCTTGACGAGAAGAAAGGTTTTCACTGAACAAGGAGAAGGAAAACATATAATCTTGGATAATATCGTATTTGCAGAAATGCAATCCCAGTAGATTCCAGCAGCTAACATACCAATTATTCCTTTAGTCATGAATTTGTGTAACTCTTCAGACTTACCCTTCTAACCAAGCCTGTAATTTCATAGAGTACAGGTATCTCTAGATGACCGAAGCCTTGTATTTCCTAAGTCAGTGGGTAACCTATTTCCTACTGGAATTGCTTTTCCTTTAAAAGCCCGTTTGAGACCACAAAGCTCAGAAGAAGCTTGCTTTATAATCCCAATGCCCACTCTGCATCCAGAGTGGCTTCCACCAAACCAACCAGCCAGAAACGGATTCCTAAGGACACATGATGATATTGAGCTCATTTACCACCTGCCTTTCCCTAGGGATTCTCCCCTCCCTCCTTATTGCCCACCCATACTGGCCCTTGTTGACTTTTCTTTTTTTTTTTAATTTTATTTTATTTTATTTGAGAACATACTGTACAGAGGGGTTACAATTACATGGGCAGGATAATGCATACATTTCTTACCAAGCATTGCAGCCTCCTCCTTTGTTTACCCTTCACCTCCCTTCCCAGCCTCCCCCCTCCCCCCACCCAATTATACCCCCCTCCCCCCCACACACCGACATTGTAAAGTTGGTTTTGACATGACATTTTGTACTTCTCATTGTTGCAACAGGTCCACCTGAATCCTTAAACGACTTGTTTGTCCCCATCTCCTCCACATGTTATACTGACATCAAATATAGTGAAAGCGGGGGTTACACTGTGGGGGAGGGACATACAAAGGAAAAAAGAAATAATCTTATAAATGCGTTAGAAACACATGCATGAAAGAAACGAAAACATTAAAATACATATTTAAGGGTTCATTTTCCTAACATCACATTATCTGACCTTTTCCGCTTGACTCATACCTATACTAGATATTGCAAATAAGGGAAACCATGGGACCTATGCTTCTTTGGGCCTGGCTTACTTCACTTAATATAATTTTTTCCAAACCTTTCCATTTCCTAACAAATGGGGAAATGTCATTCTTTCTGATGGAGGCATAGAATTCCATTGTGTATATATACCACATTTTCTTGATCCATTCATTTACTGAGGGGCATCTGGGTTGGTTCCATATCTTAGCTATGGTAAATAATGCTGCAATAAAGGATGCCCACTCTCTCCACTTCTCTTCAATCTAGTATTAGAATGCCTAGCTACAGCAATAAGACAAGATGCAGACATAAAGGGGATCCAAATAGGGAAAGAAGAAATAAAACTCTCCCTCTTTGCAGATGACATGATCTTGTATTTAAAGAATCCCATAGACTCCACTCCCAAATTACTCAAGCTGATTCAAAACTTTGGCAAAGTAGCAGGTTATAAAATTAACCCTCAAAAATCAATGGCTTTTCTATATGCCAACAATGAGAAAAGTGTGGCTGAAATTAGGAAAGCAACTCCATTTGTAATAGCCCCACAAAAAATAAAATACCTAGGAATTAACTTAACCAAAGAAGTGAAGGACCTCTATGATGAAAACTTTAAAATCTTGAAAAAGGAAATCAACACAGAACTTAAAAAATGGCAAAACCTCCCATGCTCCTGGATTGGCAAGATTAACATCGTGAAAATGGCAATACTTCCCAAGGCTATCTACAAATTCAACGCGATACCTATCAAAATTCCACCCTCATTCTTCAAGGAAATAGAAGAGGCAATCCAAAAATTCATATGGAACAATAAAAGACCCCGAATAGCAAAAACGCTCCTCAATGGAAAGAACACTGCTGGAGGAATATCAATACCAAATTTCAAACTCTACTATAAAGCCATAGTAATCAAAACAGCTTGGTATTGGCATAAGAACAGACCTCAGGACCAATGGAATAGAATTGAAAACCCAGAAATGAACCTACAGACCTATAGCCATCTAATCTTCGATAAGGAAGCTAAAACAATAGAATGGAAGAAAGACAGCCTCTTCAGTAAATGGTGCTGGCAAAATTGGTTAACTACATGTAGAAAACTAAAGCTAGATCCTTATATATCACCCTGCACCAGAATCAACTCCAAATGGATCAAAGACCTTGAACTCAAAGCAGACACTCTGAAAACATTACAGGATGGAATAGGAGAAACCCTAGGTCTCCTTGGCTCAGGCCGAAATTTTCTGAATAGAGACCCGGAAGCACAACAAACCAAAGAAAGGTTGGACAAATGGGACTGCATAAGGTTGCAGAGCTTCTGCAGGGCAAATGACATAGCTAGCAAGATCAATAGAAAGCCCACCGATTGGGAGAAGATCTTTACTAGCCATACAACGGACAAGGGTCTCATATCTAAAATATACTTGGAACTCAAAAAATTAAACCACCCAACAACAAATCCTCAAAGAAACAACTGCCCAATAAATAAGTGGGCGAAAGACTTAAAGAGAAGCTTCTCTGAAGAAGAAAGAAGGATGGCCAATAGACACATGAAGAAATGTTCAACATCCCTAGCCATAAAAGAAATGCAAATCAAAACAACATTGAGATATCACCTCACTCCAGTTAGAACAGCAAAAATCAAGAACTCTAACAACAACAGATGCTGGAGGGGATGTGGACAGAAAGGAACCTTACTTCATTGTTGGTGGGAATGTAAACTTGTTCAACCACTTTGGAAAGCAGTATGGAGGTTCCTCAAAAGTCTTCACATAGATCTCCCCTATGATCCAGCAATCCCACTTTTGGGCATTTACCCAAATGTTTACAAACAAGACCACACTAAAGCTACCAGCACAACTATGTTTATTGCAGCCTTGTTGACTTTTCAAAACATGCCATAGGTGTTCCAAGTTCAAAACTTTGCATGTGCTATCCCTCTCTGTCTAGAATACACGCTATACTTGTCTACATTTCAATCCATGTCCTTAACACTTACCAACATATGAGATGTCAGGAGAAATAACTGTTCTCAGTGAAAGCCTTTGGGGGTCACCTCCTACCCCAGATAGCAGCAAGCCCAGTGTCTCTTGTTCTCATGGCTGTAGATTTTCGTATTTCAGAATATACATCAAATTTGAAAGAGGTGAGATTGCCAGGCACCACTGGCTCACTCTTGTAATCCTAGTTACTCAGGAGACTGAGATCCTAAGTATTATGGTTTGAGTCCAGCTGAGCAGAAATGTCTAAGAAACTCCATATCCAATGAAACAGCCAAAAGCTAGGCTACAGGCATGGATCAAAATGGTAGAGCACCAGCCATGATCACAAAGGCTGCGAGAGAGCCTAAGGCTCTCGCCACCATGACCAAGTTCAAGCCACAGTGCCAGCAAAAGCTAAGAATTACTTTTAAAAGACAATTCATAAAGCTCATCCTTAAAATACATTTAGAAAAATGAAAGAGTACCCTATATATTCTTCTCTATTTCCTCATGTTTAACACCTGGTGCCCAAGCAATTTTTAAGATTTCTGTCATAGCACTCCAGTTTTTTTTTTAATTAATAAGCTTTTTTATTGTGAAAATACCATACAGAGGGGTTACAGTTACATGAGCAAGGTAATGAGTTCATTTCTTATCCAGCATTGTTGCCTCCTCCTTTGTTTCCCTTTTCCATCCTTGCCCTCCCATCTCCCTCTACACCTCCCCCCCTCACAGTTGTAAAGTTCATTTTTCAACATAACATCTTGAATATCTCATTGTTACAATGGGTTCACCTGTATCCCTATTAAAACAATTTGTTTTTTCCCTTCCCCTCCACATTATACCAACATCATTGATTCATTTGCTTATGCATGCAAATGTCCAGTATCTTTTTAAATACATTAAAAGCTCCTGGTTGAGAAGAATTTCAATTAAGATCTTGACTTTCCTGAAGAAACTAATGCTGGTGCCCCAAGTACAAGCACAGCAAAGACATGTCTTTTCACACATAGAATCCAAGATCCAAAGAAGCTCAGTGAACCTGCCTAGCATCACAGCTAAGTTAGTTCTGAAGCTGGAACAGAAACCTACGGGTCCAACTCCAACTCAGTGCTCTCTCTAGTAAGCTTCTTTCTAAATGTTAACATATTTTTTGTGGTATGAGTTGTTTGATTGTAAAAGGAAAACATGTTAATCTAACCTCAGTAGAATAATGGCTCATTTGGGTCTGCCATGCCTGAATTGCATTTTATCTTGAATTCATCTAAGCACCTATATTTACAAATCACTTCACAGCTCATTTTATAATCTTCTTATTCTAAAGAGTATTTCTTGAACTACTAGTAATGTGAGACAATCTTACCAAAAAATTTACATAAAATTTACTCAAATTCATTCTTTTGTCTTCAGAGTCCTATTCCCTTGACCATTTTCCTTTGCAATCAGAATCTATTCATCTTCATATAATTCAGAAATGTCTCATATTAAGCCAAACCCTTTGCACAGAAAAGCCCAGTCAGCTGACTTCACTCATTCTTCTCCCCACCCTTCCACTTGTGCTTTCTCTTTCTATCATGATCATGGTTTCACACACATTCTATTGTTCACTCCCACCTTACTGCCTATTTTCCTGGCTTTCCACTACATCAAATTGATCTTTTTAATTTTTTATATGTTTTTATTTTAAAGACACTGTACAGAGGGGTTACAGTAACATGAGTAAGGTAATGAGTCCATATCCTATCTAGCATTTTACCCCCTCCTTTGTTTTTCCCCTACCATCCCTTTTCTCCCTGCCTTCCCAACTCCTCCCTCCCCCTCCCCAAAGTTGAAAAGTTTGTTTTCAACATAGTGTCTTGTACATCTCATTGTTACAATGGGTCAATCTATATCCTTATTTCATCCTTATTTTGTTATTTCTCTTCCCCTCCCCAAATTAGAAAAAATGTATATACCAAACACAGGGCACCGAAATCAAATACAGTGAGAACAGGGGTTATACCATGAGGGAAGAACATACAAAGGAAACAAAAAAATCACATAGTACATTATAAGTACATCAAATTGGTCTTGAACTCTTTTTCAAATTTACATTTGTTTTTCTGTCTCATAGGCCTGAATCTAAAAGAGGTGAGAAGAACTTGAATTGGTTATCTTTAGATAAAATATTTAAGTAGTTTATCTATCTTCAACTTGGAAGTCATTCTTGCCAAAGAGTAAGACAAGAAGCTAAATGTATGGGAAGGCTGCCCATGACAAAACTGTTTATCTGTTGTCTAGTTTAAATGAGATGAAATAAATCCTGTTTGATGATGGTGTCTCTCCATACCTCCTGAAGGAGGACATCAAAACCCCACGATGTTAGGAACTTGCTCAACAGCAGAGCAAGGTGGTATACATAATCCTAGTCATGAGAAACAGTTCAAGGACAGACTGGGCAAAAGTTAGCAAGTCACCATCTCAACAAATAAGGTAGGACACATGCCCGTGATGCAAACTACATGTGAGGTCATAGGTAGAAGAACTGCAGTTAGAGGCCAGGCCTAGACAAAAGTTCAAACCCTATCTGAAAAGTAAATAAAGCATAAAAGAGATGGGGATATAGGCATCTGCCTACAAATTATGAAGCCCTGAATTCAAACTGTAGTACTAAACAAAAAGTAAATTCAATAGGAAGATCCCATAGCAAATTCCAAGATAGCTAATCATAAAAATCAGTCTCATTCCAAACACCATGCAACCATTTAGAAATGACTAGTTTTAAGGGGGAAAACCCGAATAGTGAGAGGACTCAAAAGTATATCTTGGGAGAAAAACTGTAGGAACTTGAGAGAGAAAACTAATGTATATGTGTAAGTATATGTGCAGAGTGATGTATATGTGTTCATGAATTTGAGGTAAGATTGTTCTGTGGAGAGATAGTCAGATTTTGCTCTACACAGCAGTCAATGACAGAGAAGTACTGAAAGCTGAAATCTAGACACACTTGCAATCTAGATAGAGTAAATGCTGGCTCTCTGTAAGGAATAAAATCCTAATGATAAGAATGCTGTAGCTAGAAGTTGCAGCTACACGTTACAGCAGAGCCCCTGGGGAGTTACATGAGGCATCTGAGAAGATGGATGAATATTTTGATTAATGTGATATTATCAGCAAATTAAAGTGTCAGATGAGGTTTAAACTTGATGAGTTCCTTGGTCCCTTCAGATATGTGGGTTTTGATTCTTCAACCAAAGGCAGTAAGCCTAGAAATAGAATCTAAGGAAATAGTCACTCACTTCTGATCCTCACAGAACTGGAGACACTTGTAAAAGTACTCAAACACTGTGGAAAGGTCAGGAACTGTGTGTCTTCTTAGGATATACTTGGCCTCCTAGTATCTCAGACTTATATCAAGGGATAATTAAGATCTCCCTGGAGAGCTAGAGTTTATTTCCTCATCCCTAAATTTAGGTTGCTTTAGTCCTTTGTTTTGGCATCAGAATGCAATGCAAGTGACAATGTTCCAGTTCTGTGAGCCGTCCCTAAGGGATCCTTTACACAATGTGGAGTTGTTGAAATATTGTAACATCAAGATTAGCATATCTGTCCTTACCCTGGAGGAAAAGAACAGAGGGAAGAGAACTCAGCAATGAATTTAGCTGAGGTGTGTGTGTGTGTGTGTGTGTGTGTGTGTGTGTGTGTGTGTGTATCAGCTAACCAACCTATACACTTGTGAAGCAATGATGAGTGTTTACAGCTTCCATATCTTTGCATTTGCGGAAAGTTGGTTATGCAGCTTAGCTGGCTGGTATGCATATCTAGGATCAATTTCTAGGTCTAGCAGAAGACCCAACTCTCCTATTTTGAGGAAGATTTTAAATCCATACATTTCTTATATAATTGTGATGAATACCTTTCTCCAGAGAGCAGCTCTCAGATTTTAGACTTAGACCGAGGCTTCACTTGGTATGTATTTTAAGCTAGGCTCCAGTGACTTATCTGTAATCATAGGTATTCTGGAAGTCATCATCTGGAAGATCATGGTTGGAAGCCAGCTGAGACAGAAAATTCATTAGATTCCATTCTCAATATAACCAGCAAAAAAGTAAGGTATGGCATAAGTGGTAGAGCACCAATGGAGCAGGCAAAGCCCTGAATTCAAACTCCAACAGACTGGAAGAAGATCTGTACCATCTACATATCCGACAAGAAACTATTATCCAAAATATACAACTATCTCAAGAAACTAACCTCACTCTCAAATGAATAACCAAATCAATAAATGGGCAAAGGACCTACATATAGACTTCTCAGGAAAGGAAGTAAGAATGGCCAATAAACACATGAGGAGATGTTCAATATACCTGGCCATAAAGGAAATGCAGATCAAAACAGCTCTGGTATTCCATCTAACCCAGGAAAGAATTCAAACAATAACAAATGCTGGCAGGGATGTGGGGAAAAGGAACTCCATTCCACTGTTGCTAGGAATAGAAACTCATGCAACCACTCTGGAAGAAGGTTTAGAGATTCCTCAAAAAAGTAAATATAGAACTATCTGTGATCAGCCTTACCACTCTTGAAAATCTACCCAGAACACTGCAAGTCAGAATAGTGTAAAGACATTTGCACACCCATGCTCATTGTTGCAGCATTCACAGAATAGCCAAGCTACCTAAACAACCCAAATCCTCTACAATGGATGAGTGGATCAAGAAAATGAAATTTACTCATTACCTTACTCATGTAACTGTAACCCCTCTGTACGGTATCTTTACAATAAAAACATATATTAAAAAGTCAAAATACATATTGGAGAAAAGATAGCCTCTTCAACAAATTATACTGGAGAAACTGCAAAACTACATACAGAAATCTGAAACTAGACTCCTGTCTCTCATCCTATACAAAGGTCAATCCAAAATAGGTCAAAGGTCCATGAATATAAGATCTGAAACTTTGAAACTATTACAGGGAAACATAGGAAAAACTGGAAAATATTTAAGTATAAGCAATTATTATTTGAACACCCAAGAAATAAGAACAAGAATCAACAAGTTTGGTTGCTTCAAACTAAAAAGCTTCTGCACATCAAAGGAAAAAATTACCAGTATAAAAAGACAACTCACAGCTAGTCATAAGATAAAGATTAATACCTAGAATATACAAAGAACTCAACAATCTTACACAATAAAATAACAACTACATTCTTTTACATGTGGAAATCCAGTTTTCCCAATACTGCTGAAGAGGTTATTCTTTCCAATTGTGTCCTCTTGGTACCCTATGAAAGATCAGCTGACCTTACATGAGTGAATTGATTTCTAGGCTCTCTATTCCACTGGTCTATTTTATGTCTGTCTTTAGTTTATAATGTATTGTGAAATCAGAAAATACAATGTCTCCAGTTTGTTTTTTCTCATCAGTGATATGGCTATTTTGGGCCCCCTTGTAATTTCATCTGACACTTGGAGTTAATTTTTTTTTAATTTCTAAAAAACTGTCATTGAGATTTTGATAGATCTTGTGCTGAATCTGCAGGATATTTTGGGTAGTTCAGGCATTTCAAGAATACTGAATTTTCTAACCCGATGCAACTAGAAGTACAAGTTGTCATGTCAAAAACGAACTTTACAACTTTGGTGCGGGGGGGGGGGGGGGGAGGGATTGGGGGGAGGGGCGGGGGGAGGCTGGGAAGGGATGTAAAGGGTAAACAAAGGAGAAGGCTGCGATGCTTGATAAGAAATGTACTCATTATCTTGCCCATGTAATTGTAACCCCTCTGTACAGTATGTTCACAAAAAATAAAAATTAAAATTAAATTTAAAAAAAGAATACTGAATCTTCTAACCCATGAATGAGGATGTCTTTTCATGCTTGTGTCTTCCTTAGTTTATTCATCATTTTTTGTCATTTTATTGTACAAGTCTTTTTTATTTTTTTGGTCAGTTGTGGGGCTTGAACTCTGGGCCTGGGCACTGTCCCTGTGCTCTTCAGCTCAAGGGGAGCACTCTACTGCTTGAGCCATAGTGCCACTTCTGGTTTTCAAGTGGTTTATTGGAGATAAGAGTCTCATGGCCTTTCCTGCCCGGCTGTCTTTGATCCTCAGATCTCAGCCTCCTGAGTGAGTCACCGGCACCCAGCTGTGTACAAGTCTTTTGTTTACTTAGTGTTAAATGTATTCCTATGTTTTATTTTTTGGTATTATTGTAAATAATTTTCCTAATTTCCTTTTCAAATGGTTTGTTGTCAAACAATAGATGTTAGTGTGTTGTTTTATATTTTATAATTTTACTGATTTTGTTTGTTAGTTTTAATAGTTCTTTTATGAAATTATCAGGGTTTCCTATATAGGAAAGATAAGTCACTTGCAAACAAGAGCAAATTGGCTACCTCTAATGTAATATGGTGCCTTTTGTTTTGTTTCATTCATGGTCATTGTTATGTTGAACCAAAGTGGCAGGACTGAGCACCCTTGCCTTGTTCTTGATCCTAGGGGAAAAGCTTTCAGCTTTTCACCATTGAGCATCATACCAGCTGAGGTTTTTCTCATATGTGACCTTTTACGTTGAAGTAAATTTCTTCTCTTTCTAGTTTCCTTTCTATCACAAACAAATAGTGAATTTTGTTAAATGTTTTTTTCTGCATCTAAAAAAATAAAATGAAATTTTATCAAAACAATGGAATTTCACTCATCCATTTTAAAGAATAATTTTATGTAATTTGCAAAGAAATGAATAGATCTAGAAGAAATCATGTTTAATGAAGAAACCAGGCTCAGAGAGACAAATGGCCCATTTTTTTTCTCATATATGGAAGCCAGGCCTAAAATGTAAACAGACATGATAACATATACAGGGTTCAATGTATTTATACACAAACTGATTAAAGGAGGATATTCTTAGGGGAGGAATCCAAAGGCATAACTCCTCTGAACAACTAAAGTATTGCTTATCAAAACGACTACCAGGAGGTGGAAATACGTTTTTGAGAGTTATCAAAAGGGGCATCATAGGAATGGAGGAAAGGAGGGTGAGCAAATGCAATCATTTTGTTCAATGTACACAATGTAATAAATGAACTAAGTGAACTGAGGTTAGAAAGAAAAGAGGGATGGGGGGGAGAATGAAGGGAGGGATGACACTGACCAAGAAGCATTATACTCATAACCTGATTTATGGAATTGTGACCCCTTTGTACAATCACTTAATAATAACAATAAAAATGCAAAAAAAGAAAAAGACTTGTATTTCAGTCTCCTTTTCAGGTACAGGTGCTAATCATGGATCGCAGAAGTCTGGAAGTTAACCAGCTTCCTAATGGGCCTAATATATATGCAGAGGTACCACAAGGAGAAATTTCTAGTTAATTACTGAGAAAACTTACACTTATAATCAAGCTCATTCCCTTATTTGCAGCCAACTTATATGCACATCCCAGGTAGATAGTGGCTAGCTGGATATTTGGAATTCCTTGGAGATGAAAATATCATAAGTTTCTGGAACTGTTGAAACTGGAGCTTAACCCTTAAGCTGGAGACTGCCTGACTCTGGGACTTCACCCGTACCTCCATCAGAGAATCCAGGGGCTTTAAGCCAAGAGAATGGACTGATTGTTTCTATTCAAAGTTGTTTCTGTCCACCTGCTGCTGCTGGAACACAGTGAGACAGCAGAAACACAGACTTGGCTGAAACATAGAGAAACAGCTGGACTCTATGCCCTGCAAATACAATTCATTTATTACACAGATAATTAGGCTTCACTCTAGATGCAAAAGCAATATGCTCTGGGCATTAAGCAAAGGGGACTTGCCATAGTCTGGCGATTTCTGCCCAAAGCCTTCGAATAAATGATCCCCAGAGCTATGATGAGGTGAGGAAGGAGCTGCAGTTGGGGTAGGAAAATAGTATCTGCTCTGAGGTTCTTCTGTCCCCTGGTTTAGTAATCCTTTGCAGAAGAAGTGTGCCAGCCACTGCTCTTCAGTGCTGATTGTGAGTGCTGGTTAAGGATTCCTGGGGATGGATTTTATTGCGAGTACCTCCTGCCTTTGTTTTGCATTCCTCTGGCGGATTTCTCCAACACTGGGTACTCAAAACACAAAGTAACCATATAAGAATGAACGCCTAGGGAGTATTTCCTATGTGATAGGTACTTGGTTAAGTGGTTCATATGATCTCATGTATCTGAACCATCCTGTTAAAGGACCTCTATATAGTGTCATTATACAGAATAAGAAATAAAGCTTGAGAGAAAACCAAATCACTTAACCTAAAACAAAGCATAAGTCTGATACTTTACATCTACCCTTCTATAGAAGGTTGCTTGGATTCAACCCAGGTTGTCTGATTTCATGGCTATGTGCTCAAATATTACACCCACCAAGATCCCTATGGAACATGTGTGAAATGTCTAAGCCAGACTGTTATAGGGGACCCATCAAAAGGTGGTTGGACTGTTGGTAATTCTTCCCTCACAAGAAAAGGTCCTGGTATATGTGAACATTTGTTATGGCCAAATTAGGGATTGGCCTACGTCTAATGAAATGAAAATCCTGGAAGACTGAAGTTGCTAGTTTGTAGTTTTTCCATGAAATTTTCTTGCCTACATTTCTTTCATTTGTTTTTGTGTGTGTGGGTATGGGAATATCATACAGAGGAGTTACAATTACATGGGCAAGATAATGAGTACATTTCTTATCAACATTGTTGCCTCCTCTTTGTTTCCCCTTCCCATCCCTTCCCATACTCCCCCCACCCCCACCAAAGTTGTAAAGTTCGTTTTTCAACATAAGGACTTGTACGTCTCATTGCTGCACTGGGTCCACCTGTATCCCTAGTTAAACGATTTGTTTTTGCCCTTCCCCTCCACTCTATATTTGATCTTTCATTTGTTCATTTGCTTAATTATACCACAGTGTACTGATCATCTTTTGTTAAGTCAGGCCTGGGAATGTAGTAAAGATTCTGGGGCAACACTGAGTATCCTGCACTTTGTGTAGATCACATGGAAGTGGGGAAATGGGCAATAAGCCAACATATATTAACCTAGATTAATATAGATATGACAACATATTATACACAGCTGACTTTTGTTATCCAAGGTAGTTATGTTTGATAAAGTCACTGTACACACTGATTTAATGACCAATAAAACTGCTTCTATGCAAAACACAGGCTTAGGTTTCTGCAAGTCTCTGGTGACATTTTCATCAATCCATGCAAATCTTGTTTTAGTTATGTTTCTGCATAAAGACACCTTATTAAATATGCATTGTTGATTCATTAACATCGTACTTGGGGCCAACAGCACTATAATTCATACTGCAGGGAAGCTTATCCACAACATGCATTTTCTCCATAGCACAGCCTTCTGAGCTCAGGAACACTAACCACCCCCCTCCACATGGTGCCTGGGAGTGGTCATATTAACCATGCAAACTACCAATACATAGTAGAGAAAAAAATGTATCACAAAGCAGACCACACAAAGGCCACTTAGTACAGTTAGTAGGAGCTCTGGAAGTAAGAAAGCAGACTGTCACCTGGTTGAACCTCAGCTGGAAACCCTTATCGGGTGACTCATGCCTTTTGTCACTCTCCACATGTCTGTGAATGATCTGGAAAATACTGTGAGTATTGCATTCAGGATTACAAATATATTTTAGCAAGTCAGCAAATTGGCAAATACAGAATCTGTGAATAATAAGGACCAGCTGTATAATGTCACACAGAGAGCACTGCTGAGAAGAATATTGAAGCAGAAGAAGGGGACAGAGCGTAAGTGACACTCTCTTTTGTTGAGATAGCCAGGCAAGAGCTCTCTGGGAAGCTATATATCAGAACAGAAAGGGAAGTGAAATGAAAGGTCAAGAAAGACTGTCAGCATGGACAACCAGTTGGAAGAGGAGGGCACTAGAGGAAGGCTTGATGGGGATGGGGCTGGGGTGGTGAGATAATGGAACCCATCAAAATTATTTCTAAATTGGGTAGGGGTAAGAAAGAATGATAGAGGTGATGAATTTCATCAAAATATATTATGTGCATGTGCTAAAACTCTTTGCCCATTGAATTATGCACTAATATTTTTTAAGTACAAGAGAGAACATCTGAGAAAAGGAGCCATCTGGGAGGAAAACATGGAGTGGAAGTAAAGTGGATTTTTCTGTGGTGTATTAAAAGAACACTGTAAACCAGGATAGCTAGAGTTCAGAGAGAAATGTGGGGCAAAAAGATTCGAAGGAAAGGCAGGGAGATCACACAAGAGGTATGTGTGACCTGACATGATTCCTTCCACACATCATGGCACTTGACTGAGGTGTGTCTCTCTGAGGACACAGCTGCTGTGATTGGCTGGAAGGTGTGAAGATCACCAACTTCTGTGTGACAGCAGAAATGTCAAACCTAATCTTGGGAATGGTGGCAAAACTGGAGATGCAGAGATCACATCCATCCAGGAAAGGATTCAGGTTGCAGCAGTCCACCAGTGAGAGAGGTAGGAAGGGATCTGCTAAAACACTCTGGGATAGGACGATAACAGAATGGCTGTGAAGTCTGAGGGGAAAAGAGGAGCTCTGGGCAGCTTTGAGACTTGTCTTCTATCAAATGAATAGCAAATGAAAATGAGGAAACTGATTAGATTTGGGATAGATTCTGAAGGTGGACACAACGAGAGTTGCTATTGTGTTGAGTTAGAGAAAGGAATCATTCAAGGATAACCCCAAGATTCTGAGCCTGATTAAAGGGGTGTCACTGCCATTCAAATCTGGAAAGGAAGGGATTTGTAAAGATGTCAACCATTGCATGCACTGACTTCTTATTCCGATGTTCATGTGAGGTTGTGTGTGACTGAGAAGAAATTATTTTTTTTAAATATCAGGTAGGCAACCAACATGTATAGATCACCTATATTGTGTGCTATACAAAGTGCAAAGAAAATAAAATACAACACAGCTGCCCTGGAAGAGCTTGGAATCCTTTGCTGGAGACAGACACGGAAACTGGTGGCTAATTGTAGAGGAAAAAATGTTGTTAGATGTTTGGGAAGTGAGAGGGTGTCAGGCAATGTTCAAGCCTTCCTAAGGAGAACACTGGAGTGAAACGCTAAAATTTCAGTCTATGACAGAAGCCCTAGAACTCTATTGCAGAAACTCAAAAAAAAATCCAATGAATCACAGAAATGTCTAATTTCTAGAGGAGGCCCTGAAGAAGGGTGAATGAATTGCATTGGTCTTAGAAACACAGAGCCAAACATCTGCCACTCAAGAAGTTGGGGTAATACTGTAATTGCTCCTCAGATCTTCTTGGGAAAATAAGGTTGGGACGAACTTAACAGGGCAGGCTAAGGACTACTGCAACTTTAAGTGCCACATAAATGTCTTCTTGCTCAAAGGATTGCCCAGAGCTTCCAGGGCTAACACTCTCAGGTTCATTCTACCTGGGGACCTGGCTTCTGGATGTATCTGTTGTTTTAGAAGTATAACCAAGATCCACTTTCAGGGAGAGATGCCAGCAAAGCTAAAAGCCCTCATGCCAAAGAATGGCCTCTACAAATAAAACCTAAATTCCTCTAAGGTTTGGGGAAGGGGGAAAAATTAGTTCTCTTGAGGAATATCTCTGTTGAAGACAGGGTACTTTTTCTTCTGAGTTTCTTGCTACCTTTCTCTCTGCTCCCAATACTGACACAGATGAAACTGAAAAATGACACACGATCCTTTCCCTTGGTCTCCTCAGTGCATCAGCGAGAGGCTAGCACTTTCAAAAAAGAATTTACTCTAGAAATCCAAGAGGGAAATAAACAAAGAAAACATAAAACTGTAACGTTATTGTGCTCACAAAGCAGAGGTTCCCAACTCTACAAATGCAAAGAATGTTTTTTTGCCAGGCACACAGGCCCTGTTTCATTAAACATTTTGTCTGAAAGCTCCTCATGCAAAAATTCTTAAGCAGAAACAGGTACTGTACATACACACACACACACACACACACACACACACACACACACACATACACACACACACACAGCTTGGCTGCCTCTTTTCTAGATGGTTCCTGGTATAGAAATTCCAACTCAAGCTATGTACATATGACCATATAAGATGATTGTAAGTGAAATGAACCCCAAGATAAGGACACAAATATCTTTTTTCTTTCTTGCTATTGTTTCTAATGTATTTATAATGTACCATGTGATCTTTTTGTTTCTTTGTATGTTCCTCTCTCATGGTATAACCCCTGTTTTCACTGTATTTGATATGGGTACCTCTTCTCTAATTCGGGGAGGGGAAGGAAAAAAAACAAAATGCTTAAATAAGAATACAGGTTGACACATTGTAACAATGAGATGTACATAACACTATGTTGAAAATGAACTTTACAACTTTGGCAGCGGGAGTTGGGGGTGGGGGATAGTTGTGGAGGTGGGAGGGAAGGGATGGTAGGGGAAAAACAAAGGAGGAGGCAACAATGCTGAATATAAATGTACTCTATGTTGCTCATGTAACTGGAACCTCTTTGTACAGTATTCTTACATTAAAATAAATGTACAAAAAAAAGAAACTCCAACTCAGAGGCTCTTTGGAGGGGGAAATATGTAGAGCTCCTAGTTTTGAAAGCTTCCCTGGGCAAGCAATGTAGATCTCACATTCCTTTAAACACATTAACAGCAAACTAAGAGGTGGGGCAAGGCCCTGAGTCCTTCTCCATGGCTCAGCTCCTATTCTTCCTGTAGTTCCAGAAACCATTGCATTTCAAGATGGGGAGATAACAAGAGCATGGATGTCCAAGTCTCCTCTCAAGCTAATGCTGGATGATGGACTTCCATCTTTGTCTAACTTTCTAGTTGGCCCTACAACCATTCAAGTGTTGACATTTCATTCTCAAAGAATGGTGAAGACCAAAGTCAGAAGCAGATGCATTGATTTTTACTTTAATGGATATAAGAACAGAGAAGTATGCACAAACCTTTGTGGAAAACCAGAAAAGTCACCCTCAGTCGCAAAAGGTTCCATGGAACCTACCTTCATACAGTGTCTTTTTTTTAAATTGCATATGCCATACTTTGTATGCACTGCATACTGGTATAGATGATCTTCCCTATCATGAGGTTTGGTTGGATTTTTTTTTTTATTGCTAGTCCTTGAGCTTGAACTCAGAGCCTGGGCACTGTCTCTGAGCTTCTTTTGGTCAAGGCTAGCATTCTCCCCCTTGAACCACAGCACCACCGGGCTTTTTCTGATTATGTGGTACTAAGGAATCAAGTCCAGGGCTTCATGCATGCTAGGCAAGCACTCTACCACTGAACCACATTCCCAGCCCTTTGGTTGGAGTTTCTAAACTCCAATTATTTCATAAAGAACAATACAAAGCACAAAAACAACCACAAAGATTAAAACAATAAAGCTGGGAGAGGAGAACCTGGTTGTTAGAGCAGCACCTTCCCTTCCCCTGTCCTGAATGGGTAAGGAATTGGATCAACTCTGTGCATGAAGTGTTCTCTTCTGTCCTCCTATTTCCACCAGGATTACGTAGCTTAGTCATTTGCTATCTACTTGTCTCCTTATCGTCCTATCACTCAGAGTTCATTATTTTGCCAGAAAACCTGGACAGTTTTTCCCCATTTCCTCCTCTTTGCATCGCTCAGCAGCCACACAGATGCTTCGACTGGTTTTCCCATTCCCCCCACCATTATCCCCAGGCGAGAGACACACATTGCTATTGGGCCCAACATTGGGACGTGCTCACTCTCTGTGACATGATTTATAGAAAGGCAACCTCAATTACAATTTATGTGACTTCTTACATTGACTAAAATGCTGAAAATACAGAACTGCCAAGATGGCACAGTACACAGCCTTCGACTCACAACAGCTTTCTACCCACGGCCCCCAGGCACAAAAAGAGCTCCACTGACAAAAACAATGACTCAATCCATCAGTGCCAGAGGTGGGAAAACCAGGGCTGTCTTCTGAACTCAGGAAATTGGGCCTCACCGCAGCAATGTTCTCTCCAACCAACGCCAGGAACTCTGGTCTTGTTCTCTGACTAAGTGCTAAGAGGCACTCAGTATTATGGGCCAAGCAATTTCAGGAACAGCAGCCAGCAGACTGGAATTGGGGGATTAAAAAATAAATCTGCCTATGTACTTGTATTTCCAGTCCTTGTTTATGTGCAGCAATTAAAAAAAACATGAAGCTAGTAACTGAAATGAAAATAAATAGACCCATTTATCTACTGGCTTTGGTTTGATTTTTATACTGTTGATTTGAGAGTAGTGAGGATTTCAGACCAGTATTTTACTGAATTCTGCTGTGAGAAGTGAGCCAGAGGAAGAAGGAAACAGTAGGAGAGACCTTAAGATGGTTAGTAGAAGCAAGAATACATTAAAATTCAAGCTACCTTGGACTATCTGGCCAAAGAGCACCTGGCTTTTTATTTATTTTTTATTCCTTTTCCTCTGAAGTCTTCCTCATGGCCTTAAACCTTATCAGGACACCATAGAAAGCATGTCATGGTTAGAACAGGTGTTCAGAGGGAGTCAGTATCACCTTGGGCTTTCCCAGGCAACTTCCAGTCGCTACACAGTATACTTACAGCATCCTCTCTCCAACTTCCCAGTATGTCCAAAATGATATTCTGGGATAGATATCTCATAAGTCATCTCTTGAAAATTGAGCTATCCTGCATTTCAGTGTCTCAGTTATTAAAATTAAGGACTGTCTTTTTATTAAAAGAAACAATTATAGACTTTTCGGCTTTCCTGACATTCATGTTTTTTATGTGATTGAGAAATACCAGAAAGAAGAAATGAAGGTGAATGAGGATGAGGTTGGCAAAAGAAGTTTCTTTACATATATGAGAAATCGGCCAACTAAATCTGTCGAAATTGTTTCAAGAAGTAGGGAAGGAATAAGAGAGTGAAGCAGGGAAGGGTTAAGAGAGTGATGGGGTAAATTTGGCCAGAATATGTTGTATACATTTATGGAAATGTCACAACAAAATGACCTTGTAGAACTAACAAATGCTAATAAACAAAGAAAAAAACAATTTTTTGAAGTTACTGGGAAGGTGGCTCAGTGGTAGAATGCTTGCTTTGCATGCATGAGGCCCTGGGTTCGATTCCTCAGCACCACATAAGCAGAAAAAGCCAGAAGTGGCTCTGTGGCTCAAGCAGTAGAGCACTAGCTTTGAGCTGAAGAGCTGAGGGACAGTGCCCAGGCCCAGAGTTCAGGCCCTACAGCTGTGAACTTATATATACCTTCTCACTACCCGCAGCATTATTAACATTTTGCATTAGTATGGTACCTATGTTACAATCAATCAATCAATATTGGTAAATATTCCTAACTGAACTCTATGCTTGGTAATATGGCCCTTACTTTGTCTTATCCACATATTTGAAAAATTTGGTAAGTCCACCATTGTACTTTAGACACAGCATAATTTTACTGGTCAAATATCTGTGTTCTATCTCTTTATCCATTCTCCCCCTGACTGCTGGCAAGTGATGTTCCTTTTTACTAGTTCTGAAGTCTTGCCTTTCCTAAAATGTTAGATACTTACTGATTATATTATTATTCTGAGAAAAATCCTTTCATATTGACTTCTGTTACTGAGCAAAAAGAAATTTTAAGTGTCTTCTCCATCTTTTTTTCTTTACCTTTTTTCCTTTCTTTGTGCCAGTAATAAATAGGGCCTTGGCACCATCTCTACTTTTTTGCTTAATGTCGGCACTCTACCACTTGAACCAAATCTCCACTTTGAGCTTTTTCCTGATTGATTGGAGATAAAAGTCTCACAGACTTTGCTGAAATTAGCTAGGACTACAGCGATTAACCACCATCAGCCAGCTCTTACACATCTTTTTATGGAAGAATTGTTCCTTTCGTTTGTTTCCTTGGTTACAAGAACTAGAAGCATGTCAACATGGGGCTAGATGCAGTTGCTTATAAAATGTCTCCCCCAACTTTGCCCTCTTTTGACTGCAATCTCCAAAGCAGAACAAGGACACCAAGTAAAACTGGTCATAGTCAAACCTGAAAAAAGTAAAACCACAAAGATAGATTTTACAATATCCAGTGAGTGTTTATAGATGGATCATGTGAGTCAACCAAAATTATCCCATCTCAGGAAACATTATTATAATTACCAGTTATTAGAATTCTTCATTATTAAATTGGAACGTGTTAGAGGTCAAGTGGGAAGAAAAAGAGAGTGTTCATTTTCTAAAATAGTTCAGAGACATGGACTCAATTGACTGGCTAATCCCATTTTGGTGTATGCTTTGGCTTGAGTTTGAGCTCCCTCTGCCCAAGCATGTATTGGTAACAATTTCAGTGTCACGGTGCTAGGAGGTAGGGCCTAATGAAGATGCTTAAGTCATATGGGATTCATCCTTATATGTTAATCAATGCCTGTGATTGTGGTTTCAAGACTGATTTCTCTCTGTCTGTCTCTCTTTCTGTCTGTCTCTGTCTGTCTCTCTTTGTCTCTTTCTGTCTCTCTCTCTTTGTCTCTTTCTCTGTCTGTCTTTGTCTCTCTGTCTCTCTGTCTTACTCTGTATCTCTCTGTCTCTGTCTATCTCTCTGTCTGGCTCTCTCTGTCCCTCTGTCTCTCTGTCTCTGTCTCTGTCTCTCTCTCTCTCTCTTTCTTTCTCTCTCTCTCTCTGCCCTCTTCCACACCAGGTAAAACAGTAAGAAGGCCCTCACCAAATGATCATACCCACCAATTTGGACTTCTCAGACCTCAGAACCATAATAAAAAAATTCCTTTACATAATTATCCACCCTGAAGTATATTGTTATAGTAGCACAAATTGAGTAAGATAATAAACATACATGCTGATCAGTCATTTACCAATGGGTGTCTCCTGAGAATCCGAGAATGGCAACGTTTTGTGAAATTCACTTTGGGCATGTGGGTTCCTAAGACCCATGCCATTCTCATCATAGCATATGGTCTCCAGAAGGAATTGATTCTTATATCCAACACTACAAAGGTAGACATTACGTGACAGACTCAGGGAGACGTAAAAGAAGCTTAGACAAGGGAAATTCCTCCTAATCTAGTGCTATAGGGTAGTTCAACCCTTTATGAAGGTCAGAAATCTCCATCCAACAATAGCACAGCAGCAATATAGCATGGGGTCAAAAAAGGTCAAAAATGGTATCCTAATACTCCCACACATTTTTGGTGCAGAGTTCTCAAAATCTAACAGTTGTCATTTGTCTGGTATTTTGAGGAGAGAAAAGAGAGCTGTTTTGGTTTGCATATTTTTTATTTTTTTGGTAACAGCATTTCTAGTATCTTTACACAAGGCATGTACACTTCATTTACTGTAGTTCCTCACTATTCTTATTTAGGTGACCTGCCTGTGTGTACTAGAAGGTTTGCCTGGAGAATAAGAGGGTGACTTAACTGTGATATAATCTATAGAAAAGGTTGTGTTGGGTGTTTATAAATTTTTGGGTTATTCTGACAGTAAGGGAGAGACAAGAAAATTGCTTCATTTGGAAGAATCGATGTGAGCAATATTTATCATGATTGTCTTCCTACCAATAAGAAAATCCTATGTCCTGGATGTTCAGTAGTATGCCCCATGGATGCCAACAGCAGAGCCAGGGAACTTCATGATTCAGCAATAAAACCATGCATGACCATATAAGACATTGTATTTTCTAAAGACAGAACACTTGGGTTCAGGTTCAGACATTTGGATTATGGTGAAGCCATAAAGCATTGGAGCATTATCAAGACCTGGAAATTCAAATGTAAGTAGCTGACTCAAAATTCAAGCAAGGAAGGAAGAGATAGGAATGCCTGTCTATTGTAATCAGTAAGATTCTAATGTTAAACAGAAAATCACCTGGAACCTTAGTAAGAAAAATGAGTCCTTGAGTCAGTTCATTTAGCAGAAAATGTGTTAGATCACTTTGCCATTTATCAGTCCATTCACTATGAGCCCCTGATGATCTCCTGTATGAAAGGCATAGTTTTGGTTGATGGAAGAGCCATAAAGATGGTAATAATTGGTTCTTGCCAGCCTGTTTGAAGTATGTGTGCAACATAGAATTAGGTATAGTATTTCTTACTACATGGTAAATTAATAGTGCAAACTTGATAGATACTGTCAAGTTTTATTTGTTGTTGTTCATTTGTTGTCACTTTTTAGATAAAAGAAAGAGATGTTAAGCCTCAGAGAGAGGTGATCATATGAGCTGGGTGACTGATGGAAGCTATGTGGAAAAGTAGACTCTGATCATGAAAGAATATCAGCTTGAAATGGTAATGGAATGGGATGGAGAGAGGATAGATAATAAATGTTTGTAAAAGGGAGAGAACTCAGACAAGTCTAGAATATGAAGCCTGCACAAGGAAGTAGAAATTCAGTAGACGGTATCCAGACTAGAACACAAATGCTAACCTGAAACATGAGAACAACTGGTTATTCTTCAATACGGAAATGACATAGCATATCCCGTGGAAATCCACAGACTTACTTAATGACACTAAGCAAAGATATCCATCTCCACTCTGTTTCCTCATCCGTAAAATGAGAAGAGAGTAGAGATGACTTTGAAGAATGACCAGTGATATCATTCTGTAGGAACTTTCTGGTGTCAGCATGTAAAAAGGTTAAAAAGAAGAGGCAGGAGGGCTGTTTGAAGAATTAAGATGTGGTCAAAGACAACAAGAGGGTAACAATAAGATAGAAGACCTTAGAGAAAGTGACCGAGAATAAGACATAATAATTATCTTGGCACGAGGTAAAGAAGGAGAAGTCACAACAGGGTGAATGGATCACTGACACAAATCAGAGAAAATAAGAGGAAAATATCAGAGCTTAGCAATGGAAAATTGTTTTAACATCTTCTTGGTGCCCTGTAAATGTAATTTGATTGGGGAGAGGGGACTTAGCATATGTAACTAAACATGTCAAGAAGGACTTTGAAGGGGCAGCTATAGCCTCTTGGTAGGGGAGCAATTCAGTTCAGTGTTGTTGAATTTTTACTGTACATTTTGTTTCAAATGTTCGAGAGGAGAAAAGTGGAAAATAATAACCTTACAGTAACAACCTTACATGTTAGCTGAGAAAAATGTTAAATCCTTGTTTCTGTATACAGGAATGTAAAATCTCTGTCTCGTATTCCTTGTTCTCCTGCTCTGCCCAGTCCTACTAGTTCCATCTAGCCTATGGGTCTGAATGCAACTTTCCTCAACCTGGAGATGGTCAGCATGTGACCCAGGCTTGAGCCAGTGGCAATGGCTTGGTGGTTAGTTTTGGAGGATCATCATGCAAATGAAAGGTAACTGGCAGAGGAAGGAGGGGGTCCAGACCCACACCTTCACTGAGACTAGGACAGAGGCCTGGAGGGGACTGCAGCCATCTTGCTCCCGAGCAACCCCAGGGAAAGAAAAAAGGAAAATAGCTGAAATTTGCCTGTCTTGATCTGAGCTCTGAACCCTATCTGTACTTGAGTAGTCACATCTATCCTTGAATGTCATAGCCAGCTAAGCCAAGAAATTCACTTTGGGCTTTTTCCAATGTGATTTTGGCTTTCTTGTCACATCCAGTCAGTATTTCTCACATAGCACATAAGCTCATGTAAAAATGCACTTCACAGAAACTAAGTCTAGAGACATGATGCATGTCCCATGGGGTACAAGACCTGGTGATTAATTCATTGCCCATTTTTATAACCCTGAATATTCACTGAAGCTTCCACTAGCCTGATACCAGTTAGAAGTGAGAAACTTGATTATATTTTGATTAGCTCTTTGTCTCTTATAAATGAGTTAAGCAGAACCCCTTCCACTCTCAGCAGAGTAGGACATTGTTACCTCTGGCACCCACATCCTCAAAGTTCAGCCTTCCTACACAAATATCAGTAGCAAATCTAGGTGCCAGTGGCTCACGCCTATAATCCTAGCTACTCAGGAGGCCAAGATCTGAGGATTGAGGTACAAAGCCAGCCTGGGCAGGAAAGTCCATGAGACTCTTATTTCCAATTCATCACCAGAAAACCAGAAGTGGCACTGTAGCTCAAGTGATAAAGTGCTAAGTGCTAGCCTTGTTTGAGCTGAAGAGTTCAAGGACAGCACCCAGGCCCAGAGTTCAATCCCCATGACCAACGTATTTATATATATAACAGAAGCAGATGGCTTCCCCCACCACACCTTTCTTTTTGTAAAATAAAAATCTCTCCATGACCACAAAAACCAGATTTGATCATTACTCAACGTGACAGAAGAAAATGTTACTAACATGAGAAAGCAAACAACAGTCAATCTTTAAAAGAGATATAATGGGAGTTTCTTACACAGCATCAAAGTCATGTCTTAACATAGTCTCAGAAGTCCCAGGTCAAAGCCTCAGCAAATCTGGCGCCTGGTGAGGTCCACTTTTGGCTCAGACATGCCATCTAGCTGTGTCTTTATAAGGTGAAGGAGAAGAACTTCGGTTTCTTCAACTTTTTATAGGGCACTTATTACATTCATAATATCTCCACCGCATGACCCACTCAATTCTCAAAGTCTCTACCTGCCTAATCTCAACACCTTGGGAATTAGGCTTCAAAATAAGGGTTTTATGAGAAAAGAACATTCAGAGCAGAAATGTTTCCTTTTAAGTGGATGGTCTTTTGCTTTTTTCCCTTAATTTATTACGGTTTGAACCCAGGTCCTTGAACTCTTGCTCAGGGCTAACACGCTACCTCTTGAGCCACACAGCTACTTCTATCCCTTTGCTTGTTAATTGGAGATAAGTCTCTCGATTTGTCTGTACAGGATGGTTTTGAACTGATATCTTCCATTATCAGCCTCTTGAATAACTAAAAATATAGTCTGAGCCTCTTGTGCCTGGATAAATGGTATGCTTTTTCATTCTGTTTGGCAGTTGCTCATACATGTATATTTTGTTTATCAAACAGATCCCTACCCTTTCATAAGGATGGTGTTCCAAGTATGTGGCTTATCTTCTCATTCATCATTTTGGTATCTTTGAATGAACCAGTATTTTTCATAGTCATAAGAATAATTTATACAACATATTTTTTTATCTATGGCTAGTAGGTTTTGCATTTTAATTGAGAAATTCTTTCTTGTCATTAGAGACAAAGTGGTTGCCAAAATTTCTTCTCAAAAGTTAATATTTTTTCTACTCTGTTAATTCTTAAAACCTTTGGAACTTTGTGTGTGTGCTAAGAAGTTCAGATACAAATTTATTTCTTATCCGTACATAACTAATTCCCTAGCACAATAATTAACCCTAGCTCCAGGACGTTGTTATGCTTACTTTATAACAATGTGGCATATGTGCTTTAGATCTGTTCTATATCAATTCTCAATTTATATATGCCTTGGCTTGCATGTATTTATGGGTGTGTGCATGCACATATTGAACAAAAGTATAGGATATAATTAATATTTACTATGTTAGCTGAGCCAGACCCAAAACATGTATTTTACACTTCCTACAGGTGAGTCTAGCTAGTTCTTGGGCCTTTTTATATGTCATACATGAGAAAATTGGCTAAATTAGCTAATATACACAAGCTGTTATTTTGGTTGAATTATGTTGAAACAGCAACATACAGAGAATGGTGTTTTTTAGACTATTAAGGGTTCCAATAAATATATATGACATGCTAAATATCTCTATTCAATTTGGTTTTCCTTAGTATCTTTTAATAAAGTTCAAAATTGCTCTTTCTAATCATCTTGTGCAACTTGTGTTTTATCTAATCCTGTGAAATACTGGACAAAGATACACTATAAAACTAATATTTTAATTTCATTTTTCTAATTCATTATTGCTGGAGGATAATTTTTTATTTTGCTTAAAAATTTACAATTTATTAATCAAGCATCTAGTTTTTGATTATTCATCATCTTTTGATTCCTTGTTTTTGTTCTAGAAATTACATGTGGGGGCTGAATTTCATTCATTAATTTTTAAATCAATTGAGATGCTTTTGTAATTTTCCCCTTAAAGCTTTAATATGGTGAATTCTTCTTTAGAATATTCTAGCAGGAAACCCACACTTCATCCTGGGAATAAATCAGTCTCTATAATAACATATTCCCTTTGGTATACACTGCTGGATACAGTTGATCACATTTCATTTTCACATTATGAGATAGGAACTTTACCATCTCCAAGCAGATTGTCCTTTAATAGTAGTGTGATCTTGGGCAGAGACACAACTTGATGTTAAGCTAATCTGACTGTAAACCCAAGACTTTAATCATTTGCCATACTTCTCTGGAGGCTTAGAAGTTAATGGCTTACAAGAATGTCTCAGCGTAGAACATGTTCATGTGTCCAACATACATCTCCTTCAGTTCCTGTTCTTGCGATGATAAGATCTTACTAGATTAATTTAATTATGCTTCACTGGTGGACCTTGCAGCTATGTGTGTATAGAGAGGAAGAAATGTCTGGAGTTGTTGGCATTAACATGCTTTAAAACCATGATGGGGTATGTGATGAAAACTAAAATATCTTTAAGGCATGCTTGAGAATGCTTACAAGATTATCGTGCTATATATATTGTCAGTCATGGGGCTTGAACTCTGGGCCTGGACACTGTCCCTCAGCACTTCAGCTCCAGGCTAGCGCTTGAGCCACTGCACCATTTCCAGTTTTCTGAGTGGTTTATTGGAGATAAGAGTCTCACGGACTTTCCTGCCGGGGCTGGCTTTGAACCGCGATCCTCAGATCTCAGCCTCCTGAGTAGCTAGAATTACAGGCGTGAGCCACCAGTGCCCGGCTCATGTTATATTTTTTTATTGTGAAAATACCATACAGAGGGGTTACAATTACATGGGCAAAATAATGAGTACATTTCTTATCAAGCATTGTTACCTCCTCCTTTGTTTCCCCTTCCCATCCCTTCCCATCGCCCACCCCCCTCCCCTACTCCCACACCTTCCACCCCTGGCCAAAGTTGTAAAGTGTGTTTTTTGACATAATGACTTGTACATCTCATTGTTGCAATAGGTCCACCTGTATTCCTATTTAAACAATTTGTTTTTTCCCTTCCCCTCCACAAATTATACCAATATCAAATACAGTGAAAGCAGGGGTTATACCATGGGGGAGGGACATACAAAGCAACAAAGAAATCATCTTATAAATATGTTAGAAATAATCTCATGAAAGAAAAAACATTTGAATGTCAGATAAGTTGATGTTAGGTGAAATGAACCCCAAGATAAGTATTCAAATGTTTTTCTTTCATGCTATATTTTAATGTGAAAATAGCTTCCTTTCCTCCTATCCACTTGGGTTCAATAGCAATTTGCTGTCAGCTTTGCTTGCCCTCCTCCACCTAACTTCTATTATCTTTGCTGGGACCCTCATTGCTGTCAATCATCCACTACTAAACTTTGGAACAAAAGAACATTCATCAGGAAAAAAAAGCAGGAAACACTTAACAGACCAATGAGTATCCCAAAAAAGGCAATCATATTTTTTTCTAAGACCATTTTGTCTGTTCCATTCTCATGTATGTTTTCACAGCCTATTCAAGTTTCTCCACATCTTTTTCTAAGTTGAGTCACCAGAAACAAACCTAGTAGGGAACTTGAATGAGCCAGAGAGGACACCAAGCATTAGGAAGAAATAAGCCTTGGAAAATTCAGGAAAGGGCATCTCTTCTCTACTGTTGAAAGTTGATATTAACTCAAACTATCACAGTCCAGATCTACTGAATGTGGAGCTCTACTGAACCTTTTAAAGTCTCTGCTCTGGAATTCTGCTTCTCTTGAACGTCACTAGCCTGTGACCATCTATTAATACCCTAGGGAACAGCATACTTATCCTGCCTTTTCCTATTCACCTTTATTGATTTACTTTCCTGTTAGCATTTATGACTGAACAACATTATATTAATATAGACCAAATATGACAATAGTTGGTTAACTAAACAAGATTGTTCTTTTTATTTGGAAGACATAAAAAGTTTTGCCATGGGAGGGATTTTTGCTGTAGTTTCTTAAGGGTTTTTGAGAGATCCTACAGCAGTGCCTGAGATATGGTCAATACTCAGTAAACAATGGGAAGGGGAATGGAAACTAAAAAAGAACAATGAGAAAAGGAAGGCTACTCTCAACTTTTACTGTAGAACTGAGGCTGGGTCATGTTCATCCCCATTCTTAGTCACTAGAGCAGTCCCTAGGCCCTTACAATGTGCTGGAAAATTTCTTAAGTTGAGATATGCATAGAGAGTTCCTCAGGTACAAAAACCAGCAGTAAGAGCATGTCGTTAAGATAAGAATTATATTCACGCTACTCAGCAATAAAATGGAAGGAACTGCTGATCAGCACAGCAACATGGAGGAATCTGAGTATCCATCACTGTGCTTCGTGGAAATACAAAAGCCAGATATGCAATATAGATGCATATTCTATGATCGCTTTTATGAAAATGCAAAACTATATTATAGAAACAAAATAGACTGGTATTAGTCTGGAGTCAAAGGTGAAAGGACTACAAATGAGCATAAGAAATTTCTGGCATGCAGCATGGAAATTTTCTATACATCTCTATCATGGTTTTCTTTCCCTCCTTCCCTTCCTTCCTTCCTTCCTTCCTTCCTTCTTTCCTTCCTTCCTTCCTTTCTTTCTTTTTTTTCCTTTCTTTCTTTCGTTGGTTGTAGGGCTTGAACTCTGAGCTTGGGCGTTGTCCCTCAAGGCGAGCGCTCTACCACTTGAGCCAGGCACAACTTCCATTTTTCTGGTGGTTAATTGAAGATAAGAGTCTCACAGACTTTGCTGCCTAGGCTGGCTTTGAACCATGATCCTCAGGTCTCACCCTCCTGAGCAGCTAGGATTACAAGCATGAGCCACCGGTGCCCAGCTGTTGATAGCAGTTTTACAGATCATTGTAACTGTCAAAACTCATTGAAATACACAATGTAAATTAGTGTGACTTACCATAACCAATTATTTTTCAATAAAGTTATCAGGAAAAACATACCCCAATAGGCACAAAATGGAGAAGATAGGCTTTTTTGAGCTTGATTTCCTACCTGAAGATCAATTGACAACTTTCCTTTAAGTCATCCAACTAGACATGAACCAAGAACAATGCTGACTCAGAATTAAGGTGATTTTCTCTGCCTACTTTGTCTTCCTCCAGGCATCCTGGCTCTTTCTGAGTCTAACCAATCCCCTGACAGCGTCTCATCAGACTCATTGAATAGGCACATGAGATGATTTTTTCTGATTCACATGCCACTAAGGCAGCCATAACCTCCAGTATCTCCCCGGAGAATTTCATCCTGACCCTTTGCTGCCCTTCCTTTCTATTAGAACTGTTTAAACACCAGGAAAGTAACAGAGAAAGAAAAAGAAGAAGAAACTGTACTTCCAATGGAAAGATTTTTCATTTAAATGCACTTTATTGTGTGATGTATTCCTTTAATTAAAGTGTGTGTCTGGGTGCATTGGTTGCTATTACGGTGCAATTCCTCATGTTTATTGAATGCAAGAGTAGCTGGGGCAATGCAGTGGAAAGATACATAATAGCTAGTGTGAAACTTAAAGCTACATTTCCCTGATCTTTTGAGCTTCTAAAGGGTAGATAATCTTCAGGATGATTTTGGTTAATGGCCAAGTGTGATGACATGCCCTCTGTCAAGTGAGTAGGTCTGCTGTGAAACCAGTTCTTAATTCCCAAATGGCTGGCGTAGCTATGTGTTGCTGTGTGACGTGGAATGCATCCTTCACTTCCAACAAAAGCAAAACCCAGACAAGGGAATGCTAAGTACTAGAAAGATTCCAAAGCCTCCAAAAGGTGATTAGGAAGGAATGATTTAAAGCCCCAGATATTTGTGTTACTTATAATTTGCAATGCACTTTTATGTTTCATCATGGGCTTTTCTTTTTTCTTTATGTCAGTACAAGATCTTGAACTGAGGGGCCTGGGCATTGTCCCTGATTTTCTTTTGCTCAGTGCTAGTGCTCTAACATTTAAGCCACAGATCCACTTCCACCTTTGTGGTGGTTAATTGGAGATGAGTCTTACAACACTGTGGTCAAGTGAAATTCATTCTCCAGGGATGTAACGCTGGTTCAATATATCCAAATCAACTAATATAATTTACCACATCAACAAACCAAGGACAAGAACCACATGATCATCTCAATAGATACAGAAAAAGCATCTGACAAGGTTCAACACCTCTTTATGATAAAAGCTCTGGAGAAGCTAGGAATCCATGCAACTTTCCTCAATATAATAAAGACTATATATGACAAATCTACAGCTAGCACTATACTTAATGGTGAAAAGTTAAAACCATTTCCTCTAAAATCAGGAATGAGACAAAGACGTCCACTCTCAAAGGAGGAGGCAACAATTCTTGATAAGAAATGTACTCATAACCTTGCTCATGTAATTGTAACACCTCTGCATGGTATTTTTGCAATTAAAAAAACATAAAAAAGAAAAGATTAAACATTAAAAATAGTACTGGAATTCCTAGCAAGAACAATACAGCAAGAGAAAAACACAAAGAGGATCCAAATAGGGAAAGAAGTAAAACTGTCTTTCTTTGCTGATGACATGATCCTGTATTGAAAGAACACTATCGATTCTTCTCACAAGTTGTGTTAGGGAGGGTAAGGTGGGATAAAAGATGAACAACTGCAGTAATGATACTCAAAAAATATATAAAGAAATAAAAATCAAAGTTTTTAAAAAGAATCTCACAGACTTTTCCTACCTACGCTAGCCTCAAATAGCAATCCTCAGATCTCAGCCTCCTGAGTGTGAGCCACCAGTGCCCAGAGAATGGGCTCTTCTTAAGCACTTGTGAAATACTCTCTCCCATCCTGATTTGAGAACTAAGACTTGTAGGGTAAACAAGATAACCATGATGATAAGAAAGTAGAGGTGCATGTGATTGACAACCCTGAGTTCCTAGTTAGTCTTCTTTCTACCACGCCTTGGAGCTGGCTTGTTCGATTTCTGCTCTGACTTATGTCACAGGTATGACTGACTTTCAGATAAATGTTAGAACCTCTTTAAGCTTTATTTTCATCAATAGAACAAGTGGATATTTCAAAAATCCATTCATTCCAATGGCCACCAAGGTATAAAGTAAGAAATCAGAAAGAAAGTTTCATTTCATGATCATTGGAGATGGTGGCAAATTATATTATTACTCAGGATCCTGATATACTGAAACGAAAAACTAGCCTTTCCTAGAATCATGGCTTCTATTTATCCTCAAATTACTGGAAAAAAATCAGTATAAAGGTATTATACAGGCTGGGTGCTGGTGGCTCACGCCTGTAATCCTAGCTACTCAGGAGGCTGAGATCTGAGGATCACAGTTCAAAGCCAGCCTAAGCAGGAAAGTCCATGAGACTCTTATCTCCAATAAACCACTAGAAAACCAGAAGTGGTACTGTGGCGCAAGCAGTAGAGTGCTCGCCTTGAGCTAAAGAGCACAGGGACAGTGCCCAAGCCCAGAGTTCAAGCCCCATGACGGACAAAAAAAAAAAAAAAGTATTATACAGGAAACACATTCAATCACTATTCAAAAACTTTAATAGATAAATTTTTTTCATTTCCCTACAATTTCTGTCAAGCTTTACCAACACACACAGTCATGTACTTATATACTCATGTACCATCTTATTACAGTTTAATTCTTCTGTTTTTCTCTCCAAATGAATGTCCTGAAATCTCTGGGAGACCTTTACTTTCTAAAGAAATGATAAGTTAAAGAGAAGCTAAAATAATCACCTCTTTGGATGGCTTAGTATTTATTTTTTACCACTAGATATAGTAACATTGAATATATCCTCAATGTTATTAAAAAGTGTGCTACTCTGCTCCTTAAACTCGCCCACTCTAAATTCAAGTTCTGTTCCTTCCAAAACAAATTAGCTTTTCATTTAGCTCTGAAACTTACTAATTTCATACTAAAGTTCAAATAATTGATTTTCCTGTGCTAAGTTTTTAATTCTTCAGCTTGACAAAAAGAAGCAAATACACCAGGCTGTTGTGGTCTGAAAAAGATGTAATACATATGGAAGTGTTTGGTGCAGTGCCTGACATACAGCAACGTTCTCCATAAAGATAGAGTAGGTCCGAGAATCTAAACCAATTTGTATCTAGATCCATAGTTCTCCTTTAGGATTAAAACAGGAGGAAAAACAACAGAAAACATGGAGTCATAAAAGCCTCAATTCTACCTTCTGAAAACCATCTTCATTATCCTTCCAGAAACCTTCAGCTGGATGGAGAGCATCCTCTAAAACACTGCACCTACGAAGTACTCAGCAAGAACTCATCAGTACTCATCAGTCCGTGCAGCAAATACTTGGTGCCCAGGTACCAAATGATTAGTTCAAAGCCATATCAAAATGACAGATGCATCCAGAGAGGTGCTACATCCCTCCACTGCAGCAGCTTTCAACACATTTCCTTGGTGAAAACTGAGAAAGTGAAGGAGATCTCTCCCTACGGGATTTCTGTAGACCTTCATCCAAGAACTGACTATTGGGTATATACTCTGCACTAGATATCAAGGGTTCACAGAATGAGATTCAAGAAGTCATATCCACTGTGGATCACTACCTTATGTGAGAAGTACTGCCTATGGAGATGAATAAGGCTTCCTGGAGATGAGTAGATGAGTGAAAAATTCGCTCAACAGACATCACTATTCAACTGGCATCACGGTTTGCAAAGGGACTTCTCCGCTCTTTCTTCCTAGTTCCTCTCCAGCTCGGCAAACATTTTCCCAACCTTTTAGGTCAACTATAAATCCCTCACTCTTAGTAATAAACCAAATCATTTCAGCCCAGAGGGACTTCTTCTGAGAAGGAGATCCCTGTATTTCTGGATTTCCAGCTGATATCCTGATTTCAGAATACTTTGCTGCTCCCTCTGAGTTCTTTGAAGGGAGGCCATGCCCAGGACTGCACATCATTTTGTGCCCAGTGTGAATCCACTAGACTGGTACCTAGTAACAACAGTCCTATAAATACACAACCAATGAATAGTCATCTCAGCAAATGATCACGTGGTAAACTCAACTTGCAACTTGAAGTTTTGGTGAAAAGCCATGCTTTGCATGTCATTATGGCTGGGAAAGTCAGGCAGGTGCATTTGGGCCCAGCTTCTGCTACAATGCTCTCACTCTCCCAACAAGCTCCCACAAGCTCAGTCACATGCTCACCTTGGAAAAGTTATTTCTGTTCTCTCTACATTTTCTGCTTGTTTCTTTCTTTGGGGAAGAGAGAAAAGAATGTAGTTAACAACAATGCTTTTCTCATAGTGTTGTAAGGATTCAGTGAGATGCTGAATGTGAAATTTGGTTCAGTGCCTGGAACACAGCTATTGATAAGACTGCAAGTGCCTTGTATTGTTGATTATTGTTGTTGGGGTCTGTGTGTGTGTGTGTGTGTGTGTGTGTGTGTGTGTGTGTGTGTGTGTGTTTTCACCCCAAATACACTGCAAAGATTGTTGAGAACAGTATATACATTGCACATATCTATATTGTATATATATTACACACAACTACCAACACAGGGCTATGCAAAAAGTAGATTCCTGATACCTGCTAATAATTGACAGATGGTTAATATGCTCAATCATTAGTAAGGAATTCAGAATGAAAGTAAGTCACACATACTAGACTGGATAAACTTATTTCCTTCTCTCAGGGGAGACATTTTTAAAAACAAGTCACCGTTAGATAGAGGATTGTTACTGGGACTTTTGCATATTGATTCATCAGTGAGTCACAGGTAAGCCCTGAGCACCTGTCTGGAGTAAGCTGGGACAAGAAAAATCAAGTCTCTGCCTTCCTTTAATTTTATTGGGAAAGACAGATGTGACACAGAAAGAATACGGTGGATAGTGAAAATAAAATGAAGCATCAAGCTGGATAAGAGAACCAAGAGTGGTGGGAAAAGGAGATGAATTTGCACAGCATGGATGGGAAAGGCAATTCCACAAAGATGACAAAGGAGAGACTTGAAGTCAGAGAGAATTCCAGCCAAGTGAGTAATTTGCATCCCAAATCTGGGTCAAGAGAAGAGGGCTGTGACAGAGTTATGTCTAGCATTTAGAGAAATAACGCAGAAGGTGGAGTGGCCAGAGCACTGTGAATGAGTAGGAAGAATGATGGGAAGATGATGCAAGTCCTTGTGAACCATGGAAGGTGCATGGCTTTGCTCTGAGCAGGACAGAATAGAATGGATATTTTCAACCAAGGATGACATGGGACTTAACATTTTAGTGGAATATTCTGGCTGCTTTTCAGAGAGTCAAGGAGAGATGGACAAAGAAAGAAGAGTTGTTACATAACCCATGCGAAGAAGGGATGGGGTCATCATGGCCAAACCCACACAGGAGTGGTGAGAATGGAATAAAGGATGTGGGTTTTTGTTGTTGTTCTTGTTCATTTTGTGTGCTGATACTGGGGTTTGAATTTAGGGCCTCACATTCTTACTTGATGTTTTCACTCAAAGTTGGACCTCTGTCACTACAGCCACACCTCTTCTGCTTTTAATTTGTTTGTTTGGTTATTTTTCTAGTGAGTTGGAGGTAAGAATTTCTCAGATTTGTCTACCTGAGCTAGCTTTAATCCTTGATCTTCAGATCTTAGACTTCTGAGTAGCTAGTTAATAGGAATAGACCACTAGCACTCAGCTAGTGTTTTTTGTTTGTTTGTTTGTTTGTTTTTGTTGGTTGTAGGGCCTGAACTCTGGGTTTGGGTGCTGTCCCTCAGCTATTCAGCTCAAGGCTAGCATTCTACCATTTGCGCCACAGCATCACTTACGGTTTTTCCTGCTTATGTGGTACTGAGAAATCGAACCCAGGTCCTCATGATGCATGCGAGGCAAACGCTCTACCACTAAGCCACCTTCCCAACCCCAGCCAGCTTCCCAGCCCCTTAAGATGTGTTTTATGGGAAAGACAAGAAAATTTGCTTAGAAGCTGACTGTAAAGCATGAAGTAAGACAAGAGCCAAGAGGCCAAATTTTACCCTGAAAAATTTTTGTAAAATTTGTGTTATAAAAAGAGCAAGCTTATAAACTTGCTTATAAGCAAGTATTTCATTTTCTTGGGACATTTTTATAGGCTATTCACTCTGACATATCGAGTAGAAAGTTCAATGACCCTGACTGGCATATAGGGAATAAAGCTGGATAGATAATTGTACAAATAAATGATACTTAATACCATGGGTTTGGATGAGATCATAAAGGGTATAAATGAGAAGAGATGCAAGACCTAAGAACCATGCCTGAGTTCTTCAATATTTGGCAAGATCAGAAACTTAAGGCAGAGCGACAGAAGGCTACTCTGATAATTAAGCCCGTGAAGAAGAAGATCCAAAGGAGAACAGGGCTCCATCTTCTACATAGTCCTACTCCCTCCCCTCTCACCCAGACCAAACTATCACTAGGCACTCCTAGTTCGGAAGACTTTGCTGCCTGGCTTTGCTGCCCGGCTTCAACTCATCTTTCTGACTGATACAGTGTTGAAATTGTCCCTTCTCTGTGTCAGCCTCTCTGGCCCCAGTCTCCCTGGCTCCTGTGCAGTGCCCACCATTAGGCAGACAGCTACACTGAACCTCTGATTTTACGGCCAACTACAGTCCCATAAAAATCAGTGAAACAAAAACCCAGTGCATCTTTATCACACCTGAGAAATTTCCCATAACTGCCCTGAAATTGTCTTGACTCTCTTGTGGTAGAATTTAAAGTAAAGGAAAAAAAAAAGAAAAAGAGATTTGACATCCAGGTGTAAACTCGTGGTAATTCCCATCTTTCCCCCTGACTAGATGAAAAATGAAGTGCCGACAGGAGCTCAGCCTGTCTGAAGACAAGAGATAATGCCTCCTACACCTCCGATCCTGAGGTACTGTTTGCATAAATATTTTCAAAAATCCAAGTTCCCAAGTGCATGGAAGGAAGCCCACAGCATAAATCACAGCCAGGTCGGAAGACAAAGTCAGAGGCACACACCCACATCGCCTGTTCCCCCCCAGCACACTCGTGCCAGGACGCTGGATAAGCACAATTAATGGCAAAATGGTTTGTACAGTTTATGTAAACATATTAAACACCTTGCTCTGCACATTTATCTGACATTAAGTGATTAACCAGTTGCATAAGCTAATATTTATACATGACTTAAAATTGTGCAATGCAAATTAGGGCCCATTTATCTCACAGAATCTGAGAAACTGGAAGAGGAAACAGAGCCCAAACAGTTTCTAGTTTGATCCTCAACATAGGGATGAGGTAACTATGGTGGAGAAAGGATATATTATGTCCAAGATAGAGAATAGGGATAATCCCGTTTCTGCCATATTTGGCTAGCTCCAGTCAGAAAGAGTACCAGTGTCCATCTCTCCTAGATTCATAAAGAGAATAAAAATTAGGGGTTATCTAGTGTACCTGAAAGCTACCATAATAAAAACTAGCATTTCTTTATGCCAGACAGCTACTAAGTAGTAAATGATTTAAATCCCTTACCTTCAGTATGGAGTTGATGCTATTATTAGGAATTATAATAAAGATTGAGGGTCCAGATGCTAGAATGCAGTTGCCTGAATCCATGCCGCACAGAATTTACATCTATTAAATGGGACTAATAAGAACACATCTCATAGAGCAGTTGCTAATAGCAGATTGCTTTATGTGAATGCTATTATGATGATGGCTGAAATAGGATAAGTTCTCTGTAATCTATTCCCTAATTATGTTCCTTATTGTCTTGATAAGGGAAAGAATGCAGTGACATTGAAGAATATGAGCCCACATTGCAGATGTGTATGGAAAGGTCATGACCAGACCCCTTACTGTTTGCAATTCCTAATGCCAATAAAATTCTTCGTTGGTAAACAAGAAAAAAACTGGCTTGAGTATTCAGAAATACACAGATGCTAAGGGACTGAATCAGGCTCCAATGCGGACTTTCTAGTGTGTCACTGTCATTTTCCAGCAGAACTCTCTGCACTGATAGTTCTCTAAGTCTTTGCTATTCAGTAGGTCAGGAAACAGCCATACATGGCTAGCAAGCACATGCAATGGTAGCTAGCAATGCTGAGGAATGAAATTTGATTAGATTTTAAATTTGTAATTCATGAAATGTAATTTACAGGCACATGTGCCTGTTACTGCCCTGGCCACTACTACCTTCTTCAATTTTGTCATCATTACATGCTAACTCAGTGTGTGATATAGGGCAGGTTAGTACGAAAGATGTGTTCTTTCATCCCTATCATTCTGATGTATTGCCTTTACAAGTATGTCATTAAAAAGGTTGTCTTGGTAAAATTAACCCATCATATTTATAGGAAAAAAGAATAAAATATAAAAAATAAAGAAATAAATTAAAAGAAAAAGGAATGGACCTGTCACCTCCAGCTAGGTTGAGAAATTCCTCATGAGCAGTAGGGTAATTCCCTAGAGGCTACCTTCCTTTATGTTGATGAAGGTGCCTTCCCCTGCCACAGAACCTTATCCTCTCTGTTGAGAAGATCAGCCGGCTAAAGTCTGAAGCTCCTAAGGTCTTTAATAACCCATTATATGGTCCCCTCTCCTCTGGCACACAGTTTAGTGCCCAGAAAAGTCTTGGGACACAATGCTGTCTCACTTTGATACTGTTAGTCTATTTCCACTATGTGTCCAGGGAAATTTCAAGATCTTTCTGATATTGATGCTATGTTGGGATGTCAAGAAGTAAGATTCTTTGCTATGGAGTCAAACAAGCCTGTACATATCAATTCTGTCCATTTTAGCTCTGGTGACTTAGGTCAATAAGATGTTTTAAAATGCTAGGTTCTTTATCCTTAAAATTGGAGTAGCTTCTTTTCAATGAATCAGAAATATGACATGTGAAGAGCTTAACACAATATCCAGTAAGTTGTAGGTGCTCATGAAATGAGCCATCAAATGTCAATGGCACCATTGAAATGCTACAAATATCTTCACCCATACAGTGTCTGCCTGCTCCATCTGTTTATCTCTCCATGACACAAAGAAAGAACTGGATTATCTGAGTATTGCCCTCTTAGACTCAATAATTATAGAACATGGGCCCTAACAAATTGTAAATGGAGTCAGAGTCTTGGCTTCTCATTTAATGAGTAGACACAGCCATACTCCATATTGATCAAGGAGCTGATGGAGCTCCTCTGGGTCACTGTCCTGAATGATATATGGTCCTATTAACCAACTACTACCCATGTAGACTTCTTTGCTTGAGACCTGCAACCTTTCAGGTACAGGTCTAAACAAGGAGGTGATAAGAAAACTAATGGACTTGGAAAAAATTACATTAAGTGAAGCCAGGCACAAAGAAACATAAGTTGCATGCTTTCCCTTTTTTTAAATAAGAATTAGAATAAATCCACAGGTAAACCTGTGGATAAAAGATTACACTTGGACATGATGAATTAAACAGAACTCTACACACAGTGAGACCAAAGGAGGATCTTCTTAAGAGAAGATTACAAGGGCTCAATAAGTATGTGTATATGATCATATAAAATGATGCTTGTTGAAATTAACGCTGAGAAATGGAAACAAGAGATTTTTTATTTTACATTTTGTGGTTCTTCTTTTTTCCAATTTTCCCTTTTTGTAACTGTTTTTGATTTCTGTGCCTTTTGTCTTATATGTAAAGTTACCTGATTTGGGGAAGTAGAATCACAGAAATGGTGGGACATAGGGTGAATTAAATCCACAGTAACTATGTTGGAACTAGACTCTATGTTGGAAATGAACTATACAACTTGGGAAAGAGACGAGTCAGGAGGGAAAATACTGGGAGCAAATGAGGGAGGGAGGGTGACACTGTTTAAAAAGAAATGTACTCAGTACCCAACTTATGCAACTGTAAGTGTACATCACCTTCACAATAAAAATTAAATAAAGGAAACAAATGGTTCACACTACCTTAGCAGATGATTTTAGTCAAGAGGAAGCATTCCCTAAAGTCTTAGAAAGGTTAAAGATTAAAAATCAGAGTAGAAACAAATGATAAAAAAATCCAACCTGAAGGAGAAAAAAAAAAGACAAACATCTGAGTCAGCTCAGCTAAATAGGTTGCTAAATCATATAAAAATCAGTGTCGTCTGCTCAGCTGTGAGGCCCAACAGCAAAATTCTGCAAAGCAACTTTTTTTGCTGAGAGTGGGTCTCCCAACACCAAGGGACTTAGCACATCTGTATACTTTCCTCATCGGATTCACACAATGGACCTGTTAGCTTTCCCATGGTTACTTTTATTGTGCAGAAAGAAAATGAAGCTCGTGAAAGAAGTTAAGCCATCCATCCCAGGAAACACCCCACTAGCCATATCTTTGGAAAGAAGAATCAGGGACTACAATATTTGAATGAAGCCTACTCCCTCACCCCTTCTGCATATATAGCAGCTATAAAGACCCTTGTCTGCTGATGACTTAAGACAAACTGTGTGATTAACAACTAATCACTTCACATCATCTTACCATTGTGTCCATATGAGCATTGTGTACAATTCTTTAAATTTATCAAGTCTTCAGTTAAAGTTTGAAGAATGCAAGAATAGACTCTGGCATGAAGAAAAGTTTTGTTACACAGCTGTGGCACATGCACAAACAATGAAACACAGATTAGTAAATGCTCAATAAGGTAAGCAATCACTAAGGCTTTGTATACATATTTAGCTTGGAAGTTAGGTAACAAAGGCTAATTTTTATTTCCTTCATCTTTTCTTCTTTTCCTTAGTTTTCCTTCTTTCCTTTTTTCTTTCCGTTGAAGAGGCTATTTACTTGTGTGAGTGCTAAGGATTGAATACCAGGGCCAGCTACATGTTGAGTATACAGTTTATCAGTGAGCTAAGCACCAAAAGCAAGTGTCTTATATTCTCTATGACCTGCACCAAAACATAAAAGATGATTTCCACTCTCCATGCTTCTTCATTTGCCATTCATTTTACCTATATTCCCTTTGCTTTTTAAAGCATGTGTTTAAGATTTTGTTAGGATCTGGTATGAAGAAGTAAGTGACTTGGGAAGGAAAAGAAGGCAAATTCTGTGGCATAATTTTCATGATTTAAGTCATGGTACCCATAATAGAAATTAAATGAAATACCAGCTTTTCATCTGATCACTAGGCTTTTTTCAAAATCATAAAAAAAGAAAAAGAGATTATATCAACCTAAGGGCAAGCATGATTTACTGGTGAAATCTGAAAGCCTAACCCTAGAGACTTGGTTCCTCTAGGGTTAAAGGGTTCAGGAGATCATTCGTACCAAGATTGATGATGAGTGGGTAAATTTCTTGCCACCTTTCAGCATCTTAATTATGAAAACAATCAAGCCTAATACCAGCACAACAGTGTCTGAGGACATAAAAGTTAATACATCTTCTTTCTCCTCACTTATTCCCCAGCTGCTCATTACAGAGTTTCTAGATTACAACCCTCGTATTGCTACCAAGTACTTCAAATTAAAAAGTCTCCATTTTAAAAAGCCTTGTTTCAATAACTTAGTCAGCTTTGGCTGGATACTGCCTCTGGCACTCAGCAGCCCTGGGAAACAACAGGACTAAATGTCAGAAAAGCAGATAAAAGGAAGGACAGCCACCAAAGAAGATTATTCCCTCTGTAGTACCCCTGGGCAACAGTGCCCACCAGGCCTCCCCTCTACCACCCAGCGCCTTTGAGAAACAAGTATCTCCTTTGTCAGGAAAGAAACATGTCACAGGCTCAGCCCCTGGCCTCAGGCAAGCAGATTCTGTGATTAATAGCAGCCTTTTGGGCCTTGTCATGGTCTGGGTTAGCAGTGACTCCTCTCTTGTGATTTTTAGGCAAGTCACAAAGCCTGATTCTTTTTTTTCCTCTTTTATTTTCTTTTTTTTTTATTGTGAAAATACTGTATAGAGGGGTTACAATTACATGGGCAAAATAATGAGTACATTTCTTATCAAGCATTGTAGCCTCCTCCTTTGTTTCCCCTTCCCATCCCATCCTCCCTCCACCCCCCACACACAACCCTCCTCCCCCCACCACCAAAGTTGTAAAGTTCATTTTCAACATAACAACTTGTGCGTCTCATTGTTGCAATGGGTCCACCTGTATCGCTATTTAAATGATTTGTTTTTTCCCTTCCCCTCCAAAGCCTGATTCTGTTTTCAAATCTTTGTAAAATTCCAACCCCTCAATTCTTACTTTTATCTCTGGCCCAGGGAAAATTTGAAGATCTTTTGATATCTTAAACATTAAGAAAATGAGTTTGTGTCTTCTAATATACTTTTAACACATTTAAAATGAAAGTATGTGACCACTGCCTGAGAGAAATGACTTAGAGTGAGGAAAGCTTTCTTTTGGACCACAGCTTCGAAGATTGTAGTCCATTGACCATGGTCTTGGTGTCCTAGTCTGTGGTGAGCCAGAGAATCCTGGTGAAGATCAAGGGAGGGCAGAGCCAGCCAGGAAGCAGAAACAAGAGAGGATCAGGAAGGGACAAGGTATATCCAATGGCTACCTTCAGGGGTTTATTTTTTCTAGCTAGATCCCACCTTCTAAAATTTCTAGCACATCTCAAAATACCACTACAAGCTAAGAACCAAGATTTCAATACATGAGCCTATGGAAAAATTCATATTCCAGACCCAACAAAAGGTCATGAAATAAAAAGATCTTTCAAGTACATTGTACTGGAAAGAGTTTTTTTCTAGATTTTTATTTAAAAACCTAGATCAATTTAATGAAGGTCTCAAAGATTTTTTTAAAAATTGTCTACAGGAAGCTTTCTCCAAAAAAAAGTCATATTTGCTTTGAGTTTTGAAAAGTAGGAAGTGGGGCTGTGGCTCTAGTGGTAGAGCACTAGCCCTGAGCATAAAGATGCTCAGGGACAATGCTCAGGCCCTGAGTTCAAGATCCAAGACTGACAAAAAAGAAATCTAAAAGATGAAAAGTAAACAGGACTAACTCTAAAAAGAGAGAGAGAGGAGACTCAGAGGAAAACACACATTCCCTGTTGGATGAACGAAAGGACTGACTGGGAAGAAGAGGTAGAATACTAGACGGGATCCAAGTTACAGTGTTCTACATGCTGAGTGGAAGGATTTCATTTTATCCTGCCAGGTAAAAGAGAGTAATGGCACATTTTAAGAAGACCTAGAACAACAACACATTCAGGTTAACCAAATTTTCTCCATAACTTATGACACATGGATGATCAATCAACATTTTCATATGTAAAGGTAGAGAAAATAAAATGCCTAAATGGAAACAAGTCTAGTTTCTATAAGCAAATAGCCATGATTCTCAGAAAAAATTTCCCCGCTTTGGGATTCTGTTCCATTATAATTCTTCCTAGCAGTGCTAGTGACTTTGGCCTGTCATCCATCCTAGCTACTCAGGAGGCTAAGATCTGATGATTGCGATTTGAAGCCAGCCTGGACAGGAAAGTTCATGAGAATCTTATCTCCAGTTAACCACCTAAAAACAAACTGCAATAAGACTGTGGCTCAAAGTGGTAAGAGTACTATCCTTGAACAAAACAGTTCTGAGTTCAAGCCCCATCACCACCACTACCAAACAAAAAACTTCTTGCCTGTGGTCTCAATGGCCTGGGTATCCTGTTTCATCTTGTGTCCTTCATGATTTCAGAGTCATCACACATGATAGTGAGGGAGCTGTGGTACCAACTCACACCATTCTGTTGGACATTGGGCTGGAGATTCCTCCAAAATATTAAGTCCCTGGCATTTCTATTACTCACTGTATACTGGTAGAGCAGCACTCAGTAGATGGGGGGAAGGCCCTTAGGCAAAGATGTGCAAATACTGGCAGTCAGAAGACTCAGGGAAAATACCAAATGGATATAGGCCTGACATCAGGGCTATTTCTAAAATTAGTTTCCTTATGGAAATCAGTGGCGTGGCTGAGTTTTTCTTCCTTGCTGATGAGGGATTGAAATAATCAGAAAATAGAAGGCACCAACAGACATCTGGAGTCCACAGAGAATAAACGTCACTGGAACACTGTCTTCTGAGGTCCACAAAACTGCCACCATTGCAACCCATTCTGTATCCTCTTGTACTGACAATCAGGCCTCAACCACTTTGATATCTGTTCCCAGTTCATGCCAGCAGCATTTTCCCTGGTCTGGGGTCCATTTCCTCCCTCTTTCCCATTGTCACATCATTTTGCTCAGAGAAAACATCAGTTCTTCTCTATTAAACATCTCCACCACTCTTCTGAGTAAGTGAAAATACATTGGATGAGTTCCTGTCCACGTACTACTTTCTCTCTGGATTCAAAGAGAATGACACAAAAGAAATCCTAACTCCTCCATTTCTCCTTCCATTTCACCCCTCCTCCTCTGAATGGCTGGGCCTTCCATTCTCGGTCGTCAATCAAGCAGCTGTGAACCCAACATTCCTGAGGATGATATGCATGCTGGCACTTTTAAGTAAGAAGTCAATATTCTATAATTTAATCTCTCCTCTCATATTAAACCTGCCATTCTTCGCATAATCAGAGTGATCCATGCAGAGTCAGACGTTGTCTTCCTGACATTAATACCCATCACTACTCCAAAGCAAACAATTGTGACATTTGACTTCATAAAAATTACCAAGAGCACAGACCTTGCTTAATTAAACTATTTAAAAGTACCTTTTGTTACATTTAATGAATGATATATTATACTGCGATGAAACATGCAGCAATACAAATACTTCACAATGCTTCCAATTAAGACTTACTTCACTTACGCCAATTGACAACACTAGTGTTCCACACTTCATTCAGTCTGTGCATTTTAAATGAACTGGTTAGTGAGAAGGGTGCTTCTTTGCTAATGAGTTTTGTAATCAAGGCATCTATTTTAATTTCAAATTGGCTAGATTGGGGGAAATTGCTAGACTAAATGACTGGTACTAATTAGGATTATAAAAATATTCATCATGGCATGAAATTAACATGGGGGTCTGATTTTCCTACATTTGCATTTTGCTTGGGTTTGGGGGGAAAATCTTGACAAATTGTCTTCTCTTTAGCAAATTGAACAAACACGATATCTGTTTTAGTCCTTTTTTTCATTTAAAGCATAATGCATATTCATGATTTGTAAATGAAGTTAAATGATTTCAACTTCTCTCTTCATTACCATATTAAAGATGTTGTCTCCATAAGTTTACTTTAAAAAAACCCTTCAGATCATAGTATTACCTATCTCAATGACAAATAATTCCAATCTAATCTATACATTAATACAAAGATTTGAACAAATCAATTGGAACGTGAATCTAACTGTACAGGTCAACCTCCCCCCACAAGTAAAATGCAACTGCTACCTTATTATTGTTGTGTTTTAAACAATAGCAGAATCTTATTTTGTCATCACTCAGTCATGTGAAATCTCCACTCCAGGAAATGCCATTAGATAACCCAGAAGAAGCATTAGAGTCTGTGGGGCATGGTTGATTTTTGTCTTTCCATTGCTCAATTCATTGGGTCAGAGGTATATAGCAAAGTAGCTCCTACAAAGGTCTACCATGTGACTGAAATACTGACAATCTATTGGGAAGATTGAAGTGTGCTGATAGTGGCATAGCCAGATAATGGGAGAGAAAGCAGAGAGCAGGCCAGGCCTCCTGTAACTGGTTATGTGACCTTGAACAAGTTAACATCACCTTCAATAATAATTTCCACCATGCATATCCCTAGGAGAATTGAATATAATAATTTACATAAAAGCTCTTACCAGTGCTCAAAAACCAGAAGATACTCAAGGACATGCATCTCCATTTCGAAGGAGGACCCTATCTGTCCCATCCTGAGAAATGTAAGGTGGGTCATGCAGAAGTTACAAAGAGCAATCCTCAACTCACTGCATATGACTGCACCTCTAGACTGTAGCAGTACTTGTTTTTATTACAGCTGTCAAATCAAATAAGCAAATACTAATTCAATTTGAGGATACAGCTAGAAAATTCATCTGAAAAACTACCAGAATAAATCATTTCCTTAGCATCTATCTATAGTGGGAGCCTTCTAAATAATAAAAACTGTATCTATAGTTGAGCTGTAAATAATATAGATTGAGGTTATATCTAACAAAAACACACTTTTTGTTAGGAGAAAAACATAATTCCTATAGTTTCACAGTTCTGAAAGGACCATGGCAAACAACAAATCTGGAGAAAAATAAAACTCAGGCTCTATATATTTATTCTTACTTCAGAGAAATTTATTTCTATAACATACTGTCTCCTAAAAAGGGATTTAGATAATGATATCAAATGATTTTTACCTAAGTAAACTCTATTCACACCTGAAAACTTTTTAAAGAGCAGTGCCTTATAATTAGGATGAATAAAATTTATCCAGGGTAGATTATGTTTTAAATTTAAAAAAGAAAACTTGTGAAATCATAGAAAATTTGAAAAACAAATAACATGTGAAAAATCTACAAATATAATTCTATCACTCTAACAATCCCAAATAATACTTGGGAATATTTCCTCTCAGTTTTAAAATTACACTGCTTTCTTCCCACCTTTCCTATCTCTCTTATTCTAGATATCTCTATTCAAAATTAACCATTTTATTTAATATGTAATATTTGCATATGGTTTATTTATAGAACATGTATGTAGTTTAGTAAGCATTGATATTTATCTGTGTTGCTATATGATCATCATGGCTGCAATTTTAGTGATACAGAACATCCCAGCAAATGTATGTGCAATGTTTCTTCATTTGGGGCAGTTCCCACTCTTTTTTCCATCATAAGTGACTTTGATAAGCATCATTATTACTGGAGCTTCAAGTATTATTCCACTGGTATAGCCCAGAACTGAAGTAATTAAATCACTGAATCAAGCTATAAAGTTGGGTATATCAGGTGACACACTACCAAAATATATCCCAGGAAGCAAAGCTCATTTGCAGAACCATGCATACTATTTCAGAATGTGAGTTTCGCCACAACTTGCCTAAACTGATTCAGAAAAATGTTATTTTTACATTTTATTTGATATTAAATCTCACTATATCAGATATTAAATCTCCTAAGTCAGCCTTAAATTCTTGATCCTCCAATTTCAGCCTTGAGTAGCTGAAAATGCAGGCGTATACCACTGTGTTTGGCTCAAAAAGCAATAATTGTTTTTATTTTTAAATGAAACTTGTACTTAAATTCAAAAAACATTTTTAATGCTTCTCTGTGAGTTTATGATGTTTGTTTTTATTGTTGTTTTGTGCTGTGGAACAAACCTAGGACTATGCATATGTTAGACAAATGTTCTACCACTGAGTTACATCCTCAGCTGCCAATGAATTTGCTAGATTAGCTGAGCTGAGTTGATGTTAATAAGTTCTTCCATTTCCTTTGGTCTAAGTTTTTAATGTGAAATGTGAAATGTTTCTCATTCAAAACAATTCTTCTTCTCTATCATTTACGTTACCAGCTACTTTTTTACCTTTCTTCAGAGGAGTTTATCTTTTGTCTATTTTCTGGCTAGTTTAGCTAGCTAGAAATCATCAGCATGAATTTAGTAATGACCTTGACTCACAGTGGCCCCAAAGAAGAGAGATGGTCGCAAATGGAAAAGCACAGGGTATTTTAGGATTTAGTTGTCGTTCTTGATCAACTGTTTTTGTGGATGTATTCTGTTTATAAAAATTCATCCAGCTCATGATACGCACCCTTTTCTTCATGCATATTACAATTTGACTTTGAAAGTGTAAAGTAGAGCCTTGACTTTAAAAGTGCAGTTGCGAGCATCCTAGAGTAAGTGGTCAAAATGCAAAGAGAAAGGAGGAAAAGAAAAAGACAATGCTGGATAAGAAATGTACTCATTACCTTGCTCATGTAACTGTAACCGCTCTGTACAGTATTTTCACAATAAAAAAAACCTAATTAAAATAAAAGACATGGCTGGCCAGGTAGATGACAGAGGTTTGCCAAAGCAGGAACTAAAAGAATTTCTGTCCAACCTAGAGGGCTAGAAACCTGGGGTCTGGTTGTAGAAAGTTAGGGGAGTGGTATGAGCACAATTTAACTGTGCACAGAATCAGAAAAAGTCAGTGCCTAGAGGAAGCAGGTGGAAGATCACAGGAAAAGCTGGAGAGCTGTGCTACTCCACTTCCTAATCTACCTTCAGCTGTATGGACCTGTCATCACTAGCTAACTTCCTACCATGAGTTCATAATTGCTTTTGGAAAGTTATTGTTGCCTACCTGGGTTTCCATCCTAAAGTAATCAGAGGCTGCATATTCCAGTAATTATAGTTTTCTCTCAAGGAAATATGTCAGGCTCATGACACCTAAAAGGCAAGTGTAGCCGATCAGCCAACCTGAAGTTCAATATGGGAAAAACAAGCAGGACCTGTATGGTTGTTTTTCTGAGTTAATGTTGTTCGTTTTTATTTCTATGTTTTTTTGGGGAAGACAATACTTGAGTTTGAACTTAGGGCCTTGTGCTCTCTAAACAGGTGCTCTATCACTGTGCCATGCCTCTAAGCCCTATAGTTTCTAGTTATTTTTAGAGATGGAGTTTTGCAGAATTTTCTTCTTAGGAAGACTTAGAACCATGATCCTTCAGTTCTCAGCCTCCTGAGTAGCTAAGGATGACTGGCTTGGGCCTTTGTCTCCTACCTGAGTTAATAATGTTCTTGTGAACACTACTGATACACATGGAGATCTTTACTGCTCTACCATCCTTGAATTCAAGTCAGTAGTTGACATAAAACAGCATTGTCATTCAGAACTTATTCATTCAGAACTGAGCTCAGATAGAGGATAGAAACCCTTGAGTATCCCAGGACATTTTGGATTTATGCCCTTCATCCACTAAGTGATGGCTCCACCTCCTGTTGTTGCTATGGTGATGGAGAGGACACATCCCACGGCACTGAAGAGACACCTGTAACAATACTGTCACTTATCATAGGTGAGTGGAGCTATGGATTTTTCTTTCCTTTAAATGACACACAAATGGCTTTATAAGAATGAGAGAAGACCTAATAAAATTGCAAATGTTTTTCTTTAAATAAAAGTGCCCTTCAGTCTATTTCTATTCCATAGATGACAAGCTCAAAAGCACAGTCATCCCTAGTTAATCCCCAACAGCTTTATCCCCACCAGATGGGGAGACACAAAGCCTGTTTCTGCCAATCGCTCCGGAGAAAGTTATCACCACCTACTAATCCGGGAGGATCTGAATACAATTACACTTTTAATCTGAGGTTTTAGGATGAGAATACAAATGAAAGGCACAAGCTTCATTTGTAGCCACCATTCTAAAAGCACAAGTTAGTATTTCCTTTCTGATTTTGAGACTCCGCACAACACAGAGGCACAGTAATTCACCCGAAACCTTGGATATGATCCAAGCAGCAAGCAAAGCCTGCAGTAGACTACCAACCCTGCCACGCTGGACCATATATGCCAGTTACTGAGTCTGAACATTTATCTACTTCTTGCGCAGGTTATCAATCTGTCTGCTTCTATTGAGCATGGCTGGTGGTAGATCATCAACAAAGACATTCAGTTCACCACATAACAGTAATAATAAATGCTGGAAGTGAAGAATATGCTAATTGCTTTGATTTAATCATTACACAATGTATACATGTATCACAACATCACACCATACCTCATAAACATGTATAATTATACAGCAATTAAAAACAACATCGAATTTTAAACACCCTTAGCTGCCTGGTCCCCGCCCAATACCATAACATCAACTCTTCATTATGTGGGATAATGTTGTAAGTGAAATAAAGTTTTTTGTTTGTTTTTATGGGATTTTTATTTTGCAAATAAGGGAAACCATGAGATCTATATTTCTTTGGGTCTGGTTTATTTTATTGAATATGATTGCTTCCAAGTCTTACTATTTCCTAACAAATGGGGGATGTGTCATTCTTCCTAATGGAAGCATAAAATTCCATTATGTGTGTGTATGTGTACGTGTGTGTATGTATATGTATACATATATATATATATATATATATATAAACATTTTCTTGATCCATTCATCTACTGAGGGGAATCTGGGTTCGTTCTGTATCTTAGCTATGGTGAATAATGTTTGATAAAAAAAAATATCTGTGCTGGTAGTTTAATATGGCCTTGTTTGTGTTTGTTTGGGTAAATGCCCAAAAGTGAGATTGTTGGGTCATTGGGGAGCTGTATGTGTAGTCTTTCAAGGAACCTCCATATTGCTTTCCAAAGTGATTAAACAAGTTTACACTCCCACCAACAGTGCAGTAGGGCGGGTTCTCTTTTGGCCACATCCCCTCCAACATCTGTTGTTATTAGATTTCTTTATTATAGCTATTCTAAGTGGGATGAGGTGGGATCTCAATGTTGTTTTGCTTTGCATTTCTTTTATGGCCAGAGAAGTTGAGCATTTCTTCATGTGTCTATAATCTTATCAGATAAGCAGAAAAGCAGAAAAGCTATATTCATATGACCATATAAGATGATGTTAAGCGAAATGAACCCCAAGAGGTTTTCCTTTGTTGTTGTTGTTTTTAATGTATTGTGTGATTTTTAAATTCTTTTGTTTGTTCTTCCCCTTATGGTATATCCCTGTTGATTTTGGTACCTTGCATCTTACATATACACTTATCAAATTGGGGGAGGGGAACAAGATTAACAAAATGCTGAAAAAAGGACACAGGATGATCCATTGTAACAATGAGACTCACAGGACCCTATGTTGGAAATGGACTTTACAACTTTGGAGGGGGAGACTAGGGAAGGGAAGGGATAGCAGAAGAAAAAGGAGTGAGTAACTGCTCAAGAAGAAATGTACTCGTTACTTTACTCATGTAACTGTAACCCCTCTGTACAGCATTTTTACAATAAAATTTAAAAATTAAAGTTTTCTTTTTCCATTGAAATCATTGACAAGTATAGACCAGACTATTCCAAAATACCTACAAACAATACAGTCTGAAATTCTATAGAGTTCTTCACCTGTGACCTCCCAAACCAGCTGTATTTGTTAAACTTTCATTTTTGCCAAGAAGAGAAGTAATAACAGACACTTTGAACTCTCACTTCTCACACAGAAAAGCAATGATTTCATCTGCCTCCCTAGTAAACCCCTGTGTCAGGATGTATTTGTCTGAAAACACAGGAGCATGAACCCATTTTTAAGAAACTACACTGACTCCCTTGTCAAAACCAGGATATTTAAACATTCCACTTCCTACAGAAATGAGAACAGCAGCTATCTCAGGCTAGGCTTTCCTTGTCTTCAAAATCTTATCTCGCAATCTCTTGAAAATTCTGTTTTAATAAGATTATTGAGCCCTCTGGCTCATTTGAAATGCAAGCTGTTTTTAATTATCAGTGAGGAAATAGGCCTATGGGACCAGGTTACCCAGTCTCTTAAATAACTGATCAATGCACCATGGCCCTCAAAAGAAGGAAATTCCAGAGCTTCAGTTTGAAGAAAAGGGGCGGAGTGTTTTCTTTGATCATTTTGTCTAACATGACCTATTATTTCCACTGTTTTATTTTTTAAATTGTAGAAACCTCAAAGATTCTTACCAAGCATCTCCAAAGATTCCTATAACCAAGAGTGAATCTCTTGTGTTGACTAAGTACTGAGCCCTTTTATATTCAAATGCAAGATAGTTAAAAAAAAAAATCTGTGCCGGGCGCTGGTGGCTCACGCCTGTAATCCTAGCTACTCAGGAGGCTGAGATCTGAGGATCGCGGTTCAAAGCCAGCCCGGGCAGGAGAGACCGTGAGACTCCTATCTCCAATAAACCACCAGAAAACCGGAAGTGGCGCTGTAGCTCAAGTGGTAGAGCGCTCGCCTTAAGCTGAAGAGCTGAGGGACAGCGCCCAGGCCCAGAGTTCAAGCCCCACGGCCGACAAAAAAAAAAAATCTGTAAGCAGGAGCTAACAGAAGAATTGAGATGAATTCTTGAGACATCTAAACAGGAAAGAATCAGTCAAACGCTCATGTCCAACTGGCCAGGAGGCAAAAAGAACTTTGGAAAACTGAGATGCCTCAGGAGTAGAGAGGCATTACCCCTTTGCAGGTTCAAGGGCAAGGTACACTTGCCCTTAGCCTTCTGCAGTTTTGGAAACCACGCCTTGACTAGTATTAGCCATATTTCCCAACTAACTCACACCCATCCACCATCTCAACTCACAGAATGCTACTTGCTTCCCTCAGTTTCCAGGTACAATTATGACTTAATCAGAAAGTGTTCCCTGAACTTTTTTTCAGCACTGCCTTTTCCAAGTGACATCTACTGCCAAGTCTTCTGCAGCTCTGCAGTCACAGTTGGAAAAAAAAGTAAAGCAATTGGATATCTTCCCTTTAAAATATCATTCAATTAGGCCTTTTGTAATACATACAACATAACGAGATAGCCTTACCAATTCTAAAGAAATTGCTAGTGCATTTCATCAAAGGCACAATAATGGAAACATCGATTCACTCCTCACTGAAAACATCACTCTTTGATGCTGCTGTTACCTTAAAGCTAGCACTTTTCAATTTCTCTAGAAGGAAACAGCTACCTCCATGCATGCACATCAAAGGGGAGTGTAGTCTGAAATAATATTTGTGTATTAATCTTAAGTATATTTGTATCTTCATTTACTCTTGCATACCATCACTCTCCTTGGATTGAAACCACCAAATTACCTCCCAAATAAAGAAAAAAAGATCCCCCTACAGCTTGGATGACTGAGGATAGGTGTTTTATTACCATCTCTGCAAATGTTGCCAGGGGCCTAATCTCCCTTCGTACACCATCTATTTAAAAGAAGGATGACCAGGCACTGGTAAGAATCTTTATGGGTCTAAAGAACATTCAGCTACATCTAGCAAAAGATGTCAGCAAGAAGGAATAGCTAAGGAATAATGTATCTGGAGATGTGTGGTGTGATTAGGAAAATCCATCAACACCCACAGCCACATTTCCAAATATTTTTACTAAGTGTAAAAGCAGCCTATCAAGTCTGAGAGGATTTTGATGGCATTATATCCACATGGTACTTCATGAGCACTGCCCCAGAGCTTCTCAGTGCTGTAGAGATCTCAGAATGAGAGACCACTAGATAACACAAGAGACATACTGAATTTGGTTTATTAACCTATGTGTGTGTGCAAGTGTGTATATGTGTTTGTGTGTATGTGCATGTGTGCACATCTCAGTCGTGAACTTGTGACAGCACAGACTTGCTAGGTAGATACTCTACCACTTGAATCACATCTCCAGCCCTATTCGTTCTGGTTATTTTTGAGATTGGATAGGTTTTACTTTAGGTCCAAATTGGCGTGAAATTGCAGTCCTCCTGATTTTAACCTCCCACATAGGTGTAATGACAAATGTGTTCCATCACAATCAACTGCTGGTTGAGATGGAGTCTTGTGGATAGTTTACCAGGGCTGGCCTCAAACTACAATTCTTCCAAATCTCTGCACCCTAAGTAGCAAAGATTATAGGTACAAGCCATTTGTTATCCAGCCTGCTTGTTCAGCTTCTTGGTTGGTAATCTGGTTTGTCTTTGTGGAAATATGGTTTATATGTTTGAGCTTCATATGAATAAATTATCTTCCAACTGTCTAACAACATTGAAATAATTTTACTTTTTAAACTAGAGCTTCAATAGCTCTGTTTTTACTAAGTATCGAAACTCAGAGACTATCTGAGATTTGGCTAAGGCTCACACAGTATCTACTTGATGCCATGAAAGAAACGTATTCGCAAAGGTTTTTGCTCTGCAAATGTCATGGTACTGTCCTTAGGGAATTGCATTAAGCACCTGGCACCCACCATGAGGTTTTGTTAATGAGAGATAGAAAGGTTATGTTGAAGTTATTGTTTAAAGGTGCTGACATCACACACATACACAGACAAACTCACAACCACAATCATTCACAAGCATATACCGAAGAGTAGCTGTTTTCAAATCTAAGAAATTAGAGAGAAGCTACTTCAAACAAGGTTATTGTGTGGACATCTCTCTGCAGGAGAGTGAGTGTAATTATCTGTGCCTTTCAGTGGCTGATTCCACAACACCATTACATAGTAGCTTGGCATCTGTTCTACAGTTCTGGAGATGGCAGGAAGTACAAAACAAGGGCCAGTATAAATTCCCTATTTCATATGTATAGGTTGTACAGTGGGTTTGTTTCAACAACATGAATTCATCCACAATTCATCCATTTAACAGACATTTGGAAATAAGATCCAATGCTGAATCAGAGATGATGGCTTAGGCACATGGAAATAGCAAAGATACTGTCCAGACTTTGCAACTAAATGGACAGAATTAAGGAATACTGGAAGAAATCCAGCAATGCTAGGGAAAGGTCAGGAGTTTGTTTGAGTAGTACACTGAAGCTTCTGAAACACACATGAGACAATGTCCAATCCACGTACATGGATTTAGAGCTTTAGGAGTATTAACTGTGTTGGGGTATCTTTAAGGTCTTATTTTTTTTTTTACAACAAAACGCACTTGTAAGAGGCTTTCTTTCCGGAGCAATAGTATATTAAAATTTCACCAAACCTCAGGATCATGGTATAATGAAATATACCTTAGATAATATGCATTCAAATGCTGCCACTTCCCACTGGTGAGTGTGAATAACACCTTATCCTCTTCCATTTCTCATTTCAAACTGTTTTCACCCTTTCATCCTCCCTTCCTTCCTTTACTTCTTCCCTCTTTTCTTTCCTCTCCCTCCTCCCTTCCTGTCTTCCTTCCCTCTTTCTCTTTCTTTTCATCCTTTTTTCCTTCTTCCTTCCATTCTTCTTCCTTTTTTTGGGATAGTCTTCCTATTTAGCCAAAGCTGGCCCCAAAATAACCATCTACCTACCCATGTGTAAAGATTATAAACTAAGATTTTAAGATTATTGTGGTTCACATTGAGCAATCTACATCTTTGCTTACATAATCACTACAAAATTATTACTGTATCTCCTACTTACTTCACAAAGTTATTTGGGGAAAAAAAGCTAACTGAATAAAATTTTAGAGAAGGCTATTTTAAAACTGTGAAATGTTGAAAAGCACCACCAACAAATGAAATATATACCTGCCAGTATATTTTGATACATAAGTGTAACAAAGGGAAGTTCCCTGCTGTAGACCAAACCAAACTTGTTTAGAATGATGACATGTCATTGAATTCCCTCCAAAATTTGAGTTGAGAAAACATACAATGGGACATGGCCAACCACCAGTCAAACAGTGCTTTTATTTTCACCTTTTGATCCATACTGTAGGCCAGCACCCAGTCTTCTTGCTTGGGATGAAAGAGAAGGCTCTGAATGAAAAAGGTAAGTCGATACTTCTGATAGGTCGCCCCTTCATCTGAGCTGATCAGGATGCTGCTCTCCATTTCCGGATCACTAAGAAGCATGATCTGAGGACAAAGGGGAGAAGGCATAGAATTAACAGAATGGAATACATACAAGACATTCAATCACAAACATAACATCGAATCATCTGTGCTGGTATATCACAGGCATAAAAATAAGGATAGCTGGACCTCTTTATGAAATATTGGTCCCTCTTCACTTTCCAGATTTAGTCTTCATTGCTGAATTGAGAACAAATAAAGGATAAATCTAGGTCTGCATGCACAGGAAGCCTTCAGTTCTGGCATTCTGAGAGCATATTATTATGGTCCTCTGACTGTGCCCTGACCTTGTGATTCTTACATCAATCTTTGTCTCTCCAATCTCTCTCTCTCTCTCTCTCTCTCTCTCTCTCTCTCTCTCTCTCTCTATCTATCTATCTATCTATCTATCTCTCTCTCTCTCTTCTCTCTCTCTCTCTCTCTCTCTCTCTCTCTCTCTCTCTCTCTCACACACACACACACACACACACACATATACATTTCTTATCACAATTGTAGTAAAGACTATTCTCTCAAATTACATTCCTTGCTCTTTTCTTTCCAGCCTCCTTTAGTGAATTGATTGATTTTAGTGGATTTTATGACTCTAGTGTCACAGGTATTTTTCAAAGCACATATCCCCAAGCATCCCTAAGCTAAACACTGCTGTGGCAGATTTGTCATCCTCAAGTCAAGTGGACAGAAACCGATGCAGTGAAAAAAGGCTTTTCTTTTATCTGGTTCTTCTTTTCACCTCTTCTAGACACTCAGTGATATTCCTTTCAATATGAGCATTCTTCCACCCTCCATGATGACCTTCTTGCTTCCCTCCACAAACTGTTACTCAGTGATGTCTTCTCGATTTTTTTTCAGTTGCTTTCCTTTTTTGTTTGTTTGTTTCAATTACCATCTTCCTGATGACAACTTGTAAAATGAATTTCCAAGTACCACCTACCTGACTTCATCTCAGTTTCAGACATAAAGACTCAACTAAACAGATCCTCCTGTTTGGATTTCCCATAAACACCTGCAGTAAAAGATGTCCCTCAGCTCTACCTTAGCCCTTTGGTTCTTGTTTTGTTCCTTGGCTCAGTGAGTATTTCCAAGCAAAGTGGCCATCATTCATCACTTTCTATAAACTCCATTTCCTGTGCCTAGGCTCTAGGTATTTGCCTCTCAGTAAGTCTTCGTGGCTATGGTGATTCCCTTATGTCTAACCATGGTCATCTCATTGTGTAAGTGTCAATTAGGAGAGGATCACAAAGGTTCAATAGATAGGGATATATGATCATATAAAATAATGTTTATTGAAATGAATTCCAAGAAATGGAAATAGGCTTTAGGTTATTTTACTTTTGTTGGTTTGTTTTTGTTCTCCTTTGTAGCTGTTTTTGATTTCTGTACTTTTTGTCTTATATGAAAGTTTATCTGTTTGGGGAAGGCAAGGAGAGCGCAGAAATGATGGGACAAAGGGTGAATAATGCAGCAGTGATACTCACTGGATGCTATGGTGAAAATGAATTGTACAACTTGTGGGAGAAGGGTGATCAGGAGGGAAAAACTGGGAGAAAATGAGGGAAGAGGTGACACTGGTCAAAAAGAAAAGTACCTATTACCTGACTTACGTAACTGTTTCCTCTGTTACATCACCTTTAAAATGACAATAAAAAATAAAATAGAGTAAAACATGAGCATAGCTCCACTAGATTACTGTAAAGCACTCTTGCCAATCTCACCAGATTAGCCTTATCCCATTCAATCCATTCTACATACTTTGGCCAAAGCAATCATCCCTATTATGGAAATCTGGTTCTGATCTTCTCCTTCACAAAACCACACTGTGGCTTACTTCCAATATCTAGATATTAAAAAAAATAAACCTTTGAATAGCTTGACAAAAATCTGTCCCTTTCTATTGTTCCCAGCTTCAGCAGTAGTTTAAATCTTTAAACTTTTGTTATCCAACTCGACTCAACTTCGAGTTCCTAGTATCTGTTGAGTGAGTGAATGAACAAGCGAGTTTATTTCCTATTATAGTTTCTTCTGTCTCTGAGTATACTGCTACCAATTGTTAGGGCTCATATTTTCTTCTGCTCAACATATACTAGTCTCATAAAGTCAACCTTAAAACCAAATGAGGCATTTGAGCTGCTCAGACTCATAGTCCTTTCTGTCTTTTATTTCTACTGCAGCTTCCAAGATAAGTTTACTTTTCTTCTCTCAAATATTTGCTTTGGCTTCATTGAAATAATTCATCATTAGTTATCAGCAAATTTTAAAGCAATGGATTCAGTATAACAATTTTCATTCATGTGTGAATAATCCAGGGCAAAGCTCTTGAATGGGCTCCACACAGACATGGAAAAGGCCTCTCCTCGCAGGTACCTGGAAGAGAGAGGGTGGATGGGTAGAACCACCCAGCTGCCCTTTCAAGGGCCTCCGGGGAGACATCTATGTGCTTGCAGAGTTGGAGAGTACAGACGCACTGCGTAAGAACAAAGTTCTCATAACCAGCCTTGCCTACTGCCTCTCTTGTACCAACGGGCTCCAAAAATAAGCAATGAAATCATTTCCCCCCAGTACAGAGAAATTTAACTGCTTATTTTATGCAGGTATAAAAAAAGCTTCATGCCTATGATTTTAATTAGAAGATAAGACCAACATCATAAATGGACTTTATTTTATATGCCATGAGTTACAATATACTGAGTAAGGGTTGCAATCAAATACCTTGGGCAAAGGGTTCTCTTGCTCAGTTTCTTTCTGGGAGTACATGCACACTCTCGCGCGCGCACACACACACACACACACACATTTGTATGCACACAGTTGCGTAGGCTGGCACATGAGTCTACACTCAAGTACCACACAGATGTGCATGCACACCTATGCAACACACTCCCCTAATGCAGATGCAATATAGACATGCAAGTATGCACACAAAAACAAATTTTTCTATAATATGGGATATTGACACTGGGTGGTGGCTTACGGAGCTTTTGTTTGTGAGAGTACATCTTTATTGAAACCTTTCTCTGACATTCTCATCAGAAATCCTTTTTATATTCTTTGATATCACTAGCAATGTCTCTGCTCCATCCCTGGTTTTCTGAGAAAAATGAAAGGAAGAAATAGACACCTATATATTCTGGGTTTCCAACCTCTGCTAGATACTTTACCTGATATTTTATTCAAAACTTACACAAGACATGGGAAGTGAACGTGATTACTTGCATTTACAGATAAGAAAACTGAAACTCAGGGTGGAAGCAATTTGCTATTCCGCCTCTGATTAACTCAAAATCCTCTGGCTACACAAAAACACACATACAACAAAACATACATACAGAATCAGATGTTTTTAAAAGAAGTCCAAAAGTGGGGGGGAAAAGCAGATTCAAGAAAGCCTTTGTCTTTCTCTACTCCTTGTCTACTATTGACCCAAGGGACACCAAAAATTAAATGAATAAGACTCAAAGCAGGAAATATAATGTTAATTGTTAATGCTACATGAGAAGAAGATGAGGGTACAGGGTACAATATCAAAATGAATGTAAGACCCAAAATGTTTCCTCATAAGCTAAGCCTCTTGGTAAAACATGTCTTATATATTATTGTTGCAAATACCTACAGAAAAACATCTCTTACTCATAGAATTTTTTGTTAAGCAGGCTTTCCCATTCAAACACCTCTGTTGACAAAGAATTAAAGTAAATGAATGAAGTGGATCAGGCAAGGCAGGAAGTAGTGGGAATCATGTCAAAATGGAAAGTACACATTGTTCCTCAAAATAAGTGGTTAAAAGTGTCCCACTGCGTTTATCAGGATACTAGACATTTCTTGGTTGGTATGTGACTCCTGGTTCAGTTGTCATAGTTTAGATGCACAAAACAAAGTCATTTAGAAGCCTTGCCTTTCAAATTGTATCTGTTGCTATGTATGCATATAATTTATGGGGTGGATGTTCAGATATTTGTAAACTCTGCATGTACTGGATTTTGATGATGTTATTCGGACAGCGATCTCATTAGAGGTGTTTGCTTTGTTTAGCTTGTTATTTTGTTTTTGGTGGTGGTGGTGGCTTGGATTTTGGTTTTGTTCTTGCTTTTGTTTCATTCTGCTTTCTTTGTCAAGCTTATTCTGATATAGGATCTTCAGTGGCTCTAAGTATTCTGGAAAGGGAGGGATATTTCACATGCAAGTTAGCAGGATGCTAATGCTATAGATTCTAGATGTAAATGTCTTCAGTGCAAATCCTAAGGCTGCTAATTAAGTATAAACAAGAGGAAGTTACTCAATTTTTCCAAGTCTGTTACCTTATCTTTAGAAAAAGGAGATAGTAAATGAACCTCCCTCACAAGACTGAGGAGAACATTAAATGAAGTCAAGATAAAGAGGCTTAGCACAGTGCCAGGTACATGCTTGCTAGTGGCTTACCTATAGTGTACTATATTCATTACCCAGGCTATCAGCCCACTAAAGCCAGAAAAGAGGACAAAAATGTTAGAGACAAACAGGATTTTGGACTAATTGCCCCCTTTCTGACTCCCATCATTCCTGACTTTTGTAGATAAAGTTAATGGAGATGAGGTGTAAAACCCAAAGAGTTACTGTGTAATAAGCAAGCTATTTTCAGTCCTGCAAGACAAAAATGTTCTAGATATCTTGGAGTGATGACATGCATAGGATTAACAATACCATATTGTATATTGGAAATCTGTTACAACGACCCATCTTGCCAGGCACTGGCGGCTCATGGCTGTAATCCTAGCAGCTCAGGAGACTGAGATCTCAGGATGGCAGTTGGAATCCAGCCTGGGCAGGAAAGACCTTGACACGCTTATCTCCAATTAAACTCCAAAAAGCCAGAAGTAGAGCTGTGGCTCAAGTGGTAGAGTGCTAGCCTTGAACAAAAAAGCTCATGGTCAATGCCCAGGCTCTGAATTCAAGCCCCTGGAGTAGCGCATGCATGCGCATACCTGTACACACACACACACACACACTCACACACACACACACACACTCACACACACACACACACACACTCACACACACACACACACACACACAAAGGTAAAAGTCATGTTCATGTGTATGTACGTTCATCACAATTTAAATAAATAAACTAAGAGACAATGTGACATTTTGTATTTTACATTCATTTATATACCTTTTGGAATCCTGATACTTCTGGAAGAAAACTACAAGTGCTTACCCTGCAGAGGGACACTGGTTAACTGTCAACTTGCTCAATACAACTGCTGCTTTGGATGAGCCTTGACTCTTCCCTGGGAGACTCCAGTCCATAATGGCACCAAACATGTCATCACCTTAAAAAACTGATGATCTCACACTAATGTCCATGGGTTGGGCCATTCACTATAAATGAATTGTCTGGGTCTCAGGTTAGAGATGAGTAGCTTTGGAGTTTACCAGCAAAAAACTAGCACAACATTTTCCTGTGTTACTTGAAATACTTCTTGCAGGATGTCACTAGCAGAGTTGAATACCAATGGGCCTGATTTTAATGGTATATGCCAGGACACACGGAAGTCAGGAAGCAGTCAAGGAAGTGCTTAGCTTGTTTGAAACATTTTGTAAGACCATATATATTTCAAAGTAGTCAAAAATAATCTTGGAGAAGCTTGGCACCCATGACTCATGCCTATGATCCTTGCTATTCAGGAGTATGAGATTTCAGGATCTCAATATGTAGCCAGCACAGAAAGAAAACTCCTTGAGACTCTTATCTCCAATTAATTAGAAAAATCCAGAAGTAGACATGTGGTTCAAGGACTAGAACATTAGCTTTGCACACACACACACAAAAAAAACCCAAAGGAAAACACACTGGCCCTGAGTTCAAGTCCCAGCACCAGCAGAAAAGAAAAAAAAACAGCCTTGGTCCACAAATCCCTCTAGAATGAACCCTTTCCTGCTGCTTCTGAGTCTAGCTAGATCATTGATATAAATGTTAATTTATTCTATTACTTATTCTTTGCTTCTCCTTGTTGCAAGCAATCTATCACAATGAGGTGAAAACTAGAGGTTCTCCCAATCTCTCACGGCTCAAAACCCCAGGAAGTCAAGGAAGCAAGCTCTCTCCCAGTACTATGAGGACAGCCTCAGACAGGCCTAAGCACACCTTTTTGCTGAAGAGAAAAAGCAGAGATGCTATAATTCACTGTGTAATGGAGTCCTGATGGTACATCCTGAGCACAGTGAGTGCTCAATAAGAAAAAGCAATAATATCAACAGAGACTTACAAAAAGTATAAAGGAGATGCCAGCATAGCTGACCCTAAGCCCATTGATATAATTGATATACTGTTGAATATTGATTTCCACACAAATGGAGTCTGAACGGATAAGGCATTTAATCACAACCCGATAACGTGTGCTTTCTTTCTCCTTCCTTCTTTCTCCTTGACCTAGCAGTGTCTCTCAGTGAGGCCAAAGAGGGGCTGTTCCCAGGAGACCTTTTGCAATAAATGCAGACATTTTAAATATCACAACTGGAATCAAAGAACAACTCATTGGCATCTGAGGGAAAAGCCCAGATAAAGCCGCTAAACTGGTGACACTGAACACTGTCCACAGAAAGAATGACCCAACACAGAATGTCAAAAGTCAAAATGAGAAATCCACTGAGAAATCATACATAGCCTACTGTGGGTAAAACCTGTAAATGACAGCTGAATTGTAAGGATAAAATATCAATACATTTAGGCACTCATTCACATGACCATACATTTAACACCACTTTATAAGTCACTGACTTTGTCAAGACATTGATCCAACCCAATACATTATACTGACCTTATTTCTACTTGTCCCTTGGGATCTAATGCATTATTAATAATAGAGCAAGTCAATTAAAAGTTACAAAAACTAAGAATTCATCAGCACAGCAAATATCTCTGTGAAAATTTGGGCCAAAGGACCCATTTTTAAAAGGTACTTCTCTAACACATCTATATAAATAGTCGGCCATGGCCCACCCATAATTCTAACCACTTGTGAGACTGGGATATAGAAGATCATGTTTCAAAGGCAGTACAGGCTTACATGTGAGACCGTTTATCAACCAGTTTCTTAATGTGGTGGCCTACACCTGCCATCCCAGTGGTGTGAGATCAGGTGTTTTGTTGTTCTGGAATAGTGTGGGTAGAAAAGTTCAGAAGACTCCATCTCAATGAAAAGAAGCTGAGTAGAATGGTACATGCCTATCATCCCAGCTCTCCTCAGAAGTCTAAAAGAGGCAATCACAGTGCAGGTTCATGCCTAAGCAAGAAGATCTTGTCTCAAAAATAGCCAGTGTACAAAAAGTACTTGTAATGTGGTTTAACAGTAGATCACCTGCCTACCCAGCTCAAATCCCAGAACTGCCAAAATATAAAAGAATCTATAAAAATGACGAAGTAACCCAAGCAAAGATGTTCAACATCATTAGACAAATATAAATCCATAGCACAATCAAATATTACCAGTAACTAGTTTTTAGAGAGAGAAATGTATTGGGGCACAACATCTGGAGCTTTACACATATAAGCAAACACCCTTCCTTGGAACCACACCAGCAACCTGTTTTCCTTTAGTTGCTTTTCCAATGGGGCCTCACTGGTTGCCTAGGGCTATCCTGGGACCATGATCCACTTACAGACACTTCCTATGTAGCAGGGATTACAGACATGAGCCACTGTGTCCAACCTCACCTATGATTCTTATTATTAAATTTAATAGCAAGAGTTAGCAAGGATCTAGAGAAATGAAAATGGTTCTGCCTGTTGCTAGGAAGAAGAAATAGTGAAAACACAATGGAATTCATTATGGTGGCTGGTGAAGTAGATAAAATAGAATTACTATATGTTTCAACAATTCTACTTCTGGGTATTTATCCAAACAAACTGAAAGCAGGTATTCAAAGAAATGTCAGTACACTCTCAACAGCATTATTTACCAAGGTGAAAAGAAAAGCCCAAGTGCCCCCTCACTGGTTGAATGTGCAAATGCTTGCAATAGAATACTATTCAACTATACCAAATGAGTATATTCTGTTTTGTTTTTGTTTTTTTTTTGTTTTGTTTTGTTTTTTTTTAATTGTATTTTATTTTATTTGAGAACATACTGTACAGGGGGGGCTACAATTACATGGGCAGGATAATGCATACATTTCTTACCAAGCATTGCAGCCTCCTCCTTTGTTTACCCTTCACTTCCCTTCCCCGCCTCCCCCCTCCCCCCACCCAATTTTACCCCCCTCCCCCCACCCAATTATACCCCCCCCCCACACCGACATTGTAAAGCTGGTTTTGACATGACATTTTGTACTTCTCATTGTTGCAACAGGTCCACCTGAATCCTTAAACGACTTGTTTGTCCCCATCTCCTCCACATGTTATACTGACATCAAATATAGTGAAAGCGGGGGTTACATTGTGGGGGAGGGACATACAAAGCAACAAAGAAATAATCTTATAAATGCGTTAGAAACACATGCATGAAAGAAACGAAAACATTAAAATACATATTTAAGGGTTCATTTTCCTAACATCACATTATCTGACCTTTTCCGCTTGACTCATACCTATACTAGATATTGCAAATAAGGGAAACCATGGGACCTATGCTTCTTTGGGCCTGGCTTACTTCACTTAATATAATTTTTTCCAAACCTTTCCATTTCCTAACAAATGGGGAAATGTCATTCTTTCTGATGGAGGCATAGAATTCCATTGTGTATATATACCACATTTTCTTGATCCATTCATCTACTGAGGGGCATCTGGGTTGGTTCCCTATCTTAGCTATGGTAAATAATGCTGCAATAAACATAGTTGTGCTGGTAGCTTTAGTGTGGTCTTGTTTGTAAACATTTGGGTAAATGCCCAAAAGTGGGATTGCTGGATCATAGGGGAGATCTATGTGAAGTCTTCTGAGGAACCTCCATACTGCTTTCCAAAGTGGTTGAACAAGTTTACATTCCCACCAACAATGAAGTAAGGTTCCTTTCTGTCCACATCCCCTCCAGCATCTGTTGTTGTTAGAGTTCTTGATTTTTGCTGTTCTAACTGGAGTGAGGTGATATCTCAATGTTGTTTTGATTTGCATTTCTTTTATGGCTAGGGATGTTGAACATTTCTTCATGTGTCTATTGGCCGTCCTTGTTTCTTCTTCAGAGAAGCTTCTCTTTAAGTCTTTCGCCCACTTATTTATTGGGCAGTTGATTCTTTCAGGATTTGTTGTTGGGTGGTTTAATTTTTTGAGTTCCAAGTATATTTTAGATATGAGACCCTTGTCCGTTGTATGGCTAGTAAAGATCTTCTCCCAATCGGTGGGCTTTCTATTGATCTTGCCAGCTATGCCACCAAATGAGTATATTCTGAAGTGTGCTACCACACAGATGAACTATGGGGGCATAGCACAACCGGACTGTGCCAGCCACTTTAAACAGAGAACTACCAGGTGATCCTCAGTATAGCTGGTACCCATTGTTGTTCATCCATACAGACAAAAAGCACAGTGATGATTGACAGGGCTTGGTAGAGGGACGGATGAAGAGATATTTTAGGCTTAGAGTTTAGTTTTTGCCAGGTGAAGAGATTGCTGGAGAGGGAAGAGATGTGTGTACTCTCAAAAGTCACCAAAAATGGTTATATTACTAAACATTTTAGAAAGCATGAAAATAAACACTCAAACTTAGACATGGTACTGGAGATAAAAATTACTGACTGAGGAAATTTTCAAAATAGTCAAAAACCACAAAACACCATTCCTTCATCTGACCAGTATTAACCAAGTCTTTACTATGTGTCATCCTCTTTTCTGAACTCTTGGATGAGATCAATAACCAAAACAGATGTGATAATATTCTTGGAAAAAATTATGTTAAAAGTGAAGTAAGTCACCCTCAGAGTCAAAGAGCAATTGTTTTCTCTCATATGTGGACATTTAGGTTCAAATTAGAAATATATGAAAACATATACAAAGCCATATATACATACACATAGTAACTAAAGGCTGGGATATGCAGCAGAGGATTGCAGTGGCAAACTCCTCTGTAAAACTAAATTGCAGTTCAATAAAATGAAGACCAGGCAGTTGAAATTTTGTTTTCTCAGAGGAGGTGTTTTCTCTTATAGGGGAGGGAAGGCAAGGTAATGGAGAGAAAGGGTAGGCAGATACAGTCATAATATTCAATGTATATATGTGAAAATGGACTCAAGTAATTTGAGGTCATAGTGGGATTTGGGAGAGATGAGAAAGAATGATAAATCGGGTGACATTTATCAAGATGCATTGTACTCATACATAAATGGACATGTTGAATTAGAAACCCTTTGTACAACTAAGGATTATAATTAACAAAATAGAATGAGAATCCCCTCCTTCATCATGAGGGAAGAATAAAAAAATAAACAAAACATGAGAGCACACAAGTATGTAGTGTATCAGATAGTGGTGTCTTTGGAATAAAAGGCAGCAAGAAAGGGAACAGGAATCTCTGGAAGATTCTGGAAGGAGCGCTGTGATTTAAAGTGGGACTTCATTGGAAACACTTGTTTTCATGAGGCAATGTTTGAAAAGAGATGTAGGAGTCCAGTGGACTGGAACAGAGAGAACAAAGTAGAGGGTGGGAAGCAAGGTTAGAGAATGAGTAAAGGTCCTTTATTATTATGAGGAATTGTTTCATCCAGTGATTTGGAAAACATCCAATATACACATAATGAGCAAGGATCTGGTAGACTACAGATCACACTTCCGTTATTTCACTCTGGCTGCCATGTTGAATAGAGCACAATGGAAGGAGGGGAATAGGGGGGAAAGGATGGAAAAAACCAGGAGGAGGTCACCAGAATGCTCAGTCTGATGGTTCGACTGAAATGGGTTGCTGCAGTGCTGAGTACAATCCATTTCTGGGTCTATATATAGGAAGGAAAAACCAAAAGTATCCACAGATAGATGATGGGTATAGTGCCAGAGAATATAAGACACCTCATTAAAAATTGTGCTTCTGTTAGAACAAGTAATAAATTATTAGAAAAATAACACAGATTAGTAGATTTGGGGTCTGAGTAATGGGAAAATTATGGAATGAGCACTTACGACACAGAAAAACCATGAGCCGAGCTGAATGGGCAGTTTGTCCTTGAGGAATCACCTTGATATGCCCCTAACACTCCAGTGGAGTGTTTTGTCTCCAGTGGAGACACTGGAGCTTAGAAACAGAGTTCACCTTCAAAATGTTTTTGCTTTCATGTGATTGTTTCTAACATATTTATAAGATGATTTCTTTGTTGCTTTGTATGTCCCTCCCCCACAGTATAACCCCTGCTTTCACTGTATTTGATGTTGGTATAATTTGTGGAGGGGAAAGGAAAAAAAAACAATTATTTAAATAGGGATTGTTAAATAGGGATACAGGTGAACCTGTGGCAACAATGAGATGTACAAGTCGTTATGTCGAAAAACGAACTTTACAACTTTGGCGGGGGAGGTGGGGTAAGGGGAGTGGCGGTGGGGGGAGACGGAAAGGGATGGGAAAGGGAAACAAAGGAGGACGTAACAATGCTTGATAAGAAATGTACTCATTACCTTGCCCATGTAATTGTAACCCCTCTGTACGGTATTTTCACAATAAAAAAAACTTTAAAAAACTAGAGATGCTTAATTTATTAAAAAATTATCATAAAATATATAAACAGAAAAGGCATTATGTATATATGGTTCAATACTATTTATGAGATAGAACTTAAAAGTACAGTTTCCAGCTTTAAGGGAGTCTTGGAACATTTCTCTCTCAGGTAAAAGGGAATCACTACTAAGAAAAGACCATTCCTTACAATGCTAATAACCACAGTAAAGGTAGTAGAGTGAAGTAGTCAGATGGTCTGTGCTCACCCAAGTATGAAATTGCATAATCACTCTGGAAATCAAGTGGCAATCAGGAACAACACATAAGTATTCCTACCTTTGATATTGCAAATTTTGATTCAGGAATCTGTCCAAGGAACCCATCAATAAAAGATTTATGCACCTGTATGTCTATCTCCTGTTGCTTATCATACAAAATTAGAAATAGCCCAAATATTTGATCTCAGAATGATTAAGTAGGATAGATTAAATCCATTTGATGGATGCAGCTATTAAGCATGAGTTGTAATGTGTAAAAAATAATTACATGGAAGTGGAACTGTGACTGAAGTGGTAGAGCACCAGTCTTAAGCAAAGAAGCTAAAGGACAGTACCCAGGCCCTGAATTCAAGCCCCAGGCCTGGCATTAAACAAATAAAATATAAGTATATGCTTGAACAGTGCATTAGAAGCAGGCTAGAAATATATAAAACTGCTTCGGTTTTATTAAAATCACTTATATTTCATGATAATTTATATGTATAAATAACTAAAAGAAAAAGCACACTTGTTAACAGTGATTACTTCTGAGAAGCAAGAGTGTAATTTATTTTTTCATTTTCTTCTCTATGTTTTTTTACTTTTTTCCAAATATGATGGATGAGCACACAGAAATGGTCTGTGTGTGTGTGTGTGTGCATGCATGCACACACACACACACACACACACACACACACACACACACAGATGGGTGTGCTTGCTGCCCTCCGGCTGTTCTTTTCCACACAACCAAGCAATACTCGGGTGGTGGTGTTTTTTTAAAGCTATATGCTTATCTTGTCTTTCCTGATTTTGCTAATGTCACTGCCCTATGGAAAGCCCAGTCCTACTTAAGCTTCCATTCAGTTTCCTCTCTTCCGTGAAACTCCCAAATGCTCCACTGAATATTTCTTTTTCTTGAGGGTGCTGGTATTGGGTTTGAACTCAGGGCCTTATGTTTTTACTTGGATTATTCCCTTCAAGCACTCTACCACTTGAGCCGTACCTCCATCTGTGGCTTTTTGCTGGATAATTGGTGATAAGACTCTCATGGACTCATCTGCCTGGGTTGGCTTTGAACTGTGGTGCTCTGAGATTTGAAGATCTGAGAATCCTGAGTAGCTAGAATTTATAGGCATGAGCCACCAGCACCTGGCTTTCAATAGTAATTTTTATGGATATATATATGCACATATATTAATTTGCCAGTGATTTATAGATTTTAAATACCTATACTTGTCTCACTTTCCCACTAGGAAGAGAAGTTCCCTAAAGGTAGGGAACTGTGGTTAAATCACATCCTCCAGACTTCTTTGCTGTTCTGAATGAGATATACACAGTAACTTATCCAGTGTATGAGCAAACGAAGACCACTCCAGGCTTTCTCAGTCTGCTGAATCTGGTTCCCTGTCCTGGACAGGGAAATAAGAGCAGAGAACAAAACCTTAACCAGGAGCACTGCCCCTCTGCCTCTCTGGTTCAGTACCAGCTCCATGCTAAGTAATGTCAAATGTCACTCATGGTAGAACTTGCCACCTCCCATTCCTCTGTGTGTGTGTGTGTGTGTGTGTGTGTGTGTGTGTGTGTGTGTGTGTGTGTGTGTGTGTGTGTGTGTCTGTGTCTGTGTCTGTGTGTCTGTGTGTCTGTGTGTCTGTGTGTCTGTGTGTCTGTGTGTCTGTGTGTTTGTGTTTGTTTTTACTGGGGTATTTTTCTGCTCAAATCTGGCGCTGTTCCACTTGAGCCACAAGCCATACTTCCTCTTCTGGCTTTTTTCCCTAGTTGTTGATGAAAGACTCATAGATGTTTCTGCCCAGGCTAACTTCAAACCTTAATCCTTAGATCTCAGCCTCCAGAGTAACTGGCATTTACAGGTGTGAGCCAGCAGCAGCACCCACAGCTCCCTTTCCCCATTCCTTTTTTTTAGTGCTACAATTGTCTAGCAAGCACAAGTACCTGGATGTAATTCCCAGTAACATACACATGCGTGAGCGCGCGCATGCACATACACACACACACACACACACACACACACACAGAGTTAACATAGATATGCTTGATAAATTTCTGGTCATATTAACTTTTAGCAAAAAGAACAAGATGGTTATTTCCAATATTTTTTAAAAGCAAGTCTAGCCTTGAGAGAGAAGTAAACATAAATTACATAATTCTTTTTCTAGATGCAGGATACAGGACTGGGTTGGAGTAATTTTGCTTGGTTTTTGATGTTTGCTGGTGGCTTGATTTGGGGCTTTTGTCTGCTTGTTACATTTTTTTTTTTACTTCACAATAAAGGAAGGTTCAAGCCCAAATGTGTGCTCCTGAGATTCCAAGGAAGATCAGAGACACAAATGAGTGTGTTGCTTGGCCCATCTTTGTCTTAGGCATAGGTCTGTAGAAGGGTTTGGCTTTGAGAAACAACTGATCAGTGGGATCAAGTTCATCCAAGGTGTCTGCTTTTTGAAGTATCCAAGTTGCTACAGTACTGTGTATGGCCAGGGCCCCAGTGTGCATCCCAAGGTAGCAGCACTACTTAAAAGCTTAAAATCCAAAAGTCAATAACAAGATGAACAAGATAAAGAAAAAATTGCTCACTAGAATGTCTATTATGTACCACAAAACAAACCTAATTTCTAAGCATCTTGTTAAAGCTGTGTGGGAGGCAGATCCTGAAAAGATTCAGGCACACAAGAGATGCTAAGCGGAAATTAATTGCACCGTAGTCATTATAACTAATTTAAGAATTGCAGATTGTCACTGATACAAGACTTATTTAGTGTGCTATCTTTAGTCATTCATCTAGTGAATATAAGAAAACAAAAGGACGACAGTTTTCATAAGGTCACAGTTAACTTATTCTTCCTCACTTGGATCTTAAATTCTTCTACGAGAGACCTCCAACTTAAGCCATTTTCAAGGACCTAACTAGATATTTGGGAAAGATCATTATACTTGAGAAGCACGATAATATGCTTAAGACAAGCACCCTAACCTTAGGCTGAGCAGAGGGAGAATAATCAAGGGAGTCCATGTGCTGGGGACAGGCTGTCTCCTGATCTTGTTGAAAGAGCTTGTGCAGTGAAAAGTTTGATTAGCGCTGGTAACAAGGTCACTGTGTTCTGGAGGCATGACCATGAGAACATGCCTTAGAATGAAACTTGGTGATTGCCAACATGTCTGAGGGGAGAGGGTCAGGCCCCACCCAGCGAAATGCTGATGTGGTGAACTCAGTACCACTGCATCACCTCTTCAGACCAATGGTCCATACAAGATACCGGACTGTGTTGACTAATACCTTGCAGTCCCTTTTCCAGTCCAGGATCTGTCCCCACTAATGAACTTGAGTTGTTGTTTTATTCTCCCAGGGGGTAAACATGAAGTCCCGGAAAATTACAATGAAAGGAAGGCAGACTATGTAAGGCTCTGGGAGGACATCTGTGGCACTGGGTAGGTCTGTGCTCTCCGCCCATAGCTTAAGACACCTGCCTAGCATACTTTCACCCATGGGTCAAGTTAAGTAAAGCAAGAGGCTTTAAGTTGCCTTGAATATTCATGTGTCTCCAAGTTCTTTCACAGCTCTTCTCTTCTGGACCCTACTCTACTCTGTGAGGAAGGCCAGGCAGGCATCACTAGCCCTAGTTTCTTGGGAATACTATTACAGAATACTATGGCTTAGCAACAGCAGGCATTTACTTCTCATGGTTCTGGAGGAAGGAGATAAATCCCAAATCCAGGCGTGAGAGGGCTGTCTGGGGCGCCCCATGGGAGGAGGTTACCATGTTGGTGACCCAGTCACGTCCCAGTACTCTCACACTGGGGATAGGATTCACAATACAGATGGAAAGGACACGAACATTGAGTTCCTATTGTTGTTATGAGTAAGTACCACAAATTTTGTGGCTTAAAGAAATTAATTCATGATCCTGTATATAGGGAAGTTAGAGGCTCCAAGTGGGTTTTACCCAGCTAATAAAATCGAGGTGTTCACAGAGCTGTTTCCTTTCTGAATATTCTAGGGCAGAACTCTTGTTCTTGTCTTCCCAGCTCCTGAACCCTTCTATCTCCAAATCAAGGCATAGCTAGCCAGTCTTTGTCAGACCACACCCTCTTCTGCTTATTCCCTCCCCCTACGAAACCTTATGATTACAGATTGTCCCTCTTGATAATCCAGGGCGCGCTCCTAAATTTAAGGTCATCGGATTAACATTATGAATTCCAACCAGGGCCTGATTTCCTCCTTGCCTTGTAATGTAACATACTTACAAGGCCTGGGATGACACTTAATTTGGGGAGGTCACGATTCTTCCTCTTCTACCCTCATTCTGCAGGTCAGGAAATATGGAGACTGATTGCTGGAGGCTCCAATTGGCTAGCAAGTGTTCCAAGGATGTCTCAGAACTTTGCCTCCCAAGCTGGGTGTTTTAGCCTTCTTGCTGTGCTTTGTATTGGCAAAGGAGAAAGAGAGGGGACCACAGCAAGCATTCACAGGGGCAAAGGGAGGAGGAAGAGGATGGCCTTTACCCCTCGGCCTATGGGGTTCAGTCCTGCTCCATCACTGTCTTCCTGTTTGTATGGAATCATCTTTTTGGTGGCAAATTTGGCCCCATCCTCCCAGAACAAAAGAGTCCGTGTGTATTTTCTTCATGTTGTGTGTTTAAAGTGTTTTTATTGTTTGGTTTTACCTCCTCTCTTTCTCAACATGAAGCAGAAGGGGAGGGCACAGAGAGGTAGCAATTTTGCCAGGCAGGTACTCTCTATAATGATCTGTCATCCCATGCCAGGTGGTCCCCAGACAGGCAGGGAAGAGAAAACCACAATAACAGTAATAAACAGAGAAAAGGACCTTCCAGGTAACAACTTAATAAGGAGCCCCAGCTGCTTCCACCAGGGAGGGTAGAAAGAGGCAGGGAAGGAAAGACCAAAGAGATGCCCAAAGATGGAAATGTCCAAACCTTACAGACTGATCATTTCCCCCAGTGAGGGCTATAAATCTGTGCATCTGTGCGTGTGCGTGTGTGTGTGTGTGTGTGTGTGTGTGTGTGTGTGTGTGTGTGTGTGTGTGTACAAAGAAAAGAAAAACCACCACACCCACCCTTGCCAACATTTTGTTGTTGTTAAGGACAGAGCAGCACATTTGTCAAAAGGTCCAACTGCCTCTGCTTATTCTAGTACTGCACAAAAGATCCACCCCTATGGTGATTTAGATTAATCACTTCTCATTAAGAGCCAATAAACACGCCACACTCAGAGTGCTCTGTGCTGCCACAGCCCACTGTCACCACGTATAATTGCCGAAAGGGAAAGCAGAAGCACACCAGAGAGTTGTCAAATGTAATTTATAAGGTTTTAAGATCTAATCATTTTCTATAATATTAGATTAAATGACAGTCTGTATTAAAGAGGAAATTACATTTCACCTGGCTTTCTTCCCTCTCCCTCTCACCCTTCCCTAACTAGGGTTTTCAAAAAGCTAATCCCATAGGAAAGAGACAGAAAATGTCCTGGACAATGTACTTGAGGAGACAGATTGAACCTGTCTGAGTCAGCCCTTCCTTCCTCCAAACAGAGCTGCCATCCTCACCTGGTCTCACAGAATCTCAGCATCCTGTCTTCAGAATCCAACAGACATGACTTTTGCAGTTCAAGACCATGTTAAGCCATGTAGTCCTTCATACACCCTTATGATTAACTGCAGTTTCATACTATGATGAGAACCAGGCACCATAGTCAGAACCATGAATAAGGCAATATTTAAACCTTGCCTCTTCCATTGATTAGCTTCTTGACTTCAGGGCTTCAGTTTTCCTCAACTGTAAAGTTAAAAATAATACCTTCTACTACTGCCACCAGGGTGGACTGCAAGGAGCATAAAAGAAAGAGCAAGCGTGTTTGAAAATGCCTGATACCAGGCCATATCCACACATTCACAGGTGAATGTGGGGGCTTTGCTTTCTCTTCCATGCCTCATGGTGTTTCAGCACAGTTATTCGCAATTGACATGCCGGCAAAATGTAGTGTATTGAGTTACATATTAATGAGAGATGAGATACATAATATAAGAATGAAAGGATTAAGATTTGCTAAGCATCAGTGGCCCATGCCTGCAATCTCTACTATTCAAGAGGCTGAGATTAGAGGAATGTAGCTCAATGCCAGTCAGGGCAAGAAAAGTCTCTGAGACCCTTATCTCCAATTAACCACAAGTACCAGAAGTGGTACTGTGGCTTAAGGGTTAAGAGTGCCAGTTTTGAGTGAAAAGGCTAAGAGATAATACCCAGACCCTGAGTTCAAGTCCCAGGACAAGCATTAAAAATGTAAGTGAAGATTGATAACCACTGTAAGAGAAGGCAGTCTATGAGCCACACAGCAGCAGAAGGAAGGAATAGAGAGACAGCATTAACTGAGTTATGTTTGACATTGGTAGTGTAAGATTATAGAGGACAATCTGGTCAACCAGTTCCAACAGAACTTTGCATCCACATGTCCCCTGCAGGACCACATTTCTTGGAAACATCAACCAACTGAGTATCCCAAGTATCCTCTTTGCCTACTTTACTGTGTCACTACTAAAATGTTATTCTCTATATCCCTGAACCCTGTCACCCTTTCACAGCCATGCAATACTACCCCTTCTAAGAAAGTCCTGTGGATGACCCACAGCACTCTCAGTACTTTGTAGAGATCACAACAACCTGCTTAGAATACAGCTACCGCTGAAATTTATTTTGTGGTGAGGAGATTTCCCATCTTCCTATCCTTTCCAGATTCCATGTTGTGTCTTTTAAAGAGGGTTAAAAAGATCTACAGTTCTGCTCTTGATGTCTGTATTCAGGATGCCACACTGCCCTCTGCCCTCTGGGCAGGTCTGCAGATGACAGGAAGGAGTGATACCAGGATCTGCAGATGACTCTTTTAATTTTAGCTCACAAGAGAGATGCTACTCATCTCTAACTCACCACCATGTTCATCGACCAGTTGTGCAACCATTCCTGCTCCCAATGATGGGCAGATGTGAGAAGGAATGTGTTGTATAGAAACCACACATTAATTCCATTATCAGCTATACCACCAGACCAAGAATAAAATAAACAAGAACACGCACATGCTCGTGCATAGCAGCCCTACTCCTAAGCATAAGGAAACAGTCAATAGATAATCACATAAAGAAATCGTATACACAGCAGAACATTTCTCAGACAGAAAAAAAAATGCATTGTTGATACCTGCTGCAGTATGGATGAACCTTGAACCCAAAGCATAATTGCAAAAGAGTCATATGGGAAAGCCAGGCCATACCGGATGGCATCCACATGAAATATCCAGAACAGAGAGGTACATACAGACAGAACATGGATGGTGCGTGACAGAGACTGGCCTGGTGTGAGGAATGGGAAGTGACTGCTGACTTGTTGAAAATTTCCCTAGGGGGTAATATGATGTTATAGAAACAGGCAAAAGGAAGGAATATGCACGATAAGTGCTTCCCAAGGGCTGTGCTGTGGTACGGGGGTTCACATGGCCAGGGGGGTCATGTGATGTGGGGGGTCAGGTCAGGTGGTTCATTTCATTAAACATGTATTCTACTTGTTACAAAAATATTCTGGGAAGCCCAGTGGCAGCACCCATTAGTCCTCATCTCTTTTACCTCTTAAGAAAACGAGAATAATAATGTCAAAGATACCAGCAAGCGGCTGACCACTTCCGACAACATACCAGCCACCACTACTAGGTCAGGCAGAACTGCTCTAGTAAGGCCACAGTCAACTCATTGTTAAGTCTTTCTGCTTTCTTCTCAAGATGCTCAACAATATGGAAGCTATGTATTATGCTGATGTAAGCCAAGGTTTCAAATGAAGTACTCTTCCTGGGAACAAATCCTAGCCTAATTGCCTTAAGCCTCCTCTTCTTACTCCTGAAAAATTAACATTGCCAACAGATTTAATTAACAAGCAAAGACCTCCTCGTGCCTCAATGCTGAGCTCAATGCTCTTGTTTTAAAGGCTGGTGTAGTGACTCTTGCTTTATGCAGCTTTATGAAGCATGTGTTATAAAAGTATCTCACCCATATGGCTTTTTAATACCATGGCAGTCCATTCAATTCAATCCCATAAAATCCCAGCAATATTTAAGTGTGAAAGGTGACTTTCTCTATGATATTTATTATTGGATAATGAAAAATGGGACAGATAGCCTTCAAAACCCCAGGCAATGGAAGGAGCTACGTCTCTTCTCAGCTTTTAATAAAAAGACCACCAAACTTTCTGGAAGTGACCCAGACAGGCAGAGTCCCTCCTGAGATTCCCTCTTGAAAGTAAGAGTTTTCTTTAGCTTTGTTGTGGCTAAATCTCTTATCGGTCAAAGGCAAGTTAATTGGTAAAATATTTGGAGCTTTCATCTCTATCAATGAGAATATACTTTTTTAAGGAAAATCTTGACCTCCTCATCCAACCAAGAGCTCTCTAAGATTTGTGGTTTCCTTTTGGAACCCTGAAGACTCCAGTATAGAGGACATGCAGTGGGGATGTGCTCCAGACCTCCAATTCTTGATCCCATTGGGCCCTGCATCCCTTTCTTATTTCACCAACGAGTGCACTAGGGCCACTTATTGCGCTCTCTCTCTCTCTCTCTCTCTCTCTCTCTCTCTCTCTCTCTCTCTCTCTCTCTCTCTCTCTCTCTCTCTCTCTCTCTCTCTCTCTCTCTCTCGGCTCTAGATCATGAGCTGCTTCTCTACAGTTAATTTGTAGAGCGTCCTCCTCTCTCCCCACTCATAGGCAATCCTCACCATCCCTGCTACTTTGCAGGTTCATGTGCCTCTAGCTGTGCCCTTGATGTTGATGGTATGTCTAGGCTAATGTGACATCAAAGAAACAAAGATAAGTATCAGTATCAGTGTGCGCATGCTTTTAGGCTGGAGGAGCAACCCTGTGGAGATAGAAATGCTAATCCCATCAGAAAGGAATTAGTTGAGCTCTTCAAGCTAGGCACAGTTGGAACATGGAAGGACCTTCAGCGTTTGTTCGGCTAACTCCAAGGCTCCTGGCTGAGATTCCCCTCTTTCTAACAAGCTTCCAGTTTAAGCCAACACTTCTGATCCACTGACCACAGTTTGGGGTAGCTAAGATTTAAAACAAATGAGGACTGTGTGAAATAGTGTAGAGATCTGGCTCTGAAATGCTGTTTATATTAGATCCTGAATAGTTTTCTTAGCTCTGGATTGCTGGGACCCGCACCAACAATCTTAATTTAGGAATCCTGGGGAAGGCCTGAGAATGTGCATTCTGAACAAGTTATCAGAAGATACTAATTCTGCTGGCCAGGAACCACATCTGACAACCACAGCTGAAGCAGAAGGACAGTGAACCTGGAATCAATGAAACTGGATTCAAGTCTCCACTTGATGCTAACTTGCTAAGTGACATGGGCAAGCCACCTCAGCTACCCGAACCTAAAAGAGGATGACAAACTTATTAGTTCGTCTATGGGTTTTGGTAAAGGCTAAAGGAGTTAATGTGTATAAAGTATTCAGAGCAATTTGTTAGACTCTTACAACTGGATAATATTGAACTTCATTCTTATTGCTTAAATTATTGAGATGAAGAATGGCTGAATTTTAAGACTATTTTGAGGTGTGAATGCACTATGAAACACCTTATTTTAAAAGATAGCTTTTTGTTCTGCTTTATTTTTGGTGCTCTGCTGACACTGGGCCTTGAACTCCAGGCCTCAGGCTCTTGTTTAGCCGGGACTCTACCATTTTAGCCACAATTCCACTTCTAGCATTCGCTGGTTAATTAGAAATCATAATCTCAGATTTGTCTGTTTGGGCTGGATGTTTAACCATGATACTCAGATCTCAACCTCCTAAATAGGAATGAGTAGAGGTGTGAGCCACTGGCACCCATTCAAAAACTAGATTTGTCTAGCATTCAAGATCATTACAAATCTATGTCATGAGTCTGCTTTGACTTGCCCACCTCTGACCTTCTGTCTGACACACAGATTTCAATGTAAATCTGACTGTTGAGAACATATTTGATTGAGTCATCCACTGAGCAATGTGAGGGGACTGGGAATTGAGCAAGATGGTTTACATCTCAAAAAATGTATCATCTAAGAGGGATGGAGAGATTCGACTCAAAAGAGCATGATTCACCTGTTAATGGGCTAGAACTCCACAGATAACACATGAGATAGCATATAAACATAACAGCATTAGTAGGAAGTAAAAAGCCAAGATAGAACTTATCTGTAAATAGCAAAGATGAGTTTAAATGTATTGTTAGTGTTCACCTTAAATACCTAAAGGGGTCTGTATAGAAATAACTATTCCCATATAAACTTGCAGATCAGCAAAGTAGCTTAGCTTCAGAACAGCATTCAATATAATATGCAAATGTTGGTGAATTTGCTTTGCTGAAATAATTTATATTTAGGACCCGGCCTTTTAGAGAGCACTGAAGAGACAGCCAGTTATGTACACACATTGGAGTTTTGACTTCGATGTGTTTAAGAGCTACCCAGAAAGCTTGACTGACCTTTTAACATCAATGCCATGTGCTGACTCTGGAGTTTTGAGATGACATCACAAATGTGCTCCTCCCCACTTGCAGGCAGATTTGTATGCTTCTGAATTAGAGGAACACTGGAAGATTTTTTTCCTCCTCCAGTTCCTTGTGCTAGCCCTTCTATTTAAATGAAAATTCCTAGCAGGAAATGTCACTTTAAATTGATATTCAATGTGCAATTTCAAGTTTCTCCAACACCAATTTATAAAACCAGATGTATTTTTTATAACTGAACTAGGTCCATAAAAACAGCCTTAAAATCATAATCATAATCATAATAGCTAATATTTCTTGTACTTGCTATGTGCTAAGCTGTAGGTGAAGAAATTTCTTTTATATGCATTGCTTCTCATAACTCTCACAAGGATTCTATGAGTTAGGGCTCTGTTAATTACAGTTTCAGAGGAAAGTGGAGAGAGGTTAAATAACATAACCTAAGATCCTCAGCTACAATCTGTTGTTTCTAATGCAAAAGCTTACTCTTGCATACAGTCCTTAAATCAGCATTTTTTGTCAAAGGAGTTGGAAGCTGTGCTTATGGTGATCATACCTGGATTTATTTCAGAGGGTCCCATTTTAGAATGAGGTGGAAGGTTAATAGCAAACATGACAGAAAAGTATTGAATAGAGGGGAAAAGAGGCATCAAGATGGAGACTCTTAGAAGAGTCTGGAGTCTATTCTGCTAGTCGTGTGCCTTATTTTTTCACAACTTCCCTTTAACCATGATCTTCCTGGCTTCAACCTTTGGACCTTGGATTGCTGCTGCCTGAGATTAGCCAGATACTTGTGTAGCTGGGCCCCTACCACTTAGCAAACACTGCACACAAACTGAACTTCTGTAAATCAAATCTTACTCCTCCATTAATCCATTACCATTTCCCTTGAAATTGATATTCAATGTGCAATTTAAAGTTTCTCTCTCTCATTGTCTGCCAAGTAGTTAATGATCTGCAACTGAACAGTGAAATACACTAAAAATCTGAGCAATAAATTCACTAGTTTCTTTACTCCTTCTTCTTCTCTATACACAAGAACCCAAAACCTACATGTTTTACAAATCAAAATGTTTATGAGCCAGATGATGGTGTCTTGTGACTGTAAATCCTTAGCTACTCAACCTAGATCTAGAGGACAGTGGTTCAAGTTTTTGAGATTATATATCCAAAATAACCAGCAAAATCAGAGCTGAAGGCATGGGTCAAGTGGAAGAGTGTTAAAACAAGCCCAGTGAGGACCTGAGTCAAACCCCAGTACCTAAATAAATAGAAGTTTATGTAGTAGCTTTTTAAGAAATCTTTAAAGGAATACTAACCTCAACAAATACTTGCTTCTGCTCAAAAAGCCATGATAAGCAAAGACCCAAAGCCCAGTCAAACCAGACTGATGCTTGATGATTGTCTCTTGTTATCTACACTGGATTAAAGAAAATTAAATATGTGTGCAAAATGCTACAAGGAGCTCCATAGCAAAAGAAAGAAAGAAAGAAAGAGAGGGGGGGGGAGGGAGGGAGGGAGGGAGGGAAGGGAAGGGAGGGAGGCAGGGAAGGAAGGAAGGAAGGAAGGAAGGGAAAGAAAGAGAGAGAAAGAAAGAAAGAAAGAAAGAAAGAAAGAAAGAAAGAAAGAAAGAAAGAAAGAAAGAAAGAAAGAAAGAAAGAAAGGAAGGAAGGAAGGAAGGAAGGAAGGAAGGAAGGAAGGAAGGAAGGAAGGAAGAAAGGAAGGAAGGAAGGAAGAAAGAAAGAAAGAAAGAAAGAAAGAAAAGAAAGAAAGAAAGAAAGAAAGAAAAAGAAAGAAAGGAAGAAAGAAAGACAGGAAGAAAGGAAGGAAGAAAGAAAGGAAAGCCTTCTCTGTGAAAGTGTTTTATTCTCTTACTGGGAAAAAAGAATTCAGTTCATCTATCATTCTCTTAAACTGCCAACTCACACCAAAAGCCTGACTCCCCAGGATCCAGCTACTTTCTAAACTATTTCTCTTTCCCTATGGCCTATAAGCAAATGCTCCTTCTACCTTCCATGTCTCTCTACAGATGCCCAAACACATAGTATCTGTGGAAACCATTGTGATTTCAAAGCAAAACAAACATAGCAATTTTACATAAAACTAGCTTTCAATTTTCTTCCTCTAGAGTGGGGCAGGATTTTGTGTGCAGAAGGGACATATTGATTTTTTTTATTAACTCAGAAGGAAAACCAACCTTGGCCATTACTGTCAAACCTCAGTCTTGCAATGGCAAAAGCTGTGGAGGATATATGATTCCCAAATTCTGAGGAATGAAAGCACTTCTTTCTAGTCTGCAGGGTGGTCTGTTCTGCAACCGTTAGCTTGAACTAGGTTGGTCTATTCTGAGCATGAATTTGTATTCCTTGACAGAGTAAGTAATACTTTGTGGGTAACTTGGAGACATGAGCATGGTGTCCGAGAGGGCCTTGGAGGCTAGTAGCCTATCATTAAACACTTGAAAACCCACTGTGAATGATCAATACTAGATAATGGAGGACAGGCTGGGGCTGCAGCGGTGCGACCTCTTTGATAACCCTAAGACAAGAAAAATCTAATGTTCATTCATTCACTTTCCCAGTGTTCTCCTTCCTTGGAAGACTTCTTTAGGGCACAAGGCATATCTGGATCAAAGAAAAGGCAGATGCCTAGAGATATCTAACTACAAAGTTAACTCTCTACGTTAGCCCTATATTTCGGTTTTAACTGCTACACCTTCGCAATTGCTAAAGATACTAAGAAAGTGTGTGCAAACTCAGCTCTCAGCAGAACCACTAGTCTCCTATTACACTCCTCATTCCATACCTCTTACCTCCACAGTGACAATCTTTGTTCATTTTCAAAAATTACCTCTACACCCACCTAGTCTTTACAGTTTTCAGATCTCATTGGTTGTCCAAGTGATGTGTGAGGTTGGCTTCTAAGCCTTTGAGCTTGACTTCTCTATCTTACTGCCTTCATCCATGCCTCCATGAATTTATTGGCAATGACCCACTGGCATGACAAAGCCCTCACCTTCATGCTTTAATAAAATCTTTTGCGACTTCTAGAAGGCTCAGTGTACCCCTTGACAAATTAAAGGAAGATGTCATGGGGTACAGACAATTCTCTCCCAGAGGCAATTGGAGGGCAGGACTGTCAAGTCAACAACAGGGAGGGTTCATTGTCCAGAGAGCACTGTGGCAGAGAGATGATCAACATGCATCTGGGAAAAGTAGGAAGGTTTCATGTGGGTTATTGGCTCCTCAATTCCAAGCCCACTCCTGGCCCTGCAGTGAGTTCTCTACAAAGGGTCTTTTAAGACTTCTCATAATGTGCTCACAGCTCTCCTAGCCAGTCTCGCCAAAAGACCCTTTCTTTGGCTACGAGCATTCTTTCCCTCCCTTGAAGAAGAAAGGGAAGAAAATCTTTCAAAGATAAGCTAAGTAAAAGATATACTCATCTCCATTGCAGCACAGTTCACAATAGCCCAGTTATGAAAACAGCATACATATACACACATATATACAATTGAATATACATGTGACATGTAACTTTATATATGCACATATTGGAATTTCATGCAGCCAGCAGGAAGAACGAAATTATATCTTTATGGATGGATCCAGAAAATATACTGAGTGAAGTGAACCAGCCCCAGAAAGACTAAGGACACACATTTTTTTCTCATACATGAATCTAAGTCTCAAAATACAACCTCTTGTGTACACACACACACACACACATACACACACACAGACATATGCTTAAGTACATGATTTTGTTGATTAAGACATAGTATATGTGGGAGTGAAACTCCAAGGAATAAACCTTATACCAGGAATCTGAATCTAGATTGCATGGGGGAGGGTGTCCAGTGGGAGGGAGGAGACAAATAAAAAAAAGAATAGAAGTAATGCTACCCAGAATACTCAAGGTACATTTGTGGCAATGTGAAATGAGGAAGAAGGAGCAAACAACATTGGGGAGAATAATGGAAGAGGAGTCCAACCAAGAAGCACTAGACCCTTAGATTATAACCCCTTTGTACAACCTTTTGAGGGTCAGGAAATATAATATAAAATGTTAAAAATTGATGGGGTTGTGAGAGTGGGGTTGTGGACTAATTGTCATGCTGTTGCAGACCATACGACCCCTGATTGTCCTAGAACATGAGCATCTATGTACACTCTCAACATCCCAAACAAGAATCCAAGCTTGGCCACTTCCAGAGTGAAGCATAACCTCAGTACTCACCTACCTTCTACCTGTTTCCAATCTCATTGCTTTTGCTATCCTGTTACTAGATTGTCAAACCAATGGAACAGGCTGGGAATTGAGAAAGAACAGAAATCCCTCCAAGGAAAAATAGCCTAGTAACTCCAAATAAAGAGGGGCATGGTCTGGTGTCTTTGCTCCCTTGGGCCACATAGGATGGAGGAGGGGAGGAAGTCACAGAAGAAAAGAAAGAAGAGAGCATCCGTACATCAGTATCTTCATACTGAAGGGGAAGAGACAGGTGCAGAGACAAATGACCCTGAGATGGCAACACTCAGTCTGTGGAAACAGAGCTTCTGATTTCATCCAAAACCATTCAGTCAGCAAGATGGCAAGCTGCAGGCCAATTCATGTCAGAGCCAGACTGGAGTCTAGTGTTTATGAAGACTTTTTGCATGCCCTGTCTCCATGTCAAAGTTCCCTGAGATAGGCTATGACAAAGCCCTTATCCAACAATTTTGCTTTCTGCTGGTTAAAGAGAAACAGTCCAGGGCTGGGCTTCTTTGTATACAGCCTGTGGTGGGTGAAGATGCAGGCACCAGACAGAGGACCATGTACTGGAATTCACTGAGCAAACAGAAAGCCAGGAGGAGAGGAATGAGAAGAAGGGTCCCAATGGCAAGCAAAGAGGAAAGAAACTGGCAGTTCTGCTTTTACAGCTCTAGTCTCAACCCCCATAGGGGTCATAAATAGCCTTATGTGCCCTTCCTTCCTGGCAAGGATTAATAGTTGCCATCACCATAGTGAAACTTGCCATGTATTGTGCATAGTTGATGGGGGAGTTTAAAGTGCCTAGGCCCCAACAAGGGGAAACAAATCCATGAACTCAAACTACTCACCCAAATAACTGTTAGTAACTGATTGAGCCAGGATTAGAACCCAGGTCTCTCTGTAGCCAGGGTGGGAGCTTTAAACATCATACCACACAGCTGCAGAACAGCAACACCCACTGAATCAAAGTCCATCATTCCCACAGGATCCTGAAGTCCTGCTTAGCCACCTCAACTTCCTGAATGTTCATTTTTGAAGACAAAGTGCACACCATCTCTCTATCTACCTATCTATTATCCATCTATTTATTTTGTTGATATGGGATTTCAACATATGGTTGTGGATTGCTAGGCAAACATGCCACCATGTGAGCCTAGCCATCAGCCAGCCCTTTTTTAGTTATTTATCAGACAGGATCTCCCATTTTGGCCTGGGGCTAGCCTCAGGTTGAAATTCTCCAATCCTTGCAGTAGTAATCACAGGTCCCTAACACTACACCCAACTTGTTTGTTGAGACTGATTCTTACTGACTTGCCCTAAATGACTTCAAACTGTTCTCCTCATAATCTCTACCTTGCAAGTAGCTGAGATTACTTCAAATGCATTTTTAGAAAGTAATTTGGTATGGGACTACATGCAAAATTTCATGAAAAGTACACCCTACCGAGGACAGAATCCTCTTTGGAATTGACATTCCTCAGTCACATTACAAAATAAACACTAAATTGAATAAAGCTACCACACACCAAGTACACAAATCAAAATGGTCCAGCTGGCTGATTTTTCATGGTTAAATCTGCCTGTATTCACTCCTGCAATGAAGAAAAAGAACTTCCTTAGGTTCTTGTCTCCCAAACAGTATGCACCATGCTTCTTTCTATTAATATCAATTAGTCTGGACTGGTTTTAAATGTCAAATAAACTAGGTAATATATACTGCGTTCTTTAATTGTCTCAACACTCTTTACAATTCAATATTCTACAAAATGAAGCCATCTCATCTGTTTGTATAAGAATCACTCATTTATTGTCATTAATGTGTGGTATGGAATTATATGAACAGCTCATGAACTTTTACTGTTGGTAAGAATTTAAGTTAGTTCTTGATTGTGGATTTTTATTCCATAAATGCTTTCATATATATTTTTGGGTGCCTTTCCAGATGACATACACCTTAGAGGAGAATTTTGGATGACTGGGCATGTTTATACTTAGTAGGCATTGCTGGTTTTCCAAAAAGATTGCAACAATTTTCATTTTTCTCAGCAGTGTTTGAGGATTTTTTTGGACAATAATTGGTACAATAATTTTATTTGACAATAATTGGTACAATATGGAATTTCAAAAAATGGAATTTCATCTTAAGTGTGATATCTGCCATAAGTTTTTGAATAACTTTTTATCTAATTTTGGTCCTCCCATTTTAGCTAACATATTTGTTATACAAAACCATCCCAGAGTAGCTTTATTTTCAGATCCAGAGGACCAATGAAATGGCACAAGGTTTTATGTTAACTGGCCTTTTAGATGACTGATTGTAAAGAAGTCTATTTGAGTCCTCTGGATTTCCTTTCTTTTCCATTTTTTTAAAATCAGTCTTTCACAATTTGTAAGGAGTTCTTTATAAATTCTGTGCACAAGTCCTTTGCTGAATATGTGTAGTACACCTCTCTCCTCTTACTAAAGGGCTTGCATTTTCACTCTTCTATGATGCTTTTGTTGAACAGCTCTTCATTTCATTGAAGTCCTGTGTATCCATCTTTTCTTTTGCAGTCAAAACTCTTTGGGGCCCATGAAAGAAATCTTTTGCCTATCCAAAAGTCATGAAGATAATATCTTGTGCTTTTGTTGGGAAGCATTATGGATTCAGCTTTCATATTTATTTCTGCAATCCATCAGGAATAGGCTTTTGTGAGAGCAAGCTAAGTCAAGATTCATTTTGATATTAGTATAGTCAATAAGCCAAGTTATATATTTACCAAGAGCACACTTTTATCACTATATTTCCTTATTTCTCTTTGTTATAAATCAAGCAACCATATCCAAGTGGGTGTATTTTGGGACACTATTCAATCACATTGGTCTGTTTTTACTTTACATCTTGGTGCTAATACCATACTTTCTTAATCATTGCAGTTCACACAAATCTTAATATTAGGTGTATAGTAACTCCAACTTTGTTTAAAGTTGTCTTATCTATTGTTGGGGATGTAGCTCAGTGTGTTTCCCATTCCAGGCATCATTTAATCTGTTTCAGGGTGGAGAATTGAGAATAGTGTCACTGACAAGGCCTAGCTTTGTGGTTAAGACTAACCTGGAATGTATAATTCTCCTGCTTCAGTCTCCGGACTACTGGGATTTTAGGTGTGTACCATCACACACTATCTGTTCTTTTCTTTTTGTGTGTACCAGTCCTGGGACTTGAACTGAGGGCCTGGGCATTTCCCCTGAGTATTTTTGTTTAAGGCTAGTACTTTTCCACTTAAGCCACATTTCCATTTCCAGTTTTTGTTTTTTGTTTTTGGTGAGTAATTGGAGAAAAGAGTCTTACGGATTTCCTATGTAGGCTGATTTCAAACCATGATCCTCAGATCTCAGCCTCTTGAGTAGCTAGGATTACAGGCATAAGCTTCTAGCACCTGGTTGTTTCTCTATTCTTGAATAGAATCAGCTTGTCAGATTCTATAGACAAATCCATTTATATTAGTGTTGCTTATGAATCAATAGGTAAGATTTGGGGAAAATTAATAGGATTAAACATTAAAATTTTCTATTTACCAACATAATTCTTCTCCACCCAATTTAAGTCTTTTTAAATCTCCCTCAAAGTTTTTAGGCTTTTCTATTGAGAATATATACTCAGCTTTCTTATTTATCACTCAATGTTTTCTGATGTCACAAATGGAGCCATTTGATATTTTGCATTTGTTTGTTGTTATTAGATAGACATTTTTCTATATACTTCTATTCCACAGTGAGAATGTCAAATTCATTTACTAATTCAATGTTGTTTTGACAGGATCTTTTGAATTTTCCACCAAGATAATTAGGTTACCATTTCCTTCTCTCGATTCCTCATACATTTTTATTTACTTCTTGCCTCTTACAACTGGCTAGATCTTCCTCTATAATTCTGAATAAGAAAGTGATAATTGGTATCTCTGCCTAATTCCTAATCATAGGGAGAAGAAATTCAAAATTTCAACACTATATGTAATATTTGCTGTAGGATGTTTTTTAATCATTTGATCTTATTAAGGAAGTTATTTTCTAGTTGGTTGTTATCATGCACAGGTGATTGTCAAACAGCACTGTCAAACACTGTTCTATTATCAGTTTAGGTTATCATGGTTTCCTTTTGTAGAAAATGAGGGCCAATTTATTTGAGTCTTGAACTTTAAAATAAATAGGGTCATTATCTCTGAATTAATTATAACTTGGTTGTAATAAACCATACTTTTAAAACATTTTTTACTTAATTACTTAATGCTTTGTTAAGGATTTCAACGTTCAGTTCTTTCTTTTAATGTTATTCTCAGGTTTAAGTGTCAAGGGTTATGTTTTCCTTCATGATGAGCAGGAAATCCTTCTCTCTTTTCTATTCTCTAAAAGAGTCTTTGTAGGGTCCATGCTCCTTTTCTTTAGTATTAAGAAGAAGTCACTAGTGAGACTACCTGGATATGGTGATTTCTTGGTGGGAAAAGATTTAATCATAAATTCATTTCCTCCAATAAATTCTAGACTCAAATTTTCCAGCATACCACAATATTTCAGTGGTTCTCCTAGGAAACTATGGTGTTTGGCTTTGAGAAGCCCACAAAGTGTGTCATTGGTCAGATCCCATCTACATTATTTCCCTCCACACTCTGGTCCCCACAGTTGGGTCTTCTTGATCCTCATTCTATCTCTGAATTGCCTCTCTGATACACATAGACATTTTTAGATGAAAGAAAATAAAATCGGGGTGGGATGGACATGAGTTAAAAGACACAAAAGAAAAAGCAAAGACAATAAAAACTCCCCTCTGATGCGAATTTAATATATCATAAGATCACCTAGTAAGACACAAGTGTCCTTTTAAAATTATTTTAAAAAAAAACTATTCCAGACTCATCAGGCAAAAATAAAAGCTAAGTTCTATTCCTCACATTAATCCTTCAGACACTTCAACAGGACTTTGTTTCCAAGCTCTAGCTTCCCAGTGGGGACCCAACAGCTTTTTAGTTATTTTAAGTCAGGACCGGAGCAAGAAGAGTAAAGCTTGTACTTGGAAGCCAGTGCTACAATGATCTCTGCTTCTCTGCTTGAGACTCCTCCAGGGATGTAGGCCATACCATCTGAGTTCTGGTGCCCTGGTTAAAACTCTCAAATACTTAAACATTTCTTTGATAGCAGTAAGAAGAGATATAGATCTCTCAACACAAAAATCAGCATCTAAATGGCAGGAATTGAAATGAGGATGAACTTGAGTGTCTGTAATGACTGTGAGAAAAGTAAGGACCTTAAGAACCCTGGAAAAGGCATATGAGCAGGTCTAACAACCAACAGAATAAATATGCCTTCAGCATCAGCCATGCTTAATGGACACTTGGCAAGGAACAACTGTAGCAGACTGTCCCCAAATGAAATAAAAACTATTTCCATTTTTGCATGATCCAAGTGCATTGGGAAGAAATAAAATCAGTGATCGTAGTAATCCAAGACTAAAGCTCACAATATTTTTTAGTTATCACTATATACACATATCATATGTGCATATATTGAAAACATAGCTTATCTTTTATTCCCCAAATGTTGTGAAACAAGAGAAATTCTTGCCCAAACTTCTTATAATCCTAGATTTAGACTCTTTAAAATGAATTCAATATGGGAATCCACCAGGAAATAAATTTTGTGAGAGTAGGCTTTTGTGAGAGCCATTACTTGGTAGAGTCTTGGAGACCATTTGAGCTGATCATTGACTATCTTCTCCAATGACACATCCACTCACAGAGAAGAAAATGTGCTCTGGAGTTCTGGGCCCAATCAAACATGGAAAGATTTTAAGAAGAGCAGTATGATATAGAGGAACAAAACATGGAGTTCAGATGGTTCATCTGCTTTGACTGGGCACTTTGTGGATTGTTCTGACATAGTAATTACTTATTGATTTCTACTTAGTTGGAATAAATAGCACTCAGTGCCAAGCACTGTGTTAGGTACTAGGGAGCCAGGACAGATAATGTAGTACTTTTGCCCTAGGGCATTCACTGTTCAGCAGGGAAGACAGAGAAATAAATGGTTGGGCTTCACGAAGATGCAAGCTAGGGCAAGAGATAAACAGAGCTGAGTGAAATCACTAAGAAGGGAACAATCATTTCCAGCATAAATGTCCCCTTACTCCTCTCTCCTTCCTCTGGCAGAAGGACTGGGCTCTGGATCTTGGCAGAGTATGCTAGATGTAGACTATAAATGGTCACAGCTGGAAGCCATTAGTCCTGCTGCAGTGACAGGAGAGGCTAGCAGAATGCAGAACACAGAAGGTGAGTCCGGGATCGGGCAGCCAAGTCCAGGTTCCATCTGGACCAGAGAAACAGATCTGGGAAGGCTGGTACAAAGCCTGAAGCAAAATCTCTCACCATCAGTTAGCCCTTCACAGGCCTTGCCTGGGAAAAGCTTGGAAAACCTCTGCATGTGGCTGGCATTGAGCTCTCCTGGAATTGCCTTCCATACCTGCATCATGATAACAAGGCAGAAAAAAGAATGCTGGGCCCTAGAGCACACCCAAACTTTTGTTCCAGGCACCCTGACAGGCACAAGCATGGGAGAAACTCAGTGCCTGCCATCAAATGGCTAGCCATATTTATAGAGACAGAAACACTGGGTCAAGGTGGTCAGAAAGAACTTTGGGGAAGAAATGACTTCTGCAGTGGGTCCCAAAGATGGTCTGAAAATCATTAGGTGGAGAGAAGGCAAGGAGGCACATTCTAAGGAAGAGACTGGAGTTATAAGCACTAAGAATTACCAGAGGACTCAATTCACAAAGGGTAGAAGACTATGGGCAAAACAAGACAAGAGGAAAGATCTGGAGCAGCTTACAGGGGTTGGTCAATAACATATCATGGAATTTGTCCTGTATCCTGCAGGCAGTGGGAAGTCACTGGCACAGTAGAGATGGAATGAAAGCAAATGTTCTCACAAAGCACTTCCCCTTGAAAAGCATCCCTCCCTGGCCAGTAAAGGCCTTTCAACTGGAAGATGTCAAAGCGCAGCCTAGTCCCAGGTGATAAATTTACCTGCCAGCTACTGAGAGCCACATCAGCTTGAGAAGCTTTGGGTCTCTCCACTATATTTATTTCCCAGTCAAAAATTGAAGGCACTCACAACGGTAGAGAAAGAGGCAAGCTGAGGTTGAATGGGCTCCTGATGTATAGGAAGTCCTGAAAGTACAGAAAACACATTAAACTGCAGGACAATCAAAGGGCAATACTAGAGTTTAAACTCTGCCAATCACTCATCCTTCACCACCAGGTTAAACGTCTACTGCTTGGCTGGCTTCCAATCCTACTGGCACCTGAATGCAAACCATGACACACCGCTGTGCCTTGCAATTAAAGGTAAAAGTATACTCATGAGCTGCCAAGGGAGAGAGGCCCAACATGTAAAGGAGCATCATGCGGAAGTGCCCATTATTGTGGCAAAGTGCATGAGGCAATGATATGCTGTTATTTTGCTGAGTGACCTTCAGTAAGCCTGCTGACCTATTCATAGCTGTTGTCTAACAGCCATGGGGAATAGGACATCACTCTGGGTTTTTAGAGGGGGGAAGAGGAGCTATGCTTCAAAGGCCCAAGAAGGAATTGTCCACTGTAGATTGGAAGAAAACATATTGCATCCTTCTTGACTCAGATATCCAATATAACTCTGCCTTGAGGGCAGTGAACATAATATGAGCATTCCAGGAAGCTGAAAGACAACTTACACTGACTTTAAAAAAACACACATTTATTGACTGTTAGTTATCTCGTAGACTAAAACATCTTGGATTTCATAGTGTACTCTGCCAGTGGACTTAATACTCAGTTTCCTGGCATTGTGATAAACATTCACATCTTCTGAAACATACTGAATTTCTGTAGTGAAGTCCAATCTCAAGGGCAATGCTTGAAAAACACCACTATTATCCACTTGGCAAACTCCAGCTTGTCATTGGAAAGCTAGCTCCTTGTGACCTCTGCTCTACCTTTCTTCATGGTAGCCCTAACCACTCCTTCTTTGGTGTTTCCAAAGTGACTAATCCATCATGACATAGCTCTTTAGTCATAGACTATGTCTCATTCATATTTGTGATTCCATTGCCCGGGACCACGCTGACCACACAGTAAGTTTTCAATAAATGTTTGCAGGATTGATAGCAAGCAAGCTGGGTTTGTTTGCACTTGATCCTATGTTCAACAAGAATCCCAAAGAGCCTCCATTGTTAAAGTCGTCTTTGTTTGCCAAGGAGACTTATGTGTACTCTTAAGCTTAAGCCTTTCTCCTAAGATAGAGACCTACAAATCTAACTGCCTGACAGCCCCCTCACCTGAATGTCCCATGGTATCAAAGTGACACAAACAAATTGGTTATCTTTTGCCCCAAATGTTTTTTTTTTCTGTAGTCAATCTATGCCTTTCTAGTATTTCCAATTTCCCAACTTGCCCTCATTTGCTCAACCATTCAGGGTGAAAGATATTTTTTTAAATCTCAATATCCAAGCAAGCACCAGGTTAGGTTGATTTTAATTTCTAGTACTTTTGTAGCCAGCCACACCTCACTTTCTTTTCTTTCTCCCACTGCAGTAGTTTGTGTCCTTGTCACCCTCATGCCTACTGAATATAAATGTGTGTATGTGTGTTTGTGCTTATGTATTCATGTATGTTGCACATATATTTGTGTGTATAGGTATACACATATACACATATACGTATATACCTATAGATACACATTTTCTCTACATATACAGCAAAGTACGTAGTATATAGATATTATTATACATGCATTTTTATACATATATACACATATATCCATTATATAGAAAAGTATAAATTACACAGAAATATTGTTTTATGTATATATGCATTATATATAATCTTGTTTTATTTAGAGCATAACATTCTATAACCTGTTTTAAAAAAAACTTATGAGTAGCTTTCCATATCAATATACACCGTATAATCAATCGGCCTGGTTTCTCATGTGAATATATTTTACCTCTCTATTGAATTCCTCATAAAAGGGCATCACTACATCAGTATTTTTCAAGTTCTCTTAGGCTATCTCATGCAATCAATGCCAGAAGTTCTATCTGGGATTTAAAACCAAGTGGGGGTGAGATATAGGAGTGTCAGCAAAAGCTTCATGGAAGTGGAAAGATTTAAGCTGAATGTTGAAAAAGAGCAAGATTTCAGGAGGCATTTATTAGTGAAAGCCCAAAAGCAAAGAGAGGGAAGATGATAGAAAAGATGCTGACACTGAACCCGTTTGCATGGCCTATCTCATTTGATGCTCAGGGGGTCTCATGAAGCACTGCAGAAGATTTGTTGTTTGCCTAAGATTTCTTTCCATGCTCATCTTTCTTGTAGCATCAGTTATGAGGTGTATGTTTGGAGAAGCTGGGCCAAGCAGAAAAATGGAAAATACCTTGCCCTTGACCATGCCACTTGGTTAAAAAAATTATCAACCTGGAGCTGCTTATCTATAGCTTTTAGTACAGGAAGTAATAAATTCCACAAGCTTCAGCCAGTTGAGGCTGTGGATTGTTAGAGCCAAAACATCCTGACTAACGTATACAGGTAAGATTCCCATTTTATAGAAAATGGCCTGAAGTTAGTCAGACTACAGCTGATGCTATGTTCTCAGATACTTGCAAGACAGGTAGAAGAACCATGAGTTTAAGCTCAGTCCAGACAAAGCTAGCAAGATTCTATCTCAAAAAACAAATACAAATGAAAAACTCAAGTAGTTGAGTGTTTGCCTAGTATGTTCAAGGACATAGGTTCATTCCCCAAGACCCTGCCCCAACAAAAAAAAAGAAAGAAAGAAAGAAAATGAAATGGAGATTTGAAGCAATTAAACTTTTCCAAAATCACAGAACTGATAGCATTAATCATGGTAAAAGAAAGGCTGAACAGTCAGCTCAGGACCACACGCTGTACCAGACAAATCACGACTGTCTTTGGGAGCTGTTCAGGGTTCCTAATGTCGGACATCATCAAAGTGGTGATTCCTGAAGATAAATGAAAAATTCTGATTATATTACCTTTTGTAAGTATTATGGGGCAATAAGCTGCTTCTTCGTTCATTCCTTCTCACTTGTTTCCAGGGTTTGATGATTCAGGCCTAAAACACCTGACCTAAGACTTCAGGGTAGATTCAACTATGAGGCTGAAAAGAAATAATCTTTATAGCTGCATAAGAGAAGACGCGACATGGAGTGTTCTAAGCCATTTACAGTTGGCTTAGGGTCTAGCTGAAGTAAGACAGCTTTCCCAGACAGCCATGTCAAGAGGCTGTTAATGCTGAGGAGAAAATCTTCACAGAGAAATAATGTTTTACAGCTTTGTGTCCAGGAGGCAGGTCCCCCCTGAGCTCTCAAAGGCAAATGCTCTGTGGTTTGGAATCAGGATGGCACAGTTGAAACTAGAAGCCCATGTCTTGTTACTTCCAAGACCAGTTCCCAGAGCTAAACTGCACACTGAGAGTTCTACTCTGATATCAGCTCTCAACTCTCAACAGGTACAAAGTAGAGCTGGGAAATCTTTCATATATATATATATATATATATATATATATATATATATATATATACATATACATATATATACTGTTAGAGCCTCCTCCAGGATGATTGAAGATACAAGGTTCAGGCCAAAGACCACTTTGGATAATTGCATCCTATCTGTCTGCTACTCTTCTTATGGGACTGTCGATGTCTGGCCCAGCCTGGCTGCTTTAATCAGTCAAATGCCTCTCTGCTACCATACCCACAAGCAAAAGATATACTGCAAAACTATGCTGCCAAAAGTCCTCACTGGCTCAATCCTTAATCTTAGGGTTAGGCTTACTTTGCCCCCTGTGGCTCGACTTGGTTCGTGCCTTTCTGAACTCTTACTTTGGTTGTTTTTTGTTTTTTTTTTGCTTTTGGGGTTTTCTTTAATTAATTTATTATTTATTTATTTTTGCTTTTCCTTACTAGCTCTAAGTAGTTGTTCAAAGGAGTTGCCACTTCACAAAGAAGCTGGTGAATACAATATATCTTGAACAATGTCAGAATGTTCGACTCTGACTTTGAAGTTGGTCTTTCTGTTCGAATCCCTTTTTCATCTGTTAAATATAAGCAGATTGTCTCTAATTTGGAATTCTCTTTATTCAACCTTGGCTCAGATTCTCTTCTGATCTCGATACCTGTGTTTACTCTAAGTTCGACTTTTTCTTGGAGACTTTATATATCCGTGATCACATGCTCTGTCAGGTTCTCCTCTAGACTCATCCCCTTCTGACAGCTCTAGGTTTACTAGACTAAGCCAAGAGCACCTCAAAGCTGCTAGATGTTACTGTCTTCCTTAGCTCCTATTTGTCCTGGATTGTGTGCACCATGTGGTGTCTCCTATATAATTTTATACAAAGCATCCTGAGCTTGAAGCCAGAGATAAGAGTTTATCATTTTGCCCCTTCAGTAGCTGAGAAGCATTGATAAGCGACTCTCCCCCTACTGGGATTCAGTCTCTTTATCAATTTTATGAGACGCTTCCATCAGACAGACTTGGAGTCACCCACCAGCTCACTCCATACTTCACTACACAGACCACCAGATGCCCAGAGATAGTCACAAGTACAGGTTGTGTTCTACTAGGCATGGTCAGATCCACTGCACAACAATCCTTGCTTCATAGGGGCCCACTGTGTCAGTCACTGCTCAGCATCTGAAAATATTGTTCCATCAATCTTCCTTGAGATCAGGCAATGAGGTGAGGCTAATACCATCCCAATTACATCAAGAAGAAAAACAAAAGCCTGGAAATGTTTCATAAGGCACCCAGGTCACAAGATGCTAAGAGGTAGAGCCAGGGTCTCAACATAGTGACTTCTTGCCCAAATGGAAAAGTAGGAAAGGATCCTCACAGAGCCAGCCAGTCTTTCTTCCCGGGGGATGTCTAAGTGGGAATGACACAGCATGGCATCATCACTTACTCCTGGGAACTGATGAATGTTGGAGTACTTTCCTCAGGCTAATTCCTTCTCCCATCTCTCTCAATCTACTGTGTACCCTGTGAAAAGAAAATTCAACACCACTTCCAACTTCTCTCAGCAGGAAATGTTTTTCATTATAATGTTTTCATTGCATACACACACACACACACACACACACACACACACACACACACACACACACACACACACACACACACACCACTGATAGACTAGAAGGAAGCACTTCCCATTCCATATCTACTCGGCTTTTTAAAACATGTTAAGACAGGTGCTGGGAGGTCAGGGTACCAGTCTAAAAACTGTGAGTAGCTAAGAAAACACAGTACTAAGGTCATATACCTCCATTAGACAAGAGTGCAAAGACTGGTTTATGCAATCTTCCAATTAGGACAACCAGGGTCCTCAAAGTATTCTAGCTCTATATGGTCTCATTCAATTGTCTCTCTGTCTCCATCTCTTGTCTGTTTCCCCTCTCTCCCCCCACACATACACCTGGGTCTCTCTCATGGCAAGAGCAGTATTTACTTATATGTTTTTTTTTTCTTGGAGAAAAACATTCAGTAAATATTTGCATTTATTGGTCTTTCTAATTCCCAATCTGGAACTGGCCCATGGTCCTGATGACTGGCTAAGAGTGTCTATAACTAGTCTCAAGTTCTGGATTACCAGCTCTCTTCTAGTTCTCACTCTCAAATGAACATTGTCTGCTTTAAATGCCTGCAGAGTGCCTTCCACCTACAGAAAGATCCATGAACAAGCAGTATCACGAAGGATTATTTTTCCACTAGGAAGGAGTTATGAACGAACCTTAACTGGCTCTGTACATGTAACGGTAGTGATTCCTGCAGGAACAATGCTACAATAGGACTGTCTGTGACTCTGGGGCAGGAAGTCCTGAATGGGAGTTGCTGTTCTACCAGCTCTCCCTGCAGAGTGGACCTTGGAAGGTGATGAGTACAAACTTGCTCTGCACATAGTGTGTGAGCAGGGTGAGGGCAATCATCACTGGAAACATACACTTCATTCAATGAGACTAAAAACCATCAGTGGATTCATGAGAAGGACAGAGGCAGGAAATAGAAGGGATGCAGAATGGTAACTTCTTGTTGTGAACGTTTGAAAGAACTTTGCAAAATCCTAGACTGAAGAGTGATGGATTCTTTCCCCCAGGATAAAAAAAAAGACTTCTACATAGAGAGAGTATGACTGGGAACTGAGCAGAGATAAAAGCCAAAGACAGCTGCATTTAACTCTGGAAAGGGAGGTCATATGGCTGAACACATTCCCTGTAGGGAAGGCATAATGTTATTTAATTCTCAGCCTTACTTTAAATAAAAACATGGTGAGCCCCGTTTTCAGACAGGAAAACTAAGACGGGAAGTTAAATGATACATTGAAGGTTCTAGAGAGAGATAGGGACTACCCTGTGAAGGTTTTTCCACTCCCTTCTATCACCTTACTGATCTCCAGGGAGGAATCAGACATGACCGACAAGTTCCAAACTGACCACTACCCTTTCTTTTGTCTGGTCTCAGTGCCAAAAGCGAATCAAGTGTATTTTTCTTGCCTCCATCCCCTCTGAATCATTTCTCTCCTCTGTTTGGTCATCACAAGACAGCCCAGGCCATTTCTCAACATTAGACTGGTGCTGTGGAGTGACAGGGCTGACTGTCTACAGCTGCTCTCAGGATTCCCTCCACATGGGGCTGCCAGCACACACTCAGGCCTCCATTTGTCACTGAAGCCAGTGTTCCAGTCTGTGATGCCAGCTCAGACCCCAACCTAGAGGACAGAGATTCACTGGCTGAAAACCCACCCCTGAGCCATCTGGCAGACCTCACTTCTCATTACCCGGACACGCTCACCAAAAGAATGTGTGCTGAGCACTGAGTGCTATGATGATGACCTTGGGTTGGTAATGGGGAGATAGACCAAGGGTGAGACGTGAATGCCAGCAGCAATCTCTCTGCTTGGTTGAGCTCACTGAGGAAGAAAAGAATAGAGTCATTTCTTTCACTGGTGGTGGTAGCTGTTTGTGTTACAGCTCTGTCTACCTCAGGGGCAGTAAGATCCATTTACTATATGACCCTGTGCCAGAACATTAGAAAGCACACAACATGCTGCATTCTCAGGCTCTGGGCTGAAAGTACCAGGATGCTCAAGAAATACAGGTATGGTGGGGGCAGGGTAGGAGACAAGACATGGAAGAGCCGGGCGAATCCAACATGCACCTCATCAATCTACAAAGTGCTCATTAGCCTTCCTTTTATACTTCTCTCATGCTTATTAGGGCTCCCCCAGCTATTCTGGGGATCTCTCCTCCATCTTCCAATTTCTAAGCCCAACATGCCCATTAATATCCCGCTACATGCACTACCCTATTGTCCTTTCATTTCCATCCTCATTCAAATGCAAAAATTCCTTCTGAAATCTAGTGTGCTATTGCATCTACATTCCATGGGCTCTGACTATTTCTTCAAGTGCAAGACTGTGTTCATTTTACCCCCATAACTGGGACGCATAGTCGTCCTTAAAAACGATCTTTGAAGGCCTGGTAGAGTACTTGCCTTGCAGGCATGAGGCCCTGGGTTTGATTCTGCAGCACCACATAAGCAGAAAAAGCCGGAAGTAGCGCTGTGGCTCAAGTGGTAGGGAGCTAGCCTTGAGCTGAAGAACTGAGGGACAGCGCCCCGGCCCCACGACTGACAAAAAAAAAAAAAAATCTTTGAAGAATTAAGAACTGTTAGGATTTCCATTGGTCATCCAGGTCCAGTTTCAGATGCTCTATCAATGTCAGTCAGGGTGTCACTTTCTCCCTCAATATAGTCAACTTAGTCAATGTCCTCTCCATTGGTCTTCATCCTCCTACTTCTATTACCAGCTTGCCCCAGCCATTACTCCCACCCCTGAATGGAATCTTAAGGCTGCCAGTCAGATGATCCAGGCAATGAAGAGAGTGAGAATCTTATATATCATCTAGGAACATAAGACCTCTTTAAATCCTTGTTTTAAACCCCAAGACAGTATTTACACAGAAAAGGAAGGTGTTTTTTTCTATTTTTAAATCATAATGCTTTGTTGGAAATCTTCTACACACACATAAAACCTTAAGCCAATAAAAATCAAACTAAAAAATATGTTGGGCAACTATAAATTCCTACGGAGTGTGGCAAGTGGCTAATTTTTATTATTTCCTTTTAAATGCCTAGGTAATCTTACTGCAAATTGTATCTTTACTTAAAAAAAAAAAAAACATGATTCTACTTGAGGCAAGCCCTAAAGGGCATTTTTGGATAAAATCCAGGTTATAGGTTTATATTCTTCCCATTTTCAAATAAAATGCAAAAGAAAAAAAACTAGTAATCATTTTAATGAGCCTTTAAATAAAGTCTTGGCTACAGCATACTGCAATAATTTATACAGGGAACCACATACATATATTTGCTGAGAAAAGGACTTTGACTACAGACTGAATTTCCAAGAATTATTCTAGATTCCCTTTCCTTTAAGTGATTAGTTTGAATCGAACCACATTTACAGAGCCTCTCCTGCACTGGGCGGGTCACACTTGCAAAGTCAGATGGAAACTTCTGAACAAAGGCCTTCCCCTCATTGATCTTTCTGTTTTTCAGATTTCTTAGCCCCTGGTGAGATTTGATTCTGCTCCTTTCTATAGGGAAAAAGTAGAGGTGTGGATATTTTCTGATGCTCTTTCTGGTCACACCAAGAGGAGAAAAGGTTTTGAGAAACAAAAGATGTATGTTTTCTTTCATATGTAGAATTTACATCTAAACTATAAATACATACGTAAATATATAGAGAGTCATATGATATATACACATATGTATTAACTAAAGTATGTCATATATACGGGAGAATATCAATGGTATAATTCCTCTGAACAACTTAGAGTTTGATGAAATAAATACCCTGTGGTTAGGGAGGAGAGAGGTCAGGGGGAGGGACAAAGATGAATGGTGAGAGGAAATGCAATCATAATAGTCAATGGATATATGAATAAATAGAACTATATCAGTTGAGGAGACAGGCAGAGTTGAAAGAGGTAACGGAATGATCAAAGGGATAACTTTGGCCAAGATGCAGTGTACCCACAAGCTGACATGTTGAATTGAAATCTCTTTGCACAACTACTTAAGGACAATAAAAATAAATGAATACATAAAAAATATTTTTAAAGGTTTAGGCTTGGAATCAGTAAACAAAGGAAATTTAGTCCCAAATTCTATTCTTTTCTCAATTCATTTCTCAATTCTTTTCAGGTGTTTTCTATAACATGCATCATGTCACATATTGCTCTAGCTTCCTGGTAACTATGTTAATTTTTGAGGCAAGAAGAATGAGGTGGCTGAGAATTAACAGGAGTGAGACCATTTCTCTCTATCAGTAGGATGATCAATCTCTCTCACACAGTCAGAAGGTTTGATTTTAAGAGACAAGGAAGAAGATGGAAAAAGAGAAGGTGGCTGTGTGGCTACTGGATGACGTAAGAAGTAAGACTCTTAAGAAAATCAGGTTTCTGGGAATGCATCCTCCCTTAGAAAGCCTGGATGTAGGCAGCCTAGACAAAAAGTTCTTAGAGGAAGAGGCAGACTTCCAATATTAGATTATGATACCAGCTCCTTCTGGGTAGTAACAATTAGCATACACACATGCACACACACTGCAAGAGAATTTACTGCCACCCTTTGGCTCCAAAGGCCATGTTTCACTGGTAGACCTTCTTATCACCCAGCACATGACCTATCAGGCCAACTAGACACGGGTATGAAAGCAAATGTGGGTCTGACAATCTCTAATCCCTGACTCCGTACCCTTTATGTTTTGTTTGTTTGTCAGTTGTGGGGCTTGAACTCTGGGCCTGAGCGCTGACTCTGAGCTCTTCAGCTCAAGGCAAGCACTCTACCACTTGAGATACAGAGCTATTCCAGTTTTCTGGTGGTTAAATGGAGATAAGAGTCTCACAGACTTTCCTGCTCCAGCTGACTTTGAACCATGATCCACAGATCTCAGCCTCCTGAGAAGCTAGGATTACAGGTGTGAGGCTCCAGTACCCAACTCTTATATGTTATTTCAAAACAAAGAAATTGCATATAAAATATCTATATAGAGTCAGACTCTGGGGACTCATGCTTGTAACCCTATCTATTCAGGCAGCTACGATCTGAGGATTACAGTTTAGAAGCCAGCCAGGGCAGGAAAGCCGATGAGACTCATCTCCAATTAATCACCAAAAAGAAAGAAATAGAGATGTTGCCCAATTGATAGAGCACCAGCCTTGAACAACAGAAAAAAGCCCAAGTATCTGTACTTGGGCTAAGCCCTGAATTTCAAGATTCAGTACTGGTATAAACAAAATCCACATAAAAAGATCTTGTATGAAAATCAGAAAATCATAACAAGGATGTCAACAATACCACAATGGGCTCCCATTTTTCCATGACAACAATCACCTGGAATCTTATGAGGGAAACCCTTATCTGGATTGTCTACCAAAATGTGGGCCACCTTCCTTGGTATCATCTGTGACTTTTGCATGCATTGCAATCTGCAACTCTGGGTCTACATGTGTGGTTATTTCTTATACGTATCTCATCTGGCCAAGTAGATGACAAGTTTTTGAAAGCAGGAAGCCTGTTTTGAAAGCAGGAAGATTGTTTAATGGTGGCAAATCACCTTTCCACATTCATTTTTCTTCCACACTGCTTTAGCTTAAGAAAATTTAATACCTGTGAACTGTAGGTGTGCTATCCTACTGCTTACTTTCCTGGCCCTGCAACCATCTTGGGACACGGGAGTCAGGGAAATCAGGACTCCAGTATTTTAAAATTCTGCATTCTGTTTTGTTAGAGGTTTAAAGGGTGCTCAGTGTTAGCATGCTGGATCTAGAGAAGGATACATTTATATGCAGGATGGCCTATCCTTGCAATGCCTTCTCAGCAGCTTGATCATTGCAAAATAAAATAAAATTTGATTGGAAATTCCCACTGTATTTCTGCAGGTTAGACTGGAAGTAATTATCCTCCTCACTGCTAAATCAATTAGGAATGGAGGTTCTAACACTTCCCTCCACCTCTGAGAAACTGCTAATCCTCTGCCACTAATGAGAATAGAAGTCCAGACAACAGGATAATGCAAATAGCATGATGCCTGTAGCTCACCTGGGTTTTCTATCTGTGACAGTGACAGCCAATCCCTGTGCCCAGAAAATGGTGAATGTGAATCCTGGGCCTCTCTTACTACCCATTTTACAAAAAGCAAGCGGGTTAACTGCATATGCCTTTGCTTCTTTATCTGTCAAATGGAGATAACACGCTCAGGTTCTGGGGATGAACACAAACTCAGAATAGACTGTGGTAGAAACTTCACGGAGTGTCCAGAACTTGATTAGGAGCTCAGCAAAAATAAATAAATATTTATTCACCAGGGTACCAATGGCTCTCATCTATAATCCTAGCTACTCAGGAATCAGTTCAGAGCTCTGGGCACACAAACCCTCCAGACTCCAAACAATCTGTCAAAAGCTAGAGGTGGAAGCATGGTTCAAGCAGTACAGTGCCAACTGTGAGTGAAAAAGCCCAGCCAGAGTGAAAATGTGAGACTGAGCTCAAAACCCAGTACTTTATTCTGATGTCAAGCTGAACACACACACACACACACACACACACACACACACACACACACACACACACACACACACACACCACACACACAGAGGCAACATACTTATTATGTGGTCATATTCTTTGGCACTCAGACCTGTGTGTTCTCTCTGCCTTCTCCAACACACTGTAGCCAATGTTGCAGGTGGCAGCTGCTTTTGAGCCAGAGCAATTAGACACAACATGCCTGCATTCCTCGGTCCACTCAAAGACTCACTCTCATATGGATTCACTCATGGGAGTCAAGCCCCTCTCTGGCTAAAGCAAACAGTCGTCAGCCTGATTGTACACAGCATAGCTCCAATAAACAGACTTGACCTTGGCACTTGCTATTCTGCATGGGCCTAAGAACAAGACTTAACTAACAGTAATGAATTCTGAGGACCCAGAGATGTTTAGCCCTGTAAAGGGAAGGAGAAGCTGCATCCTGGATCGTGCCATTCCCCATCATGGCAGAGCCCTTCATCTGGGACGCAAACTCCATACACTCCCTGCTTCCAGAATTAACACACTGCTCTTTGCTTTCCAAGTACCAGGCTCAGAAACATCCAGCAGCGCTGGGCTCCCTTCATGAAGCTGGGCTCAGACCCAGGTAATGAACTAATTGGCCAATCACCAAAGAAAGGTAAACAGAGACACAGAATGCCCAAAGAGGGCATAATAATGCTGATACTACCATACCAGCGTAAGGTGTAGGACAACTTCAAATGGGGAAACTCTGAGCATGGTATATCAGTTCTCATATACATAGGGAATTATGACATTGCATCCCAGTGAGAAAGACAACACTACGAATCCAAATTCCAACTTGTTAGGGAAAAGCTCAGCATCAGTGGATGCATCTTGACTATTTTGCCCCTAAATATGTCCATTTGGGAGGTGTTGAAGATCCATCATTTATGGTAATATATCCTTGAGGTGATTTATCAGTCTATTACCTTATCTTCCCTGCTTTCTAAAGTGGCTGAAAGGATTAGAGAACAACATAGATAATGCATCCAAAGAGGAGCTTAGAGCAGTAAGATACTCAGTTATCACTACCTAAGATTACTATTGGTTATAGGATGTATTAATACATGCGCTTTTAACCCAGTGGCTTATCAACGATATTTGGAGATACATTTTGTTCTCAAAAAATAAGTGTTAGAACAAAAGTCAACATTTAGCTTTATATTAAAACAAGCACAATTTACTTTTTTTTTGCCTGGGGCAACAGATCTCCTCTGATGCCATCATAGCCTCCAAGGAAAGCAGTGGCCATCTGTTAAATAAATAACTCATTAGGTAGAAAGCATGTCCTTTCACAAGATTAGCTGAAAAATCTGTTGGAGCTCACAGCCATTAGCTAGCCAATCAACATGAGGATCTAAAATAAGAACTTTTCTTAATGCTGGCTAAGAAAGAAAAAATCCAGGTACTACCAGTTGAAACTTCTGGGCATATTTTAGAAGGAAACTAAAAACATTAAAGAGTTGCATTATGCAATCATAATCATGCAAAATTCTAGGTTAATTTAAAAAACTGAGAGGTTGGGTTCTGTGGCTCACACTTGGTTCAAGGCCTGCCTAAGGAAAAAAGTTAATGAAACCTTCTTCTCAACTAATAAAGCTGGGCATGATGGCACAGCCTGTCATCCAATTACCTGAGGGGAATAAACAAGGGGATCACAATAAAAATTTTGGATCCTACTTGAAAAAGAAAGAAAGGAAAAGGGACTCAGTACATGGTTTAAGTGGTAGAGCATCTGACTAGCAAATACAAGGTCCCAAGTTTCAACCCTAGCATTAATTAATTAATTAAACAAATAAACTTAGAACAAATGAACACATAAATGGGCATTTCAATTGGGGTGAGTTCTACTAAAGGGAATGTCCTGAGTAACAGAGAGCGACCATGAAGGATGTGAGTCAGTGAAATCCAGAGGTTCCAAACACAAATCCATTTAATATCAGGAAGCAAATTTACTTGTATCTTTCCTTGGATCATGCAAGATCTTTATGAGCAGTAATTGCTACTGCTATTTTTAAAAATCCATGACTTTAAACTTTGACTTGGCTTTCCCCAACTGGACTGAAATTTTAGAAGTCTGGGCTTTTAAAGTTCTGAGTAATAGTGTTTAGTAGTTGGCAGATTACTAATTTTGATTATTTGTCCTCAAATTAGACAAAATAGGCCTAACTTCTATTTATTGGATAAAAATGCTTGTCAAAACTTGGCCATGTTGTCACCTCTAGAAGGACAAATGAGGGTAGCATTTGAGTTGGGGATCTCTTTAACCTAGCTCTATATTTCTCCCAGTCTGCAGCACCTACAATACCTTGCCCTTTGTCTTAGTCACCTCTAAGAGTTTATGAGATGTGTTATAGAGAGTTAACAGTTATGACTACAGAAAAACATCTAAAAGAAAAAAAATTTATCACTGTGCTAGATCCTAACAGGCAAGAAATATGATAGACCAAAAGCAGAGCAGATATGAACAGGTGTGACCCTGCCTATACACTGAGAAAAATCCTTGCAAAGACAGTTAAACTGTCATCTACAAGAAACTAGCTTTAATCTAGCTGTGGTCAGATGACGTGAGGCATTAAGGCTGATAAGATGCCTTCATCTGCCAAACATCCAGGTCCTGTCCCTCCTTGATATGATTCCATTTGACCCTACATCAGCCAAGAAATAAGCTACAGTTGGGTTGGGCATACTTTCTCTGTGAGCCTCAACTTCTCTATCAATGAAGGGAGAAGAGTGGAAGAAGATTATTCTTGGTTCCATTCAATTAAATTGTATCATATGTCCATTACAGACACCTATTCACAGTTCCAGATCATAAAGCAATTTTGAGCTCCTAGGCTATGATTGTACAGGGGAGAAAGGTACAAAGGATGGGTATAATAAAATCTTTCCTGCCCCAGCAACAAATCTTCAAAGAAACAACTGCCTGATAAATAAGTGGGCCAATAGACACATGAAGAAATGCTCAACCTCCCTAGCCATAAAAGAAATGCAAATCGAAACAACATTGAGATACCACCTCACCCCAGTTAGACTGGCTATAATCAAGAACTCTAATAACAACAGATGCTGGAGGGGATGTGGACAGAAGGGAACCTTACTGCATTGTTGGTGGGAGTGTAAACTTGTTCAACCACTTTGGAAAGCAGTATGGAGGTTCCTCAAAAGACTCCACATAGAGCTCCCCTATAACCCAGCAATCCCACTTTTGGGCATTTACCCAAATGATCACAAACAAAGCCACACTAAAGCTACCAGCATGACTATTATGTTTATTGCAGCATTATTTACAATAGCTAAGATATGGAACCAACCCAGATGCCCCTCAGTAGATGAGTGGATCAAGAAAATGTGGTATATATATTATATATATAATATATATATATACACACACACAATGGAATTCTATGCCTCCATCAGAAAGAATGGCATTGCCTCATTTGTTAGGAAATGGAAAGACTTGGAAAAAATTATATTAAGTGAAGTACGCCAGGCCCAAAGAAATTTAGGTCCCATGGTTTCCCTTATTTTCAATATCTAGTATATGTCTGAGTCAAGCAGAAAAGGTCAGATAAGTTGATGTTAGGGAAATGAACCCTAAGATATGTATTCAAATATTTTTTTTCTTTCAGGTGATTGTTTCTAACACATTTATAAAATTATTTCTTTGTTGCTTTGTATGTCCCTCCCCCATGGTATAACCCGTGCTTTCACTGTATTTGAGGTTGGTATAATTTGTGGAGGGGAAGGGAAAAAACAAATCATTTAAACAGGGATACAGGTGGATCCATTGCAACAATGAGATGTACAAGTCATTATGTGGTAAAATGAACTTTACAACTTTGGTGGGGTGGGGGGAGGAAGGGGGGAAGGATGGGAAGGGATGGGAAGGGGAAACAAAGGAGGAGGCTACAATGTTTGATAAGAAATGTACTCATTATCTTGTCCATGTAATTGTAACCCCTCTGTACAGTATGTTCACAATAAAAAAAAGGAAAAAAATAAAATCTTTCCTGAGAGTCAGGCATCCTGGGTTTTAAGTATGGCTCCTTTTATTTTAATCAGGCTTCAGTTTTCTTATCTGCAAAAATGAGGCTGTTAATACAGATGAGTGATTCCCTGTGCTGGTACTGGAATTTGAACTTGGGTCCTCAGACTCTCATTTGTTTGTTTTTTTCCCCTCAAAAATGTCATGTCAAAGCAAGCTTTACAATGTCGGTGTGGGGGGGCGGAGGGGGGTATGATTGGGTGGGGGGGAGGGGGGAGGCTGGGAAGGGAGGTGAAGGGTAAACAAAGGAGGAGGCTGCAATGCTTGGTAAGAAATGTATGCATTATCCTGCCAATGTAATTGTAACCTCTCTGTACAGTATGCTCTCAAATAAAATAAAATAAAATTAAAAAAAAAAAAAGGTAGCCCCTCTACCATTTGAACAACACCTCTAGCTTTGGCTTTTTGCCAACTTAACTGAGATACAATTCTCTCAGATTTGCCTGCCTGACTTGATTTCAAATCCAGAACCTTGGATCTCAACCTCCCAAATAGCTAGGATTTTACCGGAATAACACTAACACCCAGCTAGATAAATAGTTCTTAACCAGACTCCTGTATAACTTGGGTCCATAAGTATTATTTGGTGGTTCATAAACTCCTCAAAATGTCTAAAATTTTTTTATAGCAGAGGGCCATTTCCAGAGAGGTCTAAAAGGTTAATCAGATTTGCAAAATGCCTGTGGATTAAATAATATTAATAATCAATTGAAGAGATGAAATCTTTGATCTCTTTCAGAGCTGATATTTGATAATTCTAATCAGAAAACTGAAAAATGTGACCATGGTAACCCAACAACAGACATTGACATAACTCTTCTAATGATCAAGATATTGGCACTTGGCCCAAAGTGCACAGTCTGGAGGTCTGGGGTACAGGCTAAAACTTTGGGCTTTGGTCACTAATGCTAAACCAGAAGCTGGTAATCTTAGCTCCTCCCTTTGCAGAGTTATACAGAGGTACTGAGATCAAAAAAGAGGAGAAGCGATGGGGGCTGTACATTATGGTGATGAAGGTATGAGTCAAAGCTGCCCTGAGTTGAACAGCATAAAAATCATCATGATTCTCAGCCATAACTTGTATTCTACTGTGCTACAATAAGAAACCAGGGATATCTGAACAGGAAGCTCACTTCTAGGTGAAATGCAAGAAAAAAGCTTGGCAGTACAATTGTTTTAGCCTTTTCGAAATTCTGAAATGATCATATATTTATTTATTTAAGTGTGAATCTATCTAAATTTCTAGACAGTAGTGTTTTCCTAGATGTGGTGGAAAAAAATCACATCTCTCCCAATCCAATTCATGGAATAGTATTTATTTTCTAAAACCATTAAATGTTCCATGAAATCTAGATCTCTTCCTGCCAATATGACTAAGTCTTGCACTTACATGATTTCATCCTGGCTGCTAGGCAAGAGGAAAACAGAAAAACAGATAAACTGGCAGAGCCAGGTCAACTCTCTGCCTTGGGAGCCTTAACTCTCTGCCTTAAGATCACCTTAAAGAATCTAGAACTCCATACTGCTTTCTAGAGTGGTTGAACAAGTTTTACATTCTATGGACAACATAACAGCATTCCCTTTGGGCCACATCCCTACCATCCCAACAGCTGTTATTGTTTTCTTTTTTTCTAACTGGGGTGAGGTAGAATCTCATTGTTGTTTTGATTTGCATTTCTGTTTTATGGCCAGAGATGTTGAACATCTCTTCATGTGTCTGTTGGCCATTCTTATTTCTTCTTCAGAGAAGTCTCTCTTAACGTGTCTATCACCCAGCAATCACACTCCTGGGCATTTATGCAAATAACTACTAACCAGGCCACAGTAAAGCCACTAGCACATGTTCACTGTAGCATTGTTTACCATAGCCAAGACATGGAATCAACCCAGATGCCCTTCAGTGGATGAATGGATAAAAAAAATTTGGTTATGTATACACAATGTAATTCTATGCTTTGGTTAGAAAGAATGACAGAATAACATTGCCACAATCATAAGGAAATGCAAAGACTTAGAAAAAAATTACATTAAGCAAAGTAAGTTAGACTCAAAGGAACATAGGTTGCATGGTTTCCCTCATTTGTAATCATTAGAATGTGCCTATAACTCTACAAGTAAATTCAATGGATGGTAAAAGACAAAAAATTACCCTTGTACATGATTAGTTAAACATGTAAACTTTTACACAATGAGACCAAAGGAGAGGATCACAAGAGCCTAATAGTGATGTGCATATGACCATATAAAATGATGCCTATTGAAATGAACTCCAAGAATTGGAAACATGAAGTGTTTTCTAATTGTAATGTTTCCAGTTCTTTTTTTTCTTTCTTTTTTTCCCCCTTTTGAAGTTGTTTTTGATTTCTGTACCCTGTATCATATGTAAGTTTATGTGATTTGGGGAGGGGAAGGGAAAGAACAGAAATAATGGGACCAAGGGTGAACCAATTCAGCAGTATACTCACTAGACACTATGATGAAAATGAACTATAAAACTTGGGGAAGAGGGTTCAGCAGGGAAAAATGGGAGAAAATGAGGCTGATATTGTTCAAAAAGAAATGTATTAATTACTTGACTTACGTAACTATAAACCCCTCTGTTCATCACATTTACAATAAAAAATGTTAAGAAAAAAAAGAATCTAGAACTCAATCTCCTTCCTTAGAGGGAAAGAGTCCTGAATAAAATGCCTTCGGGAAAAAAAAAAAATGCCTGCGAAAAACAAACCTGCAAGAAAGAGGCTACAGACTCAATCTTGGAGTCAAGTTAGACTCCATGTTTAAATTCTAGATCTACAATGTAGATCAAGCTAGAGTGTTGCATAATCTCTCTGTGTTTCATATGCTTTACTTGTTCTGCATGGGATCATTGTAAGCATAAGCATGAGACATGAAAGACCCTCAACACTAGCTCTGGCACACGGCTGAATCCTTTCACTGGAGGTACTGCGGTTGTAGTAGCTATTTATATTATCTCTATCAGGGTTATTGTGAGAATGACAAACCTCTATTAATGTATGCTGATAATTTTTTCAAAAGCAAATTACAGGATATGTAAAGCACTTTATCAGTGATTCCAAGGTTGTTCGGCTTGTTCTTAACTCCTGGCCGTAAACAATCCTGCTACACGCCTCTAGACCTGCTCACCCTGCCTCTTACCTTCCTTTTGTTGGTGGGATTGACGTAGAGGTAGCTGAGGACGGTCTTCAAACCCACTTTGTCGTTCAGCTTTTCATAGGTGGTACCATAATCTGTTGACCTACAGAAAAAGAAAAGGAAAGGGAAAGATTGTTTTATCGAATGGGGATTATGTTTAAAGGGAAGCCAGGCTCTCCCGTGACCCGCATTTTTGTTCCAGAATCACATGAGTGCTTAAAAGTGTTCTTCAGAGATAAAAAGCCCCATTAGTTTTAGAAGAGCAATTAGACTAATGCATCTGCTTACTCGACGCTTGCTCCCCTTTGCTCCCAGCCTTTCGCAGAGACTTACTTTTTATGCCCTTTGTAAAGTTGTGTGGTTAAAGGCGTCGCTGGAGACTACCTGCCTCCCACAAGGCCTCGTCTGAGTTCTCTGTGCAGTGCTGGGTAGGGCATAAGTCCCCACACACCAGCCCTCTGTAAGGGAGCTGTGTATGGAGGCCACAGGGGAGAGGCCAGGTGTTTCTGAGACACTGGGCTGCAGCTGACTTCCTGCCTCCTCATTGAGCTTGGAGCAAGAAATTACTCAGAGGAACAGGAAGTATCCAAGACCTCATGGGTCAAATGAGGCCATAGCATAAAGAAACTATACAGAGGGGCAATGGTATGCCCAGGTGGAAAGTCAATGGATTAGACTGCTTGTAGTGGTTCACTGTTCTATCTGATCCTCTTTGAGCCTAATTTCCAGTAGACTGACCTTCTGCAGAAAGCATAAGTAAGAGCTCAAAAAAACCAAAGTCAGCAACACCCTGATTGCTCTCTCTCTATTCTGTCCAGAGGGAAAGTGCCAAACAGCTCCCACCTTAAAAACTGCCTTCCTTTTCCATACTAGAATCACCAGGCTCCCGCCTCTTTGGCATCAAGATCTTCCTTGACTGGTCTTGGGAATCTTCTGCACCTGTAGCTTTAAAAGGCACAGGTGTGAACTTATTTTCTCCGTGACCAGCTGGCCTTGTGTTAGTTGGCCTCACTCTCATTTCCACACCCTGGCTCTGCAGTCCCCAAGACTCTGACACCACAATGCCCTAGTAACCATATGCTCCTGCCTTCTCTTTGATCCTTTCTCCATCTTCAAACCCTAAACTGACCCTGCTTAAGATCACAGTTTAACCCAAGAAGGCTCGTAGTGAAACTACCTGAGGGCATTTGTGTCATCACTATCGCTCTTCTAGCTGGCAAAGTCCTAGTCTTAAGACTAACACCCACACCCGCACCTTCTCTGCCTCTTTTCCCACATGCCACCTTGTCTCTCCTAAGCACCAGAACACAAGTTTTCATCCTACACTCAAGGCACACTGTAAACATCTCTTTCTGAACTCTAGAGCATCGTGATTGTTTCATGTTCTCTGTCCCAACCACAAGGGAAGCTCCTCAAAGGTTAAAGAACTTTCAAGAACACTATAATATAAAGAAAAAGACTGGCACCAGTGGCCCGCCTATAAACCTAGCTACTCAGGAGGCTGAGATCTGAGGATCATGGTTCAAAGCCAACCCAGGTAGGAAAGTCTGTGAGACTCCTATCTCCAATTAACCACCAGAAAACCAGAAGTGTCGCTGTGGCTCAAATGGTAGAGCACTCACCTTGAGCTGAAGAGCTCAAGGACAGCTCCCAGGCCCTGAGTTCAAGCCCCATGACCAACAAAAAACAAAAATAAAAGGAAAAGTAAGAAATTTGGAGTGTAACAAAATCAGCTTCAGGAGCATGCGCAAGTTACTTAACCTTACTAGAACCTCAGATGTGTGTGTGTGTGTGTGTGTGTGTGTGTGTGTGTGTGTGTGTGTGTGTGTGTGTGTGTGTGTGTGTGTGTGTGTGTGTGTGTATACCAGCCAATCAAAGGTCTTTTTCACTCAGGGGTGGTGTTCTACCACTTGAGCCATACTTCTATGTCTTGTTTTTTGCTGATTAATTGAAGATAAAAGTCTCATGGACTTTTCCTGGTGAGGCTGGCTTTGATTCTGAGATCTCAGCCTCCTAAATAGCTGGGATCACCAGTGTGAGCTACCAGAGGTCAGCAAACCTCAGGTTTCTTACCTAAAATAATGAGCATAATTTAATCTTACAAGGCATTTGTGAGTAGGAAAAAACCAAAGTGCATTAAAATGTTTAAAAACAAAAATTCCACGACATTTGTTCATTTCTCCTTTCCTCAAAAGGCACAGAGGAAGGCCTTGCACACTATGCACACTGGGCATGCTTACCACGTAAACAAATATGAGTGTTTTAAATCCTTCCCTAAGCTACTAGTTCATGGTAAGCATCAGGGATGCTAACTTTAATCATTAGTACCCCAAAATGCTAACTTCTCATGCTCTGTCTCCTATCGACTGCAGGTAGAGATCACTGGGAATCACTCTCAATCTCTCTCTTTGCCTTTACCTCTCAAAACTAGCACAGTCTCCAAGTCTTGATGGTTCTGCCTCCTAAATAACTAGTAGGGTCCCTACTAAAGCACGGTTGTACACAATCATTTTTGCAATGGTTCCCCCTCCTAGACCGATACTCTTCTTCTCTACTCACACCCATCTCCACACATCAAATCACATTTCACCTACCCAAATCTGCGCATGTCACTCCTCTGTAGTAATGACCCCTGCCTGCACACAGGCTCTGTCTCCTAAGCTTAGTTTTGCAAAAGGTGGCGTTGATCTAGCATAAATGGGCGAAATTCTACTCATGTGATCCTCTGCCCCTTTTTCACCTGCTTTGTAATGATCCTAAGTGTGGCCTGTACGCCAGTGCCTTTTACTCTGCTGCACATAATTCCCTTTGCCTAGACCATTCATCCCCAATTTCACCTTCATGATAAATTCAGTGTCTAACTCCAGTATCAGCCCTCTTCTCATGTTCCCACAGGGAAATTAATCACAATTTCCTTTTTGTTTCCATACTGCTTTGGTATGTATTTCTATTTTAGCACTTGGTCTATTGTTTCAACTGTATTATTTCTAGTCTGGGATTTCTTCTTTGACTGTAACCCCTTAAGGGAAAGAAGGCACTTCAAATAAGAGTCCCAGGGCCTCATGTGGCATTCCTGGTACAAAGAAAACACTGAATAAACTGGCTTTTATTTTTTTGTTGTTGTTGTTATTTGTGAGAGTAAGTGAAGGAATGAGATTGTCCAGATCTACTCAGAAGTTTTAATCAACGGCTGAGATCTAGTGGTAACACAGCATATAGCCACACCTCGAAACCACACTCGACACTGTGGATGCCGGCACTGCAGTCAGTACAGGCTGGTAAAATATAGCAGTAGGTGAGGACAGGGGAAGATCTGTAATTCATTCATATTAGAATCAGGTTAAATGACCAGTCAACCCATCACCCTGAACAACTGTGCTTCCAGGGCAGCTCAGGAGATAAGCCATGAGCTCTAGAGGCTGTAAGGGGCATACTTTTATTAATCCAATAAAACATTTTGTTAGATGAATTATGTCTTGATTCTACATTCCTTAAGGCATACAGGCAGGATGGTATACAGAAAGAACATTGAACTGGGAATCTGGAAATCCTGACTCCAGAACTGATTCTGAAATGTGCTCAAAGTATTGCCCTGAACAAGCCACTCCTCTCAGCCTAGAGAAGAACAACACTGTATTCTAACACTTGATAAAATGTTATTCAGGGATACTGCAATATGACTAAGGACTGTTGCAACGGGGATTTTCAGAAGGGGAGAGAGACTGGCTCAACTCCAAACATAAGGAGGAAAAGCCAGAATGTATGGTTAAGAAGCAGAGTGGAAAAACAAACTTTACAATTTAGGCAGAGGTGGAGGGGGGATTGGGGGGGTAGAGATGTGTAGTTGAGGAGGTGGGAGGGACAGGATGGAAGGGGAAAAACAAAGGAGGAGGCAACAATGCTTGATAAGAAATATACTCATTACCTTGTTCATGTAACTGTAACCCCTCTGTACAGTATTTTCACAATAAAAAACTTATAAAAAGAGGCAGATTGGAGGTCAATGGATGAAAAATTAGCAAGACGGTGGGGTAATTCTTAGCTAAACTGATCTAATAGACTGCTGAATACAGGACAAGGTGATTAGTTTTTCCTGGGGTTGGGAGCAGTGGAAGGTTGAGGACTTTGATTGGATATTGAGGCTGAAGAATTGACTTAGCAGAGTTCTTTGATTGGACATTGAGGCTTAGGATTCTAACTGCTAAAACTGGCCTCTTAAAAAATCATGCCCTAAGATTACCAGTAAATTAAAACAGGCTCGTGCCTTTCCTTTTCAATGTAAAGGTGATGTACAGAGGGGTTGCTGTTACAGAAGTCAGGTAATAAGTAAATTTCTTTTTGAAGAGTGTCACCTCTTCCTTCATTTTCTCCCAGTCGCCCCCTCCCCTCGCCCCCAGACAGGTTGTATAATTCATTCTCAACACAGTGTCTAGTGAGTATCACTTCAGCATTAGTTCACCATTTGTTGGCCTTTTCATTTCAATAGCTAAGTGCATATGATCATATGAAATTATGAACTCCAAGCAATGGAAAGAAGAGGGTTTATCATTTTACTTTTTGTGGTATTTTCCCCCCTTGTTGCTGTTTTTGACTTATGTACTTTTGTAGGTAAGTTTATTTATTTGAGGGTGGGCAAGGAGGAACACAGAAATGGTTGGACACAGGGCCATGCCTGTTTTGGGGGGTTGTTTTGGTTGGTCATGGGGCCTGAACTCTGGGCCTGAACACTGTCCCTCAGCTCTTCAGCTCAAGGCCAGTGCTCTACCACTTGAGCCAGAGCGCCACTTCAGGCTTTTTCTTCTTATACAGTGCTGAGGAATCAAACCCATGGCCTCATGCATGCAAGGCAAGCGCTCTACCACTGAGCCACCTTCTCAGCCCCAAAGGGCCATGCCTTTAATCGTAGCTAGTCTAGAGGCCAACAACAGGAGACATAGAATTTGTGGCCAGTCCACTTGCAAAATTCTCAGCCAATAAAAATATAGACATGAGGGTTTTGATAGGAAAACAGCAGTCCAGGCTAGCCCAAGATAAAGTAAAAGCTCTCTCTCAAAAATAATCAGAACCAAAAATGCTAGAATTGTAGCTCAAGTAAGAGAACACCCACCTAACAAGCACAAGGTCCAGAATTCAACTCCCAGAAACAAAAAATGAAACAACAACAAACAAAGTCATAAAACAAAATAGAACAACAATGAAAATAAAATGGAATTCAGAAGAGCTGATCAAGTAAAGAAGAGACAATTTAGCTGGGTGCCAGTGGCTCAAGCCTATAATCCTAGCTACCAAGGTAGGTGAGATCTGAGGATCATGGTTCAAAGTCTGCCTAGGCAGGAACGTCTGTGACACTCTTATTTCCAATAAGCTACTTAGAAAAAGCCAGTAGTGATGCTATGGCTCAAGGGGTAGACCACTAGTCTTGAGTACAAAGAGGCTCAGTCAGGGATAGTGCTCAGGCCCTGAGTTCAAGCCCCAGGACTAGCAGAGACAGAAAGACAGAGAGACAGAGACAGAGAGAAAGAGATAGAGACAGACTCAGAGACAGAGACAGAGAAAATTTGTCAGATCACATTTCCTCATTAACTCACATAATCAATAGGTCCCCTCTGGCACTAAATTTTATTATCGCTCCAGCATCATGCTACTCGTGCTAAGCTATTTTCCAACTAGTGACTTTTCTCCTACTATCTATAGCAATTTTGTAAAAGCTAAATTCTCAGGACTCCCTGCATGACTGATGTCACAACAAACTTCCCTCCAGAATCCAAATAACGCTTATCAAAGGCAGTGTGCTTAGCACCCCACAGTCTCTTACGCTGCAATCGGCACAACAGATTCACACTGACTTTGCTCTTTTTGCAGAAGTGGCTGCTGGGAGCAAGGACTTCTCAACAAAGGAAGCTCTCTGAGTCCTAGCCCCCTCCAGACCTCTGGCAGTCTCTGCTCATTCAAGGTGCCAGAAACAAGTCCAGGTCATCGAAGACACCTGAAGGATCCAGCAAGCCTGTGCGATCAAAGGTGCCCTTGACTCTGTTGTTTCCAGCAGGAATGCAACTCACTGCCTTCACCACAGTGTTCTGGGAATCCACTTAGCCTGGGGTGAGGGGCAGAGGGCAGAGAGGACTCTGCCCAGTTGTCAGAGACAGCAATGCCCAGGAAACTAGCCCCAACATGAAACCAAACTATTCTGCATCTCAAGGCTCCAGACATCTGCCCTGGGTTCACATACAGGGAACCCACTCATTCACAATTGTGGAGCTAGTCTTCCAAATTCTGAAGCCAGGTTCACAAAACTGAAACACAGCAAATGCTGCACCTCCCCCCACTGCGTGCCCACCCCAGCCAGCATTATGCCAGTTTTTAAATTGTTTTGGTAGACACAGCTAACCAGGAAGGGACACATGAGACATGTATAACCACAGGGCTCTGGTTTCCAGCTCTGTTCTGATGCCTTATGTGCACACGTGTGCATGTGTGTGTGTGCCTGTCTGTCTGTCTGTGTCTGTTTCCCTCTCTCTCATACTTTCTCTATGTTTACATAAATTATTTGCAGCAGAAAGAAAAGCCCAATGTGTCGACAACTATGGCACTTCTGGAATTACCAGCTCTTTGTGTCCATAAGCAACATATAACCTTTCTGAGTGCTTTTAAATTTTCATGAAGGTTATCACATTAGATATACGTCGTGTGTCATGCTTATTTTTACCCAACATTCAGTTTTTGAAATGTATCTGTGTTGACACACCCAGCCGCAGTTCATTCGTCTTATCTGCTATAGAGTCTTTCTGCTTATGAATAAACCAGTTCTTTGCTCAGCCTTCTAAGAACATTTGGTTTCATTTTTCTTTTAAAATCTGCTAGCATCAGCACTGGCTTCCTGAGTATTTGTGAAAAGCATTTTATCTGAGAAGACATCTTCTTGAGGAATCACAAGGTCTTACCTTATGTGTAACTTCCGCCTTACTGATTGTTGACAATAGTTTCTTTCCCAAGGAGCCTGGGCCTCTATAGAGACAGTGTTCTTCAGTTCCTCTACCTACCTGTCAGATGACTTAGATGGCATCTAGCTGATCATTCACACTACTCTCTAGGTACCATATAACTGGAAAACCAAAAGTCTTCCCTCTTCAACTTCCCAGAGATGTTCAGGGATCTTCTCAAATGTCAACTCCTAGTCCCTGAACCCTTATCTCATCCTGATCAGTGTGTGGGAGGCTTTGGCTAGATCAGCTACATTCTGGAAGAACCACCCCAGCCTGATTTACCATGCTCCAGGTTGTTCCCTGAGGACTTCTCCCCCTAGTGGCAATGCCAGGAACTGAAAGATAAACAACCCGGTACACATTTTTTTTTTTTAAATTGTGAAAATACTGTACAGAGGGGTTACAATTACATGGGCAAGATAATGAGTACATTTCTTATCAAGCATTGTAGCCTCCTCCTTTGTTTCCCCTTCCCATCCCTTCCCATCCTCCCCCCCCCCGCCCCCCCCTCCCCCACCCAATCCTCCCTGCCCCCGCCTCACAAAAGTTGTAAAGTTCGTTTTCAACATAAAGACAACTTGTACATCTCATTGTTGCAATGGGTCCACCTAAATCGTTTAACTAGGGATACAGGTAGACCCGGTACACATTTTATCCATCCAGTAAATCCCATTCCTTTCTTGAACTTCTAGAAGAGAAGTTGGTTACAACTAGCATATAAAGTGCTATTTCAGAAGTAAAAGAACAGAAGGGAAAAGTTATGTCAGTTCAGCCACACTGGTTTCCCAGAGAGCTGAACTGTAGACTCAATCCCTACCCCAATCCCCACCTCCATCCCCATGCCAAGATCCTGACTGAAGGTTCTGGAAGGTCCCTGTCAGTTCTCAAGAGGCCACCAGAGGTTCTGTGTAAGAGTGAGCCTGCTGCCTTCCTACCCAATCCTCACCTTCTCCTTGTTTACCCCTGAAGCCCTCATGAGGTACCACCTTCCCTCCCTGTTCTCCTCCTGTCCCTACACTCTGTGAAGCCAGTTTCTCCAACACTGAAGCCTTATTAGTACCTTCTCTCCTCAAGGAATTTCCTTCTGTGTGATGGATTCTAAACTTAGTAGATGGCCACAACAGAGATAGTTCCCTTCCTGGTAGAATTTTTGTTGTTGTTGTTGGTACTTGGATTTGCTTGTTTCTTAACATGCATCTATCTATCTATCTATCTATCTATCTATCTATCTATCTATCTATCTATCATTTGTGACATCTGCCATATGCCAGGCTTCTCTTTTTCTAGTGACTTATGAGTAGCTCTAGCTCTGATTGGCAAACTTTTTTTTTTTACTGTAAAAAACCAGATAGTAGTTTTTATTGTGAAAATACTGTACAGAGGGGTTACAATTACATGGGCAAGGTAATGAGTACATTTCTTATGAAGCATTGTTGCCTCCTCCTTTGTTTCCCCTTACCAGCCCTTCCCATCTTCCCCTCACCCCACTCCTCCCCAGATAGTAGTTATTTTAGGTTTAGTAAATCTCCCCCACAACTTTAGTGATCTGTGGGTTACAATGGTTCCATTTTAGATTGTCATTTCTGCGATGATGCAATTTTGATCGCTTTCTAGGCTCGCAATAGGTGGTAGTAGATGCTTGAGATGCTGGACAGAAGCAGGGAGTCAAGGCTCCCAGTCAACATCTGATCAAGAGGAGAAACCCCACACATTGTATCAGTAGTCTTCTGGATATCTTGTCTAGTGTTTTTACATCCCAACATGTCTACAAAATGTCTGTCTGTGTCTCCAGCTTCTCATGTGTGAATTGTTGGCCTATGATATTTTGGGCTTATGATAGGTTTGTCAGGGTAAACTGAGACACTTTTGTACCCAACTCTGCTTGTGCAGCTGGAAACAAGGATGGCAGAGTCCTGAAGGGATACACATGGCAGTGTCATGGTAAGGCTGCTCCATAAAAGAAGGCTGGTGTGACCTCCCAGACATTATTACCCCTTTACTGCAGTCTCAGGCCCCAAGACAGGCTCTCACCTGGCTTTTCTGTCTCTGTGGCAACTTTCCAAGATTGCTGCCAGGGTTCCAATGCCCTGGTTCATCTTTTCCTGCCTTGCTGACACATGGAGTCGATGCCAATCTTTCCTGATGTTCAAGGCCCCTGTAGCCTTTTTCTCTACCTCCCATTTCCCTACCTTTCCTGTTGGCAGTTGTCTAGACTTTTTTCTTCACAACTCTCAGCCCCAGTCCTAATTTTACTGTGCAGATTTTCCCTACAACCCAAGCCTTTGACCTCCTCTGCATTTATATTAACAGTACCTACAACTTCCCCATTTATTCTTTCAAGATACTTACATTTGCTTGTGGAAAGCCCCTCAAAAGGAAAATAAGATAGATAGATAGATAGATAGATAGATAGATAGACAGACAGATAGATAGATAGATAGATAGATAGATAGATAGATAGATAGATAGATAGATAGATAGATAGATAGATAGATGATAGATAGACAGATAGACAGACAGACAGACAGACAGACAGACAGACAGACAGACAGAGAGACAGACAGACAGACAGACAGACAGACAGATAGAGAGATAGATAGATAGATAGATAGATAGATAGATAGATAGATAGATAGATAGATAGATAGATAGATAGATATTAACCTGTGAAAGTATAGCTATAAGTAGAGAAAACAAGACTAGAGAAGTGCAACGATAAGAGGACTCAGAGGCAAAAATCATTGACACATACCTATCTCAACCTCAACACAGACAAGAACGCTGTGTAAATGCAGTAAAGAAAAGTAAGAGACTAGCCTAGCATCTGATAAAATGTCTTCCTTCATAAATGCTTGTGGCTGTCTATTATCTTTTGCTGGTTTTTCAGATGAAGGCAGGAGGACTTTTCTGTTTGGGCTGGCTTTGAACCACAGTCTTCCAAATCTCAGCCTTCTGAGTAGCTAGGATTATAACATGAGCTGCACCCTCCATGAGTCTTTATTTTTTGAATACTCAAGATTGTATTATTCCTAAGGACAGTCATTTTGTGTGGTTTTTCTTAATTTAAACTCCCTATATTTAATAAGTGATTAGGTAGATGGAGGTCTAGAAAATTATTGGCAGATCTCTGTCAATTTTTTTTTCAACTGTAACATGAAAAGACAATCTTCCTGGAAATCAAAGACAAAATCATGCTTCAGGACTAGAGAAGCAACCACTAGTCACTCCTCTGAGTGCTTTCCACTGAATCATGTGGGAGTAAAGATAATAAAAATCTGGAGGCAATTAAAAGATCTGTGTGTGGTGAACCACAGACCATTTCAAGGTCAGGGTCAAGAATGTCTACAACATAGCTCCAGACCAGTAGCTTTGCAGAGTCTCTGTGATGGAAAACCATTCACACTCCTCTCTGGCCAGCAATCTCTCCATCCAAAGATGAGTACCCAAAGCCACATTCAACTGTGTCTTTTCAATGGCCAAAGCCCAGCTTTCCCACAAACAACCAGCTAGACAACTAATCCCAGACCTGGAGCCAAAGGCCAGCAATTTAAATAGTCCATTCTGTAAATGTCTATTGGCATCACATTTGTGTGCTTTTCAGGAAACACACACACACACACACACACACACACACACACACACACACACACACACACACACACACACACAACACATGCAAACAGATGCTGAGACTGAAGCTCCAATGCTCCCAGGGACCTCCTCCATCCTATGACTCCTATGCCATATTTTCTAGCCTCACAAAGAGTTACAACGTGCTATAAGATAATAATTCATCTCTATTTCCTTCTGCCCTAGTTATTGGAATGAGAGCCATTTAGGGATTCTAAATGCAGAGAACAGAAGATTAGATGCCTGTAAAGGCTAGAATCATGAAGAATTCAGGGCTTAAAAGCAGATAAAGTAGAGACCCAACAGCAGAACAATGGCAAGACATATCTCATCTGAGACAGAAAGTGGAGGGGTGTGTTTGTGTGTGTGTGTGTGTGTGTGTGTGTGTGTGTGTGTGTGTTGCTGGGATCAACATTCAGGTCCTTGTGTGAGCACATTCATTCTCACTATACAACCTCAGCTCAGACAGAAGGGTCATTGGGTTGTTATATTTAAGATTTAAAATGTCAAACCATCCCAACCTATCATATGTTTGTATTGTACAGGGAAAGGGATGAAAAAGGCCCTATAGGAAAAAACACTAAATCTGGTTTCTAAGAAGGTAATATCTTCTATAAGTCACTTGAGTTGTGTTCATATGACCCTAATATAATGAGAATCATCAGGAGATAGATAATGAAATATAGGGGTTTACATAATTTATTCTCTATATATACAAATAAATTATATCTATATAATCAGCTTTAATATGTATGGTAAGTATCAAGGTTATTAATTTGCAAAGCCTCCAAAAGATAATCCTAATATCTAAAGCTTCCTAAATAATAACATACAATGCATACAGCATGTGCAGGTACAACAAAATAATGTATTTTCATTAAATAATTTATAAATGTGTACAAAATGCATCCAAAAACCTGCAGAAAAATACAAATAGCTAGTAAAAGGAAAATTACCTCTATATATGGCCTGGGCTGGGCAGAGAGGTTACAAGGGCTTGACTTTATTTGTAATGCTGAAATGTATTAAAAACACAGCCACATATCACTCAGGCAATTCAAAGTTGTAACAATAGAGTCACTGGTACCCAGCATTTACAATGCAGATCAGAAATAACACATCAACAAAGGGATCCTATTACAGATAAGTGTTTATATTCACAAAGGCAGACCAACTTAATCATAAGAGGATTTATTTCAGAGTCAAGCAGATTTGGTTCTAAATCTAGCCCATGGAACCTCAGGCTGATTACTAACAAATCTCAGGCTTCATATCTGCTCAATGGGAATATAAATAGCTCTGTATTCACTCCAGAGTTGGATGTTAGTGAAGCTGACCCAGCCCTAAGGTAAAGAAATTCATTTTCAATGTCAGTTGTTTAGAGGCCCTCATATACACTGACAAAAATCATCACCCAATACTGTCCTGTATTACTGATACATAAACACCAGTGGATGGGCTTTTCTCAGCTCCTTAAGCCCCTGAAAGTCACATGGGAAGATGGAGTGAATGTTACAGGTAATCAAAGATGGCCTCCAGCTGGTCGCCAACCCTTACAAATTAAAGTATAAGGACAATGGACTCAATTTTCTTTTTCAACAAATTTTCCTGGGGATAGAGAGGATGAGCTCACACTAGAATGTTCTGAACAGTTTTCGCAAGGCATCTCTGTTTAGGGAGTTCCATGTTTACCATTTCCTTTTAAAAACTCCATCCAGCCAGTTGGAGTCCTGTAACCCATGGCCACAGGCATTCTGTAACCACCAGGAAACACACACACACACACACACACACACACACACACACATACACACACACACACACACACACACACACACACACACACACACACACACACACACACACACACACACAGAGCCACATAAAGAAGGTACAGGAATTGCTAGAGAGTTGTAGATACCTTTCAACCCTGAAATTCTCTGTCTCTCTCACACTTAAATCTTTCCCATCAAAGTGACAGACAAAATGCTTTGTGCATGGGCTGTACTCAATGCTTTCACCAATGTTCATTGCTTTTGCTTTACCCATTAATGAGAGTCTCTTCCTCCCCAGAGCAGTGAGCCCTGAAGAAGAGAGTACTCCTTTCATGTGTTCTCCTGCATGAAGCCTCTCTCCCCTCTGCCTCTAGCTTCCTAACTCCCAGCATGTGTCACTGCCAGCACCACTGTATCAGCTCCCTGGATATATCATCTCTTCTTTCCTGCTGTTGTTTTATGCTATTGCTTAACTTTTTGTACACGAAGCTTCTTTCTGTAGACAGACAGAGTCCTCTGAGGTCAAGAGACTACTTTAGATGCTTCATTTAACCACTCCAAAATGCTGAAGCACGTCATGGAACTGAGATAGTGCATTCTAGGAACTGACCAAGTCATGCACACACAGATCCCCTCTCCTCTGTGCAAGACTAACAACAAAGCCCACGATGCCAGACATTTCCTATTGGTCATCCAAGACAGGAGAAAGACTGAGTTCACTGAACACCTGACATCCCCCCAACCAGAAGTGAAGAAGCAAAAATTCTCTGATAGCAAGCAGTGAACTGTGCAGTTCCCCTGTGAGAGGCCCTGATACCCCTCATCATCACAACTACAACCTGAAGTTTCACTAAGCTCTTCTTTTCAAAGAAGTATTGACTGACTGCTATGCTGGCAGAGCTGTGTCAGTTACACAACATTATTGAAACAACAACCACTCTGTTGGACACAACTTCCTGCACTCCAAATGCTCTGACAAAAAGTCCAGAGCTGTAAATCATAAAAAGAATCTCATTGTAAAAGCTTCCCTCTGAAAGGGTCAGCAAGGAAAAGCAATCAGCTAGATAGTGAATGTATTCTCAAGTCACAGAATTTCTTAGACCCATTCTGTTGTCCACAGAGAAACTCATCTTCCATAATCACAGGAAACAGTCACCTAAACCCAGATGGCATGTGCTGGCTCAGAGGATGGGTTCCCATTGCCATGGATATTAAGGGAATACCACCAAGCCCACAGATCTCTTTGAACAACAAATGTACTGAAAACTTACAGTGGGAATATGGAAAACTCTCAGGTGCAATCTAGATGTCACTCTTAGCTATACCATCTGGACAAAAGTACAATCAATGTTTTGGTGGGTTTGTTTCTCTGATCTGTATGTGTTTATAAAGTTCAAGGACATGCTTTATAAATAGCTTTTTCACTTGAAAAGATTGTAAGTATCATCCCAGGCTTCTCAACATAGCTCTAAAACATCACCCTAAAAGCCTTATAACATTCTGGGGTCAAAATGCATCATAATTTACTTTAATCAGCTCTGCTAGCCAGTTAGTTTTGGACCAAGTTATTGCACTCAATAATTTAATGTGTATTGTAGTTTATAAATTTTTGGATACTTCTTTATATGTTTTCTTGGAAAAGATTCACGTAAGTTCAATTACTGGCTCAAAGGGTGAAAATTGTCATTGGACACTTGTTATAAATTGTTTTAAGAAATATTATGGTCAATCTATGCTTCCCCTAATAATGTATAAAGTGTAAGTTTTGCTACATACTTGAGTTTGCCATTTTGAATTTCTTGGTCATGGATGACCAAAGAATATGCTTTGGTGCCAAAGTGTTATAAAAATCTGTGAGACATTTACAGTACCTTCTTCATATAAAACTACACTCTTTAAACTTCTGTGACTTGGGATTCTTTCTAGCTTTTCTAACTTACTGAAACTCCCACAATTTTTAATTTACAGGTGCTCTTTCTACCAACATGTATCATATTCAAAATGACATTGAGAAAAAGCTTACATTATTTCTGAATTTATTTAAAATAATAATCTTGTTATGTTATAACACAACTTAGATTTTATGAAAAACAACTGCCGTTTCCAAAAGGGAAACAATTTAGTGAGAAAATTAGAAATGTTTTCTTTTTGGTTATGTGTGCAATTCCTTTGCTATCTGCCTTCATAAAAGACAGATTGTCATATTTACTTCTACACTCAATCTGTTAGGAAAATACATGTCATGCAACTTCTAGCTATGTCTACTGTATACAAGATAAAATGAGAGTTTGTAAAAGAGTAAATAACGTTTTGTTATTATTAGGAAACAGCTTTGTCTTCATTAATCTCCTGAAAAGGATCATAGAGAACTCACTATGGGTTTTCTGGCCATGCTTTGGTAACTGTGATTGTATGCCAAACTTTCAAGGCTCAAGAAAACTTCAACTGAAATGCTATTCTCTACCAGATTCTACAAAGTTCAACTCTAGCCTCCTCCATACAAGCTTCTCATGTATTCTGTCCTCCACCACCAGCCCAGTGACTTTTGCTTTCTCTCCTTTCCTCCAGCTTTTATATCTCTGCAACATAGCCTAAAGCATAGTGTCTAATATCCATAGTTACTGTTTCCACATTTACACTATCAACTTCTTGAGGTCAACACTTTGGCTCATACTGGGACTCAGTGGTTGATTTCTAGGAAGATTACCATCCTAAAACATGGTGGCATTTAAATAACTAACATTTGCATAGAGCTTTCTATAAAACACTTTGTTTTCTGAAACATTTCATTTAACTCTCACAATGATCCTCTGACATAGGTATTTCATCTCTGTCACAGAAATGAGGAAAACAGTGACATAGGTATTTCATCTCTGTCACAGAAATGAGGAAAAAAAAGAGTCTTAAAGAGGTTAAGGACCGAGAAAGCCACAAGGCAGGGACTTGAACTAAGGTTATCTGGGGTCTACTTCAATACCTGATCATTTGTGTAAAACAGGCAACTGAGTCCCTGATTCTCAGGCTGTCATGTGATAAATTTGCTCAAGGGATCAGCATAGGCATTGAAAGTATTGAAGAGGAGAATGGTCAAAGTCAGTATGGAATTCCTGCTATCCTGCTTAAAACAATGGGACAGAAGGAACACTGCCAGCCTTTCCGGGCTTCAGTTTCCTCATCTCATATATGAGCAGAACCATTACCAGTGGGCAGTATGATTAACAAGATTCAATGAGAAAATAGATACAAAGTATAATGCAAGAATCAACTTCGTTTCTTGGTACAATTCCATTTCCTCCTGTGGCAGTCTTCCCAACACCATATTTCTCATGTTTCCCTTGCAACCCCCCCCCAAAAAAAAACAAAACTAAAACAAGAACAGCTGGGCACTGGTGGCTCACGCCTGTAATCCTAGCTACTTAGGAGGCTGAGATCTGAGAATTGTGGTTCAAAGTCAGCCCATGCAAGAAAGTCCATGAGACTCCTATCTCCAATAAACCACTGGAAAAATGGAAGTGGTGCTGTGGCTCAAGAAATAGAGTGCTAGCCTTGTGCTGAAGAGCTGAGGGATAGTGCCCAGGCCCAGAGTTCAAGCCCTATAACCAACACAAAAAAGAACAAAAGAAAAAGAAGAAAGAAAGAAAGAAAGAAAGAAAGGAAGGAAGGAAGGAAGGAAGGAAGGAAGGAAGGAAGGAAGGAAGGAAGGAAGGAAGGAAGGAAGGAAGGAGGAAAGGAAGGAAGGAAAGAGAACCACATCAAGAAATGAAAATAGGAACATCCTAGATTCTGAGAAACATTACTAGTAAATAGAAAATATTTTTATCCCAAGCACCTGGATCTAGAGTATTCTAGAACATAGAAGCTGCAAAAAGATCAGGCTGAACATAATACTGAAGAAATGGAACAGTCATTGTCACTAAAGACATTCATTGCCAACCTATGCAAGAGCTATGGGACCCTGTCTCTGGGATCGAGCCCCTCAACACACCCACACACTCCTTGAGCCCATGTCCACATGGAGTCACTGGCACTCAGCACCTTTCCTGAGGCAGTTGTTCTCCTGAGGAAAGGTAATGCTCAGTTGGGCAAGTCAAGGTGCCAAGAGGGACCAGCATCCCTGTCAGACACAGAGCATCTCTCACCAGTGAACAAACACTGAGGCTGGCTGCTATGCAATCCTATCAGCTGTCTCCAGGACCTCAAATTAAGCATTCTGCAAGCTCTGTATGTTCTGGTCCAACGGGTTTCTGAAGTCTGGTTACACATACTCCTTGTTTCTAACTAAAAACAATGCTTCCTAGTTTGATTACATCCTCCCTCTGCAAAATGAGAGGGTTGGAAGCAATGACCTTAAAAGTCCCTGCCAACCAACATGATGTGCATCTGATAGAACTCCAAATGGCCCTGGCTGCTTCCAGAATGCAGATCTGTGCTCCAAGGACACAGATCAGTCACCATCGAGAGACCACGATGGTCCTGCGAAAACTACTTAAGCCAGGCTAATGTCTCTGGAATTGTGAGCAGCCTACAGCTATCCAAAGGTTGTCCGGCCTGTGAATTACATGGTTTAGGGGAAACACACCATCTATCATTAAATTATCAGAATGCATGACATGAATGTCATGCTAATGTGCGTCACTTACAATCCAAAACATGGCCCACCAGTAAGTAGTAAACACTAAGTACCTAATTGGGCTGTGGGAGAATTTAGTGAGAGAATGCATAAGCATATGACCATATAAAAGGATACTTAGCAAAATGAACTCCAAGAAATGGAAACAAGAGAACTTTTTAACTGTATTTTTTGCAGTTGATTTTTTTCTTTCTTTATTCCTTCAGTTCATTCCCTTTGTCACCGCTTTTATTTCTGTACCCTTTGTTTTATATATAAGTTTATCTGATTTGGGGAGGGGAAGGAAAAGCACAGAAATGGTGGGAGAAAGGGTAAACCAATGCAGCCGTGCTACTCAGTAGACACTATGTTGGAAATGAACTGTACAACTTGGGGAGGGGAGAGGCTGGAAGGGGGAAAACTGGGAGAAAATGAGGAAGGGGATGACACGATTCAAAAAGAAATGTGCTCATTACTCACTTATGTAACTGTACCCCCTCTGTATGTCACCTCTACAATAAGAGTTAAATTTTAAAAAGAAGAAGATGCACATAAAACATTTATTATACTGTGCATAACACAGGCTCTTAATGATGACCATTCCTATTATAATGATGATGATGACAAAAACAAAAACAATGATGAAAGCAACAAGAAGATATATTTGTGACAGGAGAGCTCAGAGGAAAGGAAAGAATGCTTCATGGAAGAGGCGGGTCTGCAAGAAATAATTGAGCATTAAGAGGCCAAAGAAAGGGGCTGGGAAGGTGGCTCAGTGGTAGAGCGCTTGGCTTGCATGCATGAGGCCCTGGGTTCAATTCCTCAGCACCACATAAGCAAAAAGAAAAAAGCCGGAAGTGGCGCTGTGGCTCAAGTGGTAGAGCACTAGCCTTGAGCTGAAGAGCTGAGGGACAGCGCCCAGGCCCAGAGTTCAGGACCCACAACCGGACTCCCCCCCCCAAAAAAAAGAGGCCAAAGTAAAATAATGACTATGTTCAAAGGCTTTGAGCCTGGAAAGAGAAAAAAGAAAATCTCTCAGAAGAAAAGATACTTGGCATACTTGACATACTGAAAGGCAAGAAGTGTAGGCTCTCCCATACCACATCAGTCAACTATTGGCCATCCTAGAAATGGAAAAGTGGTGACCTCTGGAGAAGGTCACAGCAGCCATAGAAGGTGTCAGGTGGGTAATGAGAAGGCTAATCGAAGGCTTGGCACATATAAGTAAACATGTGCCTACCAATATTATTGCAAATGATAAGCATGGGGGGAGGGAGTTGGTGAGATGTTCAAGATAGTTGACAGGTAGAAGGAAAACAACTCTGGGCAACTACAGCTCTTTGCCCTGTAAAACCTCTGTCTAGCAGTGTAACTCCCTTCCACTCCATTTCCTGACCTACTTTGTGGAAGCAGCAAAAAGCTAAGTAGTTGTCATTTTCTGGGTTATCAACGTTGGCCATGCAATTCATCAGAGGTGCAAGAGCATAAAGGAAAACTTAGGCAAGGCTTTCTAAAAATGGGAAAAGTTAAGCAGTTTCTATATTAAGCTCTTGAATACGAATGAGCAGAATCTGGGCATGGTTGCTCCACTTCTTCAGGCACCTAACAGCCATTGCTAGCTCATCTATCCCTGGCATAAGACTGTCTCTCCTGGATGGAGCCAATGAGCGATGCTATTCTAACGCATCTAGATCACTGCACAGCTGGATTTCCTTATTATAAGGCAGGAATCTCCCTAAAAGGGAGGTGACATGTAACTGTGTTCGATTTAATATTCCAGATGCACTGAACTTCTTACTTAAGGGCTCTCTACCTAAAACCCATTGTTAAGAATCACATCCAAATGAGTATTTCCTCTAAACCATCAGACTTGCCTCACATAAAACAGGCTTCCATTTTATAGGAAGCTGTTGTTTCATTCTTTGACCCAGAAATCAATCAACAGATGTTTAGGAGAGTGTTTGTGGTGTGAAGGGCACTCTGTTAGAGGCTAGAAAAACACAGCACATCTTAAGAATAGTAAATGGGTATTCTGGCTAGAGAACAAAGTTCATCAAGGAGCAAGAGGCCCGGATGTGCTTTACAGAGACTGCACTGTTTTCAATCAGGTAGCTAGCTACACACTGTAGGTACACCACATCTTGTCAGAGATTTCATACTACACTGGTGAATTTTTCACCAAATTGGCATAGGTCAATTTAGTCAAGTGGAAGGTGACCCAGAGACCCAGGTCCTTTCATGTTAGGATTGTACTCTACTTCTGAGGAGTTCTCAGTAGTCTTTGTGGATGAGAAGCTGAGTAGTGTGAGGAATGATGTGGGAAGGAAGAGTTTAGGACAGCATGGAAGTGATATCTCTCTCTTTTGACCTCTTTCCAAGGGCCAGATTTCAGCCAACGGGCTTAACCTAATGATGGAAGAATAACAAACATAGGGTAATTTTTCCCTGAATAAAAGGGAAACAGCATTAGTGATCTAGTCTCTGTTATAGAGCAATGTAACACTGAGACTGAGATTTTTGAAGTTAGGGCTTTTGTCTCATTCATAGAGGAATAAATTCTGACTTCTAGCCTGCATGGAAATTCTGTGCCTTCATGGAAAGGCTAGAAACTGTGGATCATGCCCATAATCCTAGCTACTAATGGTTCGGAGGCAGGAGGACTGTGGTTTGAGGCCAGATAAGGCAAACTTCGTGGTGAGTAAAAAAGCAAACTGAAAGCCAACAGACTAGAACTGATAGTGTGACTCAAATGACAGATACCTAACAAATGTGAAATCCTGAGCTCAATAAGTAGTAGTGTAATGTGGTCTACCAGCTCTCTACCTCATGTTAAAGTTTCCAGGATTAAAGGGACGATGTCCATAAATGGTTTGAATTATCTTCAGTGGAATAATCTAGCACAGGAATTCCTGATTGCTAAAAAAAATTAGAAAGAAAGAAAAAAGGAAGGTAGGAAGGAAGGAAGGAAGGATGGAAGGAAGGAAGGAAGGACAGACCACCTAGTTTGTTGAATAACTACTATTTATTTGTCAAGATTTTTTTAATTCTTATGACTTTCCTGACACTATAAATGCTCAGAATACCACAATGAAAGAAAACAAAGCACTTCATATTATAATAGATAATTTCACCTTCATCTTCAATACTTCAAATAAAAATACATGCAGAGAGGTGATTTGCTTAAGTTTGCTTATATAGATATTGCCACACAAAAAAATATGTCATCCTCACCACATACCCACTGGCTCCTAGAAAACACTTCACAGAAGCTGTAAGATTAGGTGTCTGGAAGATAAGCCACTACACCCCAAGATTTGTCAGGCTCCTAAACTGTACTGAAGAACAAATGTGAAGCCAATTTTCAACCTTCACTAGAATGGATGAACCACACAACATGAGGGTGCAAAGTTAGTATGGGATGGGGTTATCAGAGCACCTGTTCACCAAGGATGGTACACCACAACGAACAGAACACACATCACCACCTCCCACAGCCCCTTCAACTACAGAGACCAAAGCAAAGATTGCTCAATCAATTCAATTCCCAGGACCACACCTGCATGACCTGCAAAGAAGAACATATACTGCACTCACAAAGGAAAGTTTAAAGATTTTTTCCTGTAGCTCTTCAACTGATCTCTATGATTTCCCTGTCATCCCATAGTTCATCAAATTGTAAAATGGATAAGGAACCATTAAGTTATAGGAAAAGGAAGCTGAAAATTTTAAAGTCTTAGACAATATATATGTATGTATATATACATACATATTTTTGGTGTGAAAATTATATTACCTGTAAAAGAAAATACACTGATGACTTTAACTTTCCTGTGACCCATTTTTTGAAGCATTTTATATGTTTCAGTGGAATTGCTCTTCATGACTGAATATATTCTCCAATAGTCTGGTAGTGCCCAAACTTTTATGTCAAATGTTAATTTCTTTGCATTAAGCCCTATGCATTCCTTGATATAATTGTCTTACTATTTTGGTGGCAAAATCCTAGGAAAGAAGCCAGGCACTGCAAAACATGACTTATTTCCAACTCATCTGGAAGTGGCAAAAAGATCTCTAGTTTTCAGCCACCCCCAGCAAAGTTTAAAAAACTGACTGACTGAATGAATGAATGAATGAATGGGTGAGTAGATGATTGAATAAAACATAATTTATAAAATACTGCTTAGGTGGTCCAGTGCTTACCTACCATGAGTGAGACTCTGACTTCAGTCTCTAGTACAGCAAGGAAAAAAATCATGGCAAAGGTGTTAAATGTTGATAAGCCTCCATAAGAATCATTTTATTAGGTGATTGGTTTGCATGAGGACACAGACATTGAGTATGGTGAAGTCTGATAGACCCTGAGCAACACCCACAGAAGTGAGCCCAGCATGCTTGTATCCAGACGGCAGTACTTTCACTAAACTCCATCATTCCAATCCCATCACTGCTACTCTTCTCTTTCCTCACAGGGCCAGATAATATACATTTTAGGCCTTGTGTGAGACATAGTGTCTTTGCCTTTGCAAGTCACCTCTGCCACAACACAGAACAACCACAGACAGTGTGAAAAAACAAATGAAGATCACTGAGTTCCAATGGACTAAACTTGGTGCCTCACTTAATTTTTTAAGCTATTGCAAATGTTACAGGATAGTACTCTCTTTAGATCTTCTTCTTCTTCTTCTTCTTCTTCTTCTTCTCCTTCTTCTTCTTCTTCTTCTTCTTCTTCTTCTTCTTCTTCTTCTCCTTCTTCTTCTTCTTCTTCTTCTTCTTCTTCTTCTTCTTCTTCTTCTTCTTCTTCTTCTTCTTCTTCTTCTTCTTCTTCTTCTTCTTCTTCTTCTTCTTCTCCTTTCTTCTTCTTCTTCTTTCTTCTTGCTTTCATTTAAAATATCAAAACTGTCCTGAACTCCCAGAAGGCACATAAATAGGAGTTAGGCTAGTTTGACAGTGGGCCATAACTGCTGACCTCTGACCTTGCTCGCTTGCCCCCTATTTACTTCAAGCTCCATTATCTTTTGGATCACATAATTTCCCTGACTGCTTTGGAGCACTCTTACCCGCAAAATCCACACTCACACTGGGAGCTCTGCCTTCTTTGGGTCACCTCTTTCCTCCACCATCCAAATCCCAAGGCCTTTATCCTGTCTGGCACCTGCCCATGATGGCTGGCATGCACCAGGATTCACTGGAGCTTTTGTGGCAGTACATCAAACAAGAGAGTTGCCAAATGTTACAATTCTTCATGCTGTCAAAGACCCGCAGTTTAAGGAGAGCCAAGCTTCACTTACCCAATGGGCTGAATGTTCCAGGTCCTACACGCCTGATGCCCAAGTTGTACTTCTTCCAGAAGGGCACAGGAAGAACCCAACTCTTTACTTGCTTTGCCATAAGGCTAGGGAGGAAGCATGTGTCCAATAAAGGGGAAACTTCCATCTTAGCAGAAGAAGCCTCAAGCCCATCTGGTCAGTGCAATCCGGCCAGATCCACATGGTGTATTCATATTGCCTAAAGCAACAGTGTACATCCACGTTGGAAAAAAGCAGCAATAAAAAATTAAGTGGGATCAGCCAGATAGATTACTCCTCCCAAAAGAAAAAAAAATGAAAAAGGAAGAACTCTTCATAAGGGGAAGTAGAAGAAAAATATTTACCCTCACATAGAAAGAGACACTATCTTCTTCTTTGAAACACTTTTTTGAAGTTACAGATCTACGGTTCCTATTTATTCCCATTAAGGGGGAAGAGAAAAACCCTGAGATTTATGAGCAGTGTTGTTTATTTATAATCTGAGAACTCTCCTCATACCATATGGCTGGGAAATTTACAGAGAGACAGAGTGAGAAGCAATTGCCTGCTTAATTCAATGGCCTTGGCAAAACTAGTAGGCAGGGGAAAGCATCCCAACACGCCCCCCCAACACACGTGTAAGTGTGTTCAGCCTTAGAGACACACACGCAGAGGAGCAGAGGGAGTTCTGTCCTTGCCTGGGAAGACAGATCTTCCCTGCGGTGGAATAAGGAGAGCAGCTAAGAAGGTGCTCTTACTTCTGTCTCCTTGTACATTGCAGATACAGGTAAGCAGAAAAGAGAGGGGAGCAGGTCTTGGGGGGTGCTGGAGCAGCCAGTGTTCCAGAAAAGCCAAATGATGTGCAGATCCCAGGAAGGCAAAGTGCATGCGCAGGTCTCCATGAACACTTTTGCCTACGTTATCTCTCCCCCCCACCCCGTGCTTCTGGTGTCAATGAGAAACAGCAAGGAACGTCCACATCAGTATCAGTGCACTTCACAAAGAGACGCTATTCCCCACTACACAGAAGGCACAAGGCAGCAAGTCTGTGCCTGATGGTTTCCTTCCTTGGTTCTCTACACTCCAATCTCAGACTGATGACAAATGGAGATGAAGAAAATACTGGGGTTGAAGACTGTAGGTGTGAATGAAAATCATGCCAGGAGAAAGACGAGATTGAAATGATCAGAACAAAAAAAAAATAAAACAAAAATGACATGATGTGGCTGGGGGCAGAGCTCGTAATACAGCATTCGCCTCACATGCAAGAGGTCTTAGACTGAAGATCCAGTACTACAAAAGTAACGGTGTGATGGGATAGGCCAAGGAAAAGGGAAATCCTGGCTCCAACCCTCACCTGGGAGCTCCTGTATCACCTCTGGGCGTCCACTGTGCATGGCATTTGTTGATAGCACACAGGTGCATTTTAATATGCATGTGACCACTTCTCAGATTTATCTCCCAAAATATTTGAATGTCTCCCAATTCTAGATCCACACTTCCAAATACTGTATAATGAGCCCCGGTCATTGCAATTCTAGGATATTAAAACTGAGCCCATCGCCTCTCCCACTGTAATTCTCCTGCAACTTCTCCTCTCTCACTTCCTTCCTCTATTCTCCCATGCCCACCTTGGTAAAGAAACCAAACCTTACAATCGTTCCAAGTCTAAAGCAATAGGCACATCATCCCAATAATCCCCCCTCTCTCTCACTCCCTCTTGTAATCACTGCCAAGTCCTCTTAGCTCTACTGCTGAAATACCTTACGCATTGATCCATCTCTCTCTATCCTGCACAGCCCAAGTTCAACATGACCAGCTGCCTGATGGACTGCCCCAAATGCTCTAACACTTCTCTTTTGCTCTACTTCTGAACATCCCCTTTCTCAGTATAATTTTCACAGAGATATTCAATCTGCTTTCCTAACATTCAGCTATGAGCACAAAGTCATTTTCCAGCTCCAGCGCCTTCATGGTTCCATACTTCTTCTAGAATATAACTTGGATTCAGCACCATGCCTTCACTCCCCATCACCATGGAGCCTCCACAGTACAGGGTGCTGTCCACAGCTGGGCCTGACTAACTTCTTCACCACTGAGGGTTGATGGGTGATAAATACTGCGAAAAGTGATGTTTTTGAGAGCATATCTGCAGTGGAGAAGAACCTGACAGTTACAACTGTGTAAAACAAGGATAAGAAAGCAGAGGATGGAGAGAGGAAAGGAGATGACACTTGAGTTTATAACAAATAACAGAGGAAATGCCCAGTCAACAACCCAGTTAATTAAACACAGCCCCCTCTAAAAATAAAATTGTCCATAAAACAAAGGGCCTGGATACATCGGGCAGACGTAATTTATTGACAGGGAGTATGCATAGCTAAACCGGGAGATGCAACTTGTGAGTTTGGAGTGTTGCAGAAAGGGAGGGTGAAACAGGTGCTCACAAAAGACATAAATTTTCCCACCGGAGAAAACCTCAGGTCCTTATCAGAACAGGAGACGGAGAGTCGCAGAAGAGCAGAAGGTTAACCAGACTACTAAGTGTGACAGGGTTTGCCTGAGAAGGAAATAATTGCAGAAGCAAGATGCTGCTCATCCTGCCATCAAGACTTCCTTTCAATATGCAGAGCAGGTACAGCGAGGAACCTTGGGCACCTAGAAGGAAATGAGCCCTAACTCGTAAAAATAGACTCTCCAAGAGCAGCAGATAAAGAGCTCACTCCAGGGGACTGGGCAACCAAAGTTGGTCAAGGAACAAAAGAAGGTACGAAGGACAAAGGGTTGATCATTTCTCAAAGATATTGAAAACAGAAGCTTATGCTACTGATAAAACTGCAAAGGTAGAAAATCACATCACAAGTGACATCAAAAAGCTAGGCCTTGCCATGTTCCAGTAGCCAAAGCTGACAAGGCAGACAGTATGGAGATGGGAATGAAGGAGCCAGGGATGGGTCCTTGTGTACTCAGAACCAGGTTGTGCCTTGTACATGGAGGTTCCCTGGAGTCTGGATCACTGTCTTTGTTGCTCCCATTCTATAAGCGCCTACTGACACAGATTGGTATCAGTCTTGTGTTGCTGTACGTAAGTGCAAACACGTGTAACCCAAATAACTGTCCATCGTCCTCCAAATCCAAATCAGCCAGTCTACAAGTTACAGAGCAATCACAGTACAGGTTCTGAGGAGGCTCCTAGAAAAGTGGAAATAGCTCAGTACAATGAATTATTGCACTGAGAAATGGAGAACAACGAAGAAAGCAAACAGGGATGGTGACAGGTACAGGAGGAGGGAATCGTCTTCTAATTTAGGCTGGATGTGAAGACTTAAGTAATGCAGGGGGGACAATGAGCTTTACAGTGGTCTTGAGGTAGGAAAGAGGTATAAGGAATCAAATGGGAAAAAGGATGGAATAGGTCAAGGGAGGCATAAGGAAGAAAGAATGTACTAGGTGTAAGGAAGAGAGAATGTACTAGGTATAAGGAAGAGAAAATGTACTAGATACCAAGTAAAAATTAAAATTCATTACTTGTACGTTATACTAAATAGAATTAGTGAGAAGTCAGACATTTCAGAAGAAGGCAAGTAAAATGAAAAGGTAGCAGTTAAAAAATATGTATCCAAAATGAAACAGGAAAAAAAGAGAAACAATGAACATAATACTGGTATGGTCCAGGAAAGAAAGAAATGCAGAGTTTCCACAAAGTTGGAGAAGGGGGAGGCAGAAAAAATATACTTGATGGAAAAATAGCTGAAGAGTTTCAAATCTGTGAAAACTATAAAGTTCAAACCCACAAAACACAAATATTCTAAACAAGTGAATCACGAATTTTAAAAATTTGAAGCAAAACATAGTCAAATTGCTTAACACCAGTGATAAAGATATAAGTATACAGAAAAAAATAGACATTGCTTAGCATAGAACAAAGATATGTATGATAGGATTTGTTTCTTGGTGGTTTTTTATGCTAGAAATAAAGCAAATGAAAAGAAATTACACTTTTAAAGCGCTAGAATGAATAGAATACTGTCAATCAAATTCAATACCTAGACAAACACCTCTTTGACAAACACAAAATTAAGCCTTCTCAAAAATAGCTACAGAATTTTCCACCTGCATACCTGGACTATAAGAAAATTAAAGGAAGTCCTTCAGACAGAAGGACAATGATACCTGATGAAAAGCTAGCTCTGCAGGAAGGAAACAAAGCACCAGAAATGGTAACTACACACATAAGTGTTTCTTATTACTCAACTTTTTAAAGAAATAAAAAACAATGGTTTAGATAGAAAAATAAGGCTTGTACAATACATAAAAGTAAAGGGTGCAGCTCTAATCATCAAACATCAGGAAGAGAAATAATGGAAGTACATTTCCATAAAGTGCCTGCATCATAAGGGAAGTGGTAAAATAACATTTGATCTAGCCTATGATAAGTTAAAGATGTATACAATCGAAGCAACTCCTAAACTAGCATAATAGTTTTATCCAATAAACCAAACAAGTAGATATTCCATCCAAAAGAAATCTGAAAAAGAAGAAATGCCATATAAAGTAAAAACAGAGAAAACAGAAAATCAAGAGTAAGTTCAACACATCAATAATTAGACTAAATTTAAATTAGAGTCCAACTACTCCAATGTAAAGATAAAGATTGACAGATTGGATAAAAAAGCAAGACCCAATGTTATTGCACCTATAAGAGATGCAGGTGAGCTAATTATTTCTCAGGAGAGAATAGTTTAATATTGTTATCCTGATACTTTTGCATTGTACCCAGTTGACAAGTAAGAAAAGTAGTTCTGAGGCATAAAAATGATGGCAGAACATACCAACTCACACTGGGATTTGGAAAGAATTAGGGCAAGGTATTGAAAGGATGAGAAGAGAGGAAACAACTAGCCAGGTGCCCATGGCTCACACCTGTAATCCTAGCTACTCAGGAGGCTGAGATCTGAGGATCACAGTTCAAAGCCAGCCCAGGCAGGAACATCTGTGAGACTCTTATCACCAACTAATCACCAGAAAACTGGAAGTGGTGCTGTGGTTCAAGTGGTAGAACGCTAGCCTTGAGCTGAAGAGCTGAGGGACAGCGCCCAGGCCCAGAGTTCAAGCCCCATGACCAACAACAAAGAGAGAGAGAGAGAGAGAGAGAGAGAGAGAGAGAGAGAGAGAGAGAGAGAGAGAGAGAGACAGACAGACAGACAGACAGACAGACAGACAGACAGACAGAGACAGAGACAGAGACAGAGACAGAGACAGAGACAGAGACAGAGACAGAGACAGAGAGAGAGAGAGAGAGATTGATGCAGTTGAAATATCAAGATATACATAAATTAAAAGCCAAAGGATATAAACCTATGTACAAATCTAAGATTATCCTAATAACAGCAAAATAGATTTTAGGGAAAAAATTCTTATTGTAGACTGAGGCCCTTTTCGTGATAATAGAGTTATTGGTCTAACCTGAAGACCAATCAGTCCTAGCATCTGCTAAAAAAAACTTGGAAGTACATGAAGTGAAATCCCTGGCACTGACAGCCTTCACTCCTGTAAACCTAGATACTCGGATCTGAGGGTTATCTTATCTCAAATTAACCCGAAAAAGCCAGAAATGGAATGGAGGTGTGACTCAAGTGTAGAGCACCAGCCTTGAGTGGAAAAGGTCAAAGCAAGATCAACAGGCCATGAGTTCAAGCCCCGTACTACTAGCACTCTCTCCCTCTCTCTCTCTCTCTCTCTCTCTCTCTCTCTCTCTCTCTCTCTCTCTCTCTCTCTCTCTCTCTCACACACACACACACACACACACACACACAGAGTCAGAGATAATATTCAACTACAGCAGATGAAAATAATTTGACTTTGGTAAGTGCTCCATGGCTAACATTGATCCCAGGGACCCAGCTAATCCTTTAACCTCTCTTCGCTTAGACTGATTAATGCTCTATCATTCCTATTGTCAAGCATTTAAATATAATCTTAGATAATATTAATCCCACAATTTCCTTCTATTTCCAAGATTTCATCATTACTTTCATCCAAGTTGAGTCAACATGGAGTAAAATTTGAGTATGAGAGGCATGGTGATTAAAGGTAGAGAAATAGCCAGGTGCCAGTGGCTCATGCCTGTAATCCTAGCTACTCAGGAGGTTGAGGTCTGAGAATCACAGTTCAAAGCCAACCCAGGCAGCAATGTCCATGAGACTTGTATCTCCAACTAACTACCAATATGCCAGAATTGAAGTTGTGGCTCAAGAGGTAGAACTCTAACTTTGAGCATAAAAGCTCAGGAACAGCACTCAAGCCCTGAGTTCAAGGATCTGCACCCAGAAACAGGAATAGCATCCTAAATTGGCAGAGCATACAGGAAGCATGATTTTAAGAGCACTCTAGTCCACCCTGCATTCCCACAGCATACTATAAAATCTCATGCTTAATTGAAAAACAAAATTAAGTTTACTTCTTGGGATTGCCCAGCATACGAGTCTCTTGGCCCAACTATTTGGCCAAACTCTTTTGCTTCAGTGGTGGCTGAGGATTTATGGATTTGATTTCAACATTTAATTTTCAGTTTTATTCTCAGTAGCAGGGAAATAAAAGTCAAAGTAAAATCGCTTAAAAGAGGTTAACTGTTACAATCGTACAAGACTAAAAAGTGAAAGGAAGGGGGACCGTTTTTACAACACCCACTAAAAGAAATCTATGATGTCTCAATGCTGTGAGCAAAAGAAAGAGAGCCTCAGGGGAAAGAATGTAGCTTACCAACTGACTCCACAATAGCAGACCATGCACTATCAGAAGCACTCTCTCACTGGCCAAATGCTATGTCTCTGAAGACAATGGAGTCAAGAAAAGTAGTTGATCTTACTGCTGAATTTCCAGCATTTCTACCTGGATACTCCTTGCAGATCTGGACATGGAAAAGTGTGACAGATACAGTACAGCTTAAAAGCATCCACAGATACAACCAAGGAAGCATGGGAGTTAAGGAATAAGTGGGCATCGCTGGAAAATCATTCAGTTCGCATGAGATCAAGCTAAAATTTGGGGTGAGAATTGCCATGGGCAATAATCACCCCTTGGAGATCCTGAGGCAGAGCAGAGCTCGCAATGAGCACCCTGAAATCTGCCCCACAGGTGGATTACAACCCATTCTTATCATATGAGCAAGCCCAAAGAATAAAATCTAATGTCTTTCCCTCAGCCCTTAAAGCACGTTTCTCCTCTCTATCTAACCACTCCCATGTGGGTCTCTTCATCTGTGGTTACTTTTCTGTACTCCTCTTCACAGAATGAAGATCCAAGTCTCGCTTGAAGGCTCTTAGCCTTCTTTCTAAAATATCCTCCATACAAATTCTTCCCACCCCTTCTCTATCCTTTCAGTCTTATTTCAAACTATCCACACCCAGAGTCTTCTCATCCACTCAAGTCTGCAATTATCATTTTTTATTCAGAGGTCTTTTAGCATTTACGAACGAACTGTAAAGCATTTGTGCCATTTCTTTACACGCAGTTTAAAATTTTCATATAATCACTATTTATGTGAATCTTCTGCTCTCCAACTAAATCATAAATTCATGTAAAAGAGACACTCTAAAATGAATTATTTTTCCTACTATACTTAGTGAGATATTCACTAAATTACTTGCTGAATGAAGAAATTTGAATCCGTAGAATTACCTGAATACTCCCATATAAATATTCCTTTCAGAAAACTTTCTTACAACCAGCCCTGCATTTGAGCTTAATAAACCAAAGTGACTAAACTGCATATGTTTGAAACAGACTTGACAAAGATTTGGACTATGAAGGTGGTAGACAAATTGTGGAAGAAGGAAAAAGCTCTCTAAGCAAGCCTGAAAATTACCACCCTAGGTAAAGGAGAACTATTTTATTCAGTACATCAGGAAATACTTCCCCTATTTTCTTAGAAATTTACATGTCAATTTAAATAAATAAGGAAGATGGCTAAGTCTACTTGCAAGCCACTTCGCAACAGTGACTGCTGATTCTATATCACTCTATAAATAGTGATATATGTAGTGAGATATATGTATATGTATACATACACATATATATGTATATAAGTATATATACATACACATACATTATACACACATGCACAGACATATATATATATATATATATATATTATCCACACTCCAGTATACAATGCTGTACAGAACTATATACACATACACATATAGATGTGCACATATATGTAAAATGTATTACCTTTGTAATGTCAGAACCAGTTATGTGCATTTGTGACTATTTAGAACAACATGAACATATATAAAATGACATCCATAAAAAATGGAATAATTCACCATTATTCTTATGCAAAAGATATTCTGTAAAGGGGAATGCTGTAAAGGGGAAAACCCAACTTATTTTAGAATTTCTGTAGAGAGCAAAGGGATCCAAATCGATTTTGCTGTGAATATTCAGGGATAAACAATTATACCTAAATCAAAAATTCCAAAAGATACACTTTTGCCCTTATCCCACTAGATGAAATTATGGGCCAAGTTATACCTACTAAAAAGAACAATTACTAAAATCCTGTTTGAAGACTGTATTGGATGTGAAGTTAAGAGATAACATTCTAATTCTTACACAGTTACTGCCTAGCTGATGTCAGTTACCTGGCACTGTGGGACACTCAGTTTTCTGGTCTGTTGAATGGGAGGCATGAATAAGATCTATTTTCTGGTTCTTGCTGATCTTTGCATATTGCCAAATTATCAGCCGTTGAGAACATTCAAACATAAACACACACACACACACACACACACACACACACACACACACACACACACACACACACACACACACACACACACACACACACACACACAGAGTTCTCTACGATTCTGCTCAGTCTTGCTTTTTTGTCTTCAAGCTTTTGTTTTCCAGCTTCAGATCTTAGGAGCCAAACTATGTTCTCAGATCTACTAAGGAAAAAAGTAGGAATTCTAAAAAGTTCAGATAAAACCAAGGTACACCCAAACTTTCCCAGGACAGTGAGATGAGCAAGGCATCAATAGATATATGCTATACCATTTGGTGTGGACATCCATTTTATGTCACGCCCTTCATGCACACAGACAGGCAAGGAAATGAGAGAGAAGTAGAAAGATAGAAAAATGATTGCCTTGCTGCTGCATTCTATATTTGTTGAGGAAACCTTGTGCCCTAAGCCTTTAATACTCTGAAAGCACTGGAAAGGATGTGTGACCATTAACACAACTCTAATCCTAACAAAATTCAAGTACATAAAGATATGCTTTAAAAATCCTGCAGAGTACTTAAGACATGTTGCTGCACATGCCCCCTGTGCAGCAAGGTCTCCGTGATAGAAAGCAGTATTTTGAACATCTTTGAAGTGCTTCTCACCCACTTGAGACACAACTGTGTATGCCCTCAGAAGTCAGCTAAGTTTCCCTAGCAGTACAAGATTGCAATCTGCTGTCCTTGAGATAGTTATTGACAGTACCACAATAATACCTACCCTGGAGGTTCCAACAGGAACAGGAAAAAGACACAGGAAACAGAAATCTAACATCTGGGCATAGACTAGCCTGCATGTTGTATTCCTAGCCATTGGTGTAGTGCCTGATGATGTATTTGGGAGAATTTGTTAGCATGCTGAATTGAGAATGTATTGCTAGTCCATCCATACTTTGCTAAACTCTTATCAGCTTTGAAGCAGCAGCAGAAATGGTATAGGAGACAATCTAGAAGAAGTACAAAGGCATTCTGGGTAGAGTAACTGGTCTAGGTGGACTAGGTTTGCTATGACTAGTCACATGCATCCATGAGGAGATGTAGAATGAAGAAAATGCAGGAAAGTTCACGAGACCAGTTGGTGGAGAGCTTTGGCTTTCACCCAGTTAGGTTTTTCTATGGGAATTCAAAGGTTCGAGGGGTGTGGCAGGGCAGGGCAGGGGGGGTGGATGATGAAAGGGCAGCATCAAATAAGGGAAACCATGGGACCTATGTTTCTTTGGGCCTGGCTTACTTCACTTAATATAATTTTTTCCAAGTCTTTCCATTTCTTAACACATGGGCAATGTCATTCTTTCTGATGGAGGCATAGAATTCCATTGTGTATGCACTAACTAGTATATGTCTGAGGCAAGCAGAAAAGGTCAGATAAGTTGATGTTAGGTGAAATGAACCCCAAGATAAGTATTCAGATGTTTTTGCTTTCATGCAATTGTTTCTAACATATTTATAAGATGATTTCTTTGTTGCTTTGTATGTCCCTCCCCCACAGTATAATCCCTGTTTTCACTGTATTTGATGTTGGTATAATTTGTGGAGGGGAAGAGAAAAAATAAATCATTTAAATAGGGATACAGGTGGACCCATTGCAACAATGAGATGTACAAGTCGTTATGTCGAATTTTACAACTTTGGCGGGAGATGGGGGGGGGGGAGATGGAAAGGGATGGGAAGGGGAAACAAAGGAGGAGGCAACAATGCTTGATAAGAAATGTACTCATTATCTTGCCCATGTAATTGTAACCCCTCTGTACAGTATTTTCACAATAAAATAAAAAAGAAAGGACAGCATCAATCAAGATGCATTGCATTCGTATACTGTCATTGAATGGCAACTGCTTTGTACAATTACTTAAAGATAAGTGTAAAGTTTAAAGGTAAATAAAAAGTTTTGCTGGGGAATTGTTTCTCCCCCCACCTTATGCCTAAGTGTTCTGTTAATGATAATGGACTGTATATCCAAAGCAGTTTGCAAAAGGTAATCTCTTTTATTCCCAACAGAATTTGGCCCCTCCTTCTCTAACACCAAACTTCTGCACACACCTCGTGTGTGCAGTACAACCTGACTGTTCTTCCTAAAATCTATCTCAAATCCTCTTGTGGATCTCAAAGCCTTCAACCCTCCCCCTGGTCTGCTGGTTGTTTCCTTTGCCAGCATCTGCAGCCTCTCTCCTGTCTTCTTGAACTTTACAGTACCACATTTAAAGGTTTCTTATAGTAGAAAATATTGATTTTTTTATATCACACATCCTCAGTGTTGCATTGCTTTACATGGCGGGTTAGATCTTATTTTTTCTTGCTGTCTCCTCCAAGGTAACCCAGACCGTGGTGGTCTTTCCATGTTTAAAGAATGAATGAAGCTGGACGTTGGTGACTCACACCTGTAATCCTAGCTACTCAGGAGTCTGAGATCTGAGGATAGTGGTTCAAAGCCAGCCCAGGCAGAAAAGTCCATGAGCTTATCTCCAATAAACCACCAGAAAAACAGAAAAACGAAAGCCTGGAGTTCAAGCCCCACGACTGACAAGAAAAAAAAAAAAAGAATGAATGGGAGATAACATAGTAGTGGTGACATTGCTCAAGATGCACTGCACTTATAACCTAACTTATGGAATTACAATCTCCTTGTGCAACTACTTAATAATAATTTTTACAAAAATTATTGAATAAATTTATGAATAAATGAATTGGGAATGAATTGAGGGAAAAACACATAAACATACCCTCAGTCCATCTAAAGTCTATATCATTTGCAGGGCTGTAAAGGGGGAAATTGATGGGCTATATAGCCTCAAATAAATAAAGTTTGATTTGTCTGGCTTTTAAATTTTGGAATTTGAATAACTTCAATGAGATATGCAAATGTTTCTGTTAACCCCAGGCCAGAGCTCTCTATTACTAGCCTGCCTTGTCCATGGACGCTCCTCTACATATCTGATCCTCAATCCTCATTTGTAGATAAATTTATGCACAGAATGATATTGTACACATTTCTGTATTAGTTGATGCACATTTGAAGCTTCATGATAATTGACTTTCATTAAGTGCTAACTTTGTGTCAGAATTGGGTCTAGGGTCTGCATGTACTCACCCACTTCACATCTCCAGCGCAGCAGTAATGACCCAATGTTACGTATTACTACTTAAGTGAGATCAGCATTATCCAAAACAATGCAGCAGTTGGATTTACAAGTCTCCAAAAGTAGAAAAACTGTTTCCCCTTTCTGATTACTAACAAAAGGCTTGGATGCCTGCAAGGAAGGGGCTGGGACTCCCTGGAGATGCTTGAGACAGGGAGAATATCAGTCTAGGGACACCCTAACAAGCCCAACCCAGACCACTTGGAAGAAAAGAAGTTGTACTCTAGACACATCTGGCTTTCCTAATGTATAAGAGGTTCACGAAGAAAAAGCTCCAAAGCACCATTCAGAGCTTTGAAAAGCTCTGATGGGTACAAAGTAGGACCACCTATAAAAGAGTGAGCCATTCCTCAGACCCCAGCCCTTATTCTGTCTCTGCTTTGTGCAATATCCCAAAAGTCTGGACTCCAAGGAGCCATTTTTCTCAGCTCAGACTCTCCACCAAGCTTTTTTATGATGCTAATAAATGAGGCAAAGTCTAAGGTTTGCCTTTAAAAAATACATATTTCAGAGTTTTCTTTATCTTTCCTCCATTCCTGGTGAATCACTCGTAGCCTCTGTACAAAGGCACTTAATCTTCTCATCTAATGGCACCAGCTACAGAAAGTAGCCACAGTGTCTCCACTCACCAACAGCCAGATCAATCATGTGTCATGAAGAAAATGAAGTCATACCAATCTGAGTTTTAACATTGCTGAGGGGTGTCATTAAGACCTCTGGGATTCTAATTGCTGAAAGACTCTTACAGTCTGTGATTAATTAGACTCCCTCTAACACCCCTGCCAACCTGCCCACCCTACCATAGAGACTCCTGGGATCTCCGGACCCTCTGACAACCCACTTGAATGAGGTTCAAAAACCTTCCCCACATCTACAACCCAGCTCTGGAATGGAAGCAAAAACGAAGCTTCAGCCCTCTCCACTGAAAACTGAGACATTTTGTACAAGGACCCATCATCTTGGGATGTGTTTCCTCTCTGCCACTCTATGATGCTAGTCTCTTGAGGACCAAAGTGCCTTCTTCTGCCTTTCACTGTAAGTCTTTCACAGTGGTCTCCTTGATATGGAAGAGGTCAAGGAAAGAATCGTGACTTCACTCATGAAATGCTGAATGAGTGCTTCCATCTGAATATTCACTAGCTTTTCTGACTCCTCAAAGATTCTCTCACGCCAAGTGGTGACTGAGAGGGGGCACTGTATGAAGAGATTTGTGTAGGTAAGGAGTCTGGCAACACCAGCTTGGAAGGTTGTCCAAAGAAGTAAGAAATCAGTGTATGCAATGGAGAAGGGAGTGACTTCCTTACTTTATTAGGAATGTTGGGACAGAAATAGCTCTACCATCCATAATTGATGCCACAGAACAAGCCACAGTTTTTCTTCTCAGTGACTCTTTTCGGCAGTTGATGCAAACTATTGTATACACCAATCATCAAAACCCCTGCCTTTGTAGCTGCTAAGATGTCACTTAGCTGTATTTAAATATAAGCACTGGCACAATAAACAGTGTACCCCTCTCCATTCTAAATATAAGGTTCTTCAGTTTGTTATTGTATCTATTACAAAGAATTCCCTTTAATCAGGGGAAAAGGCTCAGTCGACTCTGTACATGCTGTAGGTACCCTCCTAGGATTGGTTTTGACAATTGAATATTTCCATTTAAATGTTCCATCAATTCAATCAAAATGTTAATATTCTGATTACAAAGTGTTGCTCTATGCATTACTAATACATTTCTTTCCCACCTCTTTCCCTGAGCAAATCACTGAGCTGGTATTCACAAATGGGCAGGTCGTTTTGATTTAAAGAGAACAATTGCATACCACAATGTTACAGTAATTGATTGGTAGAAATAGTCCAGGAGCTTAAACTACAATCTATATGCACTCAACCACATTTGTATCCCTTATTGTATGGTGCACCGAGAGTTCGCGCAGCTGCTAAACCTCTGGGTGTCTGTAATCGTCAGGGGGACCAGCCAGTAAACTAGCAGCTGTCTGTTTAAATCTGCATTAAATACAGGTTTAGTAATGTTATGAAGGAAGGCAACTCTTATTTTTTTCCATACTTTGCTGCATAAATGATGCTGAACTTGTAGCAGATAAATAATCATGGTTTCAACTTCAAGGCATTATCTCTCAGGCTTCAAAGATTATATATTTTAACAAGTCAGATGTGCACAATCATCTCATGATTTTTGAAATATTAAACTCTTTCTCCCCTGGATGTGAAGTGACAAACATGTGATTTTGCAATCCAATCATGACTCACGTGGTGACATTCCCACTGGCAAATGGATAAGCTTGTGAAGCAGGATCAGCTTGTAATGACCCCATCAACACAAACCACCTCTAACTCTGTGCTTATTATCGACATTGTACTATTACAGAGCAAAGAAGGCCAAGCTGGGGGGAAGTGGGGTTTCTAATACAAGGCTAGAAAATACATCTGGAATATAATACAAGAATTCTCCTACAAGAAAAGGAGCAAGGGAGGGGTCTGCTGGAGACCCTGGTGGAAGAGGTGCCAATCTACTAGATAGGAGGTGACAGGTGCAGGGGAGCCTCTAGTCTAAAAGTGCCTCCTCCACCTACTCTGGCAATTGTTTAACCTAAAGCTAAGGCTTTTAATCCTATAATTAGGGATCAAAGGCAAAGCAGTGTACAGAGATAAACTCAATCACACTTGATTGCTAATGCCAGCTAGCAGATTCTTCTCCTCCCAGTTCCCTTCCCTCCCTTCCTTCCTCCTTCCCCTCCACTCCCATCTCTTTCCATTTCCTCTCCTCCCTTCCCCTCCATCACCCTCTCCTCCCTTTTCTTCTCTCCTCTCCCATCTCTCTCATGCTGAGGCACTCACAGGCAAGTGCTCTACCACTGAGCACTGCACCCCCAGATGTTTGGTAGCAGGTTTTCTACAAGAAAGAGAAAAGGAAAAGCAGAAAATATAGTATAGCCTCACTGTTCAAGAGGCCCCATGAAGGAAAAGATTGGTGAAGGAACAGGAAGACAGAAAGGAAGATAAACTTTCTGCCTGCTGTTTTATTTTGGTGGGGGGGGGGGTTGTGGGGCTTGAACTCTCAGCCTGGAAGCTGTCTCTGAGCTCTTCAGCTCATGGCTAGCACTCTACCACTTGAGCCACAGCACCACTTCCAGTTTTCTGTTGGTTAACTGGAGATAAGAGTCTCACAGCCTTTCCTGCCTCGGCTGGCTTTGAACTGTGATTCTCAGATCTCAGCCATCTGAGTAGCTAGGATAACAGGGGTGAGCCACTGGTGCCCGGCTTCTGCCTGCCATTTTTTTCCTCCACATTGCAACAAGAAAAAAGAAAATGACAATGATGGCTTGTGTTATTGAATTCCAAAATGTCCTGTACAACTTCCTTCAGATGCTAGTTTAGTCACTGGTTCATTTAAGCAATACTTGTGAAAAAGTATAATGAAGAGATAGAGCTCTACGGCGTACAAGGAGAAGGGAAAGAAGGCAGTAGCCCTCCAAGAATTTACAGGCCTTCTGAGGAGGATCCACATGGCTTCATGCTGGGGGAAAAGATTTGACGGTGGCATTGTCACCACCCCCAAAGTGTGCCTCTACTCTGAAACAAAATCTACTAGCCTACACTAACTCTCTTCTGCTCCATCCAGGACCTCTGCAGTGGTGTATAGGTAGAGGCATCTGCTAATATTTCCTGCATCAGAACCTCGCCTGGCATCTGTTAGGCAAGATGTGAGTACTGGCTCAGGGCTGCATCTGTCCAGAAAAAAGGATGCCTTTTCTGAATTCAGCACAGGGCTCAGAGGCTTATTAAAAGATGCCCCATTGGAGGTGACTTGCCCAAAGGCTTTCAATAGGCTAAGGGTAGCTAGCACCTCATCTTTCTCATTTGCATAGTAATATTCAGAATAATTACCCCCTAGGATGTTTATACCCTAATCTCTGATACCTGTGAATATAGCATCTGCAAAAGGGGATTTAGTAGACATGGTAGAGGCTATAGATACTGAGTTGGGGAGACAATCTCTGTTCAGCCAGGAGGGTCTAATCTAATCATGGAAGTCCTTACATGAAGAGAAGTTTCCTGGCTGCAGCAGGTAAGAGTACAAGGTGAGAAGGATTTGACCTGTCACCACTGCAGGTGGAGGAAGGCAGCATGCAATAAGAGAAACAGCAGTATCCCAACACCAGAAAAAGCAAAGAAACCAATACCCTTCCTCCTGGCAGAGCTGTTGTCACTTTAACTTTATTCCACTCAAACCAGTGTCCAACTTCTCACTGACGGAAGTGAAATATAACAAACTTGTATTGTTTTAAGCCACTAAGATGGGATCCTTTGTTATAGCATTAGAAAATAGGTGTGGGGCTGGGAAGGTGACTCAGTGGTAGAGCGCTTGCCTTGCATGCATGAGGCCCTGGGTTTGATTCCTCAGCACCACATAAGCAGAAAAAATGGGAGGTGGTGCTGTGGCTCAAGTGGTAGAGCATTAGCCTTGAGCTGAAGAGCTGAGGGACAGTGTCCAGGCCCAGAGTTCAGGCCCCACAGCCAACCAAAAAAAAAAGAAAGAAAGAAAGAAAATAGGTGTGATATGGGGCACTGGTGGATCATGGCTGTAAGCCTACTCAGGAGGCTGACATCTGAGGATGGTGGTTCAAAGTCAGCCCAGGTAGGAAAGTCCATGAGACTCTTATTCCAGTTAACCATCAGAAAACTGGAAGTGGAGCTGTGGCTCAGTGGTAGAGCACCAGCCTTGAGCACAAAAGCTCAGGGACAGTGCCCAGGCACTGAGTTCATGCCTCACCACCAACAACCACTGACCCCTCCCCCACAGAACAAAGGAAGAAAAAGAAAATTAGGTGTGATCCATTATAAGATCTCTCTCTTCTTTCTCTCTATGTCTCTCTCGTCTCTCTCTCTACCAAAATGCTTCAAGACTTGAGTTCTAATCTGCAGCTAGTCTCAGTAAAAGCATGCTCTACTCTTTCCTCACATTTTTTTGTCCCTGAAAAGCCACCAGATTTGCTGAGATAGACTGATGGAGGAGGCGGAAGCTCCCAGAGTCCTAGAAAACCACCTTAGCTTTGGATGAGCCTTTCACAAACATCCATAAGGACACTGCAGTCTAGACAGTGACAGCAGCCGTAACCTCTGCTCCCCAGTGGATCCAACATGCTGTGCTAATTCCTCTAATTCTCTGCATTAAAAGCCCCCATACTTGGAAAACACAAAGTGCACGCCCCAGAGACTGAAACACAACTGATAATGGCACAAGTTTATGCATTAACATTTTAAGCTACATGATTTTATTAAATTTTTCATGCAATTATTGGATCATGTTATTTTTAAAACCTTTGTGAAACCACTGAAAGGGTCACACAGTATTTTATCATTTAAAATAAATTACTTAACCCTAGTTAGAAAAATCCTCCTCTTGGTACCGTTTCCATAAATAACACATATACTTTACACACACACACATATGCACCTACACTCACTCATGCAAAGACAACAAATAGGAGACAATAGTTCAAATTCTTGGCAAACTTAACGAACTCTTGAAAATCAAATAGCTTCCATTAACAAATCAAGACCTTCTGTCAAAATGCTCATAGAGAAATTCTCTACAACCTTACCTCTATGAACATCCTTTACCTTTTTTATTTACTTCCTTCACAATATATTGCCAGATACAATTATAATTTATATGATTGTTTATATGATTCATCATTAGCAAGTCAGCTTGTCAAGAACAAGACTTGTGAATATGTTATCCACATTAGTGACTCCCTCCCCGAGGGAACAGTACAGTTCCTAGATTCAAGAATGAGTTCAACAAGTACTTGTGGGCTGCCCGAATGAATTTAGTTCCATTAAGTCTCCATGGTTAATGTACACTTGTTCTTGAATTTGATGAACAAATGCAGTTGAAAAACCTGTACGTGATTCCTGGATTCAACATATGCAGAGGGATGATAGTCAAAATGTTGAGCATAGCCTCACTTGAAATCCTTTCTGGAGAAAAAAGATTAATGTATGTATGTACAAATAAGTCAACTGAAAAAAATCTCAAAACCTAAGTGTTAGATGCTACTTCCAAAGAAATCTCATAATGAGACTGATTTTACAATGCAAAGACTAGAGAAGACTTTCAAAGACATATGTTAAAGACACAATTTTCTGTGGTTTGAAATGAGGAGCAATTGCAGATAATAGTAGAAAAATAATGCCCTATATGGTATCTGATTCTTTCTCAAGAGACCTTTTTCTTATCCCTCTGCAATTACCTTTCCTCTCCTCTTTGAGCTTGCTTTCTGTATCTCATGCAGCATTCTTTTAAATGTCTTTGCACTAAAAAGATTTACGTATCTTTTTCTGAGATTCTTAAGGGTATAGTCAGCAGTCAGTGCCCAGAATCACAGGGCTTGAAATAATACCTGACATTAAATGTGATGAGAAGTTTTATTTGTTGGATGTCTTTTACTTATCCAATATCTTTGTACTAATTATTTCTCAGGAAAGAATAGTTTAACATTGTGATCCTGATACTTTTGTATTGTACCCAGTTGACAAGTAAGAAAAGGAGTTCTGAAGGGTAAAAATGGTGGCTGGATACCAACTCACACTGGGATTTGGAAAGAATTAGGGCAAGGTATTGAAAGGATGAGAAGAGAGGCATTTAAGAGGAAACAATTAGCCAGGTGCCCATGGCTCACACCTGTAATCCTAGCTACTCAGAAGGCTGACACCTGAGGATCACGGTTCAAAGTCAGCCTGGGCAGGAAAGTCTGTGAGACTCTTATTTCCAATAAACCACCAGAAAACTGGAAGTGGCACTGTGGTTCAAGTAGTAGAGGGCTAGCCTTGAGCTGAAGAACTGAGGAACAGCACCCAGGCCCAGAGTTCAAGCTCCATGACCGACCAAAAAAAAAAAGGAAACAACTATGTGGGAGATCACAAGAAAGGTTAAATGCTAGTGTCTGAGATCACTGAAACAGGGGTCTCAGGTATTGAGAAATAATAGGTATTATGATTAAAATAAGAAAATCTGGACTATATGGTACATGCCGTATATGGGATTCAATCACTGTGTATGTTCTAGGGGTGGTGACTGAGCTATGCCTCCATCCTACAGTTAATAAGCATCAGAGCCATGCAAAGTCCTACTCAAGACACATAGCTTCCAACTTACTCTCTTTCCTTTATAACATACTCAGGTTTCTATTTCATAGAAAGATTAGAAGGTCTTTGGGCCTTTGGTATTGTGTCCATGGAAACTGACCTATAAATACCATACAATACTTATGCCTCTGCCAATTAAATTTAGGGATGTATACCCATAAAATACTTTGGAATCCATCTGGCTTTGTTAGCAGTTAAAGGGAAAATGCAGAAACCCAAAGATCGGCATGACAATAGTAGAACAACTGACACCTTCAAACAGCCTAAATAAATAAATAAGTAAGGGGAAGTTATTAGCATCTAATGACACATTTATACGACACAAACTGGCTATTATCAGAGATGATTACAATCCTCCCAATACAATCCTCGGGAATGTTTATTGCCTCTAGTGACTTACAACAAGTCAAGTCACAGTCCCCCTTTGTTGGCAGGCTTTGCTATTTTCCTGGAGAAATGTCAGGTCTAACAAACACATCAAGGTGAGAAATACGATTTTCTACTTATTGGCATTTGACCTTGACATATGGAGTAATAGTAACCGGAGAGAAAAGACATGGCTCAGAAACTCCCAAATAAAGTTTTAAGAGCCTGTGAGTTTATGTCTGGCAGTGTTGTGTGAAAAACAGCCACTTTGCTTTGGCCATGTGAGTCTCTTTAGTTATTCTAAAGCTAGTCCCATCATTGTTCAGTGTCTTGAATTCAAAAACACAAATAATTATATCCACTGTAAAGCACTACACTGACCATCAGCCTCACATTTATTCATGCAGACAGGCATGGAGGCTTTACAGTTTAGAAACAGTTCTAATATGCATCATTGAGCCTATGAGACTATGTTTTTTTTTCTCATAGCCAGTGGTAGCAACTAAGAATTTCATTAGAGCACACAATTTATAGACTCAATGTCTTTGCGGCTTCTGAGTTGAACTTAAAATTTCCAACATTCATTTTAAAACAACACTAGCCTGAAATTTCAGCCGGCCAATGATTCCTAGAAGTAATTACCAACTATTTTTAAGAGCTCATTAAGACCCAGGTACTATGCTAATCACTTTTGAAATACTAATTTAATTACCATACTTATTTAATGAAATAGACCCTCTCACTATGCCCCATGCTGCAGATGAGAAAATTTAAGATGTGCCTAAGATCACACCACTCTTTAGTGGCACAGCCAGGATTTGAACACAAGATTGACTATTCATGTATCTTTGAAACCAAAGTGTAAACAGTAGTATATGCCCCAAGATGGAAGCACTTCCAAGAAAAGCACTATGTGTGTAAAAGCTTTATTGCCTTTGAAGAACCTAGAGTTAAGAACTGTGAACTGAGGACTTGAGTACACAAGATTATTGAGTGATAGAAGACACTATGACCTTGAAAACATAAATCTGGTAAAGCTAGGAATGTGAATATAGCCTGCCCTCAGGGACTCATGCTCATAATCATAGCTACTCAGGAGGCTGAGATCTAGGGGTCATGGTTCAAAGCCAGCCTGGGCAAGGAAAAACTGTGAGACACTTATCTCCAATTAATCACAAGAAATGTTGGAAGTGAAGCTGTAGCTTAATTGGTAAAGTGCTAGCCTTGAGCAAAGTAAGCTCAGAGACAGTGCCCAGGCCCTGACATCAAGGCCTGGGACTGGTGTGCACATATGTACACACACACACACACACACACACACACACACACACACACACACACACACACACAGAATGTGAATAGATTGGAAAAATAAGAAGAGAATGTGTCTAAGATATGAATATTTCAGAGTTTAAGTCAATATGGGTAACTAGTTCCAAATGATGGTACGAAAGAAGACAATGATGCTGGTAGATTGCTGCAGAAGACCGTTGATTCTGTCTTCTAATAATGAGGAAAAAAATCAAGAAGAGCATCACAGGCCAGGTGACAATGGCTCATGACTGTAATCTTAGCTAGTCAGGGGGCTGAGACCTGAGAATCATAGTTCAAAGCCAGCCCAGGCAGAAAAGTCTGTGAGACTTTTATTTCTAATTAGCCAGCAAAAAATAAATAAATAAAAGAAAAGTGAATGTATAGCTCTAGTGGTAAAATACCAGTCTTGAGAATGAAAAAATAGCCAGAGTACAAGGTCTTGAGCTCAAGCCCCATTACAGGCACAAAAAGACAAGGATTATCAGAGGATATGATGCCGAGAAGACGGCTGTAAACACAGAGATACCTTAGGGAACATGTCATGAGGTATGTTATTACATCCTATAGGAAGAGTGCAGTACAGCCAAACTCCACTATGACCCCTTCACAGAGCTGTGATACCCAGCATTCAATCATTCCTAATTTCACCTATCTTAATTACACATAAGTTTTGCTTCTATATATTAAAAAAGAATCTCAGGAGTTCTCAAAAGGCCCCACAGTTCAGATGCCCTGAAATTTGGGACATAAGTCAGTCTACAGAAATCAGAAAGTACAGAAGACAGACACCAGGAAGGAAAATGTATATACAGAGGACCATAAAGCCTACAAAGTATTTTTATGACAGGCTGGGTGTTGGTGGTTCACGGCTGTAATCCTACCCACTCCGGAGGCTGAAATCTTGGTTCAAGGCCAGCTTGGGCAGCCAAATGTGTTGAACTCTGATCTCCAATTAACCATCAAAAAGCCAAAAGTAGAGCTGTGACTCAAGTGGTAGAGCACCAGCCTCGAGGGAAAAATAAAAGAAAAACTCAGGTACAGCATCCAAGCCCTGAGTTCAAGCCTCAGGATCCGCAGGTAAAAGAAAAAAAAAGCTCCTAGCATCAAATACCTAATGTCAGTCAGAATGACTATGTGTGCTAGAGCTGAGACACTGAAGGCCAAAACAAGAGGGAGAGAAAAACTCTGCTGAGTGGAGATGCCTGTCATTGATGGATCTGAATAGCAGATATTCAAAACACAACCAAGGACTCTCTGGAAATGTCCTCCCCCCAGTTTGTCATTTATCAAAATCTGTCAGCAGGACCAAATCCCTCTCAGTCAAACAAAGAAAGGGGGAATGTAAAGAAGCAAACAAGATAAGCACACTACATTTTCACTCCTGGTAAATGGGATTGCTTTTCCTGGCCATGTTCAAGGATAAGCCCCTTTAACTGTGTTAGCTTCACCATGGAAGTGAATTTTTTAATGGAAATCGACTGCCTAACTGTATTTGTATTACTATAATAACTTGGAAGAACTTGTTTAATATCAGAAGACTTAGTGGAGCAGATGAATAGTTTCAACATGATGTCCACGGGATAGAAATTCAATTAAAACCCGCAAGTAGTGCTGGAGAGAGTTAGCTATTGTTCAACGTGTACCACAGGGCCCTTTGCAGAAGCACAGCTATTCGCTGAACTGGTTGAGAAATTCTGTTTTCTTTTATAGCAATCTGTTAGCGTGTATAAAGTTAAATTAATAAAAAAAAAAAAGAAAAAACCCACCAAGCCGCCTCTGTGGTGGCAGAGCAGAATGAGGCCAAAGGCTAGTTGCATATTTTATAATTATGGATTAAGTGCATCATGCCAAACAAATTAAAGATATGCCACAATTATAATAAAAATGAGAGATTGTGTGTCTCCAAATGGTGGCTGTATGTCTACTGCATCCAAAAGAGAAGGCTGGTGCTCTATCCCCAAAAGGCAATTGTTTCTACCATAAAAAAAGGAGGTGGAAATTACCTGCCATGCACATGTTCCTTCTGAGCAGGCAGAATGGTACTTCTAAAGATAGTCAGCTGAAAGTTAAATGGAGCTGTTGACTACCTGTGCCCAGGGCTCAGAGACTCCTGAGCTCAAGAATGATACACATCCAAAAGGGGAGACAGAGCTTTGGTACAAGGAGAGGCTCTGGGACACTGAACAATGTGTGAATTCCCAGTAGGGAGGAAACTATCTGGTCAGCCACTAAGAAACTATGAAAATGCAAGGCTTTTATCCCACCAACCAATGAGAAGGGAAGCAAATCCTCAATGAGAAATCCTCATTCTGCACCCACCCACCCACACTGCATTCTGTATCAGAAGTCTTTGCTATGTGTCTATTTTCTGCTAGTTTTGCAAACAGGAAACAAAGGCCTTGTGAAAATGACTTACACACAGGCATGCCCAACTCTCTGCTGCTGAAAGGGCAAAGATTTCTTTTTCCCTATCTTATCTCTTTTCTTAATAGTTTTCTTGCAAAGAAGCATAAGTGTATATCTTTGTGTGTGTGCATGGACACACACACACACATGCACACATTCTATCATGTTCTACAAATGGAATACATCCTTCCAGCCATAAGCTTTCACGCATAGCAAATGATGATGCTTTCAGTACATAACATAATTTCCCTTCTGCCAAAACTCCAGCATATTGTGCTTTTCAGAAAACAAACTTTTCAACCCATATTGTTTATAATGGTGTATGGGAATAGGCCTGTGTGGGCACATTTGGACAAGCACATGAAACCCACATGAGGAAATGGAGCTAAAAAAATGAAGTCCCCTGGCACTGGTGGCTCACACCTGTAATCCTAGCTACTCAGGAGGCTGAGATCCGAGGATTGAAGTCTGAAGCCAGCACAGACAAAAAGTCTGTGGGACTCTTATCACCAATAAACTACTCAGACAAAGCCAGAAGTGGTGCTGTGGCTCAAATGGTAGAACACTAGCCTTGAGTACAAAGAGGCTCGGGGACAATGCCCAAATCCTGAGTTCAAGCCCCAGGCATAGCAAAATTAAATGAGAGAGAGAGAGAGAGAGAGAGAGAGAGAGAGAGAGAGAGAGAGAGAGAGAGAGAGAGAGAGAGAGAGAGAGAGAGAGAGAGAGAGAGAGAGAGAGAGAGAGAGAAAGAAAGAAAGAAAGAAAGAAAGAAAGAAAGAAAGAAAGAAAGAAAGAAAGAAAGAAAGAAATGAAGGTCGGCAGAAGCCCCAACATCCTAAAAGAAGATGCCACTGCAAGTTTCTTTCTCTTTCATTCTTCTTTGTTGCTCATCTCCTATTTCAGCTCATGAACTAACTGTACCTGGAGCCCTTTGAGGCCAGGCTATCTTGGCTCAAACCTGTCTGTAATCCTAGCTGAGTTCTAAGGATTGTGGTTTGTGCAAACTCAAGCAGAAAAGTTCTAGAGAGTGTTATCTCCAATTAAACAAAAAAATGCTAAATGGAAGATTTGGTTCAAGTAGCAGAAGACAAGGGTAAGCAAACATGTTGAGCAACAACTCAAGGCCCTGAGTTCAAGCCCTGGTATCAGCAAAAAGTAATCACTTGAGATGTTTGGGGTGGGGAAAGGATCCTGAAGCCTAATCCTCAATCTTTAGTCCAGATTGTATAGTGAATGGAAAGATGGGACTTTGAGCTGGCATTTTAACAGGACTGTTTTAGCCTGGTGATTCTCATTCACCTTTCAACTGAAATCAAATCCTCTATTTCCTTCTCCTGGCCCAAGCCCCCAGGATGCAAATAGATGCTCAAAACTATTTAATCAGTAGTATCATCAGATACATACTCCTTGTGTTCCAGACAACTGAGCTTAAAGTCCAGGAAGTAGGATCAACTTGCCAGAGGCCACACACAAGGCACTGATCAAATGTGGAATGCAGACCAGGCTGGCGAAAATGCCTGCTGCCATTTCTGTTTTGACTAGAAATGTAAAAGCACTTTCCTAATTGCTATCGCATGTATTCCCTCTTCCCCTAGAATTAACGGCACTGTGCATTGTGGGTTCTGCACCCATAGATTCAAAGAACCAGAGAGTCCAAAACATTTTTTAAAGTTCTATACTAAAGACAACTAGCTTTTTAAAAACCTGGTCATCATTCCCTCAATATTAAAGAACTATTTACATAGCATGTGCCTTATACTAGATACCTAGTAAGTAATCTAGAGATGATGTAAAATATGTAAGATGACGCAGAAAGGCTATAGGCAAATGCTGCATACACTATTTCTATGTGAGGCTTGAGCATCCACAGATTTTGGTATCTGTGGGGGATCCTGAAACCAGTATTCTATGGATACTGAGGGACAATTGAATTACAAGCTTCGTGTGACAGTTACTGCAATGCTTATATTACTGTCATCAATATAGAAGACTGGAGTAGGATTTTGCTGACAGGGTGTAAACTTTCCATGGCTTACCTGTCAAGTAGATGAGTACCAAGCTACTTGAGACCCACTGGTCATAGTGAGTGGTGCAGGAAACAGAGAAATCACCTCTAGCTAGACAATGTGTTGTACTAGCTCACCTCCACCTAGTACAAATGTCTTCCAGTCTGGACTCTAAATAAGATGCAAAGACCCCTCTGCAGGTTTTGAGCATGCAAAGCAAGCACGTCCCAGTCTAGAACATGTCTATCACCTCAGAAACTCCCTGCTCTTACCTCAAGAAGTTTCCAAAAAAGGCAAACACAAGATTACTTTTAAGCTGAGTCTCTGTTAGGTGCACCTCAGATAAAAATTCACAAACATTGATAAAAAAGAAAAAATGGATTATGGAATTATAACCCCTCTGTCCAACACCTTAATAATAACAATAAAATTATATTAATTTTAAAGGTGTAGAAAGAAAATAAAAAGGATTCAAGCAAGATGGGTTAAATAAAAATGGATCGAGGATTTAAAACCAATTACAAAAGCATAATCTCACTCAGATGGGTACGCTAAGAATAATTACTCTCTGTAAGAAAAATGTCTGTTGTAGACACATTGCAGAAGGCTACGTAATTAAATACAGCTGCCAATTCTCATTTATCTTTCTTATAATTTGCATTTGAGAGTCCACCTAGATTACCAAAGGCCCAGAGCTGATACACATAGTAAGGCTGAAAGATTTAAAGATTTCTAAAGCAGCAGAATTCTAAAAAGGCTGATATCCACTGATGATATCCTGACTCTTAAAAGTTAGTTTGCTCTATGTTTAGTTTTTTGAGAAACCTCTCTACTGCTTCCCTTGACCCAGTAATCCCACTCTTGGGCATTTTCCCAAATGATCACAAAACAGCCTACATTAAAGCTATCAGCACAACCATATTCATTGCTGTATTATTTACCAGAGCTAAGCTATGAAATCAACCCAGATGTCCCTCAGTGGGTGGATAAATGGACCAAGAAAATGTATTATATATAAACAATGGAATTCTATGCTTCCATCAGAAGGAATGACATTGTCCCATTCATAAGGAAATGGAAAGACTTAGAAAAAATTATATTAAGCAAAGTTACCCAGACCCAAAGAAACATAATTTGCATGGTTCCCTTGATTGTAATAGCTAGACTATGTCTACAAATCTACAAATAAATTCACCCTTGATTGTAATAGCTAGACTATGTCTATAAATCTACAAATAAATTCAATGGATAATAAAAGACAAAAAATTGCACTTGAACATGATTAAACAGCACTCAGCATTCACACAGTGAGAACAAAGGAGGATATTCTTAGGAAAGGATCACAATGGTTTAGTAGCTATGTGCATATGACCATATAAAATGATGCTTGTTGAAATGAACCACAAGAAATGGAAACAAAAGGGGTTTTTTGTTTGTTTGTTGGTTGGTCGTGAGTTGAACTCTGGGCCTGTGTGCTAAACCTCAGCTCTTCAGCTCAAAGCTAGCACTCTACTACTTGAGCCACAGCACCACATCTGGTTTTCTGAGGGGTTTACTGAAGATAAAAGTCTCACAGACTCTCCTGCCCTGCCTAAGCTGGTGTTAAACTGCAATCCTCAGATCTCAGCCTCCTGAGTAGCTGGGATTATTACAGGTGTGAGCCACCACCGTCCAGCATAAAAGGCTTTCTTTATAATACTGTTTGTAGCTGTTTCTTTTTTCTCCTTTTCCCTTTAGTTCATTCTCTTTTTCACTGTTTCAAATTTTTGCACCCTTTGTCTTGCTTGTGTTTATTGAATTGGGGAGGGGAAGAAGAATTACAGAAATGGTGGGACAAAGAATGAACCAAGTCAGCAAGGATCCTCACTAGACATTATATTAGAAATAAACTTTACAACTTGTAGGAGAAGGTGGTTAGGAGGGGGAAAAGTAGGAGAAAATGAGGGAGGGGATAATACTGTTCAAAAAGAAAAGTACTCACTGCCTGAATTATATGACTGTAACCGCTCTGTACATCACCTTTACAATAAAATTTAAATTAAAAATTAAAAATTAAAAAATTAAATTAGCTTGCTCCTGACCTTACTTTAGAGGGGGCCATATGATTTTCTTTTTTTCACTCCTGGGAAACTCCCTCCTAGGTTGGGATGTAACTAAATCCTAGACATCCTTCAAGGCCTAACTCACAATGAAGTCTTGTGTAAAGTCTCCTCTGTGCCTCAGTTTTCATTGGCAAAATGGGGATCATTAGACTATTCGCCTTTCTATATTGTTGTCAGAACTTGCAACATTAATCTGCATATGATTTTGAAATGATGTATGGCACACAGCAGTCTTACCACAGATAGGAAATCTTCCACTTTTCCTTGATCTTCTGGTGCCTCTGACCAGCACTGGTCTGTGTCCTGTCCAGTTGTTCTTATCCTCAAGCACTAGTGGATCAGCCATGCTCTTATAAGTCTGAAGGGCTGTTTTGTCCACTGTGCTTTCTTTATCTTCCTGGGTTCAGTGTGGTTCCATCACTAGGCTTCTTGAGGGCTAATGACCTTAAACCCTTTGGCATCCCACTGGAGTTGGGGTGAGGAAGGGGGTGGCAGAAGGGGGTGCTGGGGATAGGCCAAGTAGAAGGGGGAGAATAATGAAGAGAGGAAATACAAAGAATGCAGTCATAGTAATTCAATGTATATCCTTGGAACTAGGAAGACTAAGGAAATAGGTGAAATTCTGAAGGATGGGGAGAAAGATAAAAGGAGTGATACTGATCAAGGTGCACTGTACCTATAAACTGACCGACGTGTTCAGCTGCAATGCCTTTGTACAACCACTAAAATAATAAAAATGTAATTTAAAAAGATATTCCAAAACTGAGAGGAAGAGAATGGAAGCCTCGGAGGTGGGATCTTCCCAACAAGAACATCCAAACAAGGTGAGTGAGTGAGAAGAGAGGGGAGTATGAGATTGGTTTAGCCTATCCAAACCTAGTGGGGACCAGCTTTGTGGAAGCGCTCTCAGCACAGGGCTATGTCTTTATCCTGACCAGCCTCTCTCTCAATAGAGTGAACTTGTTTCTCATCCCTTGCACCCATGATCACCCTGAATTGTACTTTCCTCTGGTAATCCCAACATCTATTATTATATACTCTATAGACTTTTCAGCCTCTACCATCACATAAACTGATTCCTTATAAGATGATGCTTTAGTTTGGATCTTGAATCCCACCCCCTCCCCAAAGCCAATGTGGTAAAAGCTTTCTACTCATAAGGAACTACTTGGATGTATCTATAACCAAAGGAAACATCTTTAGATCACTGAGGACATACCCTTGAGGCAAACTGTGGGATCTTGGTTTCTTTCTCATTCTCTTTTGCCTCCAAGCCATAAAGTGAGCAATTTTCTCCACAACAAGATCTTCCACATCACCATTTGTAGACCCAAAAGAGATGGGGCCAACAGATACAAAAATACCCCTGAAACCATGAACCAAAATAAACCTTCTCTCTTTATGAGTTGATTATATATGCTCTATTTCTCTGGAGAACCCTGACTAATACAGATATTTCTGGCACAAAAGTACAATAGTTTAGCAGAATGGAATTCTAAGGATGTCTTTGTAATTGGTTCTGGGGTTCCTGGAATTCACTTCTAATTTGATTATATTTAAAGATATTAATGACTATTTCCACTAGTAGAGACAAAATTGGTGGCTCATGACATAAACTGGAACTAGAGATTGGCAAAATGTCTACATTTTCACTCCCGATCAATTGTAACAAGCACAGACCTGGATTATTCTCTTAATATTTGTGGAAAACTAGTGAATATAATTAGATTATTTGCTCCTAAAGCTGCTGGACAAAGCAATCAAAATTATGTTCCCAAGAACATCTGAGTCAAAATAAAACTTGACCTGAAGGTGTTTATGGTTGACTTGGAGGAAACCTCATCTTTTGTAGCCATAGGGCTGAACTTGCTGAAAATCAAATACAGAATCTCATCCTTCAAGTAGCTGAGATGCCATCATGAAAACAGAGCTAGGGAAAACTGGACTAGTTGGACAAAGGCCAGTGTGAAAGACATGACTGTCAACTAGCTAGACTGACAAATCCTCTATTAAAGGGGAAAGACGTGAAAATCCCTGACAAACTACCTGAAATACAGGAAGTAGGCAGTAAGTACAACAAGAACATAGTTTTGCAAGAGTGTGAGACTACCCAGAAAGCTCTTCTACAGATTATGTTGGAAAGAGAAACAAACCAAGGAGTTTAGAACTTTGTTTATACTTTTAGAACTTTGCAATGTGGTGTTTCTCAATGATAACAGTGATGGTAACATCACTGATGCATTTTTAATGACCTATAGTTGTTCATATTTTCACAAAGAGACCTAATCCTCCTGCCTCCATAATAAGGCAGCTTAGATATTCTCTCTTAGTTAAAGAACAGACCCCTAAAACTTCCTGAAGTCTCAGAACTAGAGGAAGTAGAACCACCTGGACTGAGCCATAGGCTCCTCGGCAATTAGAAACCACCACACATGAAAACATGAAGCAAAGATCAGGGACTGGCATTTCTAAGAATCACACAGAAGTAGATTCCTGCTTACTAATGAATACAGAGGAACTCAGGGTTGTTAAACAAGATGAATACCACCCCTCATTAGCGCTGCATTTGATGGCTGTATAAAAAGGAAGGAAACGATTCTTTTAAAAAGGGTCTTTAACATTGATGGGTCAATTTTGGCAATTACAGGATTTACACCAATATCATCGTACCACATTGAAATGAGCTGGGACAAACACAATCTTCACTTGTTTCACTGATGACCCAGTAGCCCTTTGAAGGCTTGGATCCTCATTATCTTTGCAGCATCAACTCCAATGTCACCTTCAAGGCAGGGGTAGGCTAGGTTAATGCAGGCATGCAAGGATCAAGGACACACACTTTAAGAAGGCACTTACAGGGTCTGAAGAGTGAACATTTCTTGAAATATTATACACTGGGCATCTTCCCTTGCCTCACCCTAGTCCTAACACTGCTTCCAGTGAGGTTACCCTTGACTTCCTCAATGAAATCACCTTCCTGTCCTTTACCAGTCTTCTATGTCTGTCTAGTTCCTATTACACCACAATGAGGCACTTGACACATTCAGTCATTACCTGGTTTAGTGTGTACTTATCTTGTCCTTACTAGTCTGACGATTCAGTGAGACCCAATCTATGGTCTATTTTTGTCCCCATGTGTGTAGTAATACACGTGGTATCTAGCACAATGAGGTTTCACAGGATGAGAGTAAACTTGGATGAGAGTAAAACAAGGATGGGAAAGCCTCCTAGGAGAATGGTACCCAATGGCTCTAGACAACTCAAGAAAATCCTCCTAACTAGCATCCTTCCCACTCATCTTACGAGTTCTCTATTCTAAAGTAGATCCAGTACCGGTCAGTGAGTGTTCAAAATTTAGGTATCTTAAAAGAGATTTGGGGCACCGGAGGGTGGGCGGGGAAAGAAAGCAGTAGAGTTGGTAAAGACTAAATAAAAAATATAAACTCCCCAAGTACTAGAACTATATTTTAAAAAAGCACTTATTGTCAAGGTAATGTACAGAGGGGTTACAGTTACATAAGTAAGGTAATAAGTACATTTCTTGTCAAACTTGCTACCCCTTCCCTCATTTTTCTCCAATTTTCCCTTTTCTCCAATTTTCTTCCAATTTTCTACATATTGTCTTGTATATATCGCTGTCACATTAGTTCCTCACTTGTCCTTTTCTTAATTAAGCTTTTTTAATGGGAAAGTGAATAAAATAAATACATCTAAATGGTAATTCCAAATAATTTCAATTAAGTATTAAGTTCATTTAAAACTTTGAAGCAAACTTCATTCTCATTCTCCAGATGAGAGCATTCAGTGTCAGGACTGAAGAGGCTAACCAGATTGTGTATGGATTTACAGCTATGAATTGGGAGTATCTAAGGCTTGATCTCAGGTTTCTCCAGGCTACAAAGTTATTCTTTAACATGGCCAAAACTAGCACCCAGATTTATCAATTCCATTGTAACTACAAGGATAGCAATTGGTGCTGGCCAGTCACTAATCCTCTCAACTTGAGCAATGTGCACAATTGTTGGGTCAACAAAGACAGTAAATCTACATCCTAAAGTAGTCAACGTAATTAGACAATTTGTCTGAAATATATATCTTTTTATGTATCCATCTTGCTATTTTTTCATCATAATAATCACTGAATTCTGTTACCCAATTCCCTTTTTTTTCCTTCAGTTAATCTGGTCTGATTCTTATTCTGAAGGAATGTCTGAATGTGAAAATTAAGACAAACTTCTGTTCTGCCCTCAACAGAAACCACACTATTAATTCCTCTCTTCCTTTTCACTTTTTCCCTAACAGTTTGCTCCTTCTTTTTCCCTAACAGTTTGCTCCTTTGTTTAAAATTCTATCCTGAGTGCATTTCTACTCTCTTCTTTTTCAAATTTCTACACTAATAAAGACTCTGAGGTATCAGGCACAAGCTGAAATATGTGGAAAGTGAACAGAGGGTTCTTTGGCACCTCCATATCTCTATCCCATGAAGGTTGGAACCAATGATAGAAGCAACAAAAAATTCAGCCTCTGGGAGTAAAGCTTTGCCTTGCAATCAGCATAGAAAGCAGGAGTGTCCAATCCTCAAATCTGTTTTGAGGTACAGCCTGATTTTCACTGTTAGACTCATTGTGCTCAGCTGGTAGCTTTGCTTTAAGAAAAAGGAAAAAAAATAAGCCATATTCCTTCAAGGTCCCCCTCAGAGAATGGCTTTTCAGACTCACCAATTTTTTTCTAGTTAAAACCCAGCATTTGATTGTCTCCCTAGCATAAATTTCCCACTTCCTCTATTCTTGTTCTAAACAGCAAAAGCTTTAGTCACAAATCCTTAAAGATTGGTCTCTCAAGATCTTTCAGGGGTGTCTGCCTTACTCTGTCTGAAAATGGGCTATTTTTAGTTTTGATCCAACCTCTGCCTCTAGCCAAGGAATACTGAGCCATCAGCTCCTTTTTCTGGGTCTCACTTTCTTCATCCCTAAGACCTGTAGGGAACGCTCTTAATGATTTGTTTCTCCTAGCTTGAAATATCAGCAGCCTAGGCTAAGAAAATATAAAACAACAAGAGATTCACAAGGAGTCAGGTCACAAACTGCTGTTAAGAAAATTGGAAATCTCCTGTCTACCCATCTTCCCTGGCTTCTATCTGGATTCTTCCTCTCTTCCTTCCATCTTTCTTTCCTTCTACCACATGGATTCTACCATGTGTGATTAGCGATGCATGTCAGTGAGGAACCACACAGTGTGGGACAAATGTGATCCTCACTTCTCAGTAAATCTCTATTCCATGGGGAAGGTTCAACAACAGTAAAATAAACAACCCCTACTTAGGTCATAAAATGATTGCAAGTTGTACAATGGTAAGACCTTAAAAGGGGGCTAAAAGTCTGACTGGCCTGAACGCTTCTCTTAGAGATGACATCCATGTAATATCTCCATGTCATGGAGAAGAGACATTTAGGTTGATAAAAGGTAAGAAAAAAGAGCTAGATGTGTAAAAATAAATGTGATAGAGAGCTACTAAGGGAGAAAGACAGAGAGGGAACACAGTAAGAATATTCCAGAAAGGTGTGAAACCCTAAGGCAAGAAAAGCTAGGGATATTTGCTTTTTCTAATGAGACTGGGAAAAAAAAACAATTTGCTTTTGTTGATTTGGATTATCCTGGTATCTCACATTATCACTTTACTCCTTGTTCTTCTGGGTCTACATAGACTTGGTAGTCACCTTATGAACAATGTTTTAGACAATAAGAATCTAAGAATCAGATAATAAATGTAAAGATAGCTCTAACACCACAATGTTAGAGCAATCTGGTGCAGCACTGATTGGCTGATGCTGTAGATATCAGCACACCGAAGACCTAAGAAAAGAAGATAGTATTCCTGAGTGGGAGCTTTGTGAACAAATGTTTAGAAGCTTAATGGCAGGCTTTCATCCATTGTGCATTCGCAAAGGGAATGGCTGAACCCTGAAGAGACTGAGTGTGTGTTTAGTTCAAGTATGTGTGGCAAGAAAATGAGATTTTCCCAAGATGCCTAAGGCCAGATGGATCCTTCTGTGACCGCATTTATCCAGTGAGCTCAGGGAGGCCAGGCTCACTGGGGATCCAGGGCTGTGACTGCAATAACACAGGGCTCTTCAATTCCCAAGGTTTCCTAGCAGAGAAGAATATGTTTTAAAATCTTTTTAAAGGCTTTTACAAACACGTAGTGATTCTTTACATCTTTGGGCAAAAATAGCACAGTCAGAAAGCCAAACACATTCCCTTACATGTACAATATCATGCTCAGCTCATTCATACCAGCACTTTTCTAAACATCTTGCCATTAGGATGTTTAGATGAGAAATAATACTGGAAAGTACCTATTCCTGGCACACAGTAGCTATTCAATGTATGCTAGCAATTACGATAACTGCCCCCAAGTACATATTGCCCCCACTTATCCTCCGATCTCTCAGAAATGTCCCTTTCATCATTTCTTATGAGCAGTCTGGCAAATACCCCTCAACAGCCGGAGAATTTTGATAGCCGTGGCATTCTGCACATGCCACTCTTGGTTACAGCTGACTGGTTTCCAGCACATTCTGTTACTCCAAAATATCCACTTAGCTAGCATTAGAACCTTCCTACTGTGACAATGACATTGTACAGGGCAGGAACTATCACCACTGCAAAACTGGCAGTAAGGCAAGTTACCAAAATCCAAGTGTCCATGGGCAGCTGCCTGACATATGAGAATCCTCTGAGCCAGGGGAAGCCAGGCTTTCTACAGACTCTCATCATCAAGTCCAAGGAGATTCAAATGCCTGCTTTCCCTCTGTCTACCCAAGAGACATTAATCAGGCATGGATAACATCCATAGCACACAACCAGGTGATGAGGGTGATCCAGGAAGCTGCAGAAGGTTAGGCCCAAGTTGCAGCTGAATGGCTGGCACAGCAGAATCCAAGGAACTTTAAAACACAAAAGAAAGGGGAGTTTTTTAGCTTTTTTATTTCCCTACTTAGAGTCTTTTGTTTCCCATCGGGCCCAAAATAAGACTCAAACTGAAATTGGATGATAATATGCCAAAAGCTTTGTCTTCTGTCCCTTCCTTAGCTCTGTGGACAGCTCTCACCTCACCCACTGACTCAATCTGCCTCCTGGGAGAGGAAAGTTTCTTCCACATACTGCAGAATCAGTGCACAGCCCTGCTTAGAATCTTTCTCTTCCGTTTTCCCTACCACGCCAGTTTCTGGTTAACTCTTCCTCATCCTTCAGCCTCAGCATTATTATTGCTTGAATTGTGTCTCTAAAAAAAAAATTCTCCAGTGAAGTCTTCACCTAAGGACTGAGTCTTCACCTAAGGTCAGAATTGATCTTTCTTAGAGAAAAAAAAAAGTTGTTGTAAAAATATTAGTTAAGATGAAGGTACACGGAAATAGGGCAGGCCACTAATCCAATAGGTCTAGGGGGGACATAAACACACAGAGAAAGAACACAGAGGATGAAGGCAGAGGTGGACAGATGCTCTACAAGCTGAAGAATATAAGTAAGCCTCAAGAGACAGACATCAGGAGCAAGAGATTGCTAAAACCCAGACCATATTAGCTTCCATCCTCTAGAACTGTGAGAAATGTATTTCAGCTATTGAAACTGGTCAGTTTGTGGCAAGCATTGTGCTCCAGCATCCCTAACCCACTAAAACTCCAGGGATATCTTCAGTGGCCAATATGCTGTAGCCTGTACAGGTTCCTCAAACACTTCAGGGAACATTTGTTACCTCCATGCTGGAGACAGACAGGAGGCAGCAGGCACAGGGATGTGCTCTAGGAATGTTGATATTTATGTCTATGGAATCATGGGGCAAATGATGGAAGGCAATATGAGGGGATTAGACTAATGGCAGAGAAATTCTGACACACACTGAAGTAACCCTCAAAGAGCCTATACCTACATGAGCCAGCCCAATAATTCACCCAGTGGTATCAGGGTAGCCTCACAGATGCCCACATTCTTCATGACATCCAGACTTCAGAGATGAAAAATAATGGGACCCAGAAGAGTAACTGCCCCAAACTCAAAGTTACGGAGTAAAACACCCAGGATTTGAACCCTGGATTTGTTATGGTTTAAATATGAGATGTCTCCTTCAAAAGTCTGCACTGTTAAAGGGTTAATGACCCACTGATGGGCCTTTAAGATGTGATTGGATAATGAGGGCTGTAACTTAACCTAAGGCAGTAATTCTAAGATGGATCCAACATAGAAGAGTATTCTTACAATGTGGAACAAAGTAGGAGGAAGTAAGTCACTGAGGATGTGTCCTGGAAAAGCATATTTTTCCCCTGTCTCTTTCTTCTCTGCCTTCTGACTGCCATAGTATGATCAGCACTGCTTTCTTGCTGCCAAGATCTTCTGCCTTAAAGTAGGTTCGTAGCAATGGAGTAAGCACCATGGATAGAAACTCCTAAAATTATGAGCCCAAACAAATTTTTTCTTCTTTAAATGGTTTCTCTCAGGAATTTGTCACAGTGACAAAGCTAAGCTACACACGTATAATCTGCCCTCTGAACAGTAATTCTCAATAATATGCAGAGAAGCAGGTACAGGCAGGTAACAGGTAAGTGAAGCACAGAACAAACAAGTTCCTATTGTACAAATATCTTGGGGATTATTATGAGAATTCTAGAGGAATTGAGACTTACTGTAAATCTTGAAGAAAACACAGAGATCAGATCTTCATGTACCTTCTTCATGTTGATACCTTAAAAGACAATGCCTTGGATAGAGGCATCATACAACAAATGAGATGCTGCACCAGATTTTTTGCAGCAAGGGATTATAAATTTGATTGGGTAACCCAGTTACAACTTTAAACATAGGTCACAGCTTCTTCAATGACTATTTAGAATTGGTCAAGCGTAGCATACAAGCTATCCAACTAGAGAATTTAGATCCAATATCCAGCTCCTGAACGTACTAAGCACACAGCTTCAAGAACTATATTTAAACTCTCTATCTCTGAGGTTGATCAGCTAGAATATGAATGACAGTACTATTTCCTCAGCTAATTCAGGGTCTGGAGGCATGTATTAGGTGGTAGAGCACCTGCCTAGCAAGCATAAGGCCCTCAGTTCAAACCTCAGTAACCACCAAAAGAAAATCTTCTTAAGTAATTTATTACATGAATGAATTAAAACTATGTAAAACACTCCAATTGGCCTATGATAAGTGGTCAATAAATGTACCAAGTGTCATCATAGATGATGATGTTATTTTCATATTTTCAAAGTAGATGGTCCCAGATACTCTCAGTCTTGGGTTGCATCATTTCAAGGAATCTGATTGCTCAAGTCTTATGCCGATAACGCTACAAAAACTGTAAGTGTACAAATTATCCTAAAGCGTATAAATGCATGTGATGCAGATTTAGTTAGTGCTTCACTTTCAGTCTCAGAGTTTTCACTTTTCCAGTGTAAGAGTTTCAGAAGTGTGCCTTTCTCCTGGCCAATTGGACCACCTATACTGAGTCTTAAAATTCCTCCTCTAGAGGAAAAGAATTCTCAGAAAAGAATCTAAAATTGAGATTAAAAACTAGGATTGATGTACTTATGTGTGCATTGCAACATTTTTCAAATAATGAAAAAATGCAAAACAATCTAAATCACAAAAAGATGAATAGTTAAGTAAACCGTGGAACAGCAATATAATACACTATTATGCAAACATTTAAAATTGTGTTTGCAAAACAGTTTGAATACCATAGAAAAATGCTTAGTCAAAATTTATATATAGCCTGAAAGAAAACTGGTTATGTAAGAAGGACCTTAATTATGTAAAAATGTACAGGTAAAAAAATGACATGGGTACACAATGGTTTTAAGCAGGATTTAGATGACTGGCATTCTTGAGAGTACCCTACATTTTTCAAGCCTTGGAAAGTTATTTTCATTAGTGATGGGTTATTATATAAAGTGAACAGATGCAAATAAGAGAAGACAGTGGTTTCCTCTGGTTGGCAGGATGCAATCTTATACAGTATCTCCATTTGGAAAGATGGTACACTGGAATAGGACAGGCCGTTAATGCAATACATTTAGGGTGGAAATTTGACATAAACACACACAGAGAAGACATGAGTGGATGGAGGCAGAGGTGGAGGAATGCTCTACAGCCGAAGAACACAGGCAAGCTGCAAGAAGCTACAGGAAGCTAGAGAGATTTGGTAAGATGTATTCAGGGTAATGCCCATAGGAGGCCTCAAAACATCACAGTAAGAATTAGGTTTAATTCCATAGGAAATTCATGCTCAGGGATGAAATGGGATACGGTTTAATTACAAGGTGCCATATCATTTTCATCATCCTTTGCCTCCCTCTCCTAAATAGAGGGAAAGAGTCCTCCAGAAAACTACACACTTGCACCTTCAAAATGAAGTCTGAGTGCTTTCTCAGTGCAGGAAGCCAGTAAAGTCTGGTCCCAGATGGTCCCTCAGCAGCTGAAGATCCACGAGACCATCCAGCTCACCTAGTTTGTAGTTTCCCTCCAAAAAGGTAAGCTTCAAAATCAGGTGTCCTACTTTCTTCATTCCTGATGCATTGCAACAGATCTCTGTCCATTCTAAATGGACTGACAGATAAATAAGTGCAAAAGAAAACATAATTGAATATAAATGAATGAAATAGCATTTTAATAAGTAAGAGAGGGAAAGTATTCAAAATAACCTAAATCTCCAAACTGATCATCTCTACCTATAATTTCTCACCACACTAAATCACCATTGTTAAGTACTTTACATGAACTGAATCATAGCATAGTTCTACTACAAAAAAAAATCTCCTCATTTGAGAACCTCACTTTGCCTTATGATGGATTGAGAAAGCACAGAACAGTACTACAGTGTTAGGCCCACAGTAACAAAACACCAAATTGAGATGAGATTGTTACAGTACAAAAGATCAATATTTTAAAAAGTACATTTCCATTTCTACTCACTAAAAATGCACATGTAGAAATTGAAATTGCAAACATAACATCTTTCAATGACTCCAAAGAAAGTGACAAGTTTTAAGAACACATTTAACAAAACGGGAAAATGTTGTATGGTAAAAAATAATTCTGAAAGAAAGAAACCACAGGCCTAAACAAATGAACAGGTATACCATGTTCATTAATTTGAAGGCCCAATATATTAATGATGTCTGTTCTCTATGAGTTATGTATAGCTTTTATACAGTTGTCCTCAAAATACCAGAAAGATTTTTTTGATGTTTTTTTGGGGGGGTCGTTTGTTTGTTTGGTTTGGGTACACAGGCAAGATTTTTCCATATGGAAAAGAACAAGCCCTCAAATAACTTAAATGTTAAGAATAAATATACTGAGTTCCGGGAAGATGGCGGAGGAGAAGCTGGAATCTGAACAAGCTCTCGCATAGAAAGCAGCTTTAGAGTTCCAGTGAACAGTCCTAAGCCAGAGAATCACACCAAGTGTGCCATCACAGGACAGAGAGTTAGACAAGAGAAGGGAAGCCAAGGCAAAAAGAAGCACCCGAGTGGTCGCCAGCAGCCGCCGCAGCGGCGGCGGCGGCAGGGTCGCAAGCGGCAGAGACCACAGCCGGGGGGCCATACCTGAGCGCTCACACAGAGAGTCCGGGACGAAAGAGCCAGACGCAGCGGGCGAGCGGATTCTACTCAACACCAGCAAGAACCAACAAAGAGCGGACATCTTCACCCTGCAGCTTGCAGACCAGAGACGACCCAGGATCCAAGACTCGGCACCAGAGACGACCCAGGATCCAAGACTCGGCGTGAGTACAAGCCCGACATCCTCACTCCTCAGGGAGCAGAGGAAGGAAGGCCACCCCTCCCCCCCCAGCACCGGTGATCTCCATCTTGGATACCGACAAAGCTCGGAGTTGCTGCTAGCTCCAGCTCAGGCCTTGGAATAAAATGAGTCATTTAGCAGGTCACAAGAACTTAACGCCGAAGTGACCTGCCAGACTCAGCTCCATCCAGGGAAAAGTCACCCAGCTCAGGCGCCAGCCTAGCCTCACTGGGTAACCAGAGCCAGAGGCTGCCCCTCCCTCTAGCAGCCACCACAATCAATTGAAAAACAGAAACCCTGAGAATGGCTCCAGGCTGGGCGCTGTGAGCTTTATCACAAAATAGCCCCAGGGAAAAGCTACTGTTTGTTGAAAGGCCTCAACTCTACCCAGAACCTAGCCTCATCACCACATCCCCCTCTTTTGTGACTCTCAAAGCAGACCACCCTCCCAGAAAACTAACCTGGGAGGGGGATCTCAAAATCTTGGGTAAAGCAGAGCATTTTTCTGCCTCTTCCAACCAACCGACTTAAGAAACCAATCAAGCCACAGGACCTCAAGCTGACCAGAGACTCCAACAAGAGACTGGTTGCAGACAAAAGAGAGATTCTTCCCACTCCTCCCCCCCCCCCAAAAAAAATCAAAAGACTTTTTTTTTCTTTTTTCTTTTTTTTCTTCTTCTTCTTCTTTTCTTTTTTTTTGCTTGTTTTTTGTTTTTTGTTACCTTATATATATATATATATGTATATAAATTTTTTTCCCTTCTAAAACTTTTATTAATCTTTAATTTTTGCCTCTTCTGAAAAAATAATTGTTTTCCAGTAACTTTTTTTTTCTCATCTTATAATTTTTATTTCAGAATTACGTGAATGAGAGTTTTCCTTTCTTTTCTTGTCTTCTTTCTCTTTTTCTTTCTTTCTTAATTATCTTTTAGTTTTTTATCTAGCTCTACTGAACTTCTGATCTTTTCTTCTCCCTTAAAGCTTTTCACATCTCCTCTATGTCCCTCCCCTTCTCTGAACATATTCACATTCCTCTCTAAATAGACGGTCTTTTAACCTCTATAATAACATTAATTTTTACGTTTCTATTCTTTTTCTGGTCTCTCCTTATTCCCCTTTCCGTCTCTTCTATCTCTCTCTCTCTCTACTTGCATCCTACCCAACCCATTTCCTGCACTGTGATTAGGACATAGTTAACTCTCCCTGTGCCTCCCCACACCAATCTATTCCTATTTTTTACCCACATCTCTCACTAATCCTAATAATTTCTGGTTTTCCAAATTCTTTTCTGCGGTTCGAAGTCCTTTAACATATAGTCGTTTGATGTTGAATAGATGTATCTGTTGAACTAGATTGTATCTGTAGACTATTGACTGTACAAATGCAAACTTTGGTTGATGGTTGCCTTAAGATAGTGTTCTAGCACAAAACTGGTGCAATCTTTATCTCAAATGGGCCGAGTAAGCCGGAAAAACACAAGAAAAATGGCAAATTCGGGTATCTCAATTCCCAACCTTGATAATCAGGGATTAGAACAGATAAAGAATAATCCAGAGGAGAGTTCCCAAATAGCTCTACAAACACTAATAGCAAACATGATAAATGAGAAGTTTGACAATGTACAAAGGACTCTGTATGAGCGTGATAGGGAGAGAGAGGAGGCATCCCAGAAGTTTATACAGGAATATCATAAGCGTGAGGAAGCTTCTCAAAAACTGATACAGGATTTGCGTGAACAACTTGAGAATACTCAAAGAGAAAGGGAGGAATGGCGTGAGCAGGCAGAGAACACTCAAAGAGAACTGCAGGAATCCCACAGAAGGGAGGAAACTAATCAAAGAGTAATTCACGAATTAAGAGACCAGGTAGAGAATACACAAAGATCACTAAAGACATTCATGGAATCCATTAACAAAGAGCTGAAGGAAGTCAGGGAGACCACAAAGGGAATGCTGAATGGAACCCAACAGAAGGAATGGGAGTCCAAAGAAACCATAACCAATCAACTAAGTGATTTGAGAACAAACACTGAACACCAAATTAAGGAAGTAAAGAAATTCATACAAGACCTAAAACAGAGCTTCAACAAAGAACTTGAAGCCATCAAAGCTGACCAATTAGAAGGAAAAGAGATAAAAAACAAAGTAGAGAGTCTTGACAGCAGGTTAGACCATGCAGAAGATCGAATCTCAGGGATTGAAGACAGCCTAGATATTATAGAGAAAGAACATACAACCATCCAAGACAAGTCCAAGAAATATGATAGGTCTATCCAACACCTGGAGGACACCATCAGAAGGCCCAATCTAAGGATAATGGGTGTAGAGGAGCACCTAGAAACAGAAGTTAATGGTCTAGGAAATTTGTTTAACAGGATCCTAGCAGAGAACTTCCCAAACATACAAAAAGATAGGCCTATTCAGATACAAGAAGCTTTTAGAACCCCAAATAGACCAGACCAGAATAGGACATCCCACCTTCACATTATAATCCACACAGGATCAACCCAGACCAAGGAAAAGATCCTTAAAGCTGTCAAGGAGAAAAGGTTAATCACCTATAAAGGGAAACCAATTAGAATTACCTCAGATTTCTCAGCAGAGACAATCAAAGCAAGAAGAGCCTGGAATGACCTATGCCATGCCCTAAAAACAAACAACTATCAACCAAGAATACTGTACCCAGCTAAACTCTCCTTCATAACTGAAGGCCAAATAAAAACCTTCCATAGCAAAGAAAAATTGAAACAATACATCTCCACCAAACCAGCCCTGCAAAAGATTCTTAAAGATGTCCTACACATAGAAAACCAACAAGAACGCAACAAAGGCCAAGAAACTGCACCCAAACTGAGAATCCAAGAACCTTAGGAAGAACCCAGTTTTCACAGCCCCCAAGAAGGTGGATAACATGGCAGGAACTCCCAAATACCTCTCAGTCCTATCTCTTAACGTTAACGGACTGAACTCTCCAATTAAGCGACATAGACTGTCTAGTTGGATTAAAAAACAAGACCCTTCTATCTGCTGCCTGCAGGAGTCACATCTTGCCCGTAAAAACAAACATATTTTCAAGGTTAAAGGCTGGAACAAAATCTACCAAGCAAACGGCCCTCATAAACAGGCGGGAGTTGCAATCCTAATATCAGATAAAATAGACTTCAAATTAAAATTGGTGAGAAGAGATAAAGAAGGTCGCTACATACTAATTAAAGGATCTCTCCTTCAGGAGGATATTACAATTCTAAATATCTATTCGCCAAACAATGGAGCACCCAAATTTATCAAAGAAACACTACTTTCCCTCAAATCCCAGATAGATCCAAAGACATTAATCGTTGGGGATTTTAACACACCACTCTCCCCACTAGATAGATCAACTCGGCAAAAACTCAACAGAGAAACCGCAGATCTAAACAGCTGCATAGATCAACTAGACTTAACAGACATTTACCGAACATTTCACCCAGCAGCATCAGAATACACGTTCTTCTCAGCAGCACATGGAACGTTTTCTAAAATAGACCACATTTTAGGCCACAAAGCAAACTTGTCTAAATTCAGAAACATTGAAGTTATACCTTGCATTCTCTCTGACCACAAGGGAATAAAATTAGAACTCAACACCAAAAGCCACCAAAGAAAGTCCGGTATCACATGGAGGCTGAACAACACACTGCTGAATCATGAGTGGGTCATGGAAGAGATTAGAAAGGAAATTCAAATGTTCATGCTATTCAACAAAAATGAACACACAAATTACCAGCTCCTCTGGGACACAGCAAAGGCAGTACTCAGAGGAAAGTTTATAGCTCTGAGCTCCTACATCAACAAATTGGAGAGATCGGAAACTAACAATTTAATGACACATCTAAACCTCCTTGAAAAAGAGCAGCAAGATAAACCCCAATCCAGTAGACGGAAAGAAATAATCAAAATTAAATCAGAATTAAATGAATTAGAATCCAAAAAAACTATAGAAAGAATCAACAAAACAAAGAGTTGGTTCTTCGAAAAACTTAACAAAATCGACAGACCCTTAGCAAACCTTATCAGAAAAAGGAGAGAGCACACCCAAATTAATAAACTCAGAGATGAGAATGGAAACATCACCACGGAAACAACCAAGATTCAGAACATTATAAGGGAATACTTCTCAAAACTTTATGCTAATAAGTTTGAGAACTTGACAGAAATGGACCTTTTCCTAGCAAATATTGACATGCCAAAACTAAACCAAGATGAGTTAAACCAGCTTAACAGGCCCATATCAAGCATTGAAATAGAAACAGCAATAAGAGACCTCCCAGCTAAGAAAAGTCCAGGACCAGATGGTTTTACAGCGGAATTTTACAAGGCCTTCAAAGCAGAGCTCACACCAATACTCCTCCAACTCTTCAATGAAATTGAAAGAGAAAGCTCACTACCAAACACATTCTATGAAGCCATCATAACCCTCATCCCAAAACCAGGCAGGGACTCATCAAAGAAAGAGAACTATAGACCCATTTCTTTGATGAACATTGATGCAAAACTTCTCAACAAAATTTTGGCCAATCGACTTCAACAATTCATCCAAAAAATCATACACCATGATCAAACAGGATTCATTTCAGGGATGCAAAGCTGGTTCAATATACGCAAATCAATTAATATTATTCATCACATCAACAGGAGCAAGAATAAGAACCACATGGTTATCTCAATAGATGCAGAAAAAGCATTTGACAAGATCCAACACCCCTTTATGATGAAGGTTCTGGAAAAATTAGGAATCCATGGAACATTCCTCAATACAATAAAGGCTGTATATGACAAACCTACAGCCAGCATTATACTCAATGGTGAAAAACTAAAGCCATTTCCTCTTAACTCAGGAACAAGACAAGGATGCCCACTCTCTCCACTTCTCTTCAATCTAGTATTAGAATGCCTAGCTACAGCAATAAGGCAAGATGCAGACATAAAGGGGATCCAAATAGGGAAAGAAGAAATAAAACTCTCCCTCTTTGCAGATGACATGATCTTGTATTTAAAGAATCCCATAGACTCCACTCCCAAATTACTCAAGCTGATTCAAAACTTTGGCAAAGTAGCAGGATATAAAATTAACCCCCAAAAATCAATGGCTTTTCTATATGCCAACAATGAGAAAAGTGTGGCTGAAATTAGGAAAGCAACTCCATTTGTAATAGCCCCACAAAAAATAAAATACCTAGGAATTAACTTAACCAAAGAAGTGAAGGACCTCTATGATGAAAACTTTAAAATCTTGAAAAAGGAAATCAACACAGAACTTAAAAAATGGCAAAACCTCCCATGCTCCTGGATTGGAAAGATTAACATCGTGAAAATGGCAATACTTCCCAAGGCTATCTACAAATTCAACGCGATACCTATCAAAATTCCACCCTCATTCTTCAAGGAAATAGAGGAGGCAATCCAAAAATTCATATGGAACAATAAAAGACCCCGAATAGCAAAAACGCTCCTCAACGGAAAGAACACTGCTGGAGGAATATCAATACCAAATTTCAAACTCTACTATAAAGCCATAGTAATCAAAACAGCTTGGTATTGGCATAAGAACAGACCTCAGGACCAATGGAATAGAATTGAAAACCCAGAAATGAACCTACAGACCTATAGCCATCTAATCTTCGATAAGGAAGCTAAAACAATAGAATGGAAGAAAGACAGCCTCTTCAGTAAATGGTGCTGGCAAAATTGGTTAACTACATGTAGAAAACTAAAGCTAGATCCTTATATATCACCCTGCACCAGAATCAACTCCAAATGGATCAAAGACCTTGAACTCAAAGCAGACACTCTGAAAACATTACAGGATGGAATAGGAGAAACCCTAGGTCTCCTTGGCTCAGGTCGAAATTTTCTGAATAGAGACCCGGAAGCACAACAAATCAAAGAAAGGTTGGACAAATGGGATTGCATAAGATTGCAGAGCTTCTGCAGGGCAAATGACATAGCTGGCAAGATCAATAGAAAGCCCACCGATTGGGAGAAGATCTTTACTAGCCATACAACGGACAAGGGTCTCATATCTAAAATATACTTGGAACTCAAAAAATTAAACCACCCAACAACAAATCCTCAAAGAAACAACTGCCCAATAAATAAGTGGGCGAAATTCTTAAAGAGAAGCTTCTCTGAAGAAGAAAGAAGGATGGCCAATAGACACATGAAGAAATGTTCAACATCCCTAGCCATAAAAGAAATGCAAATCAAAACAACATTGAGATATCACCTCACTCCAGTTAGAACAGCAAAAATCAAGAACTCTAATAACAACAGATGCTGGAGGGGATGTGGACAGAAAGGAACCTTACTTCATTGTTGGTGGGAATGTAAACTTGTTCAACCACTTTGGAAAGCAGTATGGAGGTTCCTCAAAAGACTTCACATAGATCTCCCCTATGATCCAGCAATCCCACTTTTGGGCATTTACCCAAATGTTTACAAACAAGACCACACTAAAGCTACCAGCACAACTATGTTTATTGCAGCATTATTTACCATAGCTAAGATATGGAACCAACCCAGATGCCCCTCAGTAGATGAATGGAGCAAGAAAATGTGGTATATATACACAATGGAATTCTATGCCTCCATCAGAAAGAATGACATTTCCCCATTTGTTAGGAAATGGAAAGGTTTGGAAAAAATTATATTAAGTGAAGTAAGCCAGGCCCAAAGAAGCATAGGTCCCATGGTTTCCCTTATTTGCAATATCTAGTATAGGTATGAGTCAAGCGGAAAAGGCCAGATAATGTGATGTTAGGAAAATGAACCCTTAAATATGTATTTTAATGTTTTCGTTTCTTTCATGCATGTGTTTCTAATGCATTTATAAGATTATTTCTTTGTTGCTTTGTATGTCCCTCCCCCACAGTGTAACCCCCGTTTTCACTATATTTGATGTCAGTATAACATGTGGAGGAGATGGGGACAAACAAGTCTTTTAAGGATTCAGGTGGACCTGTTGCAACAATGAGAAGTACAAAATGTCATGTCAAAACCAGCTTTACAATTTCGGTGTGGGGGGGGAGGGGGGTATAATTGGGTGGGGGGAGGGCGGTAAAATTGGGTGGGGGGAGGGGGGAGGCGGGGAAGGGAAGTGAAGGGTAAACAAAGGAGGAGGCTGCAATGCTTGGTAAGAAATGTATGCATTATCCTGCCCATGTAATTGTAGCCCCTCTGTACAGTATGTTCTCAAATAAAATAAAATACAATTAAAAAAAAAAAAAAAGAATAAATATACTTTTTTCCCTTTCTTTCTTCTTTTCCTTCCTTCCTCCCTTTTTCTTTCTTTCTTTCTTTCTTTCTTTCTTTCTTTCTTTCTTTCTTTCTCTCTCTCTCTCTCTCTCTTTCTCTCTCTCTTTCCTTTCTTTCTTTCTTTCTTTCTTTCTTGCTTGCTTGCTTGCTTGCTTGCTTGCTTTCCTTTCTTCCTTCCTTCCTTTCTCTTTCTTTCTTTCTTTCTTTCTACCAGAACTGGGGTTTAAATGCAAAGCTTTGGGCTTTCTAGGTAGGTGTTGTTCTTCCATGTAAGTCATGCTTCCAATTCTGGATAAAAAAGAATAAAGGGAAAGTACTCATTCTACCTGCTACTAAGCCTTCTGTCACATTAATATGAAGAGTGTGGCTTTGGCAGCGGGAAGAATACATCCAATGGGACTGAACAGAGAACCCATAGGTAGCTCCATATAAATACATTGAGCTCATTTTGACAAAGGATCCAAAGTGTTCATTGGAGGAAGTTCAGCCTAACAGTGTTGTTGGGTAAATGAATTTACAGAGGAAAAGAAATCAGTCTGAACACAGAGCTCACAGACTAATACATAACCTACAGGGGATCAAAAGTTTAGGAAAAGGAGAAAACCTTTGAGATGTAGGACTATTGGAAACGTTCTTAGACTCGAATTTCTTGGGGATTGGAGCAAGATGGAAGAGTAAATGATTCCTTAGACTCCATGGATGATAAGAATCTGAGACACAAAAGAGGAACTGTTTGGAAGAGAAAAAAAAACTGAGAAAGGACACCAAGAATGACAAGAAGTGACGAAGACAGCTGAAAATTATGGTGAGACAAAAAGGCAGCAGAGGAAACTAGGAAATAATTTACACCCTTAGCTGCTTTCCCTTGAGGTAAGGGTGGCCAAAGCCCAACCATGAGGTAAGCAAGCTGGGTGACTTCTGTACAGAACAGCACCTCTAAGGCAGAACACATTAGGGGAAATGAGGTAACTAGGAATTCAAACACTGCACTTAATGAGTAGTTCTGTTTAAACACAGAAGCACCATCTTGCTTGCCTTCATAAGCTGCAGTATTAGTACAAGGAAAATGAAAAGAACGAGAGCAGCTTTCTCCATCTGACCTTGCCAGCTGGACACCAGAATAATAGGTGTCCTCCAAAAACTGAGCAAGGAATACCATAAAGAGAGGCATTTGTCATGGAAAAACAAATACTTGGGAAAATGACTCCTCCTGGCACAAACTACCTAATCTCAAGGATGGACATCTGTCTTGAAATATGTATGGCAGAATGTATCCTTTCAAAGAAAGGATGCCCAAACATCACGACCCAAGTTTAAGGAAGAGGTCAGTCTTAGAAACCTTGAGTGCCAAGGGATAAAAGTGTAACACCCAGGGTGATTAAATGGGCCAAGTATGAGAACAAAGAAACACACTTATCCTAGAATAACTTTAAGTCAACCCTGCCTTTTATCATATATACCCCTGAAGTCCAAAGCCCGATGTGTCTTCCTTTGAGCACGCATATTGTTAAGAGTATGCCTCTGCCTCTCTGCTTGCGTGCTTCCTTGCTAGCTTCCTGAATAAAACTCTGCCAAGTTTTCTTACCTGTCCTGAAATTCATATTCTGTGATGGAAGCCAAGGACAGTCTCTGCTTCTAGAAAGAAACTTCACAAACCCTCACCTAGAACTGGAGACAGATCCACACTCCAGTGAGGAGGGATTTCATGGTCATTGATTTCCTAGTGAGACAAACCAGCATCAGAAGGACAGCTTTTCATTCCCATAATCTCAGAGAGCAACAGCAAAGTGCTATCTTGTGGGATGGCCTCTTGCTTAAGATTTATGTACAGAAGGGGTATTACTAGCTACAGGCAAGCCATCTGCAACCATCCAGGATCTGAGATTGAGACAGTACTGGGAATTTAGAAACAAAGAAACAATGGTGGTGAGCAGTGTGGTTGGCAGCATTGAGCCAGCAGGGGTGGAGCTGCAAAAAGAGACTCAACCCTCCTCCTCAGGAAGACCAACTTCACAGTCTAAGGGCTGAGTATTCCAGAACACAAAAGACCCAGCTTCTGCCTGTGGGGAGCTCTGATGACTGAATGATCAGTTTACATTGATTGCTGGCAGGAAGCCAGCAGCCCTGCAGACTTTAAGGCAGAGCCACAATCCAGAAGGGCCTACAAATTAAGGACCACTGAGGACAGAGACACCTGGCTGGGTCCTAGGCAGGAGGCTGCCATCATAGACACAGAGAGAAGGAATGACTCTTCACTTGGGCCTCAGCAGGGAGCAGCCTCTACTTGTAGATAGCTGAAAATAGCTGTGGAGGCCTGGAAAACATTTGGGGAGAAAGGATTTCTGGATCACTGAAGCATGTTATTCAGGTGGAACGCTCATCTGAGGCTGACCAAGATGAGAAGTTTTGACTCAAGCAACTAAGGGCTCCTGGAGAGAGCTAGGGAAATGTCTGGCAACCCCACTCGGCTGGTGAGAGCATCGTCATTTGAAGAACACTTCACAAAACCAGGCACTTACCTCTCCTGGATGGGTAGCTGAGATTTTAGGAGCTGCCAACGATATCAGTCTACATTAGCTCGTGGTAAGAAGTCCACCGGCAGCTAGGCCTTAGGGAATGAGCCACACCATGGGTTGGAGAACAATAAGAAAGTGGCTTTGGCAAGGAGAGGGATCAGAGACAAACAAGTTGAGGATCCAGCACTGCAACAGGAGCTCGGATCATGAAGGGCCTGAGGTTTAAGACTCCACCCTCCTTGTCTAGAGCAAGTCTCCCTGCCCAAGGATCAATTCAGAAACCATGCCAAAAAAAGAAAAAGAAAGAAAGAAAAAGAAAGGAAACCATGCCAAGCCCAAAGCTGCCAGAGTTCTCAGTACCTGAGTTCCAAAACAGGACCCAAGCTCATAGAATACACCCAGCCTCAGCCTTACAAGCTTCTGGGTGGGGTCTAGAAGAATGGAGACCTGAAAGGATGGCACCTGTTCCTTCAGATCTCCACCACTGGTGGGGAACTCGGTGAGTTATTTGTTCCCTCACTCTTAGACACACAAAGGGAACACTGCAGGCAGCCCACCTGCTGACCTAGAGGGCACAAACAAGGGGACTTGTACAGGAAGTTGGACCTTTATTAGACCATAGACTAAAAAGTGCTGTGCCACCAGCACAGGTTTCAAGTACACAAAAGAAAAGCTTCCAAGGTAGACACTTGACCAGCCCTGCCACCAATTCACCTATGACACCACCCTACATAAAAAGACTTGAAACTAAAATCAGTCAGAAAAGACAAGGAACACCATTTCATATTAATACAAAGGACAATCTATCAAGAAGAAAGAAATAATCGCTGGTAGCTATGTGACAAATGTCAGTGTGCTCAATTTTTGTGAAACAAACACTACCATAGACTGACCCCTACACAATGATTTTGGGAGATTGCAGGACTCCCTCTTACCAATAGACAGGACATCCAGACAAAAACACCAGCTTCAGAATTAAATGGCCTTAAGGGACATCTCTGTACTCTGTAGAGTACTGCTCTGTAGAATAGTTCATAGGACTATACAGATTCTCCTCAGAAACCCATGGAACCTTCTCAAAAACATTATCCTATATTAGGACATAAAGTCTTAGCAAATATAAGACAATAGAAATAATTCCCAAAGACTAGGAGATTTCACTCTATGATGGTCAGCTCTGCTGCTAACCTTTCTTCAGTCTCTGCATAAGGATGAAAGAAGATCCATGGCCGGGTGCTGGTGGCTCACGCCTGTAATCCTAGCTACTTAGGAGGCTGAGATCTGAGGATCGCGGTTCAAAGCCAGCCCAGGCAGGAAAGTCTGTGAGACTCTTATCTCCAATGAACCACCAGAAAACCGGAAGTGGTGCTGTAGCTCAAGTGGTAGAGCGCTCGCCTTGAGCTGAAGAGCTGAGGGACAACGCCCAGGCCCAGAGTTCAAGCCCCACGACCGACAAAAAAAAAAAAAAAAAAGAAAGAAGATCCATGGTAACCCAGGGAATTCTCACCCCCTGATCATAATTTGACTACTTGATATAGTAGCCATTTCAATTTTCTGCAAGGGAGATATAGCATAAGAAGGCAGCTGTCACCTGTTGGGAACTCACAATAAAATAGAACAATAGTATCAGGGGCTGCTGAGGCACCTGGTAATGCCTAGAATTTTTCAATTGCATCACTTCCTCCAAATGTCAAGCTGTCTCACTGTTCTTCCAAAATACTACATTTTGTTTTAGTAAGGATGGTTTCTGTCATTTGCCACCAAACCCCTTGCTGAATAAAAAGTCCTCTCACGTCACCTGGAACAATGCATTGTTCTTTGTGCTCTCTAATTCCAGCCTAGAGCCTAGATTCCCGGCCTCAACTCACCCTCCAATGGCTACTCTTAAGATAGAAAACTGCCTATATGACTACTCTCTGGTGGCAGTGCTATCTAAGATCAATGTTAATTGCCTAATTAGACAGGCTTGATGCTGACAGAATGTGAGCTAATTAGTAGGTTCTACCATCATTCCAATTATTAACCTTTACAGTTGTCATCTGTAGAGATGAAGGCACAACTGTGGACTTGCATAGGGAGGACAGGACATGCCACCCTGAGTCAGCCTTGGGGAAAATGGTTAGAGGGAAGGGTGGTATTCCAGAGATGAGATTCCTCAAAATAAGTCATCACGGGCCTTCTTGAAACCAGGATGGCCATGAAATCTCTCAGGTCACTGGCTACTTCAAAAGCAAGAGAGGAGCTCTTTAAAGCTCTGAACTCCTAGATCCCGATTCCAGAAACTGATTCAATATGTTTGGAATAAGCCCAGAAAAACTGACTTCTTAAATTTCCCAGGTGATTCCCATGATTCACATGAAATAGAAATCACTTAGACAAATATCCAAGAAAAATCTTTCCTCATCCCCCAAAAGAGTCCTCTAGCTATAGATCTTGTATGAAATATGAGTGGTTGCCAAGCAAGACAGGCCAGGAAAGAGTGATGACTGATCTGACAGCAAGAGCAAGAAGCCACTGAGAATTGGGACACTGAGATTTGAATCCCAGATCTGAAACCAATGGCCAACCCATTCACTGGGGACCACAAGTGTACCCATTTGTTAAATGGAATAACAAATCGTGCAAGCCTTACACATGTCTCAGATGTGTCATGCATTCATGTGAGCAATGGCTATAAATATGTAAGCTTAAGAGATGAGTATCATTGAAGTGGGAGATGTTTGAAAAGATAAACCTTATGTGTTTCATAAAGTTTTAACGCTTGAATTTTTAACACTTGACTTCAGCTCCAATTTGAGCACAGGCATGTGGAATCAACAGGGAAAATAGGAAACACTTCCTGTGCTATAAGGATAGCTCACAAATGTGAGAGTGTAGGCCTCTCTAGCATTTATTTTCCCCGAATAATGTCTAGGCAGTAGTGTTTGTGGAAAAGCTGCCAGAAGCCCTCTAATAATGTTTACAGTCTTAAGTCCAGTAAAGCAACTGACTATCAAATGATGAAATAACAAGGAAGCCTGACTAATCATGCAAGTGTGTGCGTGTGTGTGTGTGTGTGTGTGTGTGTGTGCACACAAAGTGTGGGTGTACATGGTATGTGAATGTACATAGTGTGTACAGCAATTGAGAATGTTTTTTCTGCCTAGAGTCAATTGGAGATTATAACATCATTTGCAGGCTATCGAAAAAAACTATCAGTACAGGCAGCTGGGCCACAGAGAGCAGATAAAAAACATTTGAGAATACGTATCTACCCCACTATACATTGATTTCAGCCCACGGGCCAGCAATCCCCCACTCCTGTTATAAATGTACATGTACACTACACACACACACACACACACACACACACACACACACACACACACACACACACACAGAGTAAGCAGGAATGTGGTATCTAAAAGCCGCTCTCCTATAAATGTGGAAATAGATAGTCTCTTCCAATTGAGATTTTTACCCTTTCTGGCAGCAAGCCACATTCAAGAACCCACCTATCATAGTTTTACACATGTGGACATCTGGCAGGGAAATAAATTAAAGCCTACCTTAGAGAGTAGGGAAATGCATTCATTTATAAATGTTATTTTAGAAGGGACTGTCTGGTCCTGTTCACTTATTAACTTCATTAGAAGGCTAATGAATCTACTGCTGAGAAAATGAGAGGGCACTCAGGCTGTAGAGAAGGATGAGAAGAATTTCATACTCTTTCTCCCCACTCTGGGGTCATTTATGATCATGATAAAATGGCACTGCATTTGGAAGAAAGGGAAAGCAACATAAAATAACAATCAACAGACACAATCTATAGGAAAGCATTACATTCTCCCAGCCACTGGACAAAAATCAAGAATTATGCATGACAGGGTTCTGCTTAGTAAAAGAAAAAAAAGACTAAGCCATAAAAGAATCATTCATTCTTTCCCATAATAAATAGGACATTAAATCCACAACCCAGAGCTGCTTCTTTCCAGTGTTCTCATTTCTCTACTCTGTAGCAAAGTTAAGATGTCTGATATCTGAAAATTTGGAGCAAACTCCTTTTTCATTCTTTTTTGGAACAAAGACTTCAAAGACTGAATGATGTTCCCTATGTTTAGTGAATTTAAACAAAGTAGTTTGGACAGGGGTTCTGGCTAACATCTACCAACTGACTGATATCCATCAGTAGACAGGAAATTAACAGAGTATATTATGTTGTTGATACCTTGAAACTTCATAATCACATATTTTAAGGAGAGTGGATGCACTTGAAGGGAATGGTGTTTGCTCATAAAAGACATCTGTTGAGCATCACAAATCCTGAGTGTACTTTCTGTCTGACTTTCCAGGATGGAAGTGTCTATGGATTTAGTGTTGAGAGATCATTTTAATTTATGAAATATTTCAATTTATGAATATTTTAATTTATGAAAAACAAAAGGATGACATGAGCAAGCCAGTTAATTAAAGCAAGATAAACCCGGAGCCCATGATCCCTTGATTGCCAATCTTTACCTGAAGATCAGAATCAACTAGAAAACTTTGAAAACTTTAAATTCCAGATCATCATCCAGTCTTACTACTAGAAGCTTTTGGATAGGACCAAGGATTTCAGATTTTTAATATTTTCTACACATAATGAAATACATCCAATCTAAGATATATGCATGACTCCCCAAGCTTTCCATATTAATCAGTTGAGATATAACAAATTTCTACAAATAAAGCTTAGTTCTTTCCCAAAGATGCAGGTGTGCATGCGAGTACGTGTGCACACACACATATTTAACACACACACACACACACACACACACACACACACACACACAAAGCCTACAAAAGATGAGGTAACATAATACTGTCTGGAGGAACAGAATATCACATCATGCTTTGCATCTTACACTCAAAATCATTGATATCAGCATCATCACCACCATTATCATCACTATCTGGTGATGCATTAACCTTTATCTTTTGCCAAACATGGATGAGTAGCCAAAGGAGACTTATACACACCTCTATTAGTTAAAATGTGTCAATCCCAGGCATTATGTGTCTAAGCATCATGTTTTGTCCTGTACCTCACCTTACTAAAAGTATCAGTGCAATTGCCATCTGGAACCTGGTCCAAACTGCGAGGCTAAGAGGATGTGAGTCTATAAACAAAGGATAACTATCATTAAGTAAATACTGACTAGATTGTCAATATTTTGCATTCCAGGCAATATTTCACTGAATTTTCACCAGCATCTATATGATAAATCATCTTATCATAATATTATGTATACTACTAAGCTAGCTTACTCAGGGTAGTGTGTTTAGTAAGCAGTAGAATTATGATTTACATCCTAACCACTATACATACTCAGTCCTATCTGTTCCCAGGCATTTCTATAAATTACCACTACATGAAATACAGTTAGTGTTCTATACTTTCAGGTTTCACATCTCAGGATTCAACCAACCACAGATCAAAACTATTTGAAAAATTTACATATAAATTTTATGTGTGCAAAATTTTCTTGTCATTATTCCTAAGCGATGCAGTGCAATAATTTACACAGCACTTATATCACGTATCATAAATAGGTAGAGCTGATTTGAAACATACAGAATATAGCCAAAATTCCACTTTACATAAGGGACTTGGGCATCACAAGATTTAGTATCAGTGGAGGGTTCCTGGATCAAATCCCCTGTGGGTACAAAAGAATGACTACAGTTTTTCCTCTTAAGAGCTCATAATATGTATTAAAGAGCAAGACAATATATATATACATATATATATATATATATATATATGTGCATGTTGATATCTTCTTCAGTTCTTTCCTAGAATAATTCCACATTTTTTATGGAATGAGGTGGGGTAATAACAGTAAAGACCAAATTATTTCTAGAACTGAGTTAGTCATTTCAGAAGTTACTATATTTTGTGTATTTATGCATATTCTTGCACAAGTTTGCTGTTGTTTCCTGTGTGCATTAATATTACCTTTCAAGCAAAATAAACATTCCTTGAAAATAACAATCACAATATACTTACTCCATATCTCCCAGCAATGAGCACACTGCTGCATACATAATGAATGCTCATTAATAACTGTCCAATTGAATGGTCTGTGACTCATTCAGGATTTTTCACCACATTCATTACCACTAAACGCAAATAGAAGACCCATTTCTACAGGAAGATTCCAAAGCCCATATCAACCTAGTCTTTGGGTCCTTCCATGTAAAGAGCCTAGAAAATGGGATAGAAAATGGGATAAAAACAGCCTAGCAAAAAAATAATAATAATGCCATTCCAATCTTCAGTTTTGTTTTTATTACTTCACTCAGATACAGCAGGAATACCACTAAGGAATTGGGGCGAGCAGCTGTGGAGGGAGGGAAACATATAAATAAATCATGAGTGTCATTAAAATTTGTAAACTAATAACTTCTGGGAAGTCTTAGCAATTATTGTCAGGGTTTTCTTGGCAAACAGAAAATTAATAAATTCAAAAGGTCTCCATTTTCTATTTTTAAAAAAAGCAGCATCCCAGAGAAAGGTCACTGACAGAACAATTACAGAGGAAATAAATGGTTCAGACAACAGCTTGCGAACCAGATGAAAAGTCACAGGATTCCCAAGTGGCAGGAGAATAAGACAGCTTAATACAAAGAAAGGGACAAGCCAAGGCAGGGCTGCTGCTAAGATTTCTTTGGGGGCTATTGGAAATTTCCATTCAAGTCTCTACACTCTTATGAAGTATAGCCTAAATCTAGGCATTGTGGATCCAGAAAGAACTTAAGCACATGTTCCCTGGTGTAAGAAGTTCATAGGCTGAGACCAAATCACTAATACAGTGTAAGGATGACAGTCATCAGAGAACAGAAAAGGGACATTACGTAAAGGGAAGAAGATCAAAGAAGATATCTATTTGATTGTGCCTGGAAACTAGACAGCTCCTTTGGACTATGGACCCTGAAGCCAGGTATCCAGGAGGAATGGCTGGGTAGGATAATGGCTTTTCTAGGAATAGAATGTCTCCCATACATCTGAATCATTGGTAGATGAAGTAAAGCAAGAGGAGACAAAGATGAAAATCCAAGGTTTACCAAATGAGAGGGACCATTCATTGTGAAAGATTCCTGGTTCTTCGTATACATAGACAACTGTAAATCACTTTGCTCTGTGAGGACCTGTAATCTAGTATCCAGAAGAAATCTCCTATAGAATCCTCACCCTTGTGAACTGTCATTGTCACAGCACATTTTGGTCTGAATCAGGGACCTTTGCTAGAGACTACACTTTGCATAGGTAGATGGAAGTTGAAGAACTGCATGCTAACCCCCCTCTCTCCATAAAAGGATAACTTACAATTTTCAGAGTGGGGGGAGAGAGGGAGAGAAGAGAGAGAGAGAGAGAGAGAGGTAAAGTGTTCATGAGTCCAAGTGCTAATGTCCAAAACACAGACCCGGAAGTGATCTGCCAGTCAGTACGCAAGATGATTCAGGTTCACACTAAAGACCTCGGCCTCCAACAGGTCCATTAGCTAGCCTTGTCAACACTTTCTCCTGCTGTAATTGAAGACTGTGAAGGCCACCAAATGAAAGCAAGAGTACATGAGCACACACACACACACACACACACACACATACATACACACATACCTACACACACACACATGTGTGTGCAGAAGGGAGTAAAGATGGCACCAGGATATGTTTCACATGTAGTTTGCACTCAAAGGAGTGAGAGACAGGCCTTTCTTTGAACACCAGCATACCGTGTAACTGTGGCCCAAGTTCTTTGGAAGCAGAGGAACTATGAAGAGGAGGAGGGTTGCCTCTATCTGGCTATAGTTTCCCTTTAAGAGGAAAATTAACACTGTAAGAATCTCAGATCAAGGGCCAGAAGGGGATTCTATTCTCAGCCTTATGACCTAGGAAACGCCAGGGATGTTCTAGATCCTCTAGAAATGTCAGTCAGTCCCATCTTATCAATTCTCTAGACTCGATTACTATATATGTAACTAATATTCTTTGACTAAAGGATGCCACTTGATGGCTATTGTAAGTGACAAATTTGCATCATCATCCTGGTGATGGCCACCACAAGTATAACAGCACCAAAGAATTGCAGGGAAAAAAAAGTCACAGGGCATTCACAAGGCTGCTGCATAATTTGAGGCTTTTAAATGGTCTTTTTGCCTATTTAGAAGTAGAGATCCTCTAAGTTATCACCAAGGAGGCAAATATTTCCATCACACTGCAACCTGGCAGGGGTTTGTCATCTTGTCATGACACCTGCGGCTCCGGGCTTCTCTGTTGCACAGAAAATTGAGAAAGAATCACCAAATTCAATTTCAATTTGGTTTAGCATGTTGAGCCAAATCACACAGCTAAGAGGGTACATGTTTAATTTAGTTTCTTTTCTCAACCCACATATTAGTAAGGAAAAATTATACTGCTCTAGGCTCTCACTGTAAAATATATCATCATTATTAGTACAGAAAAAGAGGAGACAGAGAAATGTCGGTAGGGGATGAGCAGGGAGAAAATGAAAAGGACAGATGCCCTGTGAAGTCGTGGCAAGGTGGGAAATCACTCAGGATTGGGGAGCAGTGTCTTTTCATTCATGCCCTAGGTTTTACCAGGCCCATGAACACTAGCACAAATATATATGTATATATATATATATATATATACACATATATATACATATATATGTATGTATGTATGTATTCATATGGTATTTATCCATAGTGAAAGCCCATATGATCCACAAGTCTCCAGGTCACCAGATATGGAATCTATTTTCTGTAAACTATCCTCTTGATTGACTGCCTTTGACTGGGACCCTTTTGTGAATTGTATGGGTCTCACACCCACTGTCCTGGCCACCACTATGTTGTTCTCTCTGCTTCCTGCTTGGTTCCTTTCTCTCCTGCCGGTCAGCCACTGTCTGATCTCTGTCCCATCCAGCTAGACGTATTCTTTCACTTGCTGATCACAAATGGTATCCCATTGATCACTCCAACTTCAGCTACATAATCTCAAAGAATCTTTCCCACAAAAGAACATCTTACCAACATCAAATACAGTGAAAACAGGGGTTATAGCGTGGAGGACAGCCATACAAAGCAACTAAAAATTCACATGGCACCTTATAAATATGTTAGAAACAACAGCAAGAAAGAATAAAACCACTTGTGTCCCTATCTTGGGGTTCATTTCACTTAACATAATCTAATCTGACCTTTGTTTTCACTGTATTTCATGTTGGTATAATTTGGGGAGGGGAAGGGAAGAAACAAAATGTTTAAATAGGGATACAGGTGGGCCCATTGGAACAATGAGATGTACAAGATGCTTTGTTGAAAAATGAACATTACAATTTAGGCAGGGGAGGGGGGAGTGTAGTTGAGGAGGTGGGAGGGAAGGGATGGTAAGAGAAAAACAAAGGAGGAGGTAACAATGCTGGATAAGAAATGTACTCATTACCTTGCTCATGTAACTGTAACCCCTCTGTACAGTATTTTTCACAATAAAAAACTTATTAAAAAAAGAACATCTTCCACTAGGCAGCAGTCAATATTGTAATTCTTCCCTGCCAGATGGCTCAAGGGACAACGCTCTAAATGACTTTTTGTCCCTCTCTAAACCACACCCTCCACCCTATTTCATCCTCAAAGTCTTGGCTAATTACTAGAGGAAACACTCACTGGTGTCTTATGATTTCTCTCACACAGATCTCTGCAGCAATGGATCCTTGAAAACAAAGTCAATAATGGAAATGAAAACCCTATACAAACACACAGGGTTCTAATTACCATTAATAATTACAATGAAGTGAGCGCTTCCAACGTAAGTTACTATCTTAAGTGTTTTTGCATCTATTATTTAATCCTTACAACACATTTGCTAATTCATTCATTTAGCAAACATTAAAGTCCACTCGAGTGCCAAGATTCTCCCCTGGATACTAAAGGCATAGTAGTAAATGAAAACACACACACACACACAAATCTTCTAAATAAAAATGAAAACATCTCCCTACAACTTTCATTCTACTGAGTGTAGGTAGACAATAAATAAATCAGTAAGTAAATTACCATGTTAGATATCGAGAAGGAAAAAGAAGAAGAAGGAGGAGGAGGAGGAGGAGGGGGAGAAGGAGGAGGACGATGATGACGACAACAGCTGAGTATTGGAATATGAAATTCCATCACCTGCACAAAAGGCTTGCTGGCTAAAGAATCGATGACAAAGAAGGAAGAAAAATGAGGGATCCACCCAAACTCCAAGATTCCTAGATGAGGAAACAGGGAAGAATGTGCTACATGTATTTGAGGAAGGTGTTGGCCTCAAGGAAAATGTAGAAAGGGCAAAGATGTGTTCTGTACTAACTACAATTTATATGCAGGGAAACTATACCTCAAAGATGGATTGAATAATGAACTCCCCCAATAAGCCATAACCCCTTCCTTGAACAAAGGGTCTTTGTAGATGCCATTAAGGATCTTGAAGTGAGGTCATCCTGGATTGTTCAGGTGGGCCCTAAAGCCATGGCAAGTGTTGGTATAAAGACAGAGGAGAGAGAAAGACATAGACACAGAGGAAACAACATGAAATCAAAGGTCGGAGTGATATAGCTGCAAAATACTACCATCAGTCCCTCATACGCTGAGAGAGGAAAAAAAGGGCCCCTAGAGGCAGAGCGTGGCCCTGATGACACCTTGCTCTCAGATTTGTGCACTCCAGATTTATGAGAGAGTAAATGCTTACTTTGTAAAGCCATTCCATGGTAACTTATTGTGGCAGTCCCAAAAAGCTAATGCACAGAGGTTAAGTAAAGTGTCTAAAGTGACAGAGTGCATTGGATGGGCCATCTGGGGCTTGAATGTTGGCAATTGAATATTTGTGTGCCTGGGGACATTAACTTGCACTGTCTATAAATTTATGGGTTCTTATGATCTTGAGGCATACCCTTCATTATTTGGGAATAATGCAAATAGGCGTATGTTGTCCCTTCCTGGAACTGGCCAAATCATTTCTGAACCATGAGGTCCCAGGCATAGCTACTGATCAATATAAGGACAAGATTTTCAGGCTTGTTTTAGTGATTTGGTCAAGCAGACTACTACACAGGAAAAACGTTTACAGCATCACACAGTATCAGTGCCCTGGGCCTGAGGGAGAAGTTTCTGAACTTGTACTTCCTGGGAAATACCCACCATGCTTTCATCTGCTAGAGGCATCCTGATAATTTATATTTCTGCCAGTTTTCATTAAGCAGTAAAATCAGGTGTAAGGCATCTCATGCCTCTGCCAAATGGAGCGATTGACTCTAAAATACTTAATCAAGGCCATGAGCTATCCCCACCCCATCCTGGGGAGAGAAGTTCCCACCAGCTCTCTGCCAATAAGCAATGAATATCTCAATACCAAGAGTTCAGGAACACCTCCAGATGATGATGCAGCCAGATATAGGGAACCTTTGGTGACAGTGCCCTTCCCAGGTCCACACATGGCAGGGATAGTGAGAAAGAATGCACAACCTCTTTAATCCCATAACTATTTCCTGAGAGGAAGAGCAGAGAGCATGAGACACCATGTCACAGAGCTTGCCAAAGCTCAGTATGACTCCATGTCAGTGGAGGTCAGCATGTCTGTGAATGTGAGAGTACTCGGCATGGAAGGAGGTATACAGGAGGGCACGTATATGGGATTTTCATCCCTGGTGTCACAGCTTATCCACCCATAACCCTCTTCTTGCTTGTCCCACACACCACCCCGTTGGTATCAAGGCAGACAGGGAGGAACAGTGCCTATAGCTAGCTCACCATACTCTCAGTGTTCCAGAAATGTCTGTAAGTTCTTTTAAAATTAAAAATACCCTCATCCTCTTATATACTGAAAATGTGTTTTAGCGCATGACATGTTAGTATCTGGCTTTCTACCAATTATTACATTTTATTTCATAACACAATATAAAATGAAATGTTATGGGAGAAGAGCCTGTGTAAGCAAGGAAATCATCATGTAAACTGGAGCTGTGTCTGTTCCCAGAGCTCTGGCTTTACAAGAACCACAGTACCCTGGGTTAGATGGCACCTACTTATAATCCCATCTACTCAAGAGATGAGAGGGTCTCTCATTCAAAGACAGCTCAGGATTCAAACAGAAGGACTGGAGTGATAAACATGAGGGCCCAGTACCAAAAGAAAAAAATACAATAAACAAGATCCATAGTGCATTCCAGATGCAAAGGCCTAGAGACAATCTCTAGGCCATGATTCACACCCATGGCAAGAATCCTTGCTGCAGCAGAGGGCTTCCTCATCCAGCGCCTCTGTTTCCATCAGACACACTTGTTAATCCAGTCAGACTCTTACTAGATCCCTACCACGCCTCACCAGACTCTACCAGACCCCATGGGAACCTGCCCTCTTCAAACAGACCGAGGTACTTGGAGGGAATGCAGCTGCAGCAAGGTGTCAAGATGGATGTGCGGCTGGCAGAGCACTAAGGGAATTCACAAGTGGGGATGCTCAGTGCTACCAGGGCACAAACACCGGCTTCCAGGAGGCTGAGCAGTTCTTTCCAAACCCAGTTTTCCAACTGACTGGCTGACATTTCTCTCCAGCCCAGTCAGAGCAACACCGTAAGAAGCTCTAACGTACTTACCTCCACAGAGAACTCTCAGTCACACTCCCCAGGTTGAAGTCGTACAGCTTCGTCAGGATCAGTATGACCTGCAAGGGGGTAGGGTGAGGGCAGAGGAGAGGGACAAAGAAGGAAAAAGGAAGCTCAATTTAGTTTGTGTAGCAGTAATACAATGCACCTTGTATCACCCAGAGGAAGGTTTAGTATTTATCCACTGAGTTGAAGCGTATTATAGGATCAAACAGGGGAGTGGGGAGGATTATTAATTTAATGCATCCCTATAACTGGTAGCATTTATTTTAATCCTGACAGTGCTTTGCATTTGAAATAGAACATGCCAAGAGGAATTAATTGGGTATCCTCAGTAGTTTTTCCACATCTGTCCTTCCTCAAGGTCAGATGCAGGCCAGCTGGTTTTGTTCACCACCAGGGCTACCCAGAGATGAGAGGACAGGGCTGCTTTGATCTCAAGATGACTCTGATGTACAGAATTAGATCTAAAAGGGTATGAAGGAACTGGGTCTGATTCTGTCTATAGAAGAGGTTCAAAGAGATTTTGTGTTTCCATCAATAGGGCCTTAGTAGGCAGAAATATCTGAATGGCAGTAGACTCAGCCCCCAGCCTCCTCTGATGCTATCTGCTAGTGGTCTTGTTCCATATGCCCACACCATGCTGCAAGCAGGTCATTAGACTTCGCTAGGCTCCAGGACCATTTCCAACTCCAGTTGAAGTGAAGGAACCCAGAGAGCCATTGCTGCCTGTGATTGGGCGAACAGTGTTCCAAAGTGGTCTTGGATTGGCCAGTCTGTTCCCATGCCTTCCATACTTCTCCAGCTGGGGCAGTGCCCTGCCTTCCTGTCATATGCCCAGATAGTGGTTTAGGCACCACCTTCTATCTCTAACCATACTAAGTGCCTGCACCTGAATCTATTTTAATCAAAATGCAGGTGGAGAATACACATGGCCTGTCTCCATGCATGATAATCCAGTTACACATAATTGTGTTTATCTAAATTTAATGCACAACTCATTTTACTTTTCGCAGTTCCATCCCATTCCACAATTTAACTTCCTCCAGTTCATTTGCACAGCAGCCATTAAACTCTTTTCGAGATAATGAATTTCTGCTATCAAGATAGGACTTTCCCATTCTAGGTATCCATTCAAGATTTAAGAAAAATAATCAGCCATTTTATTGAACATTTTAATGGTGTTTAACTAAGAACAAAATGCTCACTTTGAGATTTATTCTCATTCAGCACTCCATGGAGCCAGTCAGCACCATTTCCTGTGTCTATGTAAAGTAAGAAAAATGTCATGGGCAAGTGATGCAGCCCATTACCGGTCCATGAGAATCTATGGACAAGTTGGGTTGGAACATTGACCATCTCTCTGAGGCTCCAACTGGAGAGCTCATGTTTCTTCACAGGTGGTGTCCTGGGTTGGCAAGAAATATCAATAGCATAGCTATTTGTAGAACAACAGAATCGAATTCACTCAGTGGTGCCTGCTTCTCCCATTCATAGATGGTTTATTAGTCAAAGTCAGTCCTTTTATCTAAGCATCCTCCCTAACCAAATGCCTAGAAGTGTACCAGATAATTCTATTTGTTGAATTCACACACACACACACACACACACACACACACACACACACACACACACACACACACACACACACACACACACACACACACACACACTGCAACAGAATTCTTGTCCATTTGACCTTTCACTACAAAGTCGTAGAACACTCCTCCGATGAGTGACATTAGCTTTAAGCTTCCCCACAGCTTTGTCAACTTTCCAGGGAATTTCAGTGCACTCCCATTCAGCCTTCCTTCCTGCTCTTCTCCCCTGTCTCCCCACTGGAGGTCAGACTTGCAGCCTCATCTATCAACTGTCCTTATCACTTGGGCCCCTTTCCAACTTCTCTCATGGTATTTTTCCTAGGAAGTTCCTTGGGCATTTGATCTTATTTTTGGATCTGCAGTTTGAAGGCTCCAGACTAGTACATCTTTCCCCAATTCCATGAATATTATTTTGCCTCCCTGATAGAAGGCGTCAGTTTTACCTCTTGACTCAAAAATCCTCTAAAAGCATGAAACCCAGTCTTTTCAGACTCATGTTTGAGATCATCTGTTTCCCTCACATTGCCTCTCAGGATGGTCTCAGCCATCAGTCTTTTCTCTTTAGATGTTCATTTTGCTTAAAACCAGCACAAACAATTTTCCCACTTATTTAACATTATCTCAATACCCTGTGGATGTTCTACAAGTTGCCTTCTCAGCTAAACTCTGAGCACGTCAGATGGATTATATTTTTGTTAGCTCTGTCTTCATCACCGTCAGGCTAAGCATACCGAAGTCTCCTACAAAGTAATCATTTAGCGGTCAATGAAATATACGGATGCTTTGGTGGTAATGCACAGATTTCAGCAGGAGATGGAATTAAGGTAGGTCCTGGACAGTAATTTAGAGATAAACAATCAAAGCAGAAGCTCAGAATGGGGTGGAAGGGTAGAGGGAGTTAGGATTTAAGGTCAAATCTCAACCATCATTAGTCTGGACTAAGGGCTTTAAGGTAGCATCCTACTGATTCTATGAGGAAAGTTAAAAAGCCACAGGGGGCTGTAAAACTGAGATTTTTCTGACCAGGGGGTGAGGTCAGGGAATCTTGCTAAATCTGACCTTTGAAGTCCGGGTAGTGTTCAGAAACCTTCTTGTGTCAACCAGAGGACCACACCTATGGAACAACACCATCATACATACTTCCTCTCCCACCTCTAGGCTGTAATGACACCTGCCAGTCTACCATGGTGTGATCTAGCTGTAGCCAAGAAGATCATCCTTTAATGTGAGTGCAACCCTGAATGAAGCAGGCCATAGGGGAGATATGAGGAGATGCCTCAGCAAATAACTCCAGCTTTCCCCAGAGAAAAGGTTACAACACCAAGAATTAAGGGCTGAAAGCTTCCTTTTCTCTGGAGCCCAACACAGAAAGACATTAATAGAGCTATGAAGAGCTATGATAATGTAACCTTTAGGCTTAAGACATCTTGTACAGAGCAAACAAAACCCAAGAGCAAAAGCAAGTCTACTGGCCCCTGGCCTGTCTTACCACTCAAAGCCTTTCTGAGGGCTCCTGAGAGAAGGGAATTACCAAAGAAAATGAAAGTCCACCTGCCAAGGCCCAGGCTGGGCAAGTACTCAGAGCAGAAAGAAAAGCATCCTTACAGAATACCCAGAAATAAAAATGGGCGAGGGAGGGGCTTTTATGAAAGAAGGAGGGGCTAGTCATGGATTCATAGAAAAGCCCCCATACATGTGCTGACAAAACACTGGGTGATTCTCAATCCTCACACCAAACTTGTGGGATAAGCACCTACTATATGAAATCTGATGACAAAAACAAACATCTCTGAAACCTATCCAGAAAGAGACAGAGCCAGCACCAATGTAGGTGTATGATTAAGACTTGCTATCTTTGCTCCAAGATGATGCTCTTTATGAGGCTGGTGTTTATGTGAGTTTGTATGCAAGGCAGTGAGCAGGAACAGGGAGAGGAGAAAAACATCCCCTTGCCCTCAAGGAGTTTACCATTCATTTATAAACTCCACAAATGTTTACTGAGCACCCCTTATGAAAATGGAAAGATGATATCTCAATGTTGTTTTGATTTGCATTTCTTTTATGGCTAGGGATGTTGAACATTTCTTCATGTGTCTATTGGCCATCCTTCTTTCTTCTTCAGAGAAGCTTCTCTTTAAGTCTTTCGCCCACTTATTTATTGGGCAGTTGTTTCTTTGAGGATTTGTTGTTGGGGGGTTTAATTTTTTGAGTTCCAAGTATATTTTAGATATGAGACCCTTGTCCGTTGTATGGCTAGTAAAGATCTTCTCCCAATCGGTGGGCTTTCTATTGATCTTGCTAGCTATGTCATTTGCCCTGCAGAAGCTCTGCAACCTTATGCAATCCCATTTGTCCAACCTTTCTTTGGTTTGTTGTGCTTCCGGGTCTCTATTCAGAAAATTTCGGCCTGAGCCAAGGAGACCTAGGGTTTCTCCTATTCCATCCTGTAATGTTTTCAGAGTGTCTGCTTTGAGTTCAAGGTCTTTGATCCATTTGGAGTTGATTCTGGTGCAGGGTGATATATAAGGATCTAGCTTTAGTTTTCTACATGTAGTTAACCAATTTTGCCAGCACCATTTACTGAAGAGGCTGTCTTTCTTCCATTCTATTGTTTTAGCTTCCTTATTGAAGATTAGATGGCTATAGGTCTGTAGGTTCATTTCTGGGTTTTCAATTCTATTCCATTGGTCCTGAGGTCTGTTCTTATGCCAATACCAAGCTGTTTTGATTACTATGGCTTTATAGTAGAGTTTGAAATTTGGTATTGATATTCCTCTAGCAGTGTTCTTTCCGTTGAGGAGCGTTTTTGCTATTCAGGGTCTTTTATTGTTCCATATGAATTTTTGGATTGCCTCTTCTATTTCCTTGAAGAACACCTCACTCCAGTTAGAACAGCAAAAATCAAGAACTCTAACAACAACAGATGCTGGAGGGGATGTGGACAGATAGGAACCTTACTTCATTGTTGGTGGGAATGTAAACTTGTTCAACCACTTTGGAAAGCAGTATGGAGGTTCCTCAAAAGACTTCACATAGATCTCGCCTATGATCCAGCAATCCCACTTTTGGGCATTTACCCAAATGTTTACAAACAAGACCACACTAAAGCTACCAGCACAACTATGTTTATTGCAGCATTATTTACCATAGCTAAGATATGGAACCAACCCAGATGCCCCTCAGTAGATGAATGGATCAAGAAAATGTGGTATATATACACAATGGAATTCTATGCCTCCATCAGAAAGAATGACATTTCCCCATTTGTTAGGAAATGGAAAGGTTTGGAAAAAATTATATTAAGTGAAGTAAGCCAGGCCCAAAGAAGCATAGGTCCCATGGTTTCCCTTATTTGCAATATCTAGTATAGGTATGAGTCAAGCGGAAAAGGTCAGATAATGTGATGTTAGGAAAATGAACCCTTAAATATGTATTTTAATGTTTTCGTTTCTTTCATGCATGTGTTTCTAACGCATTTGTAAGATTATTTCTTTGTTGCTTTGTATGTCCCTCCCCCACAGTGTAACCCCTGCTTTCACTATATTTGATGTCAGTATAACATGTGGAGGAGATGGGGACAAACAAGTCGTTTAAGGATTCAGGTGGACCTGTTGCAACAATGAGAAGTACAAAATGTCATGTCAAAACCAGCTTTACAATGTCGGTGTGGGGGGGGAGGAGGGTATGATTGGGTGGGGTGAGGGGGGAGGCTGGGAAGGGAGGTGAAGGGTAAACAAAGGAGGAGGCTGCAATGCTTGGTAAGAAATGTATGCATTATCCTGCCCATGTAATTGTAATCCCTCTGTACAGTATGTTCTCAAATAAAATAAAACTAAATTAAAAAAAAAGAAAATGGAAAGATGTCCAAGAGACTTTGGGAATCCAGCAGAGATCCACAGCTCAAGGCCTAGGGGTGAAGATAGCTTTCATTCTTTGTTGTTCGAGAGAGAAATAGGAAACAGAGATGTGTGATGCGAAAAGAACCGACAAATTATTAGGAGACCCGGGTTTGTCAAATAAGCTTTGTCAAATAAGTACCTTTTTGACCTAACTGCCTACAATCCTAGGGGGATTTTAGACAGCTAGAGAAATGAAAATAAATTGGAATAATTCATGAGTAAATAGCACTTTTCTCTTCTCATAAGCTATATACACACATATCCTCATTCTTTCCTCTCTCTCACACACACACACATATACACCAAATAAAAGAAGACAGAAGTCTATGCATGTGCATAAGTACAGCTGGAAAAGCTCATTTATATTTATAGAAATATAGATATGGCACACAGAACTTTATTTTAAATTGGCACATGATATCTCTAGAAGAATTCTGTTCATACCTTCCTTAGCTCCAGCTTTTATCATGCTGGGTCAATATGACTTCTCTGTGAGACTGTGACTTCTCTGAAATCAGAAAAACAAGTCTCATTCAACTCTGCATCTCCAAGGCCAAACACAATACCTTGTACCTACATGGCAGGTACATACAAGGTCCTTCTGATGGATGACACAAATATATGAAAAAAGGGGGAGATAATACAAATGTATAAGAGAGGTGTAAAATGCTATGGTTGGAAAGAGATGCAATAAAGTCCAGAAAATATGATCAGCAAAGTCTCTGCAAAAGAGGAGATGTAAGAGCCGGTCTTAAATATGGAAAGAATTAGGATACACTGGGGTGGACTCAGTGTTCACCTGCTTCATGTCTCTTTCTTCCTTTTTCTTAAACTGGGACAGGGGGAGGGACCTGATTCTGGGAAGGAGAAATAGCTTAGAGTCAGAGCCACATGGGCCCCGGAGGGAAAGAACAAGAATAGGTGGGTATTGAGCCCTGCTGAGATATAGATGGGCTGTGCCAAGATGGGAAAGGAAGTGAGAGGAACAGAAAGTATAAAGGAATCACTTTTCAGTGTGGTCAAGCATGAGTTAAGAAAAGGTTTTATCAAGAGAGTATCAATGATAAAGGACTATCATATTCTATATTATCTATATGTTAAACGTATACCTTATATGCATGCATAAAACAGTAAGAGATGTGACTGACTTCTTATAAAATCAGTTGGCACTGTCTGTGTTGACCACCCACTTACAGTTTTCTTGTCCCTATGTAGGCATCTCGGATCTTCTACTGCCCCCAGAGGCTCAAGCCAGCCATGGACACACACAATGCCAACACTAACATGTTTATTTCTCCCTCCTTCCCTATCCCTCTTTCTTTCATCTTCTCCCTGACCTATGGCAGGCACAGTATAAGATAAAGTGATCAAAAGGGAAATGCAGTGTCACTCTCCTGCTGCCTATAAGGATTGTCTGCATTGAAACAAAGGAGTTCAAAACCCACACTGGATTGGAGACAGTGGCATTTGGAGTGAGGGGCTTTTTATAATCCAAATGCCACTTCTTCCATGAAAGGAAATATCCACATTCAGAAGTCCACTTCCCTATCCTACCTACCAAAGAAGCCTAATTTTCCCTGGTCTGAATTCACTGGCTCCTTTGGTCCCATGCTGTGCCTCCTGGATAGGTTTGCATGGAGGCACAGCAAAGCACACAATGTTTGGAGAAGAGACTGCACTGAAGACCTGTTTTGTAGCAGTTCCTGAAGTGGGGTTAATCTTACCCCTGGACTTCTTCCTGGGGAGGGGATTCCAATTCCATCACTACTACTGCAGCGCCCACCTGCATGCAGTAGAGGAGATTGCAGATCAGAGCCAGTAAGTTCACCTGGCCACTCTATCCTGAGCTCTGGAAGGCAGGCAGGAAACCCCAGGGGATTCCTGTCCTCTAAAAGGATAATGCATAATCTGCACATTCATAAATCACTTCGCTCCCTGCTCCAAAGCAGTCAATGAAGTGAGCACATTTAATGCCTGTAAAATTTTACTCTGAAGGAAAATTACTTTAGTTCATTAAACCTTCCTGAAATCTTGGTGCCTTTAAATCTATGGGGTTCTCTGCACATCCACTTGAGTTCCCCTGAGCTTTTTTGTCTTTCTTTCTCCCTCTTTTTCTTTCTTTCTTTCCTTCTTTCTTTCCTCTCTCTCTTAATCCCCTCTTCTCTTTCTTCCTATAATTATTCCTTTAATTGTAATTTTTGTCTTTTCTCTTTTTGGTATTAGGGATTGAACTCAAAGCATCTCACTTGCATGGCAAGCACTTTGCCACTGAGTTACCCCCCAAGATCACTTTTTCTTTCCTCTCTAACATATAATAATTGGACATATTTATGAGATACAGCCTATGTAAACACATGTATAGCATATGTACAGGTAGTTAGGGTAAGGACATTTTATCATTTTGTCATTTCTTTATGTTTGAAACCTCTGAGCTGAAAAACTATAATGTCATGGCAGAATCAAGGTAGTCAGAGTTGAAGGAAATATAACATCCTGTTCTTACCCAGATCAGATAGTTCTTTGCTCTCTGCAAAAAGGAACCTGTTGCCTTTCTTCACCAAGAGCAAAAAAACAATGGTGTTACTCTCAAGATACTACACATATGTATCAGAGACTGCCTGCCAGTATACTTTTTAAGTCTTGTAATCCTTTTCCCACCTAGAGAAACCTCATCCTAGGGACAAAGATTGAGCATTTATATCTCTTGCCCAGCTAAACCACAACTGAGGAAACTTCTGGAGACTCGATGGCAGCATATATGGGAAACAATATCCAGTGAAGTTGTGATTCTATCCCTCAGGATATTGGGCCCACTAATGTATGGCCAGAATACAAATGTCTGACAAAAGAGAATCAAAAATATGGTTGTTCCTCTCACTTTTACACAGGATAAGCTATCATATATTATTTTTGTGTCTACACAATTCCTGCCTCTGATAGGAATAGTCTTGATTGTCAGGGAAGGATTATCTGTCATCAAGAGACAGAACATCCATTGTATTAGAAGCTAAAACTAATACCCATTTATTCTGAGCATCCCATGCTACCAACAGGTTAAAAGGGGGTTACTTATTAGCTGGGGTGATTTCTCTCTATTATCAAGGGAAAGTAGATGCTATTATACAATAAAGGAGAGAAAATGATGTTTGAAACCTCTCACTGTTATTAAGCCCCTAATTAATTTCAAGTCCTCTCATTACTTTCAAGTCCTGAAATAAAAGTTAATGGAAGACTATGGTAATAAAGGCAAACTATTACAGATTCAGATCCTTCAGGAATGAAGGTTTGGATTACTCATCATCGCATGAATATCTTCAACAGCTGAGGTGATCACTCAGGGCAAAGGATGCACTAACTGGGCAGCTGAAGAAGAAAAGCAAGCCTGTTGATGTGACAGAAAAGAATGTGAGAACCACTGTGTATAGTTTCACTGCTTGTATGTATCTAGATGTGCATATAGAGATGAAAAAGAAGAGGAGGAGAAGGAAAAGGAGGAAGAGGAAGGAGAAAAGAAGATGATGTATAGATAAGAGATATAGTTAAGATAAGTGATATAGATATAGATGTATATGATAAATATAAAGATTGTATGAATAGGTGGATGGATGTATGGATTGAATGGATGGATAAATGAATAAGTGGATGGTATCCATAGTTTCTTCTTTACTGTTATTTTTTTTTGTCCATCATGGGGCTTGAACTCTGGGCCTGGGCACTGTGTCTCAGCTCTTCAGCTCAAGGCCAGTGCTCTACCACTTGAACTACAATGCCACTTCCAGTTTTCTAGTGGTTTTTACTGGAGATAAGAGTCTCACAGACTTTCCTGCCTGGGCTGGCTTTGAACCATGATCCTCAGATCAGCCTCCTGAGTAGCTAGGATTACAGGCATGAGCCACTGGCACCTGGCTTCTTCTTTACTTTTTATGCCTTTTATTTTGTATAAAGATAATATTTATGGTGGTTAAATTCACAACTAGTTTAGGTTATGGAGTTTCTACATAAGATTCTGACAAGGCTACGAAAGCAATTAATATCACTGAGAGAAACTACAGCAACTAATAGGACTTTTAAGTTTCACCTCCTTGAAAGAGAGTGAAAGCATCCTCGTGCGATGAGAAGTTATTGCATTAAATTAAGCAGAATTGCAAGGCCATTCGTGAACAGAAGTGGAAAGGGAGGATCCTTGTGGATGAAGGGGTTGACTCCACTGTCTGCCCTCAACCAATCTTTCTGTGTATAGAAGGTAACAGCAAAAAAGGCCTGCCTGTGCACCGTAGGCAGTGGAGCCCTGCAAATTGTTTTCTAAGGTTCTCCTCTGGGCTAGCCTCCAGTCCCATCTGGGGATAAAAGTTGCCCAGTGTGGATAGTGAAGTAGCTCCTTCTGCAGCTGTTTTCTGGAGACAGGCAGAACAAAGTACCATTGGTATGGGTGGGAGCAACAGCAGTATGGCTCCTGAAACCTTCCCATCATGTCAGCATACATGGAAGGAACATGGATGGGGAGACCCTCCACCTGTAGTCATATTCTCTCCCTTCCCATAAAAGGGTCTAATTATTCCTATAGATACTGATTTGGGGAAAATGTTCACCTTTCTTGCTTGCTCCTCTGGGCTTTCTAGCACCCTTGTCATCAATTCCTACAGCGCCATACCCCTGGATGAACCAGCAATATGACCCAGGATGTGAGATCCTAGGAACCCAAACAAGAGTGGGTTCTAGAAGCCACATGAAGGTAACCCTTCAAGGAGGAAGTGAGCCACTGTGTGAAATGGTTCAGATAGCTCATATGCAAGGAAGACTGAGCACAGACCATTGGTTTCAGCTGTGAGATGACTAAAGCAGGCTTCAATTAACTTATTTGTTTTGTTTCTTTTGCTCATTTTCTTCTGTCTCTACATTGGAGTGGCCTGTCTGAAGAGGAAGTCTAGTCCTCTTACTTGCTGACAAATATTTTCTAGTGGCTTCTTGTTGCCTTTATGGTGAACACCAAATTCCTCACCCTGGTGCTCAAGATCTTTTTAAACCTCACCCTCCTTACCACTGAAAACCTCTACTAGAGCTATCTTCTCAAATGAGCTGTAAATCCTAGCCATATTGGACTAGCCATTCTTCTCCCACGTCAACCTCCCAGTTCCTTGAACACTTTCTTCTCCCTTCCCTAACAGCTACTTTCCCATTCTTTCTTCTGATTCTCTTTCCTACCCTTGAAGTTCAACTTTAATATGGTCACCAACAGCCAAATGTCTCATCTGTCCCCCAAAACAGAACTGTTTTATTCTTAACTCAAATTTCCCCACCCTTGGCACATAGTTCCAATTATGTTGCTCACCATTTTATATTACAATTTCCTACTTGCAGGTGTTTTTCCACCTCTAGACTATGTGTGTTTCGGAGCAGAGACCTGTTTTCCTCATTAGTATAGGCTTATCACTGTGTTTCCTTAACATAGCATTTGCTAAGAGAGATGCAATACATTTGTGTGTGTGTGTTTCAAAGACTTGTTAAATGTGTCATTAAATAATTAACAATACGTTTTAAAAAGATAAAAATTCAAGATTCTCTTATCAAATATTATGAACATTCTTTTATCTATTTTTTAAATTTTATTGTTATTGTAAAGGTGATGTGCAGAGGGGTTGCAGTTACATAAGTCAGCTAATGAGTATATTTCCTTGAACAGTTTTCTTCCAGTTCCTGTCTCCCAACCCCCTTCACCCACAAGTTGTATAGTTCATTTTCAACATAGTGTCGAGGTGTTAAGTTGAAGATGGTGCCCCGGGCATTCCAAGGAGACACTGCATCTCAGCTAGTGGTAAAGGCACCTTCGCAGAGCGTGAGAGACTTACATGAGATCATGAGGCATGAAGAGAATGAAAACTTTCCACTCTCTCCTTTCTGGAAACACTGTATTCGAGGGCATATTTCCTTAGATAAGCTAGTCTGTCTAGCCTCTCCACAAATGAGACTGCAAAGTGGCCAGTGATAGATCTTCAAGAACATTCACAAGAGGACAAGAGACGCAGAGGTAGGAAGGGAGACAGTGAAATATGACTGTGTTAGAAGCCATTTATTCTCTAGAGGCTTAAAAGGGGACTTCTAAAGAGAACAAAGATGTACACCTGTACTTGATGGGAGGCAGCTTAAAGAAAGCACTAGATCTCTAGAGAGAAGAATGCCTTGATTGGTAATAGTAGTTTAGACAAATGCACAGGAAATACAGAAAGGGCACAGTGACGTGTATTGAGTACCTACTAAGTGCCAGCCATTCTCCTTGGTGCTTCTATGTGTATTTAAAAGAAAATGAGTGTAACCTTGATGAACAGCAGATACCATCATCCTCACTGTCCAGATGAGAAAGCCTGCCCCAGTCATGTAACAGGAGAGGTAGAAGGCAGCATCCAATCACAGGCGTCACTATTCTTCCAGGATATGAGAATAGGAGAAGAAATCCAGAAATTAAGAACTACAAGTCACTCTTAAAAATGGGCTCCCCCCCCCCAGGTACTTTTCAGAATCTGATAATTAAAAAAGGTAAGTTGCAGATTCCTTGAAATTAGGAGCTGGTGAAAAATGTCTGTTGGTCGGGCGGGGGTATTCTGGCTTTGTGTAACATATTAAAAATTAATTAAAAACCCAGTGTGTAAGTTCCTTATCTGGCTGTAACAGATGATGACAAATTTAACACACACCTTGTCCCATCTTAAAGTTCTGAGTAGGCTTAAAAAGCTAATCATGTCAGTTGTACTCTTCCCAGAGACTGAAGGAGAGAATCTAATTCTTAACCTTTGTAGCTTCTAGAGCATTCCTCCACTCATTGCTCACAATCCTCTAGCATTTTCAAAACCTGTTCTGGCTGGTTGGATTTTTGTTGTTGTTGTACTACATTTTTTACTGTGAAAATACTGTACAGAAGAGTTACAATTACATGGACAAGATAATGAGTACATTTCTTATCAAGCATTGTAGCATCCTCCTTTGTTTCTCCTTCCCATCCCCTCCTCCCCCAACCCCCCCACCCAAACCTCCTCCCCCCCTACCAAAGTTGTAAAGTTCCATTTCGACATAAAGACTTGTAAGTCTCATTGTTGCAATGGGTCCACCTGTATCCCTATTTAAACGATTTGTTTTTTCCCTTCCCCTCCACAAATTATAACGACATCAAATACAGTGAAAGCAGGGGTTTATACTGTGGGGGAGGGACATACAAAGCAACAAAGAAATCATCTTATAAATGTGTTAGAAACAATCGCATGAAAGAAAAAAACCATTTGAATACATATCTTAGGGTTAATTTCCCTAATATCAACTTATCTGACCTTTTCTGCTTGACTCAGACATATACTAGTTATTGCAAATAAGGGGACCTATGTTTCTTTGGGCCTGGCTTACTTCACTTAATATAATTTTTTCCAAGTCTTTCCATTTCCTAACAAATGACATTGCCCCATTTGTTAGGAAATGGTTGGATTTTTATGTGGCACTGTTTTCACTCTCTCCTGCTCATGTAAGGACACTGTGACTGTTTGGTGCCTATGTACATAATCCAGAGCAATCGCTTTATCATAAATTCAGACCATTGCAACCTATTTCCCCCAAGTATCTTCATCTTCCTCTGCCATCTGACCTAATATATTTATTTCCACATTCTAGCATTAGCAATGTGGGAAACTTTGGAAGGTCTCTATATTTTCTGCCAACCATACCAGGTTAATAATATGCAATAAAGAGCATAGAGATATCTAATGTGCTTAAGCAAAAACTGCTCTAAGTGTGGAGGGTAGCACATTATAGATACAAAATCAAGAGTCAGATGAAAAAGGATGCTTCAATGGTCTACACACAGGAGGTGAGAGATGTGGACTGAGACAATGGCAGTGGGAATGTAAGAAGTTGAGCAGGAGGAGGGGAAACAACCCTATGAAAGTAGTTGCCAAACTGCTAATTGTGTACTTCAAACAAGAGAAAATACCTCTGAAGTTTCCATTAGTGTATCCTTGTAATCATAAGGTGGGTCTTAAAACAATTCCAGTTCCGACTTTCAGAGGATCATTCACATGATCCCACATCCTCCTAATCTTCATCTCATATCCCACATTGTTTGCATTGACTTATAGTTTAGGTCCCTGAACGTGTGGTCTTTCGCCACTCCTTTTTTTGAAACATTCCCATAAAAAAAACTATTGGCACTGTCCTGTCTGGTTCTTAGGGATAGATGGGCATCTTTGCTATTGTATAAGTCCCTGAACTTCTGAAAATCTCCTTCTGGGATTAGCATTCTTTGGCCTCGTCAACATTTCTAGTCACTTCTTCAGCTCCTTTCACAAACTTTAATCTGACCTAATCTGGCAGAGAACTGAGCCATGGCAGCTACATCCCAAGATCAAATAAATGAAGGTCCACCTCATGCAAGTGAGGAAGTAGGGAGAGGAGAGGTATAAATTCTTATCTACCCAGGCTCTTAATCAAGCACTCCAAGATATCTGCACCATACATCAAAATAGAAGGGATATCCATTCAGTCAGGAAAATGCTCACATTAAAGGAAAAGAAAACACACACACACACACACACACACACACACACACACACACACACACACAATTAGAGGGTAATCAAGGCCATGCCAGACCCAAAGAAGAATTATTCCTCTCCAGTCTCTTTCCAAAGCCAACATTCTTCTCACAACCTGTCCAAGATTATCAGAGAATTATCTGGATTGCCTAAAATAGCACAGGCTGGATTACTTCCATATAACTCCTTAGAAAGGAGCAAAACCTCCCAGGGGTGATGATAGATGATTTAAGAGTATAGCCCAAGACATAATAACAAAGAACCTGTAATTTATTTGTATTGATTTGCCAACACACATGTGATCATATCTCCTTGTCCTTCCTTTCCCTAAGAATTCATTGCTGCAGTCCTGAGAAATGTATCTTTTGCAAAAGATATTTTCTGAATAAATAAGTTGCTCATGTATCTTAGCTACAGCAAAGAAGAAGAAGAAGAAGAAGAAGAAGAAGAAGAAGAAGAAGAAGAAGAAGAAGAAGAAGAAGAAGAAGAAGAAGAAGAAGAAGAAGAAGAAGAAGAAGAAGAAGAGGAGGAGGAGGAAGAGGAGGAGGGAGGAGGAGGAGGAGGAGGAGGTGGAGGGAGGAAAGGAGGAGGAGGAGGAGGAGGAGGAGGAGGAGGAGGAGGAGGAGGAGGAGGATGAAGAAGCAGAAGCAGAAGCAGAAGCAGAAGCAGAAGCAGAAGCAGAAGAAGAAGAAGAAGAAGAAGAAGAAGAAGAAGAAGAAGAAGAGAAGAAGAAGAAGAAGAGGAAGAGGAAGAGGAAGAGGAAGAGGAGGAGGAGGAGGAGGAGAGAGGAGGAGGAGGATGAGAGGAAGAAGAGGAAGAAGCAGAAGCAGAAGCAGAAGCAGAAGAAGCAGAAGCAGAAGCAGAAGCAGAAGAAGCAGAAGAAGCAGAAGCAGAAACAGAAGCAGAAGAGGAGGAGGGAGGAGGGAGGAGGAGGAGGAGGAGGAGGAGGGGAGGAGGAGGAGGAGCGAAGAAGAAGAAGAAGCAGAAGCAGAAGCAGCAGAAGCAGCAGAAGCAGAAGCAGAAGCAGAAGCAGAAGCAGAAGCATGAAGCAGAAGCAGAAGCAGAAGCAGAA